>NC_053039.3:520170992-520795992 GCF_002575655.3 Aegilops tauschii subsp. strangulata
ATGTCCCCGTTTGGGATCATTTTTGTTTTGCCACGACGGTGGCCGTTGGTGCCTTTGGTAGGCACGGGGCCACCCAGGATTGAACCCAAAAGGGGTGTTGGTCGGAGTGGCCGGGAGAGTGTCATGGCAGTAGGTCGGTTTTGTCGGAACGTCGTGGTCCACACGTATGGGAGTGCGAGGCCATGGGTTCCGTGGTGTGGGTAAAGTGCGCTACCTCTGCAGAGTGTGGGTTTAATCTATCGATAGCCGCGTACTCGATCATGGGCACAAGTTCGTAGTAGGTCACACTATCGGGTCTTGGTCGAAATGGAGGATAAATCTGCTAATAACTTGTGTGATAACTAAGATGTGTTAAATCATGTGGTGACTTGGACTATGGGAAAATCGTGAGAAGTCACGATGATGTGTTGATATGACCCCGAGACGAGGTCTCGGTAAGTCATGCGTGTGCCCCGAGGAGCCGTGGCAGAGTAAGTGATTGTTGCATAAGGTTATTATAATATGTCTTCACGGGAGGTAACTGGTAGTTTATTTCCAGCATAGTTTGATGCCATGCCATGTTTCGATATGCTATGCTTTGCCGTTGCTTACTAGAAGTAAGTTTGATATGCCATGCTAGTAGATGCTATGATGTTGTTCATGCTTAGTTTGATTTATGATACTAGTTAATATCATGTCATGCTTAGAAGTTGTGTTGAAGTAGACTGTTGCATATGCTTGGTTCTTGCATTGTCATCTGTTTGTTTGGATGCTATGTATTTGGTTGTCTTGTCAGTACATTCAATGTACTGACCTGGCATGTCATGCCAATTTTGTAGGTTGTGCCCAGATTGTTCATTTGTTCCGTCGTGCTAGGTCGTAATCTTGCCAGTCCTGTGAGTTGTGGAGCCTAGCCAGAGTCGTCGAGCTGCCAAACCAAGACTTCCACCGCCATTTAGATAGCCTTAGAGCTATGCCACACATTGTATTCATCCATGATGTACTGTTCTATGTCATGTAATTGATGAATATCCTCGTACCTGGAATGCTGTATCATGGACCTGTCGTGCGTCAGGTGTTATCCTGGGCTGACGTGCGAAGGCCCTTGCTCCATGCGGATCGGGGTGCCACAGACATTCAGATCCGTATGCACTTCACAACTGCACCAGCTGACTGCCCCACCATTCAAAATATACACATATCCGGTTTGTGACTTGGAGTCACCCGGATCTGTGTCGAAGCTAGCATCGATGTAACCCTTTACGACAAGCTCTTCGGCACCTCCATAAACGAGAAACATATCCTTAGTCCTTCTCAGGTACTTCAGGATATTCTTGACCGCTGTCTAGTGTTCCATTTCGGGATCACTTTGGTACCTCCCTACCAAACTTATGGCAAGGTTCACATCAGGTCTGGTACACAACATGGCATACATAATAGAGCCTATGGCTGAGGCATAGGGGATGACACTCATCTTTTATCTTTCTTCTGCCGAGGTCGAGCGTTGAGCTGCGCTCAATCTCACACCTTGCAATACAGGCAAGAACCCCTTCTTGGACTGATCCATATTTAACTTCTTCAATATCTTGTCAAGGTATGTGCTTTGTGAAATACCAATGAGGCGTCTCGATCTATCTCTATATATCTTGATGCCTAATATGTAAGCAGCTTCTCCAAGGTCCTTCATTAAAGAACACTTATTCAAGTAGGCCTTTATGCTTTACAAAAGTTCAATATCATTTCCCATCAATAGTATGTCATCCACATATAATATGAGAAATGCTATAGAGCTCCCACTCACTTTCTTGTAAATACAAGCTTCTCCATAAGTCTGTATAAACCCAAACGCTTTGATCATTTCATCAAAGCGAATGTTCCAACTCCGAGATGCTTGCACCAGCCCATAGATGGAGCACTGGAGCTTGCATACCTTGTCAGCATTCTTAGGATCAACAAAACCTTCCGGCTGCATCATCTACAATTCTTCCTTAAGGAAACCGTTAAGGAATGCCGTTTTGACGTCCATTTGCCAGATCTCATAATCATAGTATGCGGCAATTGCTAACATGATTCAGACGGACTTCAGTTTGCTACGGGTGAGAAGGTCTCATCGTAGTAAACTCCTTGAACTTGTCGATAACCCTTAGATGGTCACAATACCATCCGCATCAGTCTTCTTCTTAAAGATCCACTTATTCTCTATGGCTTGCCGATCATCGGGCAAGTCCACCAAAGTCCATACTTCCTTGTCATACATGGATCCTATCTCGGATTTCATGGCTTCAAGCCATTTGTTGGAACCCGGGCCCATCATCGCTTCTTCATAGTTCAAAGGTTCACTGTTGTCTAACAACATGATTTCTAGGACAGGGTTGTCGTACCACTCTTGTGCGGAACATGTCCTCGTGGACCTACCAAGTTCAGTAGCAACTTGATCCGAAGTTTCATGATCATCATCATTAACTTCCTCTCTAGTCGGTGCAGGCACCACAGAAACATTTTCCTGTGTTGCGCTACTCTTCGGTTCAACAGGGGGTACCTCATCAAGTTCTACTTTCCTCCCACTTACTTATTTTGAGAGAAACTCTTTGTCTAGAAAGGATCCATTCTTGGCAACAAAGATCTTGCCTTCGGATCTGAGGTAGAAGGTATACCCATACCTAATTTTTTTTGTATTTCATGTTCCATATCCATAACTAAAGATAGAGAACTACTTAGAATAGAAAATAAAAACTACTTAGTGATAAAGCAAACAAGCACACACGAGAATATTCACCCCACACTATTGCTCCCCGGCAACGGCGCCAAAAAAAGGTCTTGATAACCCACAAGTATAGGGGATCAATTGTAAACTCTTTCGATAAGTAAGAGTGTTGAACCCAACGAGGAGCTAAAGGTAGAACAAATATTCCCTCCAGTTCTATCAACCATCGATACAACTCTACGCACGCTTAACGTTCGCTTTACCTAGAACAAGTATGAAACTAGAAGTAATTTGTAGGTGTTGTTGGATAGGTTTGAAAGATAATAAAGAGCGCGTAAATAAAAACTAGGGTCTGTTTAGATAAAGAAATAACTAAGTTAGTCCTAGTAGAGAGCTTTTTGCCACAAGAAAGTTATTTGTCCCTAGGCAATCGATAACTAGACTGGTAATCATTATTGCAATTTTATTTGAGGGAGAGGCATAAGCTAACATACTTTCTCTCCTTGGATCATATGCACTTATGATTGGAACTCTAGCAAGCATCCGCAACCACTAAAGATCATTAAGGTAAAACCCAACCATAGCATTATAAGGCATCAAGTCCTCTTTACTCCCATACACAAACAACCTACTTACTCGGGTATGTGCTTCTGTCACTCACGCCACCCACCTTAAGCAAATCATGAACATATTGTAAACCCTACAACGGGGATCCCTCACGCTTGCGCGACACGGAGAGCACCATAGGACAACACCAATAATAAAACATGGAACTCAAACTAATCACGATCATCAATTAACCCATAGGACAAAACAGATCTCCTCAAACATCATAGGATAGCCATACATCATTGGGAAATAATATATAGCGTTGATCACCATGTTTAAGTAGAGATTATAGCGGGTAAAAGAGGGGTTACACCGTTGCATAGAGGGGGAAGAGTTGGTGATGACGGCGGTGAAGTTGTTGGCGTAGATCGTTGTCGCGATGATGGCCCCAGCGGCATTCTGGCGCCACTGGGAGAGAGGGGGAGAGAGCCCCCCCTTCTTCTTCTTCTTCCTGGACCTCCCCCCTAGATGGCAAAAGGGTTTCCCCTCTGGTCCATGGCCTCCATGGCGGCGGAGGGGCGAGAGCCCCTCCGAGATTGGATCTCTCTCTCTCTCTCTCTCTCTCTCTCTCTCTCTCTCTCTCTCTCTCTCTCTCTCTCGCTCTATTTCCTTCTGTTTCTGTGCTCACCGATTCTGCCCTTTCACCGTTTCTTAAATTCCCGGAGATCCGTAAGTCCGATTAGGCTCAAATTTGGACACGATTTTTATCCGGACATTGGCTTTCTTGCGGCGATAGAAGGGCACCAACCGCCTTACGGAGTGGCCACGAGGGACCAGGGCGCGCCCCCTGCCTCGTGGACTCCTCAAGCATCGTCTCGCGTTGATTCTTTTTCCCAAAAATCACATATATTCCAAAAAAAATCTCCAGAAGTTTTTATCGCGTTTGGACTCTGTTTGATATGGATTTTCTGCGAAACAAAAAACATGCAACAAACAGGAACTGACACTGGGCACTGGATCAATATGTTAGTCCCAAAAATAGTATAAAAAGTTGCCAAAAGTATGTAAAACTTGTAGAATATTGGCATGGAACAATAAAAAATTATAGATACGACGGAGACGTATCAACATCCCCAAGCTTAATTCCTGCTCGTCCTCGAGTAGGTAAATGATAAAAAAAGAGATAATTTTTTATGTTTAATGCTACCTAGCATAATCTTGATCATGTAATCAAATCATGGCATGAATATTAAGACACAAGTGATTCAATGCAATAGTCTATCATTTGACATTAAGACAATAATACTTCAAGCATACCAATAAAGCGATCATGTCTTTTCAAAATAACATGGCCAAAGAAAGTTATCCCTACAAAATCATGTAGTCTGGCTATGCTCCATCTTCACCACACAAAATACTTAAATCATGCACAACCCCGATGACAAGCCAAACAATTGTTTCATACTTTTGATGTTCTCAAACCTTTTCAACTTTCATGCAATACATGAGCGTGAGCCATGGATATAGCACTATAGGTGGAATAGAATATGATGGTGGAGGTTGTGTGGAGAAGACCAAAAGGGAGAAAGTCTCACATCAACTAGGCAAATTAATGGGCTATGGAGATGCCCATCAATCGATATCGATGCAAGTGAGTAGGGATTGCCATGCAACAGATGCACTAGAGCTATAAGTATATGAAAGCTCAAACTGAAAACTAAGTGGGTGTGCATCCAACTTGCTTGCTCATGAAGACCTCGGGCATTTGAGGAAGCCCATCATCGGAATATACAAGCCAAGTTCTATAATGAAAATTCCCACTAGTATATGAAAGTGATAACTCAAGAGACTCTCTATATGAAGAACATGGTGTTACTCTGAAGCACAAGTGTGGTAAAAGGATAGTAACATTTCCCCTTCTCTATTTTCTCTCATTTTTTTTCTTTTTTTTTTCTTTTTTTCTTTTTTGTAGGCTTCTTTGGCCTCTCTCTTTTTGTTTGGGCTTCTTTGGCCACTTTTATTTTGATAACCTCACATGGGACAATGTTCTAATAATGATGATCATCACACTTTTATTTACTTACAACTCAATATTACAACTCGATATCTAGAACAAAGTATGACTCTATATGAATGCCTCTGGCGGTGTACCGGGATGTGCGATGATCTACCATAGCAAAGATATCAAAAAACGGACAAGCCATGAAAATATCATGCTAGCTATCTTACGATAATGCAAAGCAATATGAGAATGAATGCTCAAGTCATGTATATGAAGATGATGGAAGTTGCATGGCAATATATCTCCGAATGGCTATGGAAATGCCATGGTAGGTAGGTATGGTGGCTGTTTTGAGGAAGATATAAGGAGGCTTATGTGTGATAGAGCGTATCGTATCACGGGGTTTGGATGCACCGACGAAGTTTGCACCAACTCTCGAGGTGAGAAAGGGCAATGCACGGTACCGAAGAGGCTAGCAATGGTGGAAGGGTGAGAGTGCGTATAATCCATGGACTCAACATTAGTCATATAGAACTCACATACTTATTGCAAAAGTCTAGAAGCTATCGAAACAAAGCATAGACACATGCTCCTAGGGGGATATATTGGTAGGAAAAGACCATCGCTCGTCCCCGACCGCCACTCCTAAGGAAGACAATCAATAAATAAATCATGCTCCGACTTTGTTACATAACGGTTCACCATACGTGCATGCTACGGGAATCACAAACTTCAACACAAGTATTTCTACAATCCATAATTACCCACTAGCATGACTCTAATATCACCATCTTTATATTGCAAAAGTATTGCAAGGAATCAAACATATCATATTCAGTGATCTACAAGTTTTATGTAGGATTTTATGACTAACCATGTGAATGACCAATTCCTGTCAACTCTCTAAATAGATATAAGTGAAGCAAGAGAGTTTAATTCTTTCTACAAAAGATATGCCCACACTCTAAAAAATATAAGTGAAGCAAAAGAGCATTCTACAAATGGCGGTTTTCTATGTGTAGGGAAACATGCAATCCAAACTTCAAATGATATAAGTGAAGCTCATGAAGCATTCTATAAAGCCATACTCAAAATATATAAGTGAAGTGCAATGAGCATTCTATAAATCAACCATGGACTATCTCATACCAGCATGGTGCATAAACGAAAAAGGGAAACTAAATGCAAAATACGCTCCAAGATTTACACATATCACATGAACGAAACAAAACCGAAAACATACCGATACTTGTTGAAGAAAGAGGGGATGCCTTCCGGGGCATCCCCAAGCTTAGACGCTTGAGTCTCCTTGAATATTTACTTGGGGTGCCTTGGGCATCCCCAAGGTTGAGCTCTTGCCTCTCCTCCTTCTCCTCACATCGAGACCTCCTGATCTTTGATCACTTCATTCACACAAAACTCAACAGAAAGTTCGGTAAGATCCGTTAGTATAATAAAGCAAATAACTACTCTAAGTACTATTGCAAACCAATTCATATTTTGTTTTTGCATTGTAGCTACTGTAATATAACTTTTTCATGGCTTAATCCACTGATAGAAATCGATAGTTTCATCAAAACAAGCAAAACAATGCATCAAAAACAGAATCTGTCTTAAACAGGACAGCCTGTAGTAATCTGAACATTCACCATACCTCTGTTACTCCAAAAATTCTGAAAAAATTAGGAAAAATAAATAATTTGTATAGAAAGACAGTGCAAAATGTTTTAGAACCGTTTGATGTTAAATCGCGCACTACAGCCAAAGTTTCTGTTTTGCACCGCACAAACCAACAAGCAAAAAACATCCTAAAGGAAAATCTTGGCACATTATTTTTTTATAGTACAATGGAATTGTACAAGGGGATAATTATTTTTGTTGAAAATTTTCTGTAATTAAGATTCACAAAGTTTCCGTGAGCATGAACAAAGTTCAAGGACGTCCCCCACTTTGACAATGATCGTCTATCTCACTTTCACTTTTCTTTTTGTGAAGTTTTAAGTTCCCCTCTATATTTTTTCATTTTTAAACTTTATAAAAGCACTCAACAGAAATAAATGACTCTCTAAAACTTCCGGGTTGTCTCCCTCGCAGCACTTTCTTTAAAGCCATTAAGCTAGGCATAAAGTGCTCAAGTAACGAATCCACCCGGATCCCAAGGTATATCAAAGCCAATTTTAATTAACAATGATTTGGCATTTAGTAGTGAGCACAAAGCAACATATATCAAGCAATGACAAAGTCTAACTCTCTTCCTATGCATCGGCATGTCATACAAGAACAATTCATGCACATCAAGTAAAGGCCAATACATAGCATAAGCAGTTTCTTGCAATTCTATCGTGTTGGAAACATAAAGAGGCGGAGATGTAGTTCCTCTCTCATAATAATTGCAAGTAGGAGCAGCGAGCACATGCATATTATATTCATCAAAATCATCGTGTGCAACAGTAAAAGGCAACCCATCAATATAATCCTTAACAAGAGCAAACTTTCCGATATAGTGTAGTTTGGAGAATTCAAAAAGATAATAGGACTATCATGTGTGGGTGCAATAGCAACAATTTCATGTTTAACATAAGGAACAATAGCAAGTTCATCTCCATAAGAAGAATTCATATTGGCATCATGGCCACAAGCATAACAAGCATCAAGTTCATCAAAAAGGGATATTTCAAATGAATCAACGGGATCATAACAATTATCATGGCATTCATCCTTCGGTAAGAACGAAGGGGCATTAAATAATGTATGAGTTGAAGAGTTACTCTCATTAGAAGGTGGGCACGGGTAGCTAATCCGATCTTCCTCGTTTTGTTCTTCGCTCTCCTCATCATCTTTTTCATCCAATGAGCTCACAGTTTCATCAATTTCTTCTTCCATAGACTCCTGCAAAATATTAGTCTCTTCTCGGACAGCGGAGACTTTCTCAATAAATTCGTCAATATCATAATTGTATTTATAATTCTCATAGCAATATTTAAGGATAGCTAAATTTTCAGGTCTATAAACTGAATCATCAAAATCTTCAAACTCTTTAAACAAAGATTCAATTTCACATGCACCATTAAAAGCAACAAATTCTTCTATTCGTTCCACATCATAGTAATCATATATACCTCTAGCATAAGAAGCCAAGGTTTTATTATCATTAAATCTGCATGAAAAGGGAAGGCGTGGAGCCTTCATCCTAGAGCAACAAGTATAATCATATCTCAAGCATAGTTGCCGAGCATACCAATGCAACATATGATTTTTATCCCATAATAGTTTCCCTTTTTGAGTCAAGCGATAATCCCTAAATTATTCACGTTGATCCAACGTATCTCCCATTATATAATTGAATGGGGTTTTCTCAGGATTATTAAAGTAGTGCATAATATCTTTCACATAATGAGCATCAAGGGTTTTAGAAGGTTCCCCATCTCCATGAGTAGCAAGTACACCTAATTTTTTTTGTATTTCATGTTCCATATCCATAACTAAAGATAGAGAACTACTTAGAATAGAAAATAAAAACTACTTAGTGATAAAGCAAACAAGCACACACGAGAATATTCACCCCACACTATTGCTCCCCGGCAACGGCGCCAAAAAAAGGTCTTGATAACCCACAAGTATAGGGGATCAATTGTAAACTCTTTCGATAAGTAAGAGTGTCGAACCCAACGAGGAGCTAAAGGTAGAACAAATATTCCCTCTAGTTCTATCGACCACCGATACTACTCTACGCACGCTTAACGTTCGCTTTACCTAGAACAAGTATGAAACTAGAAGTACTTTGTAGGTGTTGTTGGATAGGTTTGCAAGATAATAAAGAGCGTGTAAATAAAAACTAGGTGCTGTTTAGATAAAGAAATAAATAAGTTAGTCTTAGTAGAGAGCTTTTTGTCACAAGAAAGTTATTTGTCCCTAGGCAATCGATAACTAGACCGGTAATCATTACTGCAATTTTATTTGAGGGAGAGGCATAAGCTAACATACTTTCTCTTCTTGGATCATATGCACTTATGATTGGAACTCTAGCAAGCATCCGCAACTACTAAAGATCATTAAGGTAAAACCCAACCATAGCATTATAAGGCATCAAGTCCTCTTTACTCCCATACACAAACAACCTACTTACTCGGGTTTGTGCTTCTGTCACTCACGCCACCCACCATAAGCAAATCATGAACATATTGTAAACCCTACAACGGGGATCCCTCACTCTTGCACGACACAGAGAGCACCACAGGACAACACCAATAATAAAACATGCAACTCAAACCAATCACGATCATCAATTAACCCATAGGACAAAACGGTTCTACTCAAACATCATAGGATAGCCATACATCATTGGGAAATAATATATAGCGTTGAGCACCATGTTTAAGTAGAGATTACAGCGGGTAATAGAGGGGTTACACCACTGCATAGAGGGGGGAAGAGTTGGTGATGACGGTGGTGAAGTTGTTGGTGTAGATCGTTGTCGCGATGATGGCCCCGGCGGCGTTCCGGCGCCACCGGGAGAGAGGGGGAGAGAGCCCCCCTTCTTCTTCTTCTTCTTCCTTAACCTTCCCCCTAGATGGGAGAAGGGTTTCCCGTCTGGTCCATGGCCTCCATGGAGGCGGAGGGGCGAGAGCCCCTCCGAGATCGGATCTCTCTCTCTGTTTCCTTCTGTTTCTGCGCTCCCTGATTCTGCCCTTTCACCGTTTCTTAAATTCCCGGAGATCCGTAACTCCAATTGGGCTGAAATATGGACACGATTTTTATCCGGATATTGGCTTTCTTGCGGCGAAAGAAGGGCACCAACCGCCTTACGGAGTGCCCACGAGGGCCCAGGGCGCGCCCTACCCCCTGGGGCGCGCCGCCTGCCTCGTGGACTCCTCAAGCACCGTCTCGCGTTGATTCTTTTTCCCAAAAATAACATATATTCCAAAAAAATCTCCGGAAGTTTTTATCGCGTTTGGACTCCGTTTGATATGGATTTTCTGCGAAACAAAAAACATGCAACAAACAGGAACTGGCACTGGGCACTGGATCAATATGTTAGTCCCAAAAATAGTATAAAAAGTTTCCAAAAGTATGTAAAACTTGTAGAATATTGGCATGGAACAATAAAAAATTATAGATAGGATGGAGGTGTATCATAACCCCAAAATGATAGCGGTAGATCGGTAAGAGACATCATAGATTGCACCATATCCAATAGAGTGCGATTACGACGTTCAGACACACCATTACGCTGAGGTGTTCCAGGCAGCGTGAGTTGTGAAACAATTCCACATTTCTTAAGTGAATGCCAAACTCGTGACTCAACTATTCTCCTCCATGATCTGATTGTAAGAACTTTATTTTCCTGTCACGTTGATTCTCTACCTCTCTCTGAAATTCCTTGAACTTTTCAAAGGTCTCAGACTTGTGTTTCATTAAGTAGACATACCCATATCTACTTAATTCATCAGTGAGGGTGAGAACATAATGATAGCCATCGCGAGCCTCAACGCTCATTAGACCGCATACATCAGTATGTATTATTTCCAACAAGTTGGTTGCTCGCTCCATTGTTCCGGAGAACAAAGTCTTCTTCATTTTGCCCATGAGGCATGGTTCGCACGTGTCAAATGATTCATAATCAAGAGACTCCAAAAGTCGGTCTGCATGGAGTTTCTTCATGCGTTTGACACCAATGTGACCAAGGCGGCTGTGCCACAAGTATGTGGGACTATCATTATCAACCTTACATCTTTTGGCATTCACACTATGAATATGTGTAACATCACATTCGAGATTCAATAAAAATAAACCATTGACTAGCGGGGCATGACCATAAAACATATCTCTCATATAAATAGAACAACCATTATTCTCGGATTTAAATGAGTAGCCATCTCGCATTAAACGAGATCCAGATACAATGTTCATGCTCAAGGCTGGCACTAAATAACAATTATTGAGGTTTAAAACTAACCCCGAAGGTAGATGTAGAGGTAGCATGCCGACAGCGATCACATCGACCTTGGAACCATTCCCGACGCGCATCGTCACCTTGTCCTTCGTCAGTCTCCGCTTATTCCGTCTCCTGTTTTGAGTTACAAATGTGAGAAACCGCGCCGGTATCAAATACCCAGGAGCTACTACGAGCGCTGGTAAGGTACACATCAATAACATGTATATCATATATACCTTTGGCGTTGCCGGCCTTCTTATCCGCTAAGTACTTGGGGCAGTTCCACTTACAGTGACCATTTCCCTTGCAATAAAAGCACTCAGTCTCAGGTTTGGGTCCATTCTTTGGCTTCCTCCCGGCAACTGACTTACCGGGCGCGGCAACTCCCTTGTCGTCCTTCTTGAAGTTCTTCTTACCCTTGCCTTTCTTGAAACTAGTGGTCTTATTCACCATCAACACTTGATGTTCCTTTTTGATCTCCACCTCCGCTGATTTCAGCATTGAATATAACTCAGGAATGGACTTCTCCATCCCTTGCATATTTTAGTTCATCACAAAGCTCTTGTAGCTAGGTGGAAGCGACCGGAGGATTCTGCCAATGACTGAGTCATCTGGAAGATTAACTCCCAGCTGAGACAAGCGGTTGTGCAACCCAGACATTTTGAGTATATGCTCGCTGACAGAACTGTTTTCCTCCATCTTACAACTGTAGAACTTGTCGGAGACTTCATATCTCTCGACCCGGGCATGAGCTTGTAAAACCATTTTTAGCTCTTGGAACATCTCATATGCTCCATGTTGCTCAAAACGCTTTTGGAGCCCCGGTTCTAAGCTGTAAAGCATGCCACACTAATCTAGGGAGTAATCATCACTACGCGACTGCCAGGTGTTCATAACGTCTTGAGTTGCTCGGAAAATGGGTGCGTCACCTAGCGGTGCTTCAAGGACATAAGCTTTCTTGGCAGCTATGAGGATGATCCTCAAGTTACAGGGCCAGTCCGTATAGTTCCTACCATCGTCTTTCAGCTTGCTTTTCTCTAGGAACGCGTTGAAGTTGAGGGCAACATTAGCGTGGGCCATTGGATCTACATGATAGATTGTAAAGACAATTTTAGACTAAGTTCATGATAATTAAGTTCATCTAATCAAATTATTTAATGAACTCCCACTCAGATAGACATCCCTCTAGTCACTAAGTGATACATGATCCGAATCGACTAGGCCGTGTCCGATCATCACGTGAGACGGACTAGTCATCAACGGTGAACATCTCCATGTTGATCGCATCTACTATACCACTCATGTTCGACCTTTCTGTCTCTCGTGTTCCGAGGCCATGTCTGTACATGCTAGGCTCGTCAAGTCAACCTAAGTGTTTTGCATGTGTAAATCTGGCTTACACCCATTGTATGCGAACGTTAGAATCTATCACACCCGATCATCACGTGGTGCTTCGAAACAACGAACCTTCGCAACGGTGCACACTTTAGGGGAACACATTTCTTGAAATTTTTAGTGAGAGATCATCTTATTTATGCTACCGTCATTCTAAGAAAATAAGATGTAAACATGATAAACATCACATGCAAATCACAAAGTGACATGATCTCCATCTTCGAGGTGCGGCATGATCACCATCGACACTGGCATGACACCATGATCTCCATCATCGTGTCTTCATGAAGTTGTCTCACCAACTATTACTTCTACTACTATGGCTAACGGATAGCAATAAAGTAAAGTAATTACATGGCGTTTACATTGACTCGCAGGTCATACAATAAATTAAGACAACTCCTATGGCTCCTGCCGGTTGTCATACTCATCTACATGCAAGTCGTGATTCCTATTACAAGAACATGATCAATCTCATACATCACATATATAATTCATCACATCCTTTTGGCCATATCACATCACATAGGATACCCTGCAAAAACAAGTTAGACATCCTCTAATTATTGTTGCATGTTTTACATGGCTGCTATGGGTTTCTAGCAAGAACGTTTCTTACCTACACAAAAGCCACAACGGTGATATGCCAATTGCTATTTACCCTTCAGAAGGACCCTCTTCATCGAATCCGATCCGACTAAAGTGGTAGAGACAGCCACCCGCTAGCCACCTTATGCAACAAGTGCATGTCAGTCGGTGGAATCTGTCTCACGTAAGCGCACGTGTAAGGTCGGTCCAGGCCGCTTCATCCCACAATGCTGCCGAATCAAGATAGGACTAGTAACGGTAAGCAAATTGAACAAATCATCGCCCACAACTACTTGTGTCCTACTCGTGCATAGAATCTACGCATAGACCTAGCTCATGATGCCACTGTTGGGTAACGTAGTAACAATTCAAAATGTTCCTATGTGTCACCAAGATCGATCTAGGAGATGCTAGCAACGAGAGAGAGGGAGTGCATCTTCATACCCTTGAAGATGGCTAAGCGGAAGCGTTACAAGAACGCGGTTGATGGAGTCGTACTCACGGCGATTCAAATCGCGGAAGATCCGGTCCAAGCGCCGAACGGACGGGGCCTCCATGTTCAACACACGTACAACCCAGGGACGTCTCCTCCTTGTTGATCCAGCAAGGGGAGAGGAGAAGTTGAGGGAGAACTCCGACAGCACAATGGCGTGGTGGTGGAGCTCGTGGTTCTCCGGCAGAGCTTCGCTAAGCACTACAAAGGAGGAGGATGAGTTGGAAGGGGAAAGGGCTGCGCCAGGGGAAGGGTCGTTGCAGCCCTCTCTCTCCCTCACTATATATAGGGGGAAGGGGGGAGGAGGAGGCGCCCTAGGGTTTCCCTAGGGGAGGGGCGGCGACCACAGGGGAAACCCTAGATGGGTTTGGGCGCCCCCAAGCCGGGAGGGGCGGCTGCCCTAGGGGACGCACCCCCACCTCTCCAAGTTACGTGAGATGGGGTGGTAGGGGCGCACAACCCCTTAGTGGGCTGGTGTGCCCCCTCCCCTTGGCCCATAAGGCCCCCAAACACTTGCCGGGGCCTCCGAAACTCCTTTCAGTCATGCTGGTCGTCACCCGGTACTCCCGGAACAATTCCGGACTCCAATACCCTTCGTCCAATATATCGATCTTCACCTCCGGACCATTTCGGAGTTCCTCGTCATGCCCGGGATCTCATCCGGGACTCCGAACAACCTTCGGTAACCACATACTATTCCCATTACAACTCTAGCGTCACCGAACCTTAAGTGTGTAGACCCTACGGGTTCGGGAACCATGCAGACATGACCGAGATACCTCTCCGGCCAATAACCAATAGCGGGATCTGGATACCCATATTGGATCCCACATGTTCCACGATGATCTCATCGGATGAACCACGATGTCGGGGATTCCATCAATCCGTATACAATTCCCTTTGTCCATCAGTATGTTACTTGCCCGAGATTCGATCGTCGGTATCCCTATACCTTGTTCAATCTCGTTATCCGCAAGCCTATTTACTCGTTGCGTAACACATGATCCCGTGACTAACTCCTTAGTCACATTGAGCTCATTATGATGATGCATTACCGAGTGGGCCCAGAGATACCTCTCCGTCATACGGAGTGACAAATCCCAGTCTCGATTCATGCCAACCCAATAGACACTTTTGGAGATACCTGTAGTGCACCTTTATGGTCACCCAGTTACGTTGTGACGTTTGATACACCCAAAGCATTCCTACAGTATCCGGGAGTTGCACAATCTCATGGTCTAAGGAAATGATATTTGACATTAGAAAAGCTCTAGCAAACGAACTACATGATCTTGTGCTACGCTTAGGATTGGGTCTTGTCCATCACATCATTCTCCTAATGATGTGATCCCGTTATCAACGACATCCAATGTCCATGGTCAGGAAACCATAACCATCTATTGATCAACGAGCTAGTCAACTAGAGGATCACTAGGGACATGTTGTGGTCTATGTATTCACACATGTATTATGGTTTCCGGTTAATACAATTATAGCATGAACAATAGACAATTATCATGAACAAAGAAATATAATAATAACCATTTTATTATTGCCTCTAGGGCATCTTTCCAACACTTTCTTCACCATGCAAGCAACACTCGCCTCATTGCCAGCTTGTGCATAGAGGATGGAGTCTAGGAGCATGCGTTGGTCCACCTCGTCCTCACTCTCTTCCTCCTCCGATGTCGCATCGTCTGGGTCGTCACCCATGTCCAACTCCGGTGCCTCGGAGTTCTAGGCGGAGGAGGAGCTATCCGTCGGCGGGGGTAGGACAACGAGGGGACGAGGTGTATGGCCGCTCATCGGTGGAGGCCGACCAGAGCCTCCAGCACGAAAGGCATGCCAAAAATGTTTGGAGGGGTGCACCATAGGGGCGACGAAATATGGTGCGGAGACAAGAAGGGGATGCGGGCAGTACGGTGACATGATTGGGGGATGGGCAGAACGCATCGAGAGTGTAAGATAGCAGAGGAGGGAAACGAAGTGGGCAAATGCGCCAAAATTGACAAGAGAGGAGAGCGGAACAGGTCATGCTACAGTTTTGTTTGGAGCAGCGGCTAGGGTTTAGGGGCTAAAAGGGTATTAGCCACGAGTATTTGAGGCAGTCCTTTGGAGAACTGCATATGGACTTGAATTATTAGAGGCGGTCAAGAGTTCTAGACCGCCTCTACTAATTATTAGAGGTGGTTTTGCTTCTTTAACTACTATCGTGCATTCACTAACATAAATAAACCACCTCCCTTAGGCTATTAGTGGCAGCTCTGCTAAAATCTTTTTGGTGGAAACGGCTTCCAAGAGACCAATTCATGGTATTGTATCGGTTTTCTTACTAGTTAGTAGTGACGATATCTCCTATGGGCCTGTTACGACAATCTTTGAAGAGTGTAGGAGACTAGCTCATGATCTTGTATCAGTTTTATTACTAGTAATGATATCTCCTATAGGCCAGCAATGACTATCTTTGATGAGTGTAGGAGACTATAGCTCATGATCTTGTATCGCGCTCTGCCATAGAGAAGCCAATTGTGTGGCTCATGAATTAGCTAAAAGGGCCAGATTTGCTCAAACAGCCTGCTGGCTGAATGAGCATCGGGTACGGCCTCTATGGCTCTATTGACGAATAATGCATTGGTGTTTGATGAATAAAGTGCAATTGTTCCTATCCCAATAAAATAGAAAAGTTTTTCAAAGATAACATAAGGTGCATCGCACGAACTAGCAAAGCTTTCCGAGAGACAACACACACACACACACACAAACACCTTTTATTATTATTATTATTATTATTATTTTATTATTTCTGTCGGGTTTTAACCAGAGTGTCTACAAGGAGATAGGGACATTGTATTTAATTATTTATAGGGAAATAACTCATTGTGATGTTCTTTTTATCGCTATTCACTTTGTTATATCATACATAAACAATACATATGAATATGGTATATTTAAATTCTTGATGGTGTCATCCATGAGTCTTTTCTTATGCCTCTTACACTTCTACATTCCTAGACATGTGGACTCATCTGAGTTTCTCTGCCGGCTCCTGCCCTCTATTTTGGAAGAAAACAATCTTCATAGATTTTTGTTAAAAAAATCATGTTATGGCGACTTTAATGTTTTACTTACATTTCCATGTAAATAATTACAGAAAACATGTGCAAAGGGCACTTTGTCAATGTATTGTTAATACCTTGTAGATGTATATCTCTGAAAGATCACATGTGGTCTTGTGTTCTTGGACCCTGGTAGCAAATTATATGTTTCTTTAGTTTCTTAAGAAATATGAAACGCAAAATATAGACCTACAATAATAAGTACAAATAATAAAAATTGCTATTCCTCTAAAGCAAAATACGTCTCCACTAATATGTTTCCTCTTGCTATAGGTCATGATCGTTGACTACAAGTTACTATTTCCAACAGGAACTGTTCAAGCTCACCTTGTTAATAGCTTCCACACCCCTCAAGGAGCTCATGTAGCAAAGTAAAAGAAATCCCATCTCTCCTCCATGCAAAATTCGTACATACAAAACATGACCACTCATTTTTGTTCTTCTTTAAACTAATATTCTTCATTTATTTAGGTTGCAGGTTGCAACTATATTCAAATTTTTCCGGGGTAGCTTTTCTTGGACTATATTCTCATGGCTCTATACAGCAGGCAACGACTGTGGATTTTCTAACTTTCCATTGTTTGGACTAGAACTATACAAGCATAGGTAGGAATCTGATCCACTTATTTGTTCCTGTCATTATAATGATTATGTACTCCACCGAGTATGTACTTACGCTCCCCATATACTACATACCTCAGAGTGAGTTCTATATATGAAATATTCCATTTGAGACAATGCATTTCAAATTATTTGCACATATAGTACTTTTTGTACGGAAATATAGTATATCACATAAACTCAACGATGTTGTGATATTTTTTCATGTCACTTGTATTGAGGTACATTAGAATAGTCTATTATATAATTAAGTAAGACAAGAGGCAAACAAGCCATTATATTCATCCACATAGATTAAGCTATGCCCTTACTATAATATATATAAGAGGTATATTGAATATGGGAGTCCACACTCATAGAAGTACATAAAATTATTTTAAGCTACGCCCTTAGTAAAAGTGAAAAAAAGTAATAGTGTACATAGTATAGTAATCTTACAATGCTGTAGTAAAGCAACAACTTTGATACAAAAATATATTTAAAAATGACTAATTTTTGTACATATTTCTACTAGCTTTTGTATGTAGTTTTACTACTATTCTACACTCGTGCTTAGAATAGTGTTGTGGTATATACATATGTGTGTGACTAGTTTGACTCACCGAAATAGTATATGTAAGCCAAAAAGTTGATCTAGGTGGCAAGCGTCTAGCATATATGTCGTTTTATGAAGTTAAGGAAGATCATAGGCCTAGTCGTGTACCTTGTGTTATATGATTGCATGTACTAAACAATTCACTCAAATTTTCGAACTGGAGAAGGATGGGTAATGCGTCTATACTTCAACACTTGGCCTCATGCGAGTCTTGGGTGTAAACATGGACCGAAACCGGGCTCCGGTTCTATTTACATTGCATCTACATGTGTTTGAAACTCTGAGTCATATGCTGATCGCGCGAGTACAAAAAATTACAACAATGACACCATAATTGTTGATGAGATTCGACAAACATTCACTTGTCGATGATAAGTGGAATTACCTATGGGATGGCAACTCAACGACATATCAATGGGCCCCACTAAAACCATAGTCAGGCTGTCACATTAAGGAGAAGTGCCACCAACCACAGAAAAGACTTTCCATTAAAGTATTTAACATCTAAGGAAAACACTATGACATGTAGGAAAGGCCAAATGAATTGTAAACCAATACTGGTCCGACAGCTACCCCTATAAGACTAACATAACAACATGGACTATTCCATTTTAGAGATATATAAGGGGCAATTGGGGCACCATAGAAGGGGATTCCCTCCTTTATGCCTAGTTTCAGCCTATACACCATGTTGAAGATTACTGGCGCTTCCCGTCAAAACCACCACCATGATAATCCCCAAGTGCAGGGAGACATTGTAGAACTTTCAATTATGGATGTGCAAGTATAAGTGTCAATCCCCGTAGGAGCTAAAGGTAGGCTTACTATTCTCTCCAGTTATGTATGTCACTTACACAACTTCCATGCACTTAATGTTTACTATGCCTGAATCTATACAACTAGGATATAATGCAGGGAGATGACTAAACTTAACAAGGTAAAAATAAATGCTAGGGCCTGCAAATAAATATTACAGCATCTCCACTCACGCCCCCAACAGCCCCCCAGGGCGAGTTTTTTTCCGGCAGGCGCCGAAAAAAAACCCAAGTCGCCCCCAGGACGCCAAATTCCGCCGGTTCGGCCAATTTTTGGCCCGGCGATCCCAGGCCGAACCCAGCGCACTGGGGGCTCTTGGGGGCTCCGGCGGAAGGAAAAGTGGCACATGGGCCACCACTGTCAGATGAAAAACGTTTTTTGCACGTCCAGATTCGCCCCCCGCGCGCACTACCCATTCCGCCGCCGTGCCGATCCGGCGCCGCCTACCTGCCCACCGCCATTAGAAAGGCCATTTCCCCACCGGAAAGATAGGGTTCACCGCGGCATCCTCCAACCCCGCTCATGGGCGAGCTTTTCAGTGCTCCGGCCACGCAGGCGGGGATACCGGCGGCTGCGTGCCTACCACGCCCGCCTGGTGTTCGGCATTTTGTCTGCTCAACGATGGACTCGGACGACAAGGAGGTGTTAGCGGCACTACTGGAGGAGGAAGCCGAGGCTGACGCCCAGGACGAAGAGTACCTCATGGTCCTCGCCGCTCTGGCCAACCTGTTCGCGAGCAATGCAAAGTTGCGGCGAGGTGGCTCGGCGCCGGGCCGGCAGAAGGCAAAGCAGAGACATTGACTGGAGGGCTACTACTTGCTCTATGCCGACTACTTCGCCAATGCTCCATTGCATGGTGAGGAAGTATTTCGGCGCTGTTATCGGATGAGTCGAAAGCTCTTCCTCATGATTGTGAATTCCATCTGGGAGTTCGACAGCTACTTTAAGTGCAATAAGGATTGCACCATCACACTTGGATTCACCTCACTTCAGAAGTGCACGAAGGCTATGAGGATGCTTGCATACGGGGCTCTCGGTGATATACTGGAAGACTATGGATGCATGGATGAGTCCACCACCATTGAGTGTTTGTACAAGTTCTGCAGGGCAGTGGTGGCAGTGTTTGGACCACAATACTTGAGATAACCCAATGCTGAAGATATTTCTCGGATCGTAGCACATAATGTAGCAAGAGGATTCCCTGGGATGCTTGGAAGCATCGACTGCATGCATTGGGCATGAAAAAACTATCCATTTGCTTGGCAGGGGATGTACAAAGGCGCCAAAGGAGCTTGCAGTGTGGTACTTGAGTCAGTGGCCACATAGGGCCTCTGGATTTGGCACTCCTTCTTTGGTATGCCAGGAACTCACAATGACATCAACGTACTGCAGTGCTTGAATGTCTTTGCCAAGCTTGTTGAAGGTCATGCTCCTCTGGTGAACTTCGAGGTCAATGGGCGCCACTACAACGAGGGATACTACCTAGCAGATGACATCTATCTGAGATGGTCAACATTTATGAAGACTATCTGAAACCCTGTGCCAGGAGGCAAGAACTCCTACTTTGCCAAGTGTCAGGAGGCTTGCAGGAAGGATGTCGAGCGGGCATTTGGTGTGCTCCAATCTCGATTTGCTGTTGTCCGGTACCCCGCTCTGACCCGGTCGAAAGATCAAATGTGGGAACTCATGACTTGCTATGTCATCTTGCACAACATGATCATTGAGAGCGAGCGGGAAGAGCCAGTGTTTGACATTGAACCATATTACAGGCAGGGTCCTCTTGCCCAAGTTGATCACTAGTTACCGGCAACCTGGGCTGCCTTCCTGAATATGCTTCAGGAGATCCGAGAACCACAGGTGCATCAAGAACATCAGCACGATCTGGTGGAGCACCTATGGAGGCTCAAGGGCAACGCCTAGCTCGACGTGTGATGAAATATGAGTTTTTATTTGTGTTCAAATTATGAGTTTGATTTGTTGAACTATTTGATTTGTATTGATTTCTGTGATGAACTATGTGATAAAAATTAGTTAGTGTTTAATTTGTGTCGAAGCACGCCGAATATGGGCCAAAATTGGGCCAATTTGTGCCGAAAGTGGGTCGAAATTGGCGGCTGGGGGCGACCTTGGGGGTCGGCTGGGAACCCGAGCCCCCGACGCCGATTTTTTCGTCGGTTGGCCCCCAGGCGGCACTATTTCAAGCCCCTGGGGGCCGAATGGCTGGAGATGCTCTTAGGTATGAGTTACATGTTTTCGAATCAAACACCTAACCCCAACAACTCATACACATATTCTACAGAACCCCAACAACTAGCTAGTTAACCGAAAAGTTTGAACTAGTGGAGAAGGGCGGGCAATGCATTTATACTTTGGCATGTGTCGATGATCAATATACACTCATGTAGGCTTCCCTTCCTATCTCCTTACTTCATAGATCAAGCCGTCTCCAAGGAGGACCTCCACGATTATGCATTTGCCTCGGGTTCAGTGAGGAACTAACCCAAAAATCTCAAGTGCCATGATTGCAAGGTTAAACTATGTTTAACCATCGATCCCTCCAAAACATGATGTTTTTCCATTGATAGTATGCACATGTGCCACTTCCTTGAAGATGGATAACATGATGTAAATAGATGAAAATTTAAGGCCAGGAAAAGGAAGGGTATATCGTGTCTTGTTGTAGGCATAACCACCAGCTTTTGAGGGGCAATTTGTCAAATTTAAATCAGACCGTCGAGACCTCCTTTGTCCTTTGGCCTGCATGAGGTTGTCGAATTAACTAGACAACTTATGTTCCCATCCATAAGAAAGCACACATAATAACTGCCACACCGGTGGCTTTAGATTCATTAGTTGGGGGATGGGAGTGGTAAATAAAACATAAGAGAGTGAGCTGACTCACATGGTTGAGTAGCTCTACTTCCATCCCGCCATACAAGCCCTCAATTTGTATAACACCTAATTGAAGTCCTCCTTCATAGGTATCGTGATATAAAGGGGAATGCCTAGATACTAGACTAGGAGGGGTTTCTCACTACAAAATATATGTTGGCGAGCGATTTGTCATCCTCATCGAAGTGTGAAGGTGAGAAGGTGCTACTGAAAATATAATAATAAAAAAAATCACATGTCACGATAAAATTGAGTGCTACCTCTTTAGCACGCATTGGTTTTTCCTTGAAGAGGAAAGGGTGATGCGGCAAAGTAGCGTAAGTATTTCCCTCAGTTTTCGAGAACCAAGGTATCAATCCAGAAGGAGACTACACGCAAATCCCTAGTACCTGCACAAACAATCAAGAACCTTGCAACCAACACGATAAAGGGGTTGTCAATCCCTTCACAGCCACTTGCAAAAGTGAGATCTGATAGAGATAATAAGATAAATATTTTTGGTATTTTTGTTGTATAGATTGAAAAGTAAAGATTGCAAAATAAACAGCGACAGAAATAGCTAGTTGACGGGAGATTAATATGATGGAAAATAGACCCGGGGGCCATAGGTTTCACTAGTAGCTTCTCTCAAGATAGCAAATTCTACGGTGGGTGAACAAATTACTGTCGAGCAATTGATAGAAAAGCGCATAGTTATGAGAATATCTAGGCATGATCATGTATATAGGCATCACGTCTGTGACAAGTAGACCGAAACGATTCTGCATCTACTACTATTACTCCATACATCGACCGCTATCCAGCATGCATCTAGAGTATTAAGTTCATAAGAATAGAGTAATGCATTAGGTAAGATGACATGATGTAGAGGGATAAACTCAAGCAATATGATATAAACCCCATCTTTTTATCCTCGATGGCAACAAGACAATACATGTCGTTTCCCTTTCTGTCACTGGGATCGAGCACCGCAAGATTGAACCCAAAGCTAAGCACTTCTCCCATTGCAAGAAAGATCAATCTAGTAGGCCAAACCAAACTGATAATTCGAAGAGACTTGCAAAGATATTAAATCATGCATATAAGAATTCAGAGAAGAATAGAATATTGTTCATAGATAATCTTGATCATAAACCCACAATTCATCGGATCTCGACAAACACACCGCAAAAAGTATTACATCGAATAGATCTCTAAGAGAATCGATTGTATTGATATCCAAAGAGAGAGAAGAAGCCATCTAGCTAATAACTATGGACCCGAAGGTCTGTGGTAAACTACTCACACATCATCGGAGAGGCTATGGTGTTGATGTAGAAGCCCTCCGTGATCGATTCCCCCTCTGGTGGAGCGCCGGAAAAGGCCCCAAGATGGGATCTTATGGGTACAGAAGGTTGCGGCGGTGGAAAATAGGTTTCGTGGCTCCCCTTGATGTTTTCAGGGTCTAAGAGTATATATAGGCGAAAGAAGTAGGTCGGTGGAGCTACGAGGGGCCCATGATGGTGGGGGGCGCGCCTCCCTGCCTCGTGGACGCCTCGTTGCTTCCTTGACGTCCACTCCAAGTCTCCTAGATTGTGTTTGTTCCAAAAACGATCCTCGCGAAGGTTTCATTCCGTTTGATATTCCTTTTCTGCGAAACACTGAAATAGGCCAAAAAACAGCAATTTGCACTGGGCCTTCGGTTAGTAGGTTAGTCCCAAAAATAATATAAAAGTGCATAATAAAGCCCATTAAACATCCAAAACAGATAATATAATAGCATGGAACAATCAAAAATTATAGATACGTTGGAGACGTATCATTGAGCAAGATGGATTTGATCATATGGAGATTGGTTTGAGGAACATAAAAACTTTGTTAGCAGAAGTGGTCATCCTTTAGAAGTTTTTCAAACTAGAGATACAGAAAGAACATCTCGTGGTTTTCTCTAGTATGGTGCTTCCAACGTAAAATATAGAAGAATCATCCATGCATACACTATCAATTGTAGGAAAGCTTATTTCTACACCATTAAAGAAGGGATGTTTAATTTATCCCTGTTGTTTTCCTCGTAGTCCACTCATGTCCCTATTGATCAACTTACTCGGGCCTGCCTTTTCAACCATGAACCCCATATTGGCTCAAATCCTTTTATTTTAGATCGACTGAACTCACCTGAAAGGGGTTGGATATAATTTGGTGCCCCGTCGGTTGTCTTACCTTTCTCAAGTCCAAGGCCAAGATAAACAAAAAATAATGCCCTAAAACTTACTCTATGCACCATGAAGTATAGAATGTCCATTGAAATGGTGAAAATAGAAGGAGGATAGTGTGTTGTTTAATGACGAGGAGGGTTTTTGTACCCTGATGCTCTATTTGTCTCATTAAGATGGAATATTCTTTCATTGGGAGTACAAGTCCATGTCAATAGTGAGTCACTTCTGGTGATTTTTTTCAATAGGTGTTGTGTGAGTGCCTATGTTTTGGTGGTGGTGGTGGTGATGGTGTTTGTGTTCGTGTGTGTGCGCGCGTGCATGAGCCTATGTTGTACTTGATGGTTCTAAAAACATGAAAAAAAATATAAACACAGATGTCCTGGATGCCATATGGTGGAACGAGCATTTGGAATGCCTTGAGGAGGAGGCGGTCGACGAGGTAGAAGCGACCCAGTTCGATCATCAAGGGCCAAAATCCCTATATCTAAGAACCTCAAAGAGAAAAGGATATTTACCAAATGAAAAGCCCTAACCATGTCATTACTAAGAGTCAAATTTGCTTCTGTTGATGAATTGAAGATGAAGATTGTGCCACCAACATAAAGTTGCCATGGATAAATCACTATTATAGAACAAAATAAGTAACAGTACTACACATGTGAAGCTTTTGTACCGCTTGTTGCATTTCCGCTTCGGTCTAGATATTTTATTTCTGTAAAGTGAATAAGCTTTGTAAACATGGAAATCCAACTCAGTGCCCAGGCTCATCTGCTCCTGCTCAGAAAAAAAAATCAAAACATATACTTGATTTTTTTTTAAAAATCCAATTTTTTGTGTGGTAGATAATTTGATGCGTAAGGTCCGCTTAAACATTTCTTTCCTTTGTTTAGAATAAGCTCATTTTGACCATTATAATCTGATCCATCAAGATAAACATTACAATTCTATTATTTTTCTTAATCTAATATATAAGGTTATAAATAAACTGAGCCCGAGAATATAAGCAACACATATTTTTTATTTTCTCTATATTTAGCATGAAATTTCTAGCCTCCGAAACGAACATAAACACCTTGAAGCTTGCAAAGTATGTATAGGCACCAAATCGAACAAAATAAATTTGTTACCAAGATTATTCTAGCATTGATTTGACTCAGTCCTTTAATCAATGTTCTTTACATAGCGTGGAATCTCCTGCACCTGCAGTAGATTGTTTTCTCTTTGCTTTTCTCCTTCTCTTATAGTGTACATACTCAATTCTTCTAGAACAACATGGTGTTTAAATGTGTAAAAATATATCATCACAATGACTTAGAGTACTCTGTCTATCAGATCATGAATATTGTGTCGCCAATGCATATGTCTTCTTCCTTTGATTACTCAATGCGTATAAGAGGCCTTCATGTGCATCATGGTATTGCTTTCACAGACACACTTTTCAAGTTTAAGCAATCACTTGGTATATTAAGATGTCATTGGTGCCTTAACACATATTAACGTGACCATGCGTGCAATAAGTTTACGATATTATGAAATTGCATTTGGGTCACATCGATGCATGTGCATGCACATGTACATGCAACATAATGACTTTCCTTTTGGATTACATACACTGGTGGGTTCTTAATTAAATGTGTATTTTGATAAATAATTTCTTAAAAGATGTATATGAATCATTGGTTGAACGAATAATATTTTTATATGAATCATTACTTCAACAACTCAGATATGATGTTGTGCATGCAGATTCAAATTTGATTTTTCCCCCACATTTGTTGGTGTTGGAATGATTTGTCCACATGTGGTAAATTTTGCGTTACTCTTTGGAGGAATCATATCTTGGGGATTGCTATACCCTTTTCTTGAATCAAAACACGGGCAATGGTATCACACTGATAGTGCTTCAAGTCTTACGGGGATGAATGGATACAAGGTATGTACAAAAAATTAAGTAGGTATTTCTTGACTAGAATTTCACATATTTTCGATTCTTCATTACTGACATTTTGAACATGGTATTTCTTAACGGGAATTTCATATGTTTTGGTTGCTTCATTACTAACGATTTAAAACTAACATAGTGCTTGGTTTTGAGCTAATATATTAAAAGATCATTATACGTTTATTCAAAATTGTTGGATAATATGCGTGAGTCATTGTTGAACCTGTAATGAACCACTGGATGCAAGCACACACATGAGATCGATAACATAAAGTAGATACAAACTATAAAGGCAATGTAGATACAATCCTTGTTGCATCATTTTCAGTTCATTCAATATTTGGAGATGCGTACAAATCGCTTGACTTTTTCCCTACTCCCTCCATTCCAATGAATAAGGCATGCACGCTTCCCAAAATTCAACTTTGACCATAAATTAGACCAGCCAAATATGGACTATATGTGATAAAAATTACACAGCTGAATTCATGGTATAATTTTGAAGTCACAAATATATATGTTATTGATCGCATTTATGGTCAAAGTTGGATTTTGGGAAGCATGTGCGCCTTATTCGTTAGAATGGAGGGAGTATGTAATGTTACAGGGGAACCATAGAGATGTATATAATTAGACTTTAGTGTCTTAATTGAGTAGGACCACATGTGTTTTCTAGGAGAAACTAACCATGATGGTGCACGTTGCTACGCGTACCCATTTCTCCAATAAATGATTGAATATCTCATAAACTTAAAATACATATATTAAATTGGCATGAACTAACCCATATATTAGATAATGATATAAAAATAATACGACAACAAATAATTCTTGCCACGGGGATTAGAACTAGCTAGGTGATAGGGGACTGCTTAGATTAGCAGCTTATTGAAAAATACCAACGGGGTATGAAAGAAAAACATGAATAAGTAAAAGGGGTTCCAAAAATATACCTCGAGAGTCAATAATGACAAGATAAATTTCTTTGATGGAACAAAACTCCAGATAAGTTGTTGTACAATTTCACCCAGCAACAATAGAAGAAGAAATAATGATAGTTGTTGTATAATCAAGAAGGCTCATTGATCAAGAACTAGTGAAAGAAATCTTAAATCTGGTTGAGGTTGAGGCTCATGAGATCACCATCTAATTAAACTTGGGATGCTCTCACTATGATGACTCCCTGACATGCCAAGCACATATATCATCCCTAGCCTACATAACTTACTACTAATAGGGCAAGCGATTTTTCAATTCTGTAATAGTAAGCACTTACAATCTTTTAGTTGTTCAATTTCAAGAGATCATAATTTTGCCAATACTTCATAAAAAAGGGATCAATGAGCTTACTATAGATTGTAACCTAGTTTTGCATAGAATAAGCAAGGTTGTTCGATTCTTGTGTAACGAAGGATGAAGCCATGTTGCAATGAGTCACCACCTCGAGAGTTCCTGATCGTATCTATCATCCTGCCATGACCGATTCAATCATTTAGCCCCTCTTGATTACCATGCTGGCAGGACCTCATCATCACTCCCACACAAGTGAATTGCAAAAAACCACCACATTTGAAGTTCACTTCCGGAATCGTCACCACATTTCTTGGGCGCTACAAAAATCTACCAGTTTCCTTACATATTTTCTCAATAAACACTAATGACCGATTTGAGCGATCTAATCCAATTCCTGACCAGTTGGACCCACTTGTAAGCGCTGACGTGGACTAAATTGCTCGATACCGTTTGTTGAACATTAACTTAGACATGGGGCCCACCAGTCATCAGCTAAACTTACAAAAGGGTCCCTGAAAAATTGCACAAAGCACCCTAGAGAAAAATCGATTACAATTGGACCCCTGGGAGGCTGCTCCCGTGAGCACGTCACCGCAGGAGGGGAGACGGGTGACGGCGGAGGGGCTTGGAAAGACAACTCTGGCGACCATGTCCACCACCTTGGGCGAGGAGAGCGGCGGCAGGACACGCAATTCTCCGGACGTCAGCGCACCAGGGCAGGCTCCTACTCGCGGCAGCCTGGGGTGTGGTGGCCATAGCACGCGCGGTAGCTCCTCGGCGGGCACTCGTGCCTCGATCTGAAACCGTACGCCGCCGCATGTGGGAGATCTCTATGCACATCCCCACCGCACGCAAGCTTAAACCCGCCCCCCGCCCACATGGTCGGCCTCTCCACTAGCACTAGACCCGTGCGCGCCAAGCCGGAGAGCGGCGGCGGCGAGCTCGTGGGTGTGACCTGGAGACCGACAGCGAGCTCATGGGTGTGATCTAGAGACCGGCTCGTTGCACGATATAGAGGAAGTGGACGGAGCTCGTCGGGGCAGGGGGAGGGGCCGCATTGCGGGATCCGGTGTGGGTCTGTGCGGAGCGGTGGATCTCGTCGGTGCTAGGTAGGAGAAGATGTGGCGGATGGTGGAAGGGGGCGGAGCACGGCAAGAGAGATGGCTGGGCGGCACCGACCATCAGGTAAAGTATGCAGGGACCAGTCCAGAGACATGGGGATCGTGGGGATGGAGGGGATCCTGAGGAGTAACTGTCAACATTGTTTTCTTTGACTTTTTGTGCCACGTCAGCGCTTGTGGGTCCAATTGGTTAGAAATTGGATTAAATCGCTCAAATCGGTCATTAGTGTTTATTGAGAAAATCTGTAAGGAAACTAATAGATTTTTGGGGCGCCCAAGAAATGTGGTGGCGATTCCGAAAGTGAACTTCAAATGTGGTGTTTTTTTTGCAATTCACTCCTCCCACGCGCACGTGGGACCTGCCGAGGCAGCATGGATGAAAGCACATCATGATGGGAACGCATACATCTACCTGGTGGCATAGGCAAGATCCATACATGCCCTGGGCCAACCTATAGCCACAGTAACAAATAGCGATGAACAATATCTAAATCGGCTACAGTCAACAAAGGAATTTGTGTTCACGCCCCAAGCCATGGCCAGTGTTGCCTGGGGCCCGTCTACGCCACTGCATCTACGTACTTTCTCAGCGTATTTATTTTGGACTTTATCCGGTGAAGCCAGTCCAAGGATCCAATAAATAGTCCCGGGCTAATCAACCATAGAAGGCCTAGATATTTCCACGGAGAAGTGACCCAAGACATATGAAGACATCCTCGCGGCATGTGATCGAGGCAATCATTCTACTAGCAACATAAAAGCATTATGGGAGGCTCGTAGGTCTCCCAGTTTTACTTTTTGTTAACGACCCATTGTTTAAATTTACTCCAGAAACATCGGGTCTTGAGTACTTTCTAATGCCACATATTAGAAAAATAAATCAGTACACTGGTTCATTCAAATTCATAAACTACCACATAAATTACTATTACAATTGTTTCATACTTAAAGAACACTTCCCAAGAAAACCTGTTGGTACAAAATTTAGAGGGGGGGGGGGGGGGGGGGGTACAATATACCTTAATACAGAGTAGGGTGCGTAAACATTCTATTTGTGTTCACTCAAAGTTACACCTATTATTCACATGTGCAACATAATTCACATGCACACTAGAGGATCTTGGATATGATGATTAGTCTCCTAAGTCATACAAACTAATGAGTTCTATGTAGCATGTGATTGTTCAAGGTTGATTACTTGACATATGAAATAATAGATCTCCATGGTAGAGTTCTTCAGACAAACCTACTTATTTTGTGATATGGCATTGTTGGGTTCCAAACCATTACTACCAAGCAACTAGATAAGTTTATCTATCAGCTTTCAATGGGAAAGGTCCCATGACAAATCAAACACTAAGATAACTGAGAATTCCTAAAGTCGCTATAGTACAATGATTGTATCAGTCCAAACCAAGATGCTATTGTTGGGGAACGTAGTAATTTCAACAAAATTCTACGCACACACAGGATCATGGTGATGCATAACAACGAGAGGGGAGAGTGTGTCCACGTACCCTCGTAGACCGAAAGCGGAAGCGTTAGCACAACGCGGTTGATGCAGTCGTACGTCTTCACGATCCGGCCAATCAAGTACCGAACGTATGGCACCTCCGAGTTCAGCACACGTTCACCTCGATGACGTCCCTCGAACTCCGATCCGGCCGAGTGTTGAGGGAGAGTTTCGTCAGCATGACGGCGTGGTGACGATGATGATGTTCTACCGACGCAGGGCTTCGCCTAAGCACCGCTACGATATTATCGAGGTGGACTATGGTGGAGGGGGCACCGCACACAGCTAAAAGATCAATGATCAATTGTTGTGTCTATGGGGTGCCCCCTGCCCCCGTATATAAAGGAGCAAGGGGGGAGAGGCCACCGGCCAGGAGGAGGCGCGCCAGGAGGAGTCCTACTCCCACCGGGAGTAGGACTCCCTCCCTTCCTTGTTGGATTAGAAGAAGGGGGGAAGGAGGAGGGAGAGAGGAAGGAAAGGGGGGCGCCGCCCCCCCTCCTTGTCCAATTCAGACTAGAGGGGGAGGGTCGCGCGGCCTGCCCTGGCCGCCCCTCCTCTTCTCCACTAAGGCCCATGTAGGCCCATTAAACCCCCGGGGGGTTCCGGTAACCCCCGGTACTCCGGTATATATCCGATAACCCCCGGAACCATTCCGGTGTCTGAATATAGTCGTCCAATATATCAATCTTCATGTCTCAACCATTTAGAGACTCCTCGTCATGTCCGTGATCACATCCGGGACTCTGAACTAACTTTGGTACATCAAAACATATAAACTCCTAATATAATTGTCATCGAAACTTTAAGCGTGCGGACCCTACGGGTTCGAGAACTATTTAGACATGACCGAGACACGTCTCCGGTCAATAACCAATAGCGGAACCTGGATGCTCATATTGGCTCCCACATATTCTACGAAGATCTTTATCGGTCAAACCGCATAACAACATACGTTGTTCCCTTTGTCATCAGTATGTTACTTGACCGAGATTCGATCGTCGGTATCTCAATACCTAGTTCAATCTCGTTACTGGCAAGTCTCTTTACTCATTCCGTAATGCATCATCCCACAACTAACTCATTAGTTGCAATGCTTGCAAGGCTTAAGTGATGTGCATTACCGAGTGGGCCCTGAGATACCTCTCCGACAATCGGAGTGACAAATCCTAATCTCGAAATACGCCAACCCAACAAGTACCTTTGGAGACACCTGTAGAGCACCTTTATAATCACCCAGTTACGTTGTGACGTTTGGTAGCACACAAAGTGTTCCTCCGGTAAACGGGAGTTGCATAATCTCATAGTCATAGGAACATGTATAAGTCATCAAGAAAGCAATAGCAACATACTAAACGATCGAGTGCTAAGCTAACGGAATGGGTCAAGTCAATTACATCATTCTCCTAATGATGTGATCCCGTTAATCAAATGACAACTCATGTCAATGGCTAGGAAACATAACCATCTTTGATCAATGAGCTAGTCAAGTAGAGGCATACTAGTGACACTCTGTTTGTCTATGTATTCACACAAGTATTATGTTTCCGGTTAATAAAATTCTAGCATGAATAATAAACATTTATCATGATATAAGGAAATAAATAATAACTTTATTATTGCCTCTAGGGCTTATTTCCTTCAGTCTCCCACTTGCACTAGAGTCACTAATCTAGATTACACAGTAATGATTCTAACACCCATGGAGCCTTGGTGCTGATCATGTTTTGCTCGTGGAAGAGGCTTAGTCAACGGGTCTGCAACATTCAGATCTGTATGTATCTTGCAAATTTCTATGTCTCCCAGCTGGACTAGATCCCGGATGGAATTGAAGCGTCTCTTGACGTGCTTGGTTCTCTTGTGAAATCTGGATTCCTTTGCCAAGGCAATTGCACCAGTGTTGTCACAAAAGATTTTCATTTGACCCGATGCACTAGGTATGACACCTAGATCGGATATGAACTCCTTCATCCAGACTCCTTTATTTGCTGCTTCCGAAGCAGCTATGTACTCCGCTTCACACGTAGATCCCGCCACAACGCTTTGTTTAGAACTGCACCAACTAACAGCTCCACCGTTTAATGTAAACACGTATCCGGTTTGCGATTTAGAATCGTCCGGATCAGTGTCAAAGCTTGCATCGACGTAACCATTTACGACTAGCTCTTTGTCACCTCCATAAACGAGAAACATATCCTTAGTCCTTTTCAGGTATTTCAGGATGTTCTTGACCGCTGCCCAGTGATCCACTCCTGGATTACTTTGGTACCTCCCTGCTAAACTTATAGCAAGGCACACATCAGGTCTGGTACACAGCATTGCATACATGATAGAGCCTATGGCTGAAGCATAGGGAACATCTTTCATTTTCTCTCTATCTTCTGCAGTGGTCGGGCATTGAGTCTTACTCAACTTCACACCTTGTAACACAGGCAAGAACCCTTTCTTTGCTTGATCCATTTTGAACTTCTTCAAAACTTTGTCAATGTATGTGCTTTGTGAAAGTCCAATTAAGCATCTCGATCTATCTCTATAGATCTTGATGCCCAATATATAAGCAGCTTCACCGAGGTGCTTCATTGAAAAACTCTTATTCAAGTATCCCTTTATGCTATCCAGAAATTCTATATCATTTCCAATCCGCAATATGTCATCCACATATAATATCAGAAATGCTACAGAGCTCCCACTCACTTTCTTGTAAATACAGGCTTCTCCAAAAGTCTGTATAAAACCAAATGCTTTGATCACACTATCAAAGCATTTATTCCAACTCCGAGAGGCTTGCACCAGTCCATAAATGGATCGCTGGAGCTTGCACACTTTGTTAGCTCCTTTTGGATCGACAAAACCTTCCGATTGCATCATATACAACTCTTCTTCCAGAAATCCATTCAGGAATGCAGTTTTGACATCCATTTACCAAATTTCATAATCATAAAATGCGGCAATTGCTAACATGATTCGGACAGACTTAAGCATCGCTACGGGTGAGAAAGTCTCATCGTAGTCAATCCCTTGAGATTGTCGAAAACCTTTCGCAACAAGTTGAGCTTTATAGACAGTAACATTACCGTCAGTGTCAGTCTTCTTCTTGAAGATACATTTATTCTCAATGGCTTGCCGATCATCGGGCAACTCAACCAAAGTCCACACTTTGTTCTCATACATGGATCCCATCTCAGATTTCAAGGCCTCAAGCCATTTTGCGGAATCTTGGCTCACCATAGCTTCTTCATAGTTCGTAGGTTCGTCATGGTCTAGTAACATAACCTCCAGAACAGGATTACCGTACCACTATGGTGCGGATCTTACCCTGGTTGACCTACGAGGTTTAGTAACAACTTGATCTGAAGTTTCATGATCATCATCATTAGCTTCCTCACTAATTGGTGTAGGTGTCACAGGAACCGGTTTCTATGATGAACTACTCTCCAATAAGGGAGCAGGTACAGTTACCTCATCAAGTTCTACTTTCCTCCCACTCACTTCTTTCGAGAGAAACTCCCTCTTTAGAAAGGATCCATTCTTAGCAACAAATATCTTGCCTTCAGATCTTTGATAGAAGGTATACCCAATAGTCTCCTTTGGGTATCCTGTGAAGACACATTTCTCCGATTTGGGTTCTAGCTTATCAGGTTGAAGCTTGTTCACATAAGCATCGCAACCCCAAACTTTAAGAAACGACAACTTTGGTTTCTTGCCAAACCATAGTTCATAAGGCGTCGTCTCAATGGATTTAGATGGTGCCCTATTTAACATGAATGCAGCTGTCTCTAAAGCATAACCCCAAAATGATAGCGGTAAATCGGTAAGAGACATCATAGATCGCACCATATCCAGTAAAGTACGATTACGACATTCGGACACACCATTACGCTATGGTGTTCCGGGTGGCGTGAGTTGCGAAACTATTTCGCATTGTTTCAAATGAAGACCAAACTCGTAACTCAAATATTCTCCTCCATGATCAGATCCTAGAAACTTTATTTTCTTGTTACAATGATTTTCCACTTCACTCTGAAATTCTTTGAACTTTTCAAATGTTTCAGACTTATGTTTCATTAAGTAGATATACCCATATCTGCTTAAATCATCTGTGAATGTGAGAAAATAACGATACCCGCCGTGAGCCTCAATATTCATCGGACCACATACATCTGTATGTATGATTTCCAACAAATCTGTTGCTCGCTCCATAGTTCCAGAGAACGGCGTTTTAGTCATCTTGACCATGAGGCACGGTTCGCAAGTACCAAGTGATTCATAATCAAGTGGTTCCAAAAGTCCATCAGTATGAAGTTTGTTCATGCGCTTTACATCGATATGACCTAAACGGCAGTGCCACAAATAAGTTGCACTATCATTATCAACTCTGCATCTTTTGGCTTCAATATTATGAATATGTGTATCACTACTATCGAGATTCAACAAAAATAGACCACTCTTCAAGGGTGCATGACCATAAAAGATATTACTCATATAAATAGAACAACCATTATTCTCTGATTTAAATGAATAACCGTCTCGCATCAAACAAGATCCAGATATAATGTTCATGCTCAACGCTGGCACCAAATAACAATTATTCAGGTCTAAAACTAGTCCCGAAGGTAGATGTAGAGGTAGCGTGCCGACCGCGATCACATCGACTTTGGAACCATTTCCCACGCGCATCGTCACCTTGTCCTTAGCCAATCTTCGCTTAATCCGTAGTCCCTGTTTCGAGTTGCAAATATTAGCAACAGAACTAGTATCAAATACCCAGGTGCTACTGCGAGCATTAGTAAGGTACACATCAATAACATGTATATCACATATACCTTTCACCTTGCCATCCTTCTTATCCGCCAAATACTTGGGGCAGTTCCGCTTCCAGTGACCAGTCTGTTTGCAGTAGAAGCACTCAGTCTCAGGCTTAGGTCCAGACTTGGGTTTCTTCTCCTGAGCAGCAACTTGTTTGTTGTTCTTCTTGAAGTTCCCCTTCTTCTTCCCTTTGCCCTTTTTCTTGAAACTGGTGGTCTTGTTGACCATCAACACTTGATGCTCCTTCTTGATTTCTACCTCCGCAGCCTTTAGCATTGCGAAGAGCTCGGGAATTGTCTTATCCATCCCTTGCATTTTATAGTTCATCACGAAGCTCTTGTAGCTTGGTGGCAGTGATTGAAGAATTCTGTCAATGACGCTATCATCCGGAAGATTAACTCCTAGTTGAATCAAGTGATTGTTATACCCAGGCATTTTGAGTATATGCTCACTGACAGAACTATTCTTCTCCATCTTACAGCTGTAGAACTTATTGGAGACTTCATATCTCTCAATCCGGGCATTTGCTTGAAATATTAACTTCAACTCCTGGAACATCTCATATGCTCCATGACGTTCAAAACATCGTTGAAGTCCCGGTTCTAAGCCGTAAAGCATGGCACACTGAACTATCGAGTAGTCATCAGCTTTGCTCTGCCAGACGTTCATAACATCTGGTGTTGCTCCTGCAGCAGATCTGGCACCTAGCGGTGCTTCCAGGACGTAATTCTTCTATGCAGCAATGAGGATAATCCTCAAGTTACGGACCCAGTCCGTGTAATTGCTACCATCATCTTTCAACTTTGCTTTCTCAAGGAACGCATTAAAATTCAACGGAGCAACATCACGGGCCATCTATCTACAATCAACATAGACAATCAAAATACTATCAGGTACTAAGTTCATGATAAATTCAAGTTCAATTAATCATATTACTTAAGAACTCCCACTTAGATAGACATCCCTCTAATCCTCTAAGTGATCACGTGATCCAAATCAACTAAACCATGTCCGATCATCACGTGAGATGGAGTAGTTTCAATGGTGAACATCACTATGTTGATCATATCTACTATATGATTCACGCTCGACCTTTCGGTCTCAGTGTTCCGAGGCCATATCTGTTATATGCTAGGCTCGTCAAGTTTAACCTGAGTATTCCGCGTGTGCAACTGTTTTGCACCCGTTGTATTGGAATGTAGAGCCTATCACACCCGATCATCACGTGGTGTCTGAGCACGAAAAACTTTCGCAATGGTGCATACTCAGGGAGAACACTTATACCTTGATAATTTAGTGAGAGATCATCTTATAATGCTACCGTCAATCAAAGCAAGATAAGATGCATAAAAGATAAACATCACATGCAATCAATATAAGTGATATGATATGGCCATCATCATCTTGTGCTTGTGATCTCCATCTCCGAAGCACCGTCATGATCACCATCGTCACCGGCGCGACACCTTGATCTCCATCGTAGCATCATTGTCATCTCGCCATCTTATGCTTCTATGACTATCGCTACCGCTTAGTGATAAAGTAAAGCATTACAGGGTGTTTGCATTGCATACAATAAAGCGACAACCATATGGCTCCTGCTAGTTGCCGATAACTCGGTTACAAAACATGATCATCTCATACAATAAAATTTAGCATCATGCCTTGACCATATCACATCACAACATACCCTGCAAAAACAAGCTAGACGTCCTCTACTTTGTTGTTGCAAGTTTTACGTGGCTGCTACGGGCTGAGCAAGAACTGTTCTTACCTACGCATCAAAACCACAACGATAGTTCGTCAAGTTAGTGCTGTTTTAACCTTCTCAAGGACCGGGCGTAGCCACACTCGGTTCAACTAAAGTTGGATAAACAGACACCCGCCAGCCACCTGTGTGCAAAGCACGTCGGTAGAACCAGTCTCGCGTAAGCGTACGCGTAATGTTGGTCCGGGCCGCTTCATCCAACAATACCACCGAACCAAAGTATGACATGCTGGTAAGCAGTATGACTTGTATCGCCCACAACTCACTTGTGTTCTACTCGTGCATATAACATCTACGCATAAAACCTGCCTCAGATACCACTATTGGGGAACGTAGTAATTTCAAAATTTTCCTACGCACACACAGGATCATGGTGATGCCTAGCAACGAGAGGGGAGAGTGTGTCCACGTACCCTCATAGACCGAAAGCGGAAGCGTTAGCACAACGCGGTTGATGTAGTCGTACGTCTTCACGATCCGACCGATCAAGTACCGAACATACGACACCTCCGAGTTCAGCACACGTTCAGCTCGATGACGTCCCTCGAACTCCGATCTAGCCGAGTGTTGAGGGAGAGTTTCGTCAGCACGACGGCGTGGTGACGATGATGATGTTCTACCGATGCAGGGCTTCGCCTAAGAACCACTATGATATTATCGAGGTGGACTATGGTGGAGGGGGGGGCACCGCACACGGCTAAAAGATCAATGATCAATTGTTGTGTCTATGCGGTGCCCCCCTGCCCCCGTATATAAAGGAGCAAGGGGTAGAGGCGGCCGGCCAGGAGGAGGTGCGCCAGGAGGAGTCCTACTCCCACCGGGAGTAGGACTCCCTCCCTTCCTTGTTGGATTAGAAGAAGGGGGGAAGGAGGAGGGAGAGAGGAAGGAAAGGGGGGCGCCGCCCCCCCTCCTTGTCCAATTCAGACTAGAGGGGGAGGGGGCGCGCGGCCTGCCCTGGCCGCCCCTCCTCTTCTACACTAAGGCCCATGTAGGCCCATTAAATCCCCGGGGGGTTCCGGTAACCCCCGATACTCCGGTATATATCCGATAACCCCCGGAACCATTCCGGTGTCTGAATATAGTCATCCAATATATCAATCTTCATGTCTCAACCATTTAGAGACTCCTCGTCATGTCCGTGATCACATCCGGGACTCCGAACTACCTTTGGTACATCAAAACATATAAACTCATAATATAGCTTTCATCGAAACTTTAAGCGTGCGGACCCTATGGGCCCTGAGATACCGAGTGGGCCCTTTGGTACATCATCCCGCAACTAACTCAATAGTTACAATGCTTGCAAGGCTTATAGTGATGTGCATTACCGAGTGGGCCCTGAGATACCTCTCCGACAATCGGAGTGACAAATCCTAATCTCGAAATACGCCAACCCAACAAGTACCTTTGGAGACACCTGTAGAGCACCTTTATAATCACCCAGTTACGTTGTGATATTTGGTAGCACACAAAGTGTTCCTCCGGTAAACGGGAGTTGCGTAATCTCATAGTCATAGGAACATGTATAAGTCATGAAGAAAGCAATAGCAACATACTAAACGATCGAGTGCTAAGCTAACGGAATGGGTCAAGTCAATCACATCATTCTCCTAATGATGTGATCCCATTAATCAAATGACAACCCATGTTAATGACTAGGAAACATAACCATCTTTGATCAACGAGCTAGTCAAGTAGAGGCATACTAGTGACACTCTGTTTGTCTATGTATTCACACAAGTATTATGTTTCCGGTTAATACAATTCTGGCATGAATAATAAACATTTATCATGATATAAGGAAATAAATAATGACTTTATTATTGCCTCTAGGGCATATTTCCTTCAGCTATGCCACACCATTATGTTGTCTCAGGCCCCCAACACATCAAGTTTCTCTCCTAGTGTCTATGCAAATTGGTATAAGATCATATTTGCTAATGTCATTGGACCTTTCGGAATGAGTTGTGTCTCAATAAAATCGTAGATTATTTTGCCTCTAGTAGGTGTTTTAGTGTACAAATATGCCAATAGATATATGTGCCATATGAAAATTAATTATCTTAACACTTAGCATGACATAAATAATTTCGAAATAACTAGAACTATGCCTTTGAGTATAGACCACATACATAATTTCTCTAGTTCCATTGGTGTTGATTTCAGCAACACGTACTAGCATGGCAAAAACTATAATGCATTTCTTTATGGACATTAATCCTTATTCTTCCATCTTCTCTTAGCTGATTATACCATGTGTGATTGACTATCTTAATTCATACTGTCAATATTACATTTAACATTGCACATCACTTATCCCTACATTTAGTCCCTTGAGAATTCATACATAAGTGTTACTCAAGAGGATGATGAAAATACAAAGTAAAATCACACCAAATCCCATATCAAATTTTTGTACACGTACTACTAAAGGTATTAGGTAAAAGAATGTGAAAATTGCGGTATCTTGCACCTACCGGCTAAAATACTGCAATTTTTCAATACTTCGGTCAATACCTTGCTATCAAACAGAGCCTTATATTTTGAAAAAGTTGTGTTCCGTCAAAATATATGATCAAAACTTAATATGAACATTCTAATAATCTCTATATTTGTCTCGCAACTTTATTTCCCCCATTCTTCATAAACATGGTTGGCAACTTTGACTAAAAGAAACAATTTACAAGATTCCTTGATGGTTTGCCTAGAAATTGTCCTTCGATTAAATTTAGTTCATCATTAATGTTATTTAAAATTAATAACTAATATTGTCAGGTTTCCTAGAAAATAAGCCTTTTGGTTATGTATCCATATCAGCAATACCTTTGAGGTGATAAACATGACTATTATATACTTCTCTAAATTCTTCATTCGCGTATGTAGAATATGTTCCTAGATCAGTCGAGTTTAAAGTCTCTAAATATATATCATACTTCCTGAGCATTTTGTTGTCACATTCGTAGTTGGACCATGCATAGTAAAAGACCGACTATGTCAGTTAGGAGTGTGAGATAAAATAAAATGGTGTATTGTTAAAAAATCAACACCTTCCTTTTCTTGCTTGAAAAATATTTTTTAGCAAAGTATAGAATGAAGTAGTTTGATAACATGATTCATCCTTCTTTGTCAAGAGACTCTCTAGTCCATCCTCTAGAACTGACACTGGGCACTTGATCAATATGTTAGTCCCAAAAATAATATAAAGTGTTGCCAAAAGTATATGAAAGTTGTAGAATTTTGGCACAAAACAATAAAAAATTATAGATACGGAGACGTATCAACTATCAAGGTGATAAAGTGGAGTGGGAGGCGAGGCTTGAGATGATTATATTATCGTTTTATCAAATAGGTGTAGTTGAAACATAGTTACCATGTTGGAGTTTTCAAACTAAAATAGTTAAACCACGGGATCTTCAAGTAACATGTACCTTCTTTACACTCACTTCCACTAATTCCTCAAACCCCTACCCCTATCTTATTCTCTACAACAGGCTTCATCCTCATGCTCTCTAACATCACCACCCATCGCCATGCTTATCCAACAACTCTTTTTCTCCTCCTTGTTATCTTCCAGCAACTGTGTAATCACTTTGTTAATTTTGTGAATCCTAATCTTCCATAGCTTTGTATCCTCTATGACCACTACTCATAGTCCTTGGGAAGTCCTCACATGCTTGTTCACACACTCTTCTAGGCATGGCGTGACCTAGTCAATGTAACACCATAAGTAGGCTTGAGAAGGGGGTCAATAAAGAGGATATAAGTAGGCTTGCTCAGGAAGTGATGAAAATTAACCGAAGTTCAACAAATTATTGCTCATTTTGTTAAGTATCTCAAGTATAACCTTTTAAAACCATGTTATAGATTACATTTCATGTAAATTTTTAGTGTTGGGATCATTATGTTCCACTTTAATCATAAGATCCATTTGAGAATACTAACACTCCTCTGTGAGAGAAAAATAATACTAACCACTTCTTCAAAGTTTTATCTGTTATTGTAAAGATGATACGACTAAGAAAATTATGGGACTAATTATTCTGAATTGCACTACAGGTCTTCATTTGCATAACAATTATCATCACAGATGGAATATTCAACTTCCTTACAGTCATTATTGCATCTTGTATTGACATTAAGCACAAGCAACAAGATATTGATTCAGGGTTGAGTAATTACATAAAAAAACACCCTAGCCTTAACTACGATGATCGTAAGAGGATTGAGGTATTTCTTCAAAATAAAATCCCTTTAACCATATCAGTGGGAGGATACATTGCAAGTGCTACAATCTCAGTAGTTGTTATCCCATGGTTGTTCGATCAAATTAAATTCTATCATGTTGCCACATTATATATTGTCACGCCGGTCATTGCGTTTGCAAACACTTATGCAAATGGACTTACAGATTGGTCAGTTGGATATACTTATGGCAAGTTTACAATATTTGTTGTTGCGGCATGGATTGTGAAACCGGGTGCAATTGTTGTTGGCCTTGTAGCTTGTGGGATAATGATAGCAGCTCTGCACATTTCTTCACAAGCTACACAAGACATCAAGACGGGTTTCATGACACTAACCTCAGAAAGAGCTATGGTAATTGGGCAAATTGTTGGTGTAGTTATTGGCTCTATTGTGAGCCCATGTATATTTCTTGCCTTTCAAAAAAGTGAAAAGCCTGGAGTTACTATCGGATCTGCTCAATCACATTACCCATGTCCTTTTGCTGGACTCTTTCGTGCCATCGGTGTGATTGGCATTGGAGGAGTGAAGGAGCTCCCTAAGTATTGCCTTACAATGTGCTTTGCTGCATTTTGCATAACAATTGTCACAGATGTACTTTCATTGGTATCTTAGGGAAAAGGCTGGAAAATGCACAAGTATCTTCCTAATATGACAGTGGTAGCACTACCATTCTTTGCAGGGCCCGATTTCCCCATAGATATGTGCCTAGGTACTGCGATAATGTATCTATGGACTAAAATTAATAAAAGAAGTGCAACTTTGCTGTCATCGGCAGTTGCAGCAGGCCTTATATGTGGAGAGGGACTATTTGCATTGCCATCAGTAGTACTCACTACGTTCAGTATACAACCACCAATGTGCATGAAGTTCTTTCATAGTGGAAACGAAGTTGATGTAGTTGATTCATTCTTAAATAAGTTGGAAACACCCACAAAGACATGAGAAATGTAATTGTAGGATAAAGTTTTTTTTCTTAGATTGTAAGAGAGATGTAAATGGTTACTCATAGAACATGCCAACGGCTAATTTAATTCCATATGCTAAATGATTTCAAATATGGAAACAAACATTATGTGGCTATCTATACAAGAAAGTACCATGGTTCAAAGACTCACATTACAAACTCAATATTTGGTCGAAAGTTGCATATTTTGGACAAAAAAATCATTTCCAAATTTTTGAGTTGCTAGTTTGTTGTTACTAACAACAAAGTTCTGACATTTTTCTTGGAAGATAAAAGGTGATCTCAAGTTTGCTACTTTCCGCTTATAGGAAACTAGCGGGGTGACCTGCACATTTGCGCGGCTAGATTTTACTAAAGTTGTATAACTCCTAATATAAATATTTTCTTGGACCATTGTTTCTTATATGAATACATTTTCTTCTTCTAGAAAATAATACTATGAAGAAAACATTAATTGAATATTCCTTGACATAACCAAGCTAAAGTTATAACATATTGATAGTCATTGTTAGAGATTTAAATGTACACATTTTCTTGATGGTTTTTATGATTCATTCTCTATAGGTAAATAGAAACCAAAGGAGTAACATTTAGAAATACTTTCACATAATTTAAAGAATTAAAGTCCAAACATTATTATCTCATGTTGAATGTCCATACATATGCCACATGGTTTATCCATCACCATAGTCTGCATGCTATAGAAAATTAATGAAATCGGTAATTCTATTTGAAAATGGATCCGTGTTTCAGCTTTACTTTATTTCAAAATGTTGCTTAAATTTTTTAAGTTCAAACTAATCTAGTATAGTATTAGGTTAAGTCTTAAAAATCTAAGTATCTTTATCAACGTACGTTTGCTGCGAAATTCAAGCATGGAAAAGTATGTTAAAGTTCTATTAATTTTAACATCAAACTTTTGTCGCAATTTAGCAGATTTTTTGGTATGCACCTGATCACTCCATGCGATTCATTTGCAGTTTGTGGATCAAATTATCATTGAAATATTATATTTAAACGTTGCTTACATAAGGTGTCTAGATCATTTTCTTTCTCATAAATACCAATGTTTCTTCTCTAGTATATACCCGTAAAAAAATCTGTTCTTAGAATAATGTGTGCCCTTCTACCTAGGATTTTGTTCTGCTCATAATTTGGCTATAGAAACAAAATAAGTGACGACAATTTTTTTCAGTCATCTTAGATAAATGTGTGAAGTTCTACCTTCAAAATCCGCAGATTTTCTATTTTCACAATAAACAATCAGCAGTATTGTATTTTTAGATGGAATGATTGGGTGGCCTGGCTATACAGTGGTGCCTTTTCTGTTTGCAGCTAGATAGTGGTCCGGTGAACTTGGCATGATATGTGATTCAATAGCACCGTTCAGATTCAAACAAAATTTAGATGGCATCTGCGAGGTGAATTCAAGAAAAGGACTTCATTTGTCTATTATTACCTCGACTGGAGCAGCGGAGCTCGCCGGATGTGGCCAAGTCGTCGTTGCTCATTGCTGCTGGTAGATGCGTGTGGTGCTGTGGGGTGGTGACCTGGTGGGTCGGCCGACTCGATGTGTTGTTCGTATGCTTGTGGCGGTGGCTGATGTGTGTGCCGATGACTGAAGGGCGAAGCCACGACTGTTGTCTCTGTAATCCTGCGCCTAGTTTTCAGTCAAGTTCAGTTAGGAATAAAACGGCTAGTGCATGAGCCTGTTTGTGCACTGACCGATTCTTAGTTTGTTTCAGCCAAGTTAGTTAGGCTGCTGTGCGCGCATCGTGGGATGGCACGAGCTCATGCGAGCATGGCGGCATCATGGGAGGTGGCGAGTGGACGTGGGATGGCACGGCCGTTAAGCTCGGATCACTCTCCCTATCTTTATGTAATCGCAGTATAAATAACAGTGAAGAAAAACGAGAAAAGTTGCAGAGTTGAACGCAACACAAAAACCTAGTCTCCTCTCTGAATCCAAACGATTTTGCTGCCGCTGCCTGACAATTGGTATCAGAGCAGCGTTCGCGTAGGTCCTGGATCGCCATGGCCGGCAGCGACAAGGATGCAGAGTCGAGGGAGAAGGGCGGCGCAAGTCGCCAACGAGGTCGCCGACACGGACGCCGTCGACGCGGCCGCGCGGGAGGAGCGTGACTCGGAGGAGCGGCAACGAGGTCGTCGTCCACGAGCGCGTGATCCGCGACGCCGCGCGAGCTCCCACATCGTCTACCCCACGCTGACGTCGATGAACTACATCGAATGGGCGCAGGTGATGAAAATCAACCTGCGCGCGCAGGGTCTCTGGGAGGCCACGTCCGGCATGGGAGAGCCGGGCGATCGCGAGGACATGGCGGCGCTCTCGGCACTGATCCGTGCGGTGCCACCAGAGCTGGTGCCCATCCTCGCCACCAAGGACACCTCCGCCGAGGCGTGGGAGGCGATCAAGCTGATGAAGATGGGGGTGCAGCGCGCGCGCAACGCGACGGCACAGCGCCTCCGCCGGGAGTTCGAGGCGCTCGCGTTCAAGGACGGCGAGACGCTCGACAGCTTCGCCGTCCGCGCCACGAACGTCGCCAACAATTTGCGAGCCTTGGGTGACAAAGTGGCGGAGGTAAAGATTGTAGAAAAGATCCTCAATTCTGTTCCCTCGAGATACTCGCAGATAGCGTGTTCGATCGAGACTCTGCTCGATCTCGAAGAGCTGTCCGTCGAGGAGCTGATCGGCCGCCTCACGTCTGCTGAGAGGCGGTATGGGGGCAGCTCCTCGGAGGGAGCAGGGTCCCAACTTCTCCTCATGGAGGAGGAATGGATCGCGCGCGGCAAGAAGATCAAGGAGCAAGGCTCTAGCTCCGGCGGCGGCAGCGGCAAGAAAGGCCGCGGCAGACCGCAGAACGGCAAGGGCAACGGTGACCGCGACATGTCGCATGTCAAGTGCTATAACTGCAACAAGTTTGCAGGGCACTTCTCGCGTGATTGCAAGGAGCCACGGCGAGAACGGAAGGGGCAACAGCAGCAACCCCGTGCGCAGGCACACCTCGCTCAGGCCGGCGAGGAGGAGAAGGCCGCCCTTCTCATCCGCACCTGAACCATCAGCGACGACGACGGCCCGTCGCTGTTGATGGCACGAGTGGACGTGCCAACGACGCTGCAGAACGACGACGGCACGCACATCGATCTGGTGGAGGAACGCGTCTTCCTCGCCAATGAGCCGCGCCGCGACGACACCTGGTTCCTCGACACAGGGGCGAGCAACCATATGACAGGGCATCTCTCTGTCTTCTCGGAGCTGGACACCTCCGTCACGGGCACGGTGAAGTTCGGGGATGGATCGCTGGTGGAGATCAAGGGGCGCGGCACCGTGCTCTTCGCGTGCGCGAACGGCGATCACCTCGCCCTCGTCGACGTCTACCACATTCCTCGACTTCGCAGCAACATCATCAGCCTCGGACAGCTCGAGGAAAACGGCTGCCAGATCACGATCCGTGATGGGTACCTCAAGCTCCATGATCGCCACGAACGTCTCCTCGCCGTGGTGCCCAGGGCGCGGAACCGCCTGTACATCGTCACACTCGCCATCGCCAAACCAGTGTGCCTTGCCGCGGTGCGCGGTGACGAATCCTGGAGGTGGCACAAACGCTACGGCCACCTCAACTTCGACGCACTGCAGAAGCTCGCGCGCCGCGACATGGTACGCGGCCTGCCCACGATTGACCATGCAGGGAAGCTGTGCGACAGTTGCCTGGCGGGCAAGCAGCGCCGCACCTCGTTCCCGCAGCAGGCCAAGAAACGCGCCACAGGCCTGCTCGACCTGGTGCACGGCGACCTGTGCGGTCCGATCACGCCGGCGACGCCAGGAGGGCGTCGTTACTTCCTCCTGCTGGTCGACGATCTGAGCCGCCACATGTGGCTCACGCTCCTGACGACGAAGGACCAGGCCGCAACAGCCATCAAGCAGTTCAAGGCTGGAGCAGAAGTGGAAACAGGGCGCAAACTGCGTCTGCTCCACACGGACCGCGGCGGAGAGTTCACGGTGGCCACGTTCTCTGCGTTCTGCGCAGACGAGGGTGTGGGACGGCAGCTCACGGCGCCGTATTCACCGCAGCAAAACGGCGTTGTGGAGCGCCGTAACCAGACGATCATCGCCACTGCACGGAGCATGATGAAAGCTATGGCGGTGCCGGCCAGGTTCTGGGGGGAGGCGGTGTCAACAGCCGTATACCTATTGAACCGCTCGCCCACGAAAAGTGTCGATGGTAGGACTCCGTTTGAGGTATGGCATGGATACAAACCTGATGTGAGTTACCTGCGCGTGTTTGGCTGTGTGGTGCACGCCAAGGTCACGAAGCCGCACCTGTCAAAGCTAGAAGACAGGAGCAAGCCGATGGTGTTTTTCGGCTACGAGCCCGGAACGGCGGCATACCGTGTCTTCGATCCTGTCGGCAATCGCGTGCACGTCACACGCGACGTCGTCTTCGACGAGGGTACTCGCTGGGACTGGGAGAATACGACGGAGGCATAGGAGGCCGCCCCATTCCACGTCGAGCTCTTCTCCTACCCAGCCACAAACACCTTGCCTGCAAGAACATCCACGACGGTTGAAGCTACTGTCTCCGAACCAGCGACGCCTGCACCAACACCAAACGCCTTCGCGAGCGGCGGTGCGTCAGCGAGCTGCCCCTCACCACCACCAAGTACCAGCTCCACCGCTTCAGCGACAGCTCCCACTGCACCACGCCCACTGCATCCGATGATTACGCGAGCACGCGACGGCATTGTGCAGCCCAACAAGCTGTACGATGATTTTCTGTTGGCAGCAGAAGTGGATGCATTCGAGCTGAACGAGCAGTGCCTCGCTGCTGCGGAGGAGCCAGCCAGCGTGGACGCAGCGCTGTCCGAGGCGTGCTGGAGAAGGGCCATGGACGACGAGCTGGGGTCGATTCGCGGCAACGATACGTGGGAGTTCGCCACACTCCCGCGCGGTCACCGTGCAATTGGCCTCAAATGGGTCTTCAAGGTCAAGAAGGATCCAGAGGGCAATGTGATCAAGCACAAGGCGCGCCTCGTCGCCAAGGGCTACGTCCAACAACAAGGGGTGGATTTCGACGAGGTCTTCGCGCCGGTAGCAAGGATGGAGACCGTGCGGTTGTTGCTCGCAGTGGCCGCCCACTGTGAGTGGCAGGTGCATCACATGGACGTGAAGTCCGCGTTCCTCAACGGCGATCTCTCGGAGGAGGTCTACGTGCACCAGCCACCGGGGTACATCAGCGTCGGCAATGAGAACAAGGTGTTGCGGCTGCGGAAGGCGCTCTATGGGCTTCGTCAGGCGCCACGGGCATGGAATGCCAAGCTGGACGAATCTCTCGTCTCGCTTGGATTTGAGCGGAGCCCGCTCGAGCACGCTGTGTACAAGAGGAGCAGCGGCAAGGCGACTCTCATCGTCGGCGTCTACGTCGACGACCTGATCATCACGGGCACCTGCGAGGAGGAGATCGCAGCGTTCAAGGAACAGATGCATCATCTGTTTGACATGAGCGATCTCGGCCTGCTGAGCTACTACCTCGGGCTGGAAGTGAAGCAGGAGGCAGGAGAGATCACCATCTGCCAAAGCTCCTATGCCCTGAAGATTTTGGAGGCGGCCGGCATGGCTGGCTGCAAAGCCTGCCACACGCCGATGGAAGCACGACTGAAGCTGTGCAAAGGAAGCCCTGGTGACGCCGTCGACGCCACGCGTTTTCGAAGCATCGTCGGGAGCCTTCGATATCTCTGCAACACCAGGCCTGACATCACGCACGCCGTTGGCATGGTGAGCAGGTACATGGAGGCTCCTACGACGGCGCACTGGGCTGCGGTGAAACAAGTGCTGCGCTACATCAGCGGAACGACGGGATATGGATGCTGCTATCTGAAGGGGAAGACACCGGATCCTGTTCTGACAGGGTTCAGTGATGGCGATCACGCGGGTGACCTCGACGATCGCAAGAGCACGACTGGATACGTCTTCTTCCTCAACTCAGGCATCATCACGTGGACGTCGCAGAAGCAGAAGGTTGTCGCCCTTTCGTCCTGTGAGGCGGAGTACATTGCGGCGGCGACGGTGGCGTGTCAAGGTGTGTGGTTGAGTCGACTTCTTGGGGAGCTGATCGGCAAACCTCCGGCAACGGTGAAGCTGCGGATAGACAATATGTCCGCGATCGAGCTTTGCAAAAACCCAGTCCATCACGAGCGTAGCAAGCACATCGACACTCGTTATCACTACATTCGTGAGAAGGTCGGGGAAGGCAAGGTGGACGTTGAGCACATCGGAACCAACGGGCAGCTCGCCGACGTTCTTACCAAGGCATTGGGCCGTTCAAGATTCATGGAGATGAGGCTCAAACTTGGAGTCATGGAGATTTCGCCAGGGCGTCAGGATTAAGGGGGGATTTGTTGTCTCTGTAATCCTGCGCCTAGTTTTCAGTCAAGTTCAGTTAGGAATAAAACGGCTAGTGCATGAGCCTGTTTGTGCACTGACCGATTCTTAGTTTGTTTCAGCCAAGTTAGTTAGGCTGCTGTGCGCGCATCGTGGGATGGCACGAGCTCATGCGAGCATGGCGGCGTCATGGGAGGTGGCGAGTGGACGTGGGATGGCACGGCCGTTAAGCTCGGATCACTCTCCTTATCTTTATGTAATCGCAGTATAAATAACAGTGAAGAAAAACAAGAAAAGTTGCAGAGTTGAACGCAACACAAAAACCTAGTCTCCTATCTAAATCCAAACGGTTTTGCTGCCGCTGCCTGACAACGACGTCGGCGGCTGCTGCGTGAGGATCAGCTGTAGAGCGGCGGCTGCTGCACCGTGAGAACTCTTAGGTGCTACAATGGACGTTTCAAATAATTGGATGGCTGCTCCCGGAGAACTCCTAGGTGCTACAGCGGCTGGTCCAATTTTTTCTTACAATCAGGTGTTCTGCGCGTCATTGCTTTTTTCCTCTCCTGATAGGACCCGTGTAGATATGTGATGCCCATAAGTTTCCTTGTTTGCCTACAATTTGATCTTGCCAGCACTCCTTTTTTATTTCCTTCTTTTCTTGTCTATTAGGACATGCAGGGATTCTGTCTTTTTTAACACAGTACAAACGCAAGCGCTCATATATACGCGCATAGACTCACCCCTATAAACTCACACACGCACACCCTATCCTATGAGCACTTCCGACAGACTAAGTCGGCATATCATCTTGTGATTTTACGAAGTCACCGAAGGCGCCTCGTAGTCGACGGGAACGTCTTCTCCCATTAAATGCATGTCCGGGTGTGCCGATCCAAACTCCTCTCTTTTTTCAACTTTTTTTAAGTTGGTTCTTTTCAACTTTTTATTCATGCACCTTGTACGTGTATGTTCAATATATATAACTTTAGACATGTATATTGATCAAAGATGTATATTAGTTTAGCTTATGTGAAGAACATGGTGTCTTATTTGTCTTATGTTTTAATTATATAATATATTTGGGACAATTGCATTTTTACCCCTAGATGGTTCCTACCCACGGGTTTTGCCCTTACTTTTCGAGCTTGCTCCGTTTTGCCCTTACTTTTTCCGTCGAGGTCCCTCGAATGCCCTTAGACCGTTTGACCAAAACTTTGAAAATTCATAACTAATTCATATGAACTCAGAAGAATGCAAATAAGATATCAAAATGTTCAGATAAACATTACCTTTATGTGCATATCATTTGCATTCAGGACAAAAGCACCCTTTAAACTACCCGAGGCAATTAATGTTATTAACATTATTAAAAATAAAAAGGTATAAACAATATATTTTTCATGAATAAAAATTACATGCAAATGTAGGTAATGTTTTCTGAACATCCATATATCTTATTTGCATTTTTCTGAGTTCGTATCAACTTGTTATGAAGTTTCCAAATAATGGTCAAAGTCGTTAGAACATTCTTAACAAGATGATACGAACTCAGAAAAATGCAAATAAGATATCTGGACGTTCAGAAAACATCACCTACATTTGCATGTAATTTTTATTCATGAAAAAAATATTGCTTATACCTTTTTACTTTTAATAATGTTAATAACATTAATTACCTCGGGTAGTTTAAAGGGTGCTTTTGTCCTGAATGCAAATGATATGCACGTAAAGGTAATGTTTATCTGAACATTTTTATATCTTATTTTCATTTTTCTGAGTTCATATGAATTAGTTATGAATTTTCAAAGTTTTGGTCAAATGGTCAAAGGGCATTCGAGGGATCATGACGGAAAAAGTAAGGGCAAAACTGAGCAAGCTCGAAAAGTAAGGGCAAAATCCGTGGGTAGGAACCAACTAGGGGTAAAAATGCAATTGTCCCAATATATTTCTAAGATTAATCATACAAAGAGTAAAATTTAACCACTTATTTGGCTTTTATGTTGGATAATTGGCGTATAGGGTCTAGAATTTTGAAAATTACCTCCCATAATCTTATTCGATACGTATATATCCATTTCCATATTCATATTTGTGTCAAAATCTCATACCATATTTACATTTTTATTTTTAAATAAATCTAGATACGAATAATTTACATTTCCATTTTAGTTCGGATGCGGATGTTTCTGATACGAATAGGCATTTTCTCGAATACGAACATCAGATATTTCGGATTATCCACTACCAGCTTCCACCCCTAGATGGAGATGATGATGAGGAAGCCCTCTCGATGCGGAGTTGTGGCTGCGAAATCCTTGGATAAGTTCCCCTCCGGATGTCTTCTAGAGGCTAGGATTTTGTGTTTTGGACGAGTTTCTAGAGTGCGTATGTGTCTAATCCCCGATCCGATTCCACAGGTGGAAGTAGTTGACGCGAGGAGGCAGTGGCAGCTAGCACGAGCACGTGTGCTCGTACCAGATGTCATCCTTCGCTCTAGAGGCGCCGTGCGGCCTCCCGCATCCCCAGGTACTTCATTATTTTATGGTAATTCGTTATCACATTTATTGATGTGACTTTATCACCATTTTAGAAGTTCTTTCCTTAGTGCTTCAACTACTTCCAAAAAATGCATCCTAGGGAAAATTGGGAAAAAGACATGCGCGAATGCGGTAAAATCCCACAAAACCTACCATGTAGGCACATTAAAATCATCACATATTTGGACTCATCTGAAGGAAATATGCCCTAGAGGCAATAATAAAGTTGTTATTTTATATTTTCTTATTCATGATAAAGGTTTATTATTCATGCTAGAATTGTATTGATCGGAAACTTAAATACATGTGTGAATACATAAACAAATAGTGTCCCTAGAAAGCCTCTACTAGACTAGCTCGTTGATCAAACATGGTTAAGGTTTCCTAACCATGGACATGTGTTGTCATTTGATAACGGGATCACATCATTGGGAGAATGATGTGATGCACAAGACCCATCCGTTTGCTTAGCATATGATCGTTCAGTTTATTGCTACTGCTTTTTTGAATGTCAAATACATGTTCCTTCGACTATGAGATTATGCAACTTCCGGATACCGGAGGAATACCTTGTGTGCTATCAAACGTCACAACGTAACTGGGCAATCATAAAGATGCTCTGTAGGTATCTTCGAAGGTGTTTATTGAGTTGGCATAGATCGAGATTAGGATTTGTCACTCAGTGTATCAGAGAGGTATCTTTGGGCCCTCTCGGTAATACACATCATAATAAGCTTGCAAGCAAATGACTAAGGAGTTAGTTATGAGATGATGTATTACGGAACGAGTAAATAGACTTGTCGGTAACGAGATTGAACTAGGTATGAAGATACCGACGATCGAATCTCGGACAAGTAACATACCGACAGACAAAGGGAATTACGTATGTTGTCATAAAGGTTCGACTGATAAAGATCTTCGTAGAATATGTAGGAGCCAATATGGGCATCCTGGTTCCGCTATTGGTTATTGACCGGAGAGGTGTCTTGGTCATGTCTACATAGTTCTCGAACCCATAGGGTCCGCACGCTTAACGTTCGTTAACGATATAGTGTTATATGAGTTATATGATTTGGTGACCGAATGTTGTTCGGAGTCCCAGATGAGACCACAGACATGACGAGGGTCTTCAGAATGGTCCGGAGGTAAAGATTGATATATAGGACGATGATATTCGGACACTGGAAGAGTTTCGGAGTGCACCAGGTAGTCATCGGATCACCTGAAGGGGTTCCGGACACCCCCAAGGAGGTCTATGGGCCTAATGGGTCAAGGGAAGAGACACACCAGCCCACAAGGGGGCTGGTGCGCCCCTCTCCCTGGCCGCTGGCCCTAGGGAAGGAAAGGGGGGAGGGCTAGCCCCTCCTGCCTCCCCCTCCTCATGGGAGAAAGGAAAGGGGGGGCTCCCTCCCCTGCCTTTCCCCGCGCGCCTAAAAAGGCAAGGGGGAGGGCACGGCTAGGGGCAGGAGCCCAAGTGGGATTCGGCCCCACTTGGGGTGCCTCCTGGCTGCCTCCTCCCTCCCCCACCTATATATATATATGTGTGTGGGGGGGGGAGGGGGCGCCACACAAGGCCACGACAATCTCTTAGCCATGTGCGGTGCCCCTCTCCACAGTTTCGTCCCTCGGTCATTTTTTTCGTAGTGCTTAGGCGAAGCCCCGTGGAGATAGCTTCACCATCACCGTCACCACGTCGTTGTGCTGCCGGAACTCATCCACTACTTCGTTGTCTTGCTAGATCAAGAAGGCGAGGACGTCACTGAGCTGAACGTGTGCTGAACGCGGAGGTGCGTACATTCGGTACTCGATCGGTTGGATCGCGAAGAACTTCGACTACATCAACCGCGTTACTAAACGCTTCCGCTTACGGTCTACGAGGGTACGTAGACACACTCTCCCCTCTCGTTGCTATGCATCTCCATGGATAGATCTTGCGTGTGCATAGAATTTTTTTTGTTTTCCATGCAATGTTTCCCAACATCATCATGATGCATGGAAGAGGTGGAGTGATGGTGGTGAGTCAATGACGAGCCATAGGTGGATCGAAGCACCGAGCCATAGCCAACAAGGGTGGGAGGCGAGGACGAAACTTGAGTGGCTTGGGCGCGGGTGCGGGTCACCGACATCGGATAGGGGGATTAAAGGGAAGGTCGAGGCGATGGTGGACCTACGGAAACGACATGGAAGGGAAGCAAGGCGGCACGGTAGTGTTGCCAGCAGTGAGTGGCAGGAGCCAGCGGTTTGTTCAGGGCATGTTGGCATGTCAGGGGGAGGAATAAGGAGAGGATGTTAGTGACACTTAAAGAAGAAGGGGAGGAAGAAGAAGCTGTCCGAAGATAGGCCAGCCAACACACTTGTGAACTCGTCCGAGCGAATCGTCCTACATAGACCAACCTTGCCAAATCGTGTTTGACACTTCACGTGCCAAAGAGAGGCCAATGCGTACGCGGCGCACACCCCCTGGCCGAATGGGCCGGCCCACTCAGTACTACACCGGGCAATGCAATTTTACTAGTGTTTTTCTCATAGTTGTTTATGTCTGTTTTTTGTTCTTTTTTCTTTTAATTTTAATTATCATGCACTTTCTTCAAATCCGTGAACATTTTTCAAATTCATGATTTTTTAAAATTCATGAACTTTTCTCGAACCCGTGAACTTTCTTTTCGAATGTTTTGTGATGATCTTTTTTTTTCAAATCCAGGTACTTTTTAAAATTCATGAACTTTTCTCAAACTCGTGAGCTCTCTTTTTGAATGTTTGTGATGATCTTTTTTTCAAATTCATGTATTTTTTTTTAAAATTCATGAACTTTGCTCAAATTCATGAATTTTTTTAATTTTGAAATTTTTTCAAACCGGCGAACATTTTCTTTCAATTTTGTGATGAACTTTTTTCAAATCCATGAACGTTTTTGAAATTTATTAACATTTTCCAAAAACGTGAACATTTTCTTCAAATGTTGTGATGAACTTTTTAAAATTCATGAATATTTTTTTCAAATATACGGTTTTTATTTCATCATTTTATTTTTGAAAAATTCAGTGGTCAATGGTATCGGCCAATTTTCGACAGTGAGTTACTACCTTCGTCCTGATTTATTTGTCCTCATTGTATTTTGGGTGAAAGCTTTTTTTTGCGGGAAAACAACTTGTATTACTCAATAATAGTGGTCATACAATCTTTGTTTGCAACTTCTACCACCTCAGCAGGACCTGATCCCAGCCATGTCATGGTCCTATTCTCGGTTCTAGCAAATCTAGCCAAACTATCACTAGCCTTATTCTGACAGCGAGGAACATGAGTACTACAAGATAAACGAAGACCTTTAAGGTACTTAATTTCTCTAACAATATAGACACATAAATTGATCTATCCTCCCCTTTGCACTGTATGCGAGACTGCAATGGAAGAATCCAACTCGATATTGATAGGCAAATCACTCATCTGTAGAGCCAGCGAGAGTCCTTCCATACATGCGCAAAGTTCTGCTTCAAGCGCGTCCCGACAAGAGTACAACTTCCTACAAGCTGAGAAGATGATAGTTCCCACCTCATCTCTCAAGATCATCCTTGCACCAGCCTCCCCCTCCGAGACAAAAGCTTCGTCAGAATTTAGTTTTACCCAGCCACTTGCAGGAGTACACCACCCCGTCGTTGCTTCGTCCACAGACTCGCTGTTTGAGTTGCCGGGAGCATAATATGTGATTACTGCTTTCCCTTTGTGCGGGTCAGTGTTGGAGTTCAACTTAATCCCAATCAAGGAGTCAAGATAGAGTAAATTGCAAATAACCACCACATTTGGGGATGCTAAATCAAAAAACCACCACCTTTCGTTTTTTTTCAAAAAACCACCACTATTGTGCTAACAGTTTGCAAAAAACGTTGATTGCTCGATCAGTCCCGTGTGAGGGCAAACCTGACGCCCGGGGCCTGCTGTCAGGTGCCACGTGGCATGTGCGCACACGGCGCCCGTCAAGCGTCGTTAGACAGCAAGAGACAAAACATAATCACGCCGCCTCCTCCCCCTACTCTCCCCAATTCCGACCGTGCCGCCTCCTCCTTCCCACTCGCCCTCGTCCTCTTTCACCCATGGCCGCCGACGGCGGCGGCGGCGGCTCTGCCAAAGATGGCATGGACGACCGCGGGAACTCCTCTTCCCCCGTTCCTGGTGCGGCCGCGTGCGAGAGTGGAGATGAGAGCCCCCAGGACCTCGGCAGATCCAGTAGCTACGACATCGAGAAATCAGCGGCGGCAAGGTTGGCGCAGGAGTGGAAGGCGAATCCGCAGTGTAGCCAGCACTACACTTCCGGTCTCGGCGGCGTAGAGTGAGTTCAGTGCCCCCTCTGCACATTTATTTGCATTATGTGTTAGGAATTAGGGTTTCAACAATGATTGTGCTGTTTAGATAGTATTGTAGATTAAATTGTGGAGTTTAGGAACCTTGTTTCTGCAGTTTAGAAACTAGGGTTTACAAATATTGGTTCTGCCATGTTGAGAAGTGAATTAGTTTCCGTATAGAGAAGTAAACAATTTATTGTTCTGTCATTTTTAACTGAACTGAAGTGAATTAGGCTCATTACATTACTCTGGCATTGTGTGAATTGATATTAACATATTAACATATTACTCTGCCATGTTTATTTTATTTATTCTGCCATTGAAGTGAATTGATATAAACATATAAACATATTAACTGAACTGAATTCAGTGTGCTGTTAACAGTTGATTCAGTGTACTGTTAACTGAATATGTTGTGCTCTGTGTTGTGTTTGTTTGCAGTCTGGATGATGACATATGGAATGTTAGGTTTCATTTCCATGGCTGTGACAATTTGGAAAGGAGCTTATGTCAGTCAGATATTACCTACATCAATCTTTTAGCTCTTATTGGGACAGAGGGGTATGATGAGAAGAACTCCATGTACTACGTGAAGGAAGATGGTGTAGGAATGCAAGGAATGCAGCTGATTAAGTGTGATGAAGACGTAGAAGAAATACTAGAATTATATGAGGAGAAAATGTGTATCACTATCACTGTTTTGAAAGGGAGAACATCAGTGAGGCCAGAGTTGCACATCAACAATGGAGAAGAAAGTGAGAAGCAACTGCCTATTTCAGAGATTGGTTCACCTAAAATATATGATATAGATGATGCAAGTGTGCTCTATCCAAGTTAGTGCAGTGATAGAGCAGAGTGCTCTGCTCCTATTGTAAGTGTTCACACACAAGATTCTGTTGGAGATTACATGTTCACTCAAGAGAGATCCAATGTGAGAAATGTGAGGGAGCTAAATCATTTTCTCAATGAGTTTGCTGATGAAATGCCAGTAGTTCAAGAAGCCTAGGAGGAGGAGGAAATGTTTGTGGAGAAATAAGTTACAAATGCTGACAGCTCTGAAGATGATGATGAGAGTTCAGAATCTGATTATGGCATGGGGAAGGATGTACCTGGAGAGGAAGTAGATGATGATGCTAATCTCCACCTGAAAATAAAAGATTTGAAGAGGAAAATAGAATTTGAAGGGGATTCAGAGCCAGAGGACTTGTTCTGTGAGTCTGAGGAGGAAGAGGAATTTGTTCCACCAGAACCTTTGCATAAACTGCCAGTGAGGAGGGGCCCAACAAGTAGATCTCATTGCAGCTCTCAATCTGCACTTGAGGCTGACTATATCCCCTCACGTGATGAAGATATAGATCAGCCACATCTAGATGATTCTGATGCAGAAGTGGAGGCTTATTTGCCCTCAAATGGTAGAAAATCCAGGGCAAAGAAGAGGAAGGTCAGGCAATGGTATGATGGGAGCAGGTTAAACCCACAGGAGCAAATTTGCTGGCAATTGTGTTTTCTAGATGTGTACCAGTTCAGAAGAGCTTTGGTTAACTTTCATGTCACTCAACGGAGGAATTTTCATTACCACAGAAATAATAAAGACAGGATTATAGTTGACTGTGTTGAGAAAGGATGCCCCTTTCACATGGTTGCTTCTGTAATTGGTAATGAAAACACTTTTTGTATTAGGAAATTGCAACTAGAGCACACCTGTGCTCCATCTGGTGAGAACTGCAAGGTACCAACAAGGTTTGTAGCAAAAGCAATTAAGGATAGCATGAGGATAGATCCTAGAGCAGGAGTTGAAACTGTAATAGTGAAGACAAAGGAGAAATTTGGTGTGGAGGTTGGAAAGAACAAGGTCTATAGGGCAAGGCAGAAAGCTCTTTCAGTTGTCCAAGGTGATCAAGAAGCACAATACACAAGGATCAGATACTATCTACAAACTGTGTTGGACACCAACCCTGGGAGCAGATGCATTGTCACCACAAGAGTTGTGAGAGAGCACCCTAGTCCCAATCCAAGATTTCATAGACTTTTCATGTGTCTTGGAGCACAAATAGAAGGATTTTTTAAAGGGTGTAGACCTTCCATTGGTATGTTCTTGTCACATTTATTCCACTTCATTTATTCTCTTTCATTGCATTTTTTATTTGTTCTGCTGCATTCTATTAAATCATGTTGATTTCAGGTATGGATGGATGTTTTGTGAAGCTGAATACAGGACAACAAATATTGGCTGCTACAGGCAGAGATGGAAACAATAACATCTTTCCATTGGCCTTTGGAGTGGTTGAAAAGGAAGACACCCCAAGTTGTTCATGGTTTTTAACTCAACTAGAGATTGCTATTGGTGGAGAATGTGGACAGTTTGGGTACTACACTATAATCTCAGACAGGCAGAAGGTGAGTTGCTCCATTTGCAAATTTACTTAACTTAGAATATTCTTTGCAACCTTAGTTTGACAACCTAGTTAGCATTTTAACTTAGGTATTAATTGTTTCACCAGGGCCTTCTTAATGCCATAACCCACATTTTTTCCAACTGCCCACAAAGATATTGTCTAAGGCACATTTATGCAAATTTCCAAAATGCTGGGTTTAGAGGAGATGAACTTAAGAAATATATGGATGCAGCTGCAGATTCATACACTGAGGATGGTTTTAATGTTGCAATGGAAGAAATGAGGAAAGAAAGTGAGGATGCTTGGGCTTGGTTAAAGGGAATTCCTGGTGAAACATGGGCTAGGCATGCTATGGACAAGAATTGTAAAACTGACCTAGTAGTTAATAACATTAGTGAGGTATTCAACAGGATGATTTTAGATATTAGAGGAAAACCCATTAAACAATGCTTGAAGGAGTAAGGTCTAAGTTGATGGTCAAGTTTAATGAAAAGAGAATTGGGGGAGAGAGTGCTAGATGGACAATTACCCCTACATATTCAGAAAAACTGGAAGAGTCCAAGGAATGGGCTAGGAACTGCAAAGCTTTGATGTCAGGCCCAGATTTGTATCAAGTATAGTGGGAAGAAATCCTATGCAATAAATTTAAAGGATTGGACTTGTGGCTGTGGAAAATGGGACATGACAGCCATACCTTGCAATCATGCAGTCTCTGCAATTTATAAATCCAAATAGCATCCAGAAGATTTTGTGCATCAGTTCTTTAAGAAGGAAATGTATTTGGAAGCCTACAAGCCAATGATATACCCTGTTCCTGGACCTGATCTATGGACAAAAACTGCTACAAGAGACATTGACCCCCCTGTTTTCCACAAGAAGAAGGGTAGGAAACAAACAACGAGGAGGAAGGGCAAGTTTGAAGTGCCTAAACCTAAGGACACATCAAGGATGGGGACAATTACATGCAGTAACTGCAGCAAGCAGGGCCACAGGTACACAAATTGTGGGGATGCTTTGAAGCCAGCACTTGCTGCTAGGAAGAACAAACACAAGGTACCTTGCATTACATGTGACCCTAGATAGATTTCCAAATTGTACCATTAATGCTCTGATCTGCCATTTTATTCTTGTTGCAGGAAAACCGGGGTGCACCATCTTCTGCACCAAGGGCTGCACCATCTTCTGCACCAAGGTCTGCACCATCTACTGCTGCAGCTCCATCTGTTGCATCACTAGCTGGGAGGGCACCACCAAGGGCAGCTACCTCAGCAGCTCCAGCAAGCAGGGCAAGCAACTCAAGAGCTCCAGCAAGCAGGGCAAGCCTCTCAAGAGCTCCAGCAGCAAGGGCAAGCACATCTGGTACAGCAACAAGGAGAGCTTCAACAGCTACAGCTACCCCAGCAACGCCCTTCTTGCCACCAAGACAGAGGAAAAAACCATCGAAGCTCAGAGATTACTTATATGCTTCAGGGAACTAATGTAGCTTCCTTGTTGATCATTATTCCTGTTGGTCTGATGTTGGTCTGCCTAAACTTGTTATTTTGGAACAACTTATGTTGGTCTGATGTTATGGAGCAAGAAACTCATGTAACGATCTTGCTGTTATGATACTTTATGCATTGTTATTATGATCCATATGATATGGTGTTGCTGAATTTTTTGCTCATATGACCATGCTGAAATGACCATGCTGATTTTTTTGCTCAAATGACCATGCTGAAATTTTTTGATCCATATGATGTTATGGTGTTATGCTGTTATGATACTTTATGCACTGTTATTATGATCCATATGATGTTATGGTGTTGCTGGATTTTGGCATGAGGTGATGGCATCCTCGACGGTTGTCGAGGGGTAGGGTTAACCCTACATGAGTTGAAGGCATACTCGACGGTTCTCAAGGGGTAGGGTTAACCCTACATGAGTTGATGGCATCCTCGACGGTTGTCGAGGGGTAGGGTTAACCCTACATGAATTGATGGCATCCTCGACGGTTGTCGAGATGTAGGGTTAACCCTACATGAGTTGATGGCATCCTCGACGGTTGTCGAGGGGTAGGGTTAACCCTACATGAGTTGATGGCAACCTCGACGGTGCCATCAAAATTCATATTAAACTTTAACAAGTACCATCATAATTCATATTAAACTTTATCAAGTGCCATCAATTACCAAATCTTGGATTACAACAAGTAGCATCACATGGCAGATTAAAATTTAACCAGTGCCATCAAATACCAAATCTTGGATTACAACACAGTACCATAAATAAGCACCATACATAATTTTCCAACCATTCCTTCTATTATAAATAAGCACCATACATAATAAATAATTATTGCAATCACTCATCACATATAGCCTTGATTCTCTTCAGCTTAGACTTGTTGGCCTCTCCATCCTTGAAAAGGTCAGATATGGCAAACTCAAGCCTTTTCTTCTGCTGATTGACTTCATCAACATGTGCATCTTTCCTCCATTTGCTAATGAGTTCAGCCTGACTGGCCTGGATCTTCTTCAGCAGCTCTACCTCTCCCTTCAGTGACATATTCTCCTTCTCAAGATCAGTCTTGATTTCATTAGCATCAGGTGCAACCTGATCAGCGGCACTTTCCTGAACACTCTTCTGTTTTGCCTGCATCAGACGCTTCTCTTCTTCTAGCAGGGCAATCACATCTTCTTTAACCTTGATCTGCTCTTGGGTCTGCTCATACATATTCCAAAGCTTGCGCAGAGCATTCTTAAGTGGCTCTGGCCATTCTGGGTCAACCCACTCAACAAGACCACAGCTGTAACCTCCCTGATTAACCAAATAAATATTACAACAAGAATTATAATCAATTATTCGGGATTTAAGCAGTTCACATAGTTAACAAACATAATTATGCATGTACTACTTGCTACAAGCAGCTAGAAACCATGCCAATTAAACATAATTACTCAGGATTTGACCATTCATTTTTTTTAAATAAACCACCTGTAACATCTATTACTTCAGTTAACAATCCTAATTCTTCAGTTAACATCTATTGCTAACAGTAACGAGTAGAAGGCAAAACAGAGCTATATACATAATCACTACTGTACTCCATGAACACTGACCCCTTAACACTACTAACCATTCACAAGGATCACAATTACTAACCTGCTCCGAACACCCAAAAAACCTACGGCCAGTGTGGGTGCTTTGAAATGCAACTCCCCTCTCCACCGGCGTCTTATGACTGCAGATCAGGCCTCCAGAAACAATGCCGCACCATTCGGGATCCACAGTGATCCGTGGTATCTACATTATTTGAACCAGAGAAGAAAGTGACAGTCAAATACAAAATCAAATCAGTGAAATCCAACTTGAATTCGGGAAGAACCCTAACCCTAACTGACAGACAGGAAAACTCACGTAGGGCTCCGATTCGTATGAGGGGAGAGAAATAGACGAGTCACTAGTCTCGCCGTCGTTCCAGGAAACCATGGCTGCTGCGATCGCCACCGGCGGCGGCGGGGGGAGGGGTGACGGCAGGGCGGGAGCGGCGGGGTCCGACAGGCGAGGAGTGGGGAATGGCCGGACCGGTTGGGTTCGACCAATTTGTCTCTCGCCGTCTAACGGCGCTTGATGGGCGCCGTGTGCGCACAGGCCACGTGGCACCTGACAACGGGCCCCGGGCGTCAGGTTTGCCCTCACACGGGACTGATCGAGCAATCAGCGTTTTTTGCAAACTGTTAGCACAATAGTGGTGGTTTTTTGCAAAAAAAGAAAGGTGACGGTTTTTTGATTTAGCGTCCCCAAATGTGGTGGTTATTTGCAATTTACTCGTCAAGATAACTCTGAAGAAATCTGCAGGACACCACCACCGGAGGTGCAGGTTTGTTATGTACTAATTCATTCCTCACATACTAGCTCCTCCAAAATGTCATCAAAAGCATACATCTCTGAATATCATCAAGAGGCTCAAGGATCTGAAGAAGCCACTCTCGCCCAGTGTTTGAAATACCATTCAGACTAGGGAGATTCCAAACTGAAGATAAGGCATGGTATAACTCTTGAGCCAGTGGGCATCGTACAAACAGGTGGAAATTGTCCTCCACGTCCATCGCGCACACAGGGCATAAGTTAGATACTTCCAGACCAATTCAGTGTTTCCGTTGCCAGGTTGGAAGAGCGTCTGTATCTAGAGGCCACACAAATTTCCTGACCGCCAGAGGTACACCACACGCCCATATATACTTCCAGCAGGAACATTCACCCGAAGGTCGCGAGCTAGTTGATACTGATGTGTTCCTGTAAGTGCATCTAGTGCCCCTTAGTGATTTTGGTGTATTGAAGACTTATAGGTTAAGGGACTAATGTGTTTATGAGTGTACACAGGTCTATAATTCTATGAGGAGTTTGTTATTTACAGAGAAAGTCGACCCCTAAAAATGAAGTTCTTCGACTGAAGACTTTGGATTTCTGAAGACTTTCTGAAGACTTTGAAAGTGAAGAAATTGGTGTGACCTTGAAGACTTGGTATTCATTTGAGGAACATGAAGCGTGAATACTTTTGTTTTCATAGTTTCATTTTCTCTTTCTTGAGTCATAGGAAACACCGTACTGTTAAAGGGGGTCGAGGAAATACTAAGGAAAAATTTCCATGTGATGCTCAACTCAAAATCCTACACCTACCAATCCCTTCGAGTGAAGCCATTGGAAATCTCATACAGTTCAGTCATATTCTTCAGTGACAGAGATGAAGTTCTTCTGGTCTCTGAGGAATTTGTTCTGACTGAGGAGTTAGGAATTCGCCAGTGCGGATTGCCTACACAGTGAGGAACATGATAGCCCTGAGGAATTTGATACTCAAATTTCCGACCGTTGTTGTGCTACGCGCCAGCTGTCCCAAAATATCTACCCACCTAACGGTCATATTATTGAAGGGCATTTATGTCTTATCATGTTGGGCTGCTCCCTAGGCTATAAATAGCCGCCCCTACAACCACTAGCTGGTTGGCTGCTCTGAGAGAAACTGACACTTGTCATTTGAAAGCATCCCATCCTCCGAGGACTTTGAGCGAAAATCATCGAGTGAGGAAAACCCAAACCCAAACACCTACAAACCCAAAGTGATTGAGCATCACTGAAGAGATTGATCCTGCATGGATCTGACGCTTGTTACCTTTGAAGACTGTGCTTCTTCCAGACGGTTAGGCGTCATGGTCTAGAGCATCCAAGAGGAATTGTGGATTGCCGAGTGACCGAGTTTGTGAAGGTTCGGAAGTCACCTGAAGACTTACCACGAGTGATTGGGCGAGGTCTGTGTGACCTTAGCTCAAGGAGAATACGGTGAGGACTGTGTGTCCGGGACTGGGTGTCCTCAGGTTTAAATTCCTAGCCGCTCCAACCAGACGTACAACTGAGATAGCAGTTGGAACTGGTCTACCAAATCATTGTCTTCACCAAGATTACTGGTTCTATTTCCTCAACTCTTTCATTTCCTCATAACTGTGTTGTGTGCTTGTTCATATCTGTTTGAAGACTTTGACTGAAGACTTTCTCAATTTCCTCGGTTCAATTTCTTCAGTCTGTTTGTCTTCATCATGTGTTATCCTGTGTTTACGCTTTCTGTACTTTGTGCTGGTCTTCATTTCATCATGATGACCATGCTTGTTTTCTGCTATGTTTACTTTTGAGTACTTATTTCGTTGCAAGTAGTTCTTCGCTAAGGAATTTCCTCACCCACAAATTCCTCAGTGAAGAATTCATAAAAATCACCTATTCACCCCCCCTCTAGTCGATATAACGCACTTTCAATTGGTATCAGAGCAAGGTGTCGGTGTCAATACCGGCGGATCTCGGGTAGGGGGTCCCGAACTGTGCGTCTAAGGCGGATGGTAACAGGAGGCGGGGGACACAATGTTTACCCAGGTTTAGGCCCTCTCGATGGAGGTAATACCTTACTTCCTGCTTGATTGATCTTGATGATATGAGTGTTACAAGAGTTGATCTACCACGAGATCGTAGAGGCTAAACCCTAGAAGCTAGCCTATGATTATGATTGTTGTTGTCCTATGGACTAAACCCTCCGATTTATATGGACACCGGAGGGGGCTAGGGTTACACAGAGTCGGTTACAAGGGAGGAGATCTACATATCCGAATTGCCAAGCTTGCCTTCCACGCAAAGGAGAGTCCCACCCGGACACAGGACGAAGTCTTCAATCTTGTATCTTTATAGTCCAACAGTCCGGCCAAAGTATATAGTCCCGCTGTCCGAGGACCCCCTAATCCAGGACTCCCTTAGTAGCCCCTGAACCAGGCTTCAATGACGATGAGTCCGGTGCGCAGATTGTCTTCGGCATTGCAAGGTGGGTTCTTCTCCAAATCCCGAGTACCTGTCGAGTAGTGTCCGGCTTCCCATGAATGTTGCACTCCTCGGCTTCTGCGCTTAATAATGGCTATCTTCCACGTGTCGAGCAAATGCGAGAAGTCGGGGCATTTTTACATTTGCCACCCTAACCATGTGAGTAAATCGTCTATTTAAAGAGCCGGGGATACTCAAATCCAGATCACACCATCCTCCCACAGCGAGTATCCATCAGAGCGCGCCCGGAAAAGCCCATCCCATCATGGCCGGCCATCGCAGCTCCTCCTCTCGCTCCCGTAGCACTAAGCCAGGCAATTGGGAGAAGTGTTCCGTCCCCCACAGCTAATTAGTAGAGTTACAGACCCAGGGGTTTCTCCCTCTTGCGTATATGGTCCCCGTCCGAGCTGGACTAGCCACTTGCAATGGCGGGGAGCAAGCGGAGAGCTTTCCCAACCCATCCATGGGGGAGCGGGTATGCCTTGTCCCTTACTTATTAAGGGGACTCGGATTCCCAATCCATCCGTTCCTCCACGGGCTCCTGGAGTTCTACGATCTCCAGCTGCATAACTTTACTCCCGCCTCCATATTACACATCGCTGGCTACGTCGCCTTTTGCAAGCTGTTTCTGGGCTGCGAAGCTCATTTCGAGCTATGGAAGAGGCTATTCTGCCTCGTACCCCGTACACAGGAGGGGTCAATATATCAAGTGGGCAGAGCCGAAATATGGCGCATCGCCAGGACCGGATACCTGACCCGTACTCCGAAGAAGACATCCAAAGACTGGCCTTCGGAGTGGTTTTATATGGAGGACGTCCCCCTTTCGGACCCTATTCGGATGGGCCTTCCTGAGTTTAATAACGCCCCTTTGAAGAAACCCCGCAGCCGGCACCCTCGGAGCCCCCAGGAGGAAGATAACAGAGAGGTCCTTTACCTGATGGGCTGGATAAAAACGCTGGCCAAATCAGGACTAGCAATAATCGAGGTTATGTCAATATGTATAATACAGGGGGTGCAGCCACTTCAATATCGGGGACAACCCATGTGGCACTTCAATGGAGAAGACGACACCACCCGCTGCGGCCGTAAAGGTCCGGACTCCGCCGCTGCTCTAGCAAAAATACTGTCCGATTTATATAAAGGAGAGGAAGAGGAGTTCATCCGCATTAAGCCAAGGGATGGATTCTCCATGTACAAGCCCCCAAACTGGGTGAGCTGCTACTTTTTACTCCAGACCTTCCTGCATTCTTCGTCATAAATATTTACCTTGCTATTTCATAGCAGGAACTGCGAAAAGCTGTGAGGGAGGTCCACAACCCGTCTCCACAGCTAGAGGACCCTGACCGGGCCCTCGACCCCGGACTCGAAGAAGATCCGGACATATTTGTGGAGCTTATCGACAGGACGTTCTATCAGTTAAGCTGGGACGGTGCCTTGGTGGCCATCATAGCCGATTATCCTGGACTACTCCCTGCATCGCATGTAAGTAAAACCGGAGTCCCAACTTCCGAGAAGGATCCCTTTTTTGCACTTCACCCACCGCAACATATGGTGTCTTACAGGGAAGGCCCTCGGGATGCCATGCCGAACCCGCGGTGACTCACCAACAAGGGGCACCGAAGCCGAGTAGGCTTAAAAGGAAGGAGATCAGGACTGAGACGCCATCGCAGAGGTATGAAAAAGAACCCTGCTCCGTGGTTGTCGTCTTTAAAATATAATAACGTCCATGGTTCCTGGCAGGAAAAATGCTCGCCGGACCATATCCGGAGAGCCTGCCGGCCACGCCTCCACCAGCCAGGCTCCAGAGCCGGACTTAGAGGCAGATGCTAACGTGGGGACAACACCGGATGTTCCTCCTATAGAGGATGCGGATAGGCTTTCCGCTACGAATTCCGAAGTGGAGAGTGCCATGAATCACAGGCGTCGCCGGGCCGTACTCTGCGACCCTGGTTTCAAGAGGCGTTCGATGCCTTCAACTCAAGAGACGCGTACATCCGAGCTGCTCAAAATGGTCTTGCCAGAGCCACGGACCAGTATTAAGAAAATCTGATAATTATGTATATCAGTAGCCCCTGAGACTTGAAACAGTTGGCACAACTGATTTAAGGATCATTATTTGCGTAGGTTCTTACGGAGAAGAATACCCAGTTGTTTCAAGAGCTGGAGGAGTGCAAAGCCCAGCTACGGGCCGCAGTTGCCGCAATGAAGGAGTCCAAGAAGGCCCCATCTGGTAACACTTGTTCCTATCGAAAAGAATGACATATACCAGTTAGTATTCGGCATGCATGCAAATCTAACTATAGATTCTGCAGATGATCCTGGAGTGAATCCGGAGGTCGTGCGAGGGGATGAGCAACATGCTCAACGACAGCTATATGCTGGCGAGCGCGTGCTTACGCGGGTTAGGCGGGAGAAAAACGATCTCCAAGATGCCAATACCCGGCTGGGTGTTGAACTAAAAGATGTTCGGGCCCAGCTAGCTGACTCCGTGAAAGAGAATAAGGAGCTTCGACGCGGCATTTTTAGTAAGTGCTTGAACGAACTTTTATAGAGTTCGGTGAAGAAACCGGCTAATAGAGTTATATCTGTAGGTATGCTGACGGGTCGTCCCGGAGAGGAGATGCCTGGGTCTCCGAGTGATCTTCTGCCAGAGCTCTCACAACTGCACGAACAAGTTCGGCAGGTGATGCAGGGCATTGGCCAGGCCTTGTGGCCGTCCGCCTCCCTGCCAGGAGGCATGGGGGAGCTCGTAGAGATGCTCAAGGGAGAGCGGCGGCGCTTCCGATTATGGAAGATATCTGCCTGCCGACAAGGTGCAAGGGAAGCCTGGGTCATGGTGAAGACTCGATATACCAACGCTGACCTGAACCACATGGCCGAGGTGAAGGAAATATGCCCTAGAGGCAATAATAAAGTTATTATTTATTTCCTTATATCATGATAAATGTTTATTATTCATGCTAGAATTGTATTAACCGGAAACATAATACATGTGTGAATACATAGACAAACAGAGTGTCACTAGTATGCCTCTACTTGACTAGCTCGTTAATCAAAGATGGTTATGTTTCCTAGCCATAGACATAAGTTGTCATTTGATTAACGAGATCACCTCATTAGGAGAATGACGTGATTGACTTGACCCATTCCGTTAGCTTAGCACCCGATCGTTTAGTATGTTGCTATTGCTTTTTTCATGACTTATACATGTTCCTATGACTATGAGATTATGCAACTCCCGTTTACCGGAGGAACACTTTGTGTGCTACCAAACGTCACAACGTAAATGGGTGATTATAAAGGTGCTCTACAGGTGTCTCCAAAGGTACTTGTTGGGTTGGCGTATTTCGAGATTAGGATTTGTCACTCCGATTGTCGGAGAGGTATCTCTAGGCCCACTCGGTAATGCACATCACTATAAGCCTTGCAAGCATTGTGACTAATAAGTTAGTTGCGGGATGATGTGTTACGGAACGAGTAAAGAGACTTGCGGGTAACGAGATTGAACTAGGTATCGAGATACCGACGATCGAATCTCGGGCAAGTAACATACTGATGACAAAGGGAACAACGTATGTTGTTATGCGGTCTGACCGATAAAGATCTTCGTAGAATATGTGAGAGCCAATATGGGCATCCAGGTCCCGCTATTGGTTATTGACTGGAGACGTGTCTCGGTCATGTCTACATAGTTCTCGAACCCGTAGGGTCCGCACGCTTAACGTTACGATGACAGTTTTATTGAGTTTTGATGTACCGAAGGAGTTCGAAGTCCCGGATGAGATCGGGGACATGACGAGGAGTCTCGAAATGGCAGAGACGTAAAGATCGATATATTGGACGACTATATTCGGACTTCGGAAAGGTTCCGAGTGATTCGGATATTTTTCGGAGTACCGGGGAGTTACGGGAATACGTATTGGGCCATATTGGGCCATACGGGAAAGAAGGAAAAGGGCCTCAAGGGTGGCCGCACCCCTCCCCTTGGTCTGGTCCGAATTGGACTAGGGAAGGGGGGCGCCCCCTTCCTTCCTTCTCTTTTTCCCTTCCTCTTTTCCTATTCCATATGGGAGGTGGAATCCTACTAGGACTAGGGAGTCCTAGTAGGACTCCACACTTGGTGTGCCCCCTCCTAGGGCCGGCCTCCTCCTCCCTTGCTCCTTTATATACGGGGGCAGGGGGCACCCCAGAGACACAACAATTGATCCTTGAGATCTCTTAGCCGTGTGCGGTGCCCCCCTCCACCAAATTACACCTCGATAATACCGTTGCGGAGCTTAGGCGAAGCCCTGCGTCGGTGGAACATCATCATCGTCACCACGCCGTCGTGCTGACGAAACTCTCCCTCAACACTCGGCTGGATCGGAGTTCGAGGGACATCATCGAGCTGAACGTGTGTAGAACTCGGAGGTGCCGTGCGTTCGGTACTTGATCGGTCGGATCATGAAGACGTACGACTACATCAACCGCGTTGTGATAACGCTTCCGCTGTCGGTCTACGAGGGTACATGGACAACACTCTCCCCTCTCGTTGCTATGCATCACCATGATCTTGCGTGTGCGTAGGAATTTTTTTGAAATTACTACGTTCCCCAACAGTGGCATCCGAGCCAGGTTTTATGCGTTGATGCTATGCACGAGTAGAACACAAGTGAGTTGTGGGCGATATAAGTCATACTGCTTACCAGCATGTCATACTTTGGTTCAGCGGTATTGTGAGATGAAGCGGCCCGGACCGACATTACGCGTACGCTTACGCAAGACTGGTTTCACCGTTCGGAGCACTCGTTGCTTAAAGGTGACTGGCGGGTGTCTGTCTCTCTCACTTTAGTTGAACCGAGTGTGGCTACGCCCGGTCCTTGCGAAGGTTAAAACAGCACCAACTTGAGAAACTATCATTGTGGTTTTGATGCGTAGGTAAGAACGGTTCTTGCTAAGCTCGTAGCAGCCACGTAAAACTTGCAACAACAAAGTAGAGGACGTCTAACTTGTTTTTGCAGGGCATGTTGTGATGTGATATGGTCAAGACATGATGTGATATAATGTGTTGTATGAGATGATCATGTTTTGTAACCGAGTTATCGGCAACTGGCAGGAGCCATATGGTTGTCGCTTTATTGTATGAGATGCAATCGCCATGTAATAGTTTTACTTTATCACTAAGCGGTAGCGATAGTCGTAAAAGCAATAAGTTGGCGAGACGACAACGATACTACGATGGAGATCAAGGTGTCGAGCCGGTGACGATGGTGATCATGACGGTGCTTCGGAGATGGAGATCACGAGCACGGTGCTTCGGAGATGGAGATCACAAGCACAAGATGATGATGGCCATATCATATCACTTATATTGATTGCATGTGATGTTAATCCTTTATGCATCTTATCTTGCTTTGATTGACGGTAGCATTATAAGATGATCTCTCACTAAAATTTCAATATAAAAGTGTTCTCCCTGAGTATGCACCGTTGCAAAAGTTCTTCGTGCTGAGACACCACATGTTAATCAGGTGTGATAGGCTCTACGTTCAAATACAACGGGTGCAAAACAGTTGCACACGCGGAATACTCAGGTTAAACTTGACGAGCCTAGCATATACAGATATGGCCTCGGAACACAGAGACCGAAAGGTCGAGCGTGAATCATATAGTAGATATGATCAACATAGTGATGTTCACCATTGAAACTACTCCATCTCACGTGTTAATCGGACATGGTTTAGTTGCTTTGGATCACGTAATCACTTAGATGATTAGAGGGATGTCTATCTAAGTGGGAGTTCTTAAGTAATATGATTAATTGAACTTAAATTTATCATGAACTTAGTCCTGATAGTATTTTGCAAATTATGTTGTAGATCAATAGCTCGCGTTGTTGCTTCCCTGTGTTTATTTTTGATATGTTCCTAGAGAAAAATTATGTTGAAAGATGTTAGTAGCAAAGATGCGGATTGGATCCGTGATCTGAGGATTATACTCATTGCTGCACAGAAAAAATTATGTCCTTGATGCACCGCTAGGTGACAGACCTATTGCAGGAGCAGATGCAGACGTTATGAACGTTTAGCTAGCTCAATATGATGACTACTTGATAGTTTAGTGCACCATGCTTAACGGCTTAGAATCGGGACTTCAAAGACGTTTTGAACGTCATGGACCATATGAGATGTTCCAGGAGTTGAAGTTAATATTTCAAGCAAATACCCGGGTTGAGAGATATGAAGTCTCCAACAAGTTCTATAGCTAAAAGATGGAGGAGAATCGCTCAACTAGTGAGCATGTGCTCAGATTGTCTGGGTACTACAATCGCTTGAATCAAGTGGGAGTTTATCTTCCAGATAAAATAGTGATTGACAGAATTCTCTAGTCACCATCACCAAGTTAGTTGAACTTCGTGATGAACTATGGTATGCAAGGGATGACGAAAGTAATTCCCGAGCTCTTCGTGATGCTGAAATCGACGAAGGTAGAAATCAAGAAAAACATCAAGTGTTGATGGTTGACGAGACCACTTCAAGTGTTGATGGTTGACGAGACCGCTAGTTTCAAGAAAAGGGCAAAGGGAAAAAGGGGAACTTCAAAAGAACGGCAAGCAAGTTGCTGCTCAAGTGAAGAAGCCTAAGTCTGGTCCTAAGCCTGAGACTAAGTGTTTCTACTGCAAAGGGATTGGTCACTGGAAGCGGAACTACCCCAACTATTTGGTGGATAAGAAGGATGGCAAAGTGAACAAAGGTATATTTGATATACAGATTATTGATGTGTACTTTACTAGTGATTATAGCAATCCCTCGGTAATTGATACTGGTTCAGTTGCTAAGAGTAGTAACTCGAAACGGGAGTTGCAGAATAAACAGAGACTAGTAAAAGTGAACAAAGGTATATTTGATATACAGATTATTGATGTGTACTTTACTAGTGTTTATAGCAACCCCTCGATAATTGATACTGGTTCAGTTGCTAAAGAGTAGTAACTCGAAAACGGGAGTTGCAGAATAAACAGAGACTAGTAAAAGGCGAGGTGACGATGTGTGTTGGAAGTAGTTCCAAGATTGATATGATCATCATCGCACACTCCCTATACTTTCAGGATTAGTGTTGAAACTAAATAAGTGTTATTTGGTGTTTGCGTTGAGCATGAATATGATCTGATCATGTTTATTGCAATACGGTTATTCATTTAAGTTAGAGAACAAATGTTGTTCTGTTTACATGAATAAAAAAAACCTTCTATGGTCATACACACCAACGAAAATGGTTTGTTGGATCTCGATCGTAGTGATACACATATTCATAATATTGAAGCCAAAAGATGCAAAGTTAATAATGATAGTGCAACTTATTTGTGGCACTGCCGTTTAGGTCATATTGGTGTAAAGCGCATGAAGAAACTCCATACTGATGGGATTTTGGAATCACTTGATTATGAATCACTTGATGCTTGCGAACCGTGCCTCATGGGCAAGATGACTGAAACGCCGTTCTCCGGAACTATGGAGAGAGCAACAGATTTGTTGGAAATCATACATACAGATGTATGTGGTCCGATGAATATTGAGGCTCGTAGCAGGTATCATTATTTTCTGACCTTCACAGATGATTTGAGCAGATATGGGTATATCTACTTGATGAAACACAAAGTCTGAAACATTTGAAAAGTTCAAAGAATTTCAGAGTGAAGTGGAGAATCATCGTAACAAGAAAATAAAAGTTTCTACGATATGATCGCGGAGGTAAAATATTTGAGTTACGAGTTTGGCCTTCAGTTAAAACAATGTGAAATAGTTTCACTACTCACGCCACCTGGAACACCACAGTGTAATGGTGTGTCCGAACGTCATAACTGTACTTTATTGGATATAGTGCAATCTATGATGTCTCTTACCAATTTACCACTATCGTTTTGGGTTATGCATTAGAGACAGTTACATTCACGTTAAATAGGGCACCATCAAAATCCGTTGAGACGACGCCTTATGAACTGTGGTTTGGCAAGAAACCAAAGTTGTCGTTTCTTAAAATTTTGGGGTTGCGATGCTTATGTGAAAAAGTTTCATCCTGATAAGCTCAAACCTAAATCGGAGAAATGTGTCTTCATAGGATACCCAAAGGAGACAGTTGGGTACACCTTCTATCACAGATCCGAAGGCAAGACATTCGTTGCTAAGTATGGATCCTTTCTAGAGAAGGAATTTCTCTCGAAAGATGTGAGTGGGAGGAAAGTAGAACTTGATGAGGTAACTGTACCTGCTCCCTTATTGGATCACAGAAATCTGTTCCTGTGACTTCTACACCAATTAGTGAGGAAGTTAATGATGATGATCATGTAACTTAGGATCAAGTTACTACCAAACTCGTAGGTAAACCAAAGTAAGATCCGCACCAGAGTGGTACGGTAATCCTGTTCTGGAGGTTATGTTACTAGACCATGACGAACCTACGAACTATGAAGAAGCGATGGTGAGCCCAGATTCCGCAAAATGGCTTGAGGCCATGAAATCTGAGATGAGATCCATGTATGAGAACAAAGTGTGGACTTTGGTTGACTTGCCCGATGATCGGCAAGCAATTGAGAATAAATGGATTGTCAAGAGGAAGACGGACGTTGATAGTAGTATCACTATCTACAAAGCTAGAATTGTCGCAAAAAGGTTTTCGACAAGTTCAAGATGTTGACTACGATGAGAGTTTCTCACTCGTATCTATGCTTAAGTCTGTCTGAATCATGTTAGCAATTGCCGCATTTTATGAAATCTGGCAAAGGGATAAACAAAACTGCATTCCTTGATGGATTTATTAAAGAAGAGTTGTATATGATACAACCAGAAGGTTTTGTCAATCCTAAAGGTGCTAACAAAATATGCAAGCTCCAGCGATCCATCAATGGACTGGTGCAAGCATCTCGGAGTCGGAATATACGCTTTGATAAGTTGATCAAAGCATATAGTTGTATACAGACTTGTGGTGAAGCCTGTATTTACAAGAAAGTGAGTGGGAGCACTACAGCATTTCTGATAAGTATATGTGAATGACATATTGTTGATCGAAAATAATGTAGAATTATTCTGCAAACCATAAAGGAGTTTTTCAAAGATAGATCTCGGTGAAGCTGCTTACATATTGAGCATCAAGATCTATAGAGATAGATGAAGACGCTTGATAAGTTTTTCAATGAGTACATACCTTAACAAGATTTTGAAGTAGTTCAAAATAGAACAGTCAAAGAAAAGAGTTCTTGCCTGTGTTACAAGGTGTGAAATTGAGTAAAGACTCAAAGCCCGACCACGGCAAAAGATAGAAAGAGAATGAAAGTCATTCCCTATGCCTTGGCCATAGGTTCTATAAAGTATGCCATGCTGTGTACCAGATCTATTGTATACCCTACACTGATTTTGGCAAGGGAGTACAATAGTGATCTAGGAGTAGATCACTGGACAGCGGTCAAAATTATCCTTACTGGAATAAGGATATGTTTCTCGATTATGGAAGTGACAAAAGGCTCGTCGTAAAAGGTTACGTCGATGCAAGTTTTGACACTAATCTAGATGACTCTAAGTCTCGGTCTAGATACATATTGAAAGTGGGAGCAATTAGCTAGAGTAGCTCCATGCAGAGCATTGTAGACATAGAAATTTGCAAAATACTTACGGATCTGAATGTGACAGACCCGTTGACTAAAATTATCTCACAAGCAAAACATGATCACACCTTAGTACTCTTTGGGTGTTAATCACATAGCGATGTGAACTAGATTACTGACTCTAGTAAACCCTTTGGGTGATGGTCACATGACGATGTGAACCATGGGTGTTAATCACATGGTGATGTGAACTATTCATGTTAAATCACATGGCGATGTGAACTAGATTATTGACTCTAGTGCAAGTGGGAGACTGAAGGAAATATGCCCTAGAGGCAATAATAAAGTTATTATTTATTTCCTTATATCATGATAAATGTTTATTATTCATGCTAGAATTGTATTAACCGGAAACATAATACATGTGTGAATACATAGACAAACAGAGTGTCACTAGTATGCCTCTACTTGACTAGCTCGTTAATCAAAGATGGTTATGTTTCCTAGCCATAGACATAAGTTGTCATTTGATTAACGAGATCACCTCATTAGGAGAATGACGTGATTGACTTGACCCATTCCGTTAGCTTAGCACCCGATCGTTTAGTATGTTGCTATTGCTTTTTTCATGACTTATACATGTTCCTCTGACTATGAGATTATGCAACTCCCGTTTACCGGAGGAACACTTTGTGTGCTACCAAACATCACAACGTAAATGGGTGATTATAAAGGTGCTCTACAGGTGTCTCCAAAGGTACTTGTTGGGTTGGCGTATTTCGAGATTAGGATTTGTCACTCCGATTGTCGGAGAGGTATCTCTGGGCCCACTCGGTAATGCACATCACTATAAGCCTTGCAAGCATTGTGACTAATAAGTTAGTTGCGGGATGATGTGTTACGGAACGAGTAAAGAGACTTGCCGGTAACGAGATTGAACTAGGTATCGAGATACCGACGATCGAATCTCGGGCAAGTAACATACTGATGACAAAGGGAACAACGTATGTTGTTATGCGGTCTGACCGATAAAGATCTTCGTAGAATATGTGGGAGCCAATATGGGCATCCAGGTCCCGCTATTGGTTATTGACCGGAGACGTGTCTCGGTCATGTCTACATAGTTCTCGAACCCGTAGGGTCCGCACGCTTAACGTTACGATGACAGTTTTATTGAGTTTTGATGTACCGAAGGAGTTCAGAGTCCCGGATGAGATCGGGGACATGACGAGGAGTCTCGAAATGGCCGAGACGTAAAGATCGATATATTGGACGACTATATTCGGACTTCGGAAAGGTTCCGAGTGATTCGGGTATTTTTCGGAGTACCGGAGAGTTATGGGAATACGTATTGGGCCTTATTGGGCCATACGGGAAAGAAGGAAAAGGGCCTCAAGGGTGGCCGCACCCCTCCCCTTGGTCTGGTCCGAATTGGACTAGGGAAGGGGGGCGCCCCCTTCCTTCCTTCTCTTTTTCCCTTCCTCTTTTCCTATTCCATATGGGAGGTGGAATCCTACTAGGACTAGGGAGTCCTAGTAGGACTCCACACTTGGTGCGCCCCCTCCTAGGGCCGGCCTCCTCCTCCCTTGCTCCTTTATATACGGGGGCAGGGGGCACCCCAGAGACACAACAATTGATCCTTGAGATCTCTTAGCCGTGTGCGGTGCCCCCCTCCACCAAATTACACCTCGATAATACCGTTGCGGAGCTTAGGCGAAGCCCTGCGTCGGTGGAACATCATCATCGTCACCACGCCGTCGTGCTGACGAAACTCTCCCTCAACACTCGGCTGGATCGGAGTTCGAGGGACATCATCGAGCTGAACGTGTGTAGAACTCGGAGGTGCCGTGCGTTCGGTACTTGATCGGTCGGATCGTGAAGACGTACGACTACATCAACCGCGTTGTGATAACGCTTCCGCTGTCGGTCTACGAGGGTACGTGGACAACACTCTCTCCTCTCGTTGCTATGCATCACCATGATCTTGCGTGTGCGTAGGAAATTTTTTGAAATTACTATGTTCCCCAACACGAGGTCGGACCTGTGGGGTCTGATGGGAAAGAGATCCCCGTCAGTTTGGTGTATGACCAGGTGAAATTAGCCGCAAAGTGTTCCCAACAGGATTGTAAGCTAGACAGCCTGTTGGATGGTATATAAGAAGAATTTAGTCAGTCTAAGTGACTGTGTACTTCAAGTGACATATATTGTCCCTAGCCGGATTGTAAATCATTTGTCATGGCGGGCCTTTTCGCTTCAACCTCCGGACTCGACAGTCCGGAGTGTATCCGAATACCCGCTCAGTTATGTAAAAACCGGGGTACGCGTGGAAACCAGGCGTAGGGGTCATAAGTGCTTGAACAGACAAGTACCCAACTAGCTATGTTATATTACATGGATAGTAAGAAACATCTTCCAGGGAGAATAGTTCCGTTAAGGGTTCCTTTCCCTGGGTACGCATGCATTAATGTGCATGTCCGAACTGCGAAAAGAGACGCAGGATATAAACATCTGGGGGCATGTATTGTAATAAGTAAAAGTCATCTTTTGTTCACCGACCGAATATTCCCTTAAGAACGCTAGCTTTCGGCTTCACCCAGTCTGAGGTACACGTCCGGCTGACCCGGCAGTAACAATCGCAGAGGTGCTCCCCTTATGCCCTAGCCGAATTAACGGGAACGTAGGGCATAAACACAAGAGCCAGGCAACCCAGCTTGGCCAAAACTTAAGTCATATCGATGCATATAATGGCGAAGAAAAGTTACATGTGGAAAAGTAACACATGTGTAGGGGGCATAGAGCCCGGAACATAATTATATTAAGCTTCTGAATAAGAAGCCCCCAGGTGCAATGAGCACGCCTGGCGCATCAAGATTGTGTAGTCAAGACACATTTTAACCTTTTAAGGCCGTGAAGAAAAAGGGAAGAAAGAAAGATAGATAGATAGATAGATAGCGGATATATATATATAAATAAAAAGGGACGGAGGTAAGGAGACGAACACAGAGTCCGTCACTAGGCGTAGAACCTTCGGAGTCTGGTCGCGTTCCATGGGTTTGGCTCGAGTTGATTATCCGATGCATCCCGCTGACGGTACGCTCCACCGGTTAGAACTTTGTCAATAACGAAGGGACCTTCCCATTTGGGCTTGAGCTTGTCCTTTTTCTTCTCTGGTAGGCGTAGAACGAGTTCGCCAACGTTATAAGTTTTGGCCCGTACTTCTCTGCTTTGATACCGTCGAGCCTGTTGCTGATAGAATGCGGAGCGGGCTTTTGCCACGTCACGCTCCTCCTCCAAGGCGTCTAAATTGTCCTGCCGATCAAGCTCGGCTTCTTTCTCTTCGTATATGCGCACTCGAGGTGAGTCATGAATGATGTCGTAGGGCAGTACCGCCTCTGCGCCGTACACCATAAAAAATGGTGTGCATCCGGTAGTGCGATTCGGCGTGGTCCGCAGCCCCGATAGTATGGAGTCGAGCTCCTCAACCCAGTGCGTATCTCATTCCTTCAAGGATTGCACTAATCTGGGTTTAATGCCGCTCATAATAAGACAATTTGCTCGCTCGACTTGACCATTTGTTGGGGGTGATAGACGGAGGCATAATCGAGCTTAATGCCCTATTGCCGCACCAAGTTTTTACCTCATAGGCTGTAAAGTTCGAGCTGTTATCGGTGATGATGCTGTGGGGGACACCGTCACGGGGTACAACCCCGGATATGAAGTCTATCACTGGTCCGGACTCGGCCGTTTTAACTGGTTTGGCTTCTATCCATTTGGTGAATTTATCCACCATGACCAATAGGTACTTTTTCTTATGGCTTCCTCCTTTAAGGGGTCCGACCATATCAAGCCCCCAGACCGCAAAGGGCCAAGTAATGGGGATTGTTTGGAGAGCGGTAGGTGGCATATGGCTTTGGTTTGCAAAAAGCTGGCAACCGACGCAATGTTGGACAAGGTCCTGTGCGTCTGCTCGGGCCGTCGGCCAGTACAAACCTATACGGAAGGCCTTGCTTACAAGGGCCCGAGCTGCGGCGTGGTGGCCGCCGAGTCCAGCATGAATTTCTGCCAAAAGTTGCCGTCCTTCCTCTTCGGAGATGCACATTTGAAGTACTCCGGTAGCGCTTTTTTTTTATAAAGCTCTCCCTCGTGGACCTTGTAGGCTTTAGACCGCCGCACAATGCAAAGTGCCTCGTTTGGGTCCTCAGGGAGTTCTTGCCTAGTTAGGTAAGCCAAGAAGGGTTCTGTCCACGGGGCAATGACAGCCATAATCACGTGGGCCGCAGGTGTTATTTCGGTGGCGGAGCCTCCGATTACGTCAGAGTGTTCGGGATCTGGCGTTGTGGCCGGATTCGGACTGTTGTTGCCGGTCTCCCCTTCCCACACCACGGATGGCTTAAACAGCCTTTCCAAGAAGATATTAGGTGGGACAGGGTTGCGCTTAGCGCCGATGCGGGCGAGGATATCCGCCGCTTGATTGTTTTCTCGGACCACATGGTGGAATTCGAGCCCCTCGAACCGAGCTGACATTTTGAGCACGGCGTTGCGGTAAGCCGCCATTTTTGGGTCCTTGGCGTCAAAGTCTCCATTTATTTGAGATATTGCGAGGTTCGAATCCCCACGCACCATGGAGACTGCCATCCGGAGACCATGCAACAGGGCCTCATATTCTGCTACATTGTTGGAGTTTGTGTATAATATTTTGAGTATGTATTGGACTGTATCTCCGGTGGGGGATGTCAGGATGACGCCTGCCCCTAGACCAGCCAGCATCTTAGAGCCGTCAAAGTGCATGATCCAATTGGAGTACGCGCCGTACTCTTTAGGGAGTTCGGCTTCCGTCCATTCGGCGACGAGATCAGCCAGTACTTGCGACTTAATGGCCGCTCGTGGTTTGCATGTTATGTCGAATAGGAGGAGCTCAATAGCCCATTTAGCAATCCGGCCCGTGGCATCGCGGTTATTTATTATGTCGTTGAGTGGTACTTCAGACGCCACCGTAATTGAACACTCTTGAAAGTAGTGTCGTAGTTTTCGGGATGCCATGAAGACCGCGTATGCTATCTTTTGATAATGTGGGTACCGTGATTCGCATGGAGTGAGGACAGTGGATACGTAGTATACCGGCTTTTGAAGCGGGAACTTATGTTCGTCCGTCTCTCGTTCGACGACGAGGACTGCGCTTACAACCTGGTGTGTTGCCGCTATATATAACAACATTGGTTCGCCGATATTTGGCGCGGTCAAGATTGGGTTGCTGGCCAAGAGAGCTTTTATTTCTTCCAATCTGGTCGTGGCCGCATCCGTCCACTCGAAGTGTTCGGTGCGCCGAAGAAGGCGATAGATAGGTAATGCCTTTTCTCCCAATCGGGAGATAAAGCGGCTTAAGGCAGCCACGCATTCGGTTAATTTCTGGATTTGCTTGAGGTCTGTTGGGATAGCCAACTGTGACAGAGCTCAGATTTTAGCCGGATTTGCTTCAATTCCTCTATTAGAAACGATGAAGCCCAAGAGCTTTCTGGCGGGCACACCGAAAACGCATTTTTCCGGATTGAGCTTGATGTCATATGTTCGGAGATTGTCGAACATGGGCTTCAAGTCGTCTATTAAGGATTCGACGTGTCTGGTTTAGTGACCACATCGTCTACGTATGCCTCCACTGTTTTGCCGATTTGTGTTTCCAGGCATGTCTGAATCATGTGTTGATAGGTTGCACCAGCGATTTTGAGCCCGAAAGGCATGGTGTTAAAACATAAGGGGCCGTATGGAGTGATGAATGCCGTTGCGGCTTGATCGGAGTCCGCCATCTTAATTTGATGGTATCCGGAGTATGCGTCGAGGAAACACAATGAGACGTGTCCTGCGGTAGCGTTGATAATTTGATCGATGCGGGGGAGGGGGAAGGGATCCTTGGGGCAAGCCTTGTTAAGGTCCTTGAAATCGACACATAGGCGCCAGGATTTGTCCTTCTTTGGTACCATCACCAGGTTTGCTAGCCAGTCCGGATGTTTTATTTCTCTAATGAATCCGGCCTCGAGTAACTTGGCTATCTCTTCTCCCATGGCTTGTCGCTTAGGCTCAGAGAAACGCCAAAGTGTCTGCTTGACCGGCTTGAACCCCTTTAGAACGTTAAGGCTATGCTCGGCCAGCCTGCGTGGGATTCCTGGCATGTCTGAAGGATGCCAGGCGAAGATGTCCCAATTCTCGCGCAAGAACTCCCGCAGTGCGGCGTCTGTTGTGGGGTTCAGTTGTGCCCCGATGGATGCTGTTTTTGTAGGGTCCGTTGGGTGGACCTGGAATTTGACTATTTCGTCCGCTGGTTTAAAAGAGGTGGACTTGGGTCTTTTGTCGAGTATCACGTCGTCCCTGTCCACTGTGGAGCGCAGCGCAGTTAGTTCTTCGGCCGCAAGGGCTTCAGATAACGCCTCGAGGGCCAGTGCGGCGGTTTTATTTTCAACGCGGAGTGCTATGTCTGGATCACTAGCTAGAGTGATGATTCCATTGGGCCCCGGGCATCTTGAGCTTCATGTACCTGTAATGGGGTATAGCTTTGAAGATCGTGAATGCCTCCCGCCCTAAAAGGGTGTGGTATCCGCTACTAAACGGGGCCACTTGGAATGTGATTTCTTCGGACCTGTAATTCTCCGGCATGCCGAATACCACATCAAGTGTGATTTTTCCGGCGCATCGTGCCTCTCGACTAGGGATGATTCCTCTGAAGGTCGTCCTGCTTTGCTCAATGCGGCTCTTGTCTATTTCCATTTTTCTAAGAGTCTCCTCATAGATGAGGTTTAATCCGCTGCCACCGTCCACGAGCATTTTAGTAAGCCGGAAGCCGTCCACAATTGGACTAAGGACCAAAGTGGCTGGTGCTCGGACTGTTCGGAATTGAGGTTCGTCACTAGCATTGAAGGTTATAGCCGTATCGTTCCATGGATTTATTGTTGCAACATGACAGACTTCGGCGAGGCTGCAGAGTGCTCGCTTGCGCCTATTATTTGAGGCGAAGGTCTCGAAGACTGTCAGTCTGTATTGTTGTTTTCCACGGGATGGTGCTCTGTGGTATTTTTGATGAGGAGATCCTCGCCGCTTTGGCCACCTGCCGGAGTATCCAACATGCTCTAAGGCTATGTGTTGGCATGGTATCCGGTGTACTATGGATTTTGCATGGTCCATTGAGCCATCCCTCCAATACGGTTCCTCGCCCTGTCGTGGGCTTTGGTTTCTTTGTAATTGGATAGGGTGACTTACGAGAGTACACCCTTTTAGTTCGGACGGCGGGTTTAGTGAGAGCCAGAGGATCCTAGAATTTTTTTTGGGTTTTCCAGGTGCTTTCCATCGCACAGTACTTCTGTACTATGGCCGCCAAGTCAGCGAAGTGTACTATGTCACGGCGACTTATGGCGTTGAGGATTCCCTTGTCCGTGCAATTTTTGCAAAAGAATGAAATTGCGTCTTCCTCGCGACAGTCCTTGACCTTGCTCATTACAAGGAGGAATCTGGCCCAATAGTGATGTACTGTCTCTTGGGGCTCTTGTCTAATGTGGGAAAGGTCACTTATGTGAGGGTGGGTGGGTAGATTTAGGTCCAAACCCTGACCCGATCTGAGACCCAGGCGCAGAGTTTCCGAGCTTGGCAGTTCGGGCTCTGGGACGATGCCCAATAGTTCTGGCCCAGTGTCCGTTTCTAGGTTCGAAGCTTGGGTCATGTCCTGCCGTAGACGGGTATCCGGCTTGGAGAGCTCGGGAATCCGGACATAGTTTGTCCTCAAAATAGAGGAAGAATCGCTGCATTGCTCCTCCACCACCGCTATCTTATGGGTGACCGGCGGAGAGTTAATCTCCCTTTGGTCGGGTTTAAGCTCGTTCAAAGGCGGCGATGCGATCCAAGAGCTCGTTCAAAGAAGAGAGCTCCATTGGATCCATCTGCTTGGCGAATCCCGAGCCGACGTGGAGGCTGTTTTTGATGACCCGAGAAGTCATCATCGGCGCGACGGCCGAACGGGCAGTCATGACGAAGCCGCCTAGTCGGAGAGTTTGGCCTACAGCCAAGGCTCCCCCAGAGGTAATGTTGTCCTTGACAACAAGACGAGCCATCAAGCCTTATCATGACGGCACAGTGGACCTCTCAATGAAAGCACCAATGTCGGTGTCAAAACCGGCGGATCTCGGGTAGGGGGTCCCGAACTGTGCGTCTAAGGCGGATGGTAACAGGAGGCGGGGGACACAATGTTTACCCAGGCTCGGGCCCTCTTGATGGAGATAATACCCTACTTCCTGCTTGATTGATCTTGATGATATGAGTATTACAAGAGTTGATCTACCATGAGATCGTAGAGGCTAAACCCTAGAAGCTAGCCTATGATTATGATTGTTGTTGTCCTACGGACTAAACCCTCCGGTTTATATAGACACCAGAGGGGGCTAGGGTTACACAGAGTCGGTTACAAGGGAGGAGATCTACATATCCGAATTGCCAAGCTTGCCTTCCACGCAAAGGAGAGTCCCACCCGGACACGGGACGAAGTCTTCAATCTTGTATCTTCATAGTCCAACAGTCCGGCCAAAGTATACAGTCCGGCTGTTCGAGGACCCCCCTAATCCAGGACTCCCTCACAAGGTACTCCCTTGTTCTCTGCGATTTTGGTTTAACCGCCTGGAGTTTTAGTTATGTCGACCGCAGGTATGAAGAAAGTGACATGCCCCATCTTTGACGGTCATGATTATCCCAAGTGGAAGGCCATGATGAGGAAGCGCCTCATGGCAATGAACAGCGAGCTGTGGACCGTCACTGAGATTGGCCTTACCGATCTATGCAAGATGGCGGACACTGATGATATTCGCAGGTACACTCGACTTGACATCATGGCGAAGGATATCATCTGTTCCTGCCTATCCAGATTTGAATTCAGGGGCATTATGCATCTTTGCAATGCAAAGCTTATCTGGGACCGAATCTCTGACTTCTATGACAAAAGGTGCCAAGGTAACCGAATGTTCCTCATCCAAGTCTAGTGATGATGAATCTGATGATGATTTTGGACCTAGCTATACCAAGCTTGTTTGTATTGCCACTAAACAACAAAAGGCCTTGGAAAAGGTTCAAAACATGCTAGACAAGAGCGATGATATGTTGGGTGAAGAAATGGATCGCACTAAAACCTTAACTGAAAATCTTCAGAGACTTCAGTCTAAGTTTGACAACCTTCAAAGTCATCATAACACTCTCTTATCTAACCATGAGAAGCTTTCTTATGAATTTCTTCAAAGAAAGCAAGATCTTGAGAAGCTAAGGGTGGGTTATGAAGATCTTCGGAAGGAGCGTGATTCATTACTTGTTCAACAAATCAGCGCTGCTCAGGAAGAATTTATTCCTCCATGTTTAAAGTGCATTGAACGTGAATCTGCTAATTCTTCACCTGAATGTTCAAATGCTTCTAATGCTACAAATTCTTCAACTGTCTCTGCTATCACTAATTCCTCATCTGAGGACATTGCTAGTATCACTGATGATGCAGGGCTGAAGGAATTATACATGATAGGTATGTACAAAAGCCTCAAAGGGCATCAGACTCTTTGTGATGTGCTTAAAAAGCAGATCCTCAATAGGAACCCTAGGAAAGAGGGTATTGCCTTTGAGAGGAAACTCAATGCTGATGGTACTTATTGGAAGCCTGAGCAATACCCCAAAACCTCATGGGTTGCTGCAAAGGGACCTCCAGTTGATCCATCTAATCTATCTGGCTTTACATGTGAATCTCCTCATTCTTCTGATGAGTCATTTGACTCCAACTATAAACTGTTCAAAAATCAGAATGGTGAAGTATTTGCTAGATATGTTGGCACCAACTGCAGGAATGGTTCCCCTATGAAGAAAATCTGGGTTCCCAAAAGGTGCCTTGAAAGTCTTCAGGTGAATGTCCTCATGACACCACCTATGAAGAATAGGAACCCCAGATCAAATTCTTCACATGGACCAAATTATTCATATGGATCCAAGTCCTCATACGGACCAAATTCCTCACGTGGATCAAATTCCTCAAAAGGATCAAAGTCCTCATATGAATATCATCGTGCTAACAACTCTGTTTCACAGGGAAGAGCTAAGGGCTATGAATATGAGCATTATTCTTCTAACCATTATGTTCATAAGTCCTCGAAGAATTTCTCTGCTTATTCATATGCTTATCCTAGCTCCTCTTATGTGAAACGAAATGGACTGGCTTCTATGCCGCCTTTCTCGTATGGAGCTCGCAGAGTGATGAACTCTTTGCCACCCCTTCAGATGTGGGTGGTGAAGAAAAGGAACTAATCTCTTCTGCAGGGTCAGGTCTCCAGACGTGCTCAAACGTCTGAAGAATTTGCTGGAGACCTGAAAATTGCCTGATAGGACGCAGGCTAATCATGAAGAAATGAACTTTCATTTATCACGTCCTCATACTTCTTTATCTATTTTGTTGCTTGATGAAATTGGTCTGATGAATTGATGTCATATTCTTCACTGATGAAGTATATGAGTTCGTAAGCTGCACTAATTCATCTGCAGGATGATCAACCCAAAGCCACTGAGTGGGTCCTCGATAGTGGATGTACAAATCACATGACTGGTGACAAGAATCTATTGATTGATGCTCCCTTATCTCCATCGCATCTGAAGCATATCATCTTCGCTGACAAAGGCAAAAGTCAGGTATTGGGTCTAGGTAAGGTTGCGATCTCAAAGGATCGACACATGGACAAAGTCATGCTTGTCGAGTCCTTAGGATACAACCTCACGTCTGTCTCCATGCTTTGCGATCTTGATATGGTTGTAGTCTTTGGCAAGTATCGTTGTGTTGTGATCATGGAAGTTGACAATTCCAAAGTCTTCGAAGGCTTTAGGAGAGGAGACTTGTATATTGTTGATTTCTCTTCAGGACCACAACCAGCCGTGTGCCTACTTGCAAAAGCTTCAGAAGGCTGGCTATGGCATCGACGACTTGGTCATGCAGGCATGAGGAATTTGCACACGCTTGCGAAGAAGAAGCACGTCATTGGCATTGAGAATGTCAAATTCCTCAAGGATCACTTATGCAGAGCCTGTGAAGCTGGAAAGATGACCAAGGCTAAGCATCCAGCGAAGACAATCATGACTACCACTCGCCCATTTGAATTGCTTCACATGGATCTCTTCGGTCCTAACCATTATTCTGCAGTTTCAAATGATGCATCTCAATATGGCTTTGTTATTGTTGATGATTACTCTCGATACACATGGGTACACATTGTTACTTACAAACATGAAGTGCAGGAAGTCTTCAAACGATTTTCCTCGAGGGCTTCAACCAACTTTGGTGTGAAGATCAAGCACATCAGAAGTGACAATGGAACCGAGTTCAAGAATTCTGGTCTTGATGACTATCTTGATGAACTTGGTATTACTCATGAGTTATCTGCTCCTTATACTCCTCAGCAGAATGGTGTCATGGAGCGCAAGAACAGGACTCTTGCTGAGATGGCTCGCACTATGCTTGATGAATACAAAATGCCTCGTCGTTTCTGGATTGATGCAATTGATACTGCGTGCCACATCATCAACAGAGTATATCTCCACAAATTCTTCAAGAAGACTGCCTATGAACTCCTCACTGACAAGAAACCCAATGTGAGTTATTTCAAAGTCTTCGGTGCTAAATGTTGGATTAGAGATCGTCATCACAACTCAAAATTTGCACCGAAAGCACATGAAGGTTTTATGCTTGGTTACGGAAAGGACTCGCACACCTACAGAGTCTTCAACAACGTTCTTCACAAGGTTGTTGAAACTGTAGATGTGCGGTTCGATGAAACTAATGGCTCACAAAGAGAGCACCTACCTTCTATGATTGATGAACCAGCACCTGAGGAATCTATCAAGTTCAAGGCTACTGAGGATGTCATTCCTACTGAAGAATCTGCTGAAGAATTCATTCCAGAACATGAAGAACGTCGAGCTAATGCACCTGAAGAAAATGCTGAAGAAAATGGTGCTGAAGAAAATGCTGATCAAATTCCTCGACGACAACCAACTCATCCTCGCGTTGCAAAAGAAGTGCAAGTTGAAAAGATCATCGATGACATTGAAGCACCAGGTCCTCTCACACGCTCAAGAGCTTCACATTTATCTAACTTTTGTGGGCACTTTGCTTTTGTCTCTATCACAGAGCCCACTAAGGTAGATGAAGCATTTATGGAGCCTGAGTGGATTCAAGCTATGCAAGAAGAATTACATCAGTTCGAGCTCAACAACGTCTGGGAACTGGTCAAACGTCCAGATCCTCGCAAGCACAATATCATTGGCACAAAGTGGATCTACCGAAACAAGCAAGATGAAAATGGCCTTGTGGTAAGGAATAAGGCACGGCTTGTAGCTCAAGGCTACACACAGGTTGAAGGAATTGATTTCAATGAAACTTTTGCACCTGTTGCTAGACTTGAGGCTATTCGCATATTACTTGCTTATGCTAACCATCATGATATCACTCTATATCAAATGGATGTGAAAAGTGCATTCCTCAATGGTAAGCTTGAGGAAGAAGTATATGTTGCTCAACCCCCAGGTTTTGAAGATCCAAAGAATCCTGACAAAGTCTTCAGACTCAATAAGGCCCTCTATGGCCTCAAGCAGGCCCCTCGGGCGTGGTATGATACTTTGAAGGAATTCCTCATGAAGAAAGGCTTGAACCCCGGTTCACTCGACCCTACTCTTTTCACTAAATCTTATGATGGTGAACTATTTGTGTGCCAAATATATGTTGATGATATTATCTTTGGCTGTACTGACCAATGTTATAGTGATGAATTTGCCTATATGATGAGTGAAGAATATCAAATGTCTATGATGGGAGAATTGAAATTCTTCTTAGGTCTTAAAATTCGTCAACAACGCAATGGCATATTCATATCTCAGGAGAAATACCTCAAGGATGTACTGAGGAAATTCGGCATGCAAGATTGCAAAGGCGTCAAAATTCCTATGCCCACAAATGGCCATCTGTGCACTGATGAAAATGGTATTGACTTCGATCATAAGGTATACCACTCCATGATTGGTTCTTTATTGTACTTATGTGCATCTAGGCCAGATATAATGCTTAGTGTTTGCATGTGTGCCCGATTTCAAGCTACACCGAAGGAATCACACCATAAGGCTGTGAAACATATTCTTCGATATCTAGCTCACACACCAACACTTGGATTATGGTACCCCAAGGGCTCGGCTTTTGATCTCATTGGATATTCAGACTCTGACTATGCTGGTGATCGTGTGGACCGCAAGTCAACATCTGGTACATGTCATTTCCTCGGACGATCTTTGGTCTGTTGGTCCTCAAAGAAACAGAACTGTGTATCACTGTCTACTGCTGAAGCTGAGTACATTGCTGCTGGTTCTTGCTGTGCTCAATTGCTGTGGATGAAGAAAACTCTCAAGGACTACGGCATCAACGTGAAAAATGTGCCTCTCTTCTGTGACAATGAGAGTGCCATCAAGATTGCTCACAACCCAGTTCAGCACTCGAAGACAAAGCACATTCAGATTCGTCATCATTTTCTTCGTGATCATGTGTTGAAGGGCGACATTTCTATTGAGCATGTGAAGACTGAAGAACAGCTAGCTGATATCTTCACAAAGCCCTTGGATGAGAAGAGATTTAGCAAGTTGCGGTGTGAGCTAAATATCTTAGAATCTTCGAATGTTCTTTGAATAGGACACTCGTCCTAACACTTATGCAAAATTGATGACTTAGATGTGGAACACATGAAGAAACGTTTTTCTTAAATCAATGAAGACTAACAATCTAAGTGTGAAGAAATTAACGAATAAATTTGATTCTCAGAACCCTACGACAATTGTACGCGGTGTCTGAAATCATCATTCTTATATGGTGGGTCACGCCACCACCAAAGTTGAAAATCTTCAATTTGAGTTTTTCCTCAGTTTTGAAATTCCTCAGTTGTTCATTTTCTTCAACTTTGCATTGTCTTCACCTTTTCCGTCGTTTTTCTTCATTGGCTATATATATATATATATATATATATATATATATATATATATATATATATATATATATGCAACATATTTGGTGAATCCTACCTAGTTCATGTATCCGTGTAGCTGTTCCGTTTCAACCCCACGATCTCAATCCCGAGCATCACGTGCAGCCTAGGGACTAATTACGTTTAGACGCCTGCTTTGTAATCTAACAACCATCTTACTTCACAGAAAACCCCCAAAACCTTTTACCCAAGAGTAGCCCGACTGCTTCTGCACGTCTTGCGCCGCCGCCGCCGCCGTCGTGTGCTCCGATTTCCGTCGACTCGATCCCGACGTCGTCCGACGCCCGTGACAAAGCAAACCAAGCAGATGCCTCGACGGCGGGTCCATGACGAACTGACGTTGTTCGGCGCCGGCGACGAACCGGCCCAGGCGGTCGTCTCGGAGGCAAGGCCATGACGAACTGTCGTCGTTCGGCTCCGGTGACGAAGCCTCTCAGATCAGGTGCTATCTCCCTGGATGGCCTACCCCGACAAGGGTGATTCCTTCAGAGGAAGTTGTAGCCTCTCGTCTGCAGGAAGGCTGTAACAGATGAACTTGTGCAAGTACTGTCTTGTAGCATTCGGCTGACTGACATGCACATTACTAGTGCAAAAGCCCGTAGCAGTAAACTGTATCAATTTTTGCAACATAATGAATGGCAATGGCAGGTTCAAATCAGAGGCTTTGCTTGAGCTTTTTCCTGTTAGTTTGCTTGGCATTTGGTAAAAAAAAGAGTCCTCTTTGCTGTTGCCAAGAAGGCTAGTGACTTATTGAGTTATGCGTTAGTAAAACAGGCGACCATTTCAGTAAAGCTTTGAAGTACAGAAGAGGCCTGCGATGGCTATGCAGTTTTGCGATCAAAGCTATAAGCAAAAGTCACCATCATAAGTTTTCCGAACACCTACAAACTTCATTATGTGCTACTGGACAATGCAAGTCTGATCAAAAAATCGGGAGGAAATAAACATGCAGTATTGCCACAGTAAAAGTTTTAATATTATAAAAAGAAATTTAATCATGCTTGCATAGCTGGTAAAAATGTCTGAAATTGATAAATATGTTTGATATTCTGTAGCAATTTGACAAGCATTAAACTTGTCAGAAATCAAGTCAACTTTAATTTGACACGACGCAAATTCTCATCCATTACATAATTCACTACATCAGAGTGTGCATGATAATATAGATAAAATCATTCTTTGCTTGGACTGTATCAGGAGGCACCATTTGGCTGCATATCTTGCAAAGTCACACTCCCTCCTTTTTTGCTTGGACAATTACGACTATCATGAAATACCATTTGCTTGCACGTCTTGCACAAGCGTGCGACCTTTGCCTTGCCTTCTTTGTCCTTATTTTTCTGAACCCCCTCCTTGATCTCCTTTCCTCGCTTTATTCTTTTGCATCTCCCCACGGTACGAACATCAGTCGGCGGATGAATATGAACTTCAGTGGGAATATTGCAACCAATAAAAGCCTCATATTCCTCTTGCCTAGTGCTTTGGGTGGCTTCAGGGATCATTTGGCCCAAAGGCACCTCAATGTTCATCACACTTGATGTTAAGAAGTCCAATGCTTCATCTGAATGTTTCGCCTTTTGAATAAGCTCTTCCATCTTATCTCGTACAACTGAAATCTTCTTTCTTGTGGCCGCATCAAGTGAATCCATGGGCTTTTCTTCTAGTAGGTTCCCATGTTCATCATAAACATTCTCCCTACAAAACAAAAGAATGTTGCTAGTCATATGATTATGGAATAACAATAAGAAATCGGTTGGCATGCATTACTGTTTTTACCTTTTGCACCTTTTCTGCCATCTTTTCATAATGTAGTAGCTAGGAAGCTCATTTTGGTTTTCAATCCTCAAAACTTGGATAATATGGCGACATGGAATACCGAGTGACTCAAATAACTTGCACGAACAATTTGCTATCATGCTTCCAATGTCATAGCAAACCTCCCTAATCTTACCAGACCGACCTCTCAGGTCACATTTTTTACCCCCACACCTTGTGTAATATTCTGAACACAACAATGATCTCTAGCAGCAATAACTTGTAGCTGAAATTTCTCGAACACCTCATATGTGAATACCTCACTACCTTGTTTCTCCATTGTCCATGGCGTAAATAGTTGTGGGGTGGTATGTATGCTTCTGTTGTCTGCCATTAATTCTTCCTCACGTTGACATTCTAAAGCTGTGTCAAACCTAAGCCAAAACTCAACAAAAGCAAGCCTTCGATGAATGAAGCGGTTAAAAAAGGAATTTGCACTTTATGATCTTGAAGTGGTTCGGAGAATGCCCGCTAGAGATATATCCATAAAGTACGCCGGTATCCATTTATCTCGAATGCTAAACCTTTTACTCAACCACTCATTTTCCTCCAACCCAAAATCTGTAATGATGGAATTCCATTGTGACTCAAACTCTATTGAAGTTTCCGAACCCCAAACACATGAGTTCAATCTCGTCCAAAATTCAGAATCTTCTCTAATCACAGGTCCAACTTTTTCAGGAACCTTTTCCATTATATGCCACATGCACAACCTATGAACGGTTGTTGGAAGTACTTCGTCAATACCATTCTTGATGCTAGTGGCTTCATCGGTTATGATGAGTCTAGGTGCTATCCCTCCCATTGCAATTAAGAAGGTCTCAAATAACCAAATGTATGACTCATCCTTCTCATTTGATAAGAATGCAGCAGCGAAAAATACACTTTGTAAGTGATGATTAACCCCAGTAAATGGTGCAAATATCATGTTGTACTGATTAGTGGTGTATGTAGAATCAAAGGATATGACATCACCAAAGTGACTATAGTTCTTCCTGCCCGTGGCATCCGCCCAAAACACACGCATTAGCCTCCCCTCATCATTCACATCAAAATCATAGAAAAATGCTGAATTCACTTCCTGCTTTCTAGCTAATTGGGCCACAAACATTTGAGCATCTGCATCTCTGATTTTATACCTGAGTGCTTGGTAGTAATTCTGCAAGTCCCTCTTTGAGCAGCCAACATTCGGAATTCCGCCCTCGCTAACTTGCAGGAGCCTATATGCTTGAGAGGTTCCAATGCTTGCCTTATGACATGTGTATAAAGTATTCTTTGCCCTCTCACTAACTGTACGATTCGATCTGATCAAATGACGCTTATCAGGTAATACAAGACCATGAACGTGGTGCTCAACCCATGAGTCTATCTTGTAGGTGTTATCCCCACAAAGTCTAACAAAGATATGGGCATCACAACCGCATCGCGTATTTGTCTGCTTACGCCTCTTCTTCAAGGGGTCATCTATCTCCTTACTATCTTTTGACTTGAATCCTTCCCTATTACACATGAAACGCTTAGTCCAAACCACCTTATTATCAATCTTTTTCTGTTGTCCGATTCGAACACCAAAACCTGATTCATGTGCATATGCCTTGTAGAATTTCTCTACTGCCTCGAGTCCTTCAAATGCCATACCCACTTTAGGCTTCAAGTGCTCATCACATTCAGGTGTAAAAGATGAAGACTGCAATGTCAGGAATAAACCAGAATAAGCACTTCATGCATAGTTTCAGTTGTTAGTGCAAACTGAACTTACAAAGAGGGGTACGTCAGTGTTCTTTTGGGGTGTACTAAGTCCTCCAGGGCTCATATGCATTTGAACGTTATTGATTGGATCGATACTGCTACACACATGGCCACATGATTAGCCTTTCAACCTACACTCACACGTGTATACACACGGACTGAATTTGTGTGTAGTTTTACCTGAAACTTTTGATGCCCTCCGTGCCGCTGATTGCAAATGACATCGTTGTACTTGCTAGTTTCTCATCGGTAGTTGCCGCTGCAGCAAAGTATTACCAGTTATAGGGGAGATAGGTCTACGTAGAGAAGTACATGCACAACAGACTGATGCGTACGGCGTTTGCCGATGGTTGTCAGGTTCATGTTAACGTGGGATCAGACAAGCATGTACAAGACTGGGACGGTACCTGCCTCTCGTGGGTGCCGGACGACGTCGGGATCGAGTCGACGGAAATCGGAGCACACGACGGCGGCGGCGGCGGCGCAAGACGCGCAGAAGCAGTCGGGCTACTCTTGGGTAAAAGGTTTTGGGGGTTTTCTATGAAGTAAGATGGTTGTTAGATTACAAAGCGGGCGTCTAAACGTAATTAGTCCCTAGGCTGCACGTGATGCTCGGGATTGAGATCGTGGGGTTGAAACGGAACGGCTACATGGATACACGAACTAGGTAGGATTCACCAAATATGTTGCCATATATATATATATATATATATATATATATATATATATATATATATATATATATATATATATATGAGTTTATGTCCTCTACAGCATTCACATATTGCTAATTCTTCAAGTTGTTTTTTTCCTACTACGTGAATGTGATCGGACCCTTCCCCCTCTATGCTAAACTCAGCCCATTCTATTCAAAAATTCTTCATGTGCGTTCTATTTGAAACTCGTTCAAAATCTTCACTATGCCCTTGTCAACTAAAGAATTTGCGAACGGAACTTTTAACTTATCTTATCCAAATTTTCGGCTTTGCCGCTCAAACCGTTCCGCATCCCACGAAATACTTATCAATTCACCCACGATCTCACACGATCTCCACTTCTCAGTACGTGGGTGACACATGTCAAGCGAATGAGAAGGGTCAGGGGCACGTTCGTCCAAATTCTTCGAGCGAAAAGTTTTTCACCGTGGCTATAAATACCCCTCCCCTTCCTCACTTCTCCTTTACTCCGCTCGACCTCACTCCCGCTCGAGCTTCTCAAACCCTAGCGCCGCCGCTACTTCATCGTCGCCGGTGAGGAAGAGCTTCACTTCCTCGACCTCGTCGCCATCGTACTCGCGCCGGCCGCGGATTTCTTCATTCCTGTAAGTGCATCTAGTGCCAACCCTAGTTGGTTTTGGAGTATTGATGGCAAACCTGGTTGAGGGACTAATGTGTTTGTGAGAATTGCAGGATAACACAGGTAGTAGTCCCTCATTGATTCGGTTTACCTACCGGAGATGACCCCTAAAAATGTATGAAGACATTGAAGGCAATGGTGGTATGTGAAGATATTCACATTGAAGACTATGACAAGAGAAGACATTGCGTGAAGACTATGGAGTGCGAAGACTTAGTTGTTTCGTTGTTTCCTTTTCTTCGTTGTTGAGTCATAGGAACCACCGTACTGTTAAGTGGGGTCCCAGTGAACAAAGTCAGAGTGACTGAAGTGATGCTCAACCAAAATCCTATGTCTTCGAGCGAAGACAATGAGAGCAAATCTTATCCAGAGTTGGATGAGTCAGCTTTACTTGTAGCCCAAGTCAAGCTGTCGCATGTGTTTGAAATCTGACCGTTGGAACACGTGTCAGTTCCTTAGTGACCCAGGGTCATTTCGGAAAAATCAGGTCGGGTTGCCTAGTGGCTATAAATAGCCCACCCCCTACACCATAAATTGGTGGCTGCTCAGAGTTAGTGCGCGGCTTTTGTCGTTTGAGAGCAACCCACCTCTGAAGCTTTTGAGAGAGAGAAATCCTTGCAAGGAGAAAGCCCAAACACCCAGAGCCAAAGATTGTTAGGCATCACTGAAGTCTTTCTGTCCGCGTGACCTGAAGACTTGTTACACTTGAGGACTGTGAATCCTCCAGCCGGTTAGGCGTCGCGTTCTGAGCATCCAAGAGTCATTGTGGATCGCCGGTGAACGAAGTCTGTGAAGGTTTGGAAGTCTACCTTGAAGACTTACCAAAGTGATTGGGCGAAGACTGGGTGTCCTTAGCTCAAGGGCAATAAGGTGAAGACACGGTCTTCTGAGTTAAATCTCAGCCTCCCTAACCAGACGTACAGTTGTCACAGCAACTGGAACTGGTCCAACAAATCCTTGTCTTCGCCAAGCGACTGGTTCTATCGTCTCCCTCTCTTTATTTACAGTTTGTCTTCGTGAAGTCATTATCTGTTTGCATTACCTATTTGTCTTCACTGTGTGACTACTATCATTGTTTGGCTTCATACCATCTTCCATCCTGATCCTTACTACCTAGCTGCTATTAGTCTTCTTGCTTTCACTTCATTGCATACTTGACTATGGCTTGCTTAGTGTAGTTTACCTTCCGCTGCATGTCAATAGGTTCATTTTTATTGTTTGTCTTCGAAACTCTCATGTTTTGAAGACTTTCATAAAAATCGCCTATTCACCCCCCCTCTAGTCGATAACTAGCACTTTCAATTGGTATCAGAGCAAGGTACTCCCTTGTTCTGTGTGATTCGGTTTAACCACCTGGAGTTTTAGCTATGTTGACTGCAGGGATAATCAAAGTCTCCGCTGCTTGCCTTGTCTTCGATGGAACTGAATATCCCTACTGGAAGAATAAGATGCGCATGCATCTTGAAGCCATTGATATCGGCCTCTGGTATGTCGTCAAGCATGGCATTCCCAAGACCGGTGAAGGTGTCACCGTTGCTGATGTCAAGAAGTTTGTTCAACTGGATTCTACTGCCAAGAACATCATCTGTGGTCATCTGACCAAAGGACAGTATGGCCGTGTGAGTGCTCTGGAAACGTCAAAGCTAGTCTGGGACTGGCTCTCCAAGGTCAACGAAGGCGTCTCAACCCAGAGAGATCAAAGGATCAATGTTCTTCGCAACCTCTTCAACCGCTTCAAGAGAAACGACAATGAGAATGTCCAGCTCATGTTTGATCGCCTCACTGACATCACAAATGAGCTTCGTGCTCTCGGCGCCACTGAGATCACCAAGCATGAAATAGTCAAGACACTACTGAGATCACTTGACAGCTCGTTCGACACCCTTGCCCTGATGATACAAGAACGCCCTGACCTCAAGACACTCAATCCGTCTGATATACTTGAGAGGCTCAACACACATGAGTTCCAGCTATCTGAGAAAAGAGATATCTATGGTCCCAACTATGGTCGAACTCGTGCTTTGAAGGCAAAAGCTGTTTCCTCATCTGAAGAAGAATCTGACTGCAGTTCTAGTGATCCTGAAGACATTGGAAAGGAGCTTGCTATGCTTGTGAAGAAGTTCCAGAAGTTCACTAAGAAGAAGGGCTTCAGAAAGTCTTCACGATCCAGCTCAAGAAATGATGAAGCTTCCACTCATGATTACAAGAAGAGAACATGTTACAAGTGCAAGAAACCTGGACACTATATCTCGGAATGTCCACAGTGGCACAATGAGAACAAGAAGAAGAAGAAGAGCAAGGAATATGATTCTGATGACAAGAAGAAGAAGAAATCCTCAAAGTCTTCTTCCAAGTCTTCGTCCAAGTCTTCATCACACAAGAAGAGCTCATCTGGCAAGGCTCGTGCTTTTGTTGGCAAGGAGATGGATTCAGAGGAGGAGTCTGCTTCTGAGGAGGCGGAGGTGGAGTCTGCGGAGGAGTCCGACTCTGGCGTTGCAAGTTTGGCTCTAGCTACAGCCTACGTTGCCAAGTCCATCTTCAACACTGAAGACAATGGCCCCGTCACCAACGCTGATGCTAATGACAAGGACGACTCTGCTCCCACCTACTGCTTCATGGCGCATGGTGCCAAGGTAAAATCACGCGATGCTTACTTTCAAACATCAAGTGAAGATGACTCTGATTGTGAATCCAAACCCAGCTACAAAACACTTGCTAAAATTGCAACTGAACAACAAAAAGCTATGGAACATACTCAAAAATTGTTAGACAAAAGCGCTGACCTGTTGGACGCGGAAATGACCCGTTCTCATTCCTTAATTGAAGACATAAAAAATCTTCATGTTAAGTACCAGGAAATTGAAAGTCGTCATGAAACGCTCTCAACCACTCATGAAAAGCTTTCCTATGATTATCTTCAAAGAAAGCAAGAGCTTGAGAAATTGAGAGCGGCTCATGAAGATCTTCAAAAAGAGAATGAGTCACTTCGCGCTCAACAGATCAGTCCCGCTCAGGAAGGATTTGAACCACCATGTCTAAAATGCCTTGAGCGTGATAACGCTACCTCTGTTGCTGAATGTTCTACTGCTGCTACTGTTGCAATATCTTCAACTGTTGATGTGGTAACTAACCCCTCTGCTGAGGATACCACTACTATTGCTGATGAAAATGCTAGGTTGAAGACATTGCTCGAAACAGGGATGTACAAAAGTCTCAAAGGGCATAAGGCACTGTGCGATGTCCTCAAAAAGCAGATCCTGAACCGAAATCCTAGGAAAGAGGGTGTTGGGTTCGAGAGGAAAATGAATGTTGATGGCTCCTACTGGAAGCCTGAGCAGTACCCCAAAACCACATGGGTTGCTGCAAAGGGACCTTCAGTGGATCCATCCACCTTATCTGGCTTCACTTGTGCTAACCCTATTATCATTGATGAATCCTTTGATGCAAACTATAAACTGTTTAAGAATCAGAATGGTGAAGTGTTTGCCAGGTATATTGGTACTAACTGGAGGAATGGGCCACCCATGAAGAAGATCTGGGTTCCCAAAAGTTGTCTTGAGAATCTTCCTGTGAATGTCATCATGACACCGCCTGGGAAGAAGACAAATCCCATACCAAAGGCTTCATACAGACAGAGGACTCACCTGAGTCACCCTAACGCCAATGTTTTGCAGGGAAATCATACTCAGACTTATGAATATGAGCGTGTTTCTTCAAACCGCTATGTTCATAAAACTAAGAACTTTTCTGCTTATTCATATGAGTATCATTCATCTCCTGCAAGGCTATTTGCTAGGGCTCCAAAGCCGAAGTTCTCAGATGCTGCACTTAGACTCATTGCTTCTAATCCACCCCTGAAGATGTGGGTGGTTAAGAAGAATTAACTTTCTTTTGCAGGGAAAGGTCTCCAGCCGGAAATCAAAGGCGTCTAATGCTATTGCTGGGGACCTAAAACATCTTGTAGGGCGCAAGATCAAATGCCCAAATGGTCTCACTATGTATTTTGTTCCTGAATCGTTTGCCAATCATCCCATCAGTCCTAATCTTGATCTGAGCTTTGATAATCCTCTTGCCCGTCAAATGTTTATGCTTCACAATACTCTTGGTGAAGCCTACCCCCCTAACTGTACTGTAGGGTATGACACCTCATGCTTCAGAATGGATTATGGACAGCGGATGCACTAATCATATGACTGGTGATCGAAGTCTTCTCATGGACTCAACCTTACGTCCATCTGACAAGAGTCACATCACATTTGTTGACACTGGTAAAAGCAAGGTATTGGGTCTAGGTAGAGTTGCAATCTCAAAGGATCAGCACATGGATAAAGTGATGCTTGTTGAATCCCTTGGTTTCAACTTAATGTCTGTCTCAATGCTTTGTGACTTGAACATGATTGTGATATTTGGAAAATATCGTTGCCTTGTACTAATGGAATCTGACAAGTCTCTAGTCTTTGAAGGGTACCGGAAAGATGATCTGTACATGGTAGATTTCTCAGCAGGACCACAACTTGCCATATGTCTTCTAGCAAAAGCTTCAGAGTGCTGGCTCTGGCATCGAAGGCTAGGGTATGCTAGCATGAGGAACCTGCACACTCTCGCAAAGAAGAAGCATTTCATAGGCATCGAGGGTGTCAAGTTCAAGAAGGATCACTTGTGCGGTGCCTGTGAAGCTGGAAAGATGATAAGGGCCAAGCATCCCTCGAAGACAATCATGACGACATCTCAACCCTTCGAGCTGCTACACATGGACCTATTTGGCCCTACTCACTACTCTACTCTCACTACTACTGCTTGTCTCTATGGCTTCGTCATTGTTGATGATTATTCAAGATATACGTGGGTGCACATAATTCTCTACAAGACTGAAGTGCAGGATGTCTTCAGACGCTTCGCCAACCGTGCCATGAACAACTATGGCGTCAAGATCAAGCATATCAGAAGTGACAACGGCACAGAGTTCAAGAACACTGGCCTCGATCTTTACTTGGATACATTAGGCATCACTCAAGAGTTCTCAGCTCCGTACACACCTCAGCAGAATGGCATCATGGAGCGCAAGAATAGAACACTCATTGAGATGGCTCGGACAATGCTTGATGAATACAAGACTCCAAGAAAGTTCTGGCCTGAAGCTATTGATACTGCATGTCATATCATCAACCGTGTTTATCTTCACAAGCTTCTGAAGAAAACATCCTATGAACTCCTCACTGGTAAGAAGCCAAATGTCAGTTACTTCAGAGTATTTGGTGCTAGGTGCTGGATCAAGGATCCACATCACACATCAAAATTTGCACCGAAAGCACATGAAGGTTTTATGCTCGGTTACGAAAAGGATTCACACTCCTACAGAGTCTTCAACCTCTTTCACTATAAAGTGGTTGAAACTGTGGATGTGCGGTTCGATGAGACTAACGGCTCACAAAGACAGCACCTGCCAAATGTGCTAGATGAAGTTCCACCTAGTGAATCCATCAAGCTCATGGGAACTGGAGAAATCATACCGTCTGAAGCACAGCCTGAAGAGGAACTTATCATTTCTGCACCTAATCAACCAGAAGACAATGCTCAACCCGAAGACAATCCTCCTAACGATGAAAATGATCAGCAAGAGCAAAATCTTCGTCCAGTTCATCCTCGTGTTGCAAATGAAGTACAGATTGAGAAGACAATTGATAGCATCAATGCGCCTGGTCCACTCACTCGTTCAAGAGCAACACAGCTAGCAAATTTCTGTGGGCACTTTGCATTTGTCTCAATATCTGAACCCAAGAAAGTTGCTGAAGCCTTCATGGAACCTGAATGGATTCAAGCTATGCAAGAAGAGCTTCAACAGTTCAAACTGAACAATGTCTGGGAACTTGTCAAGCGTCCTGACCCCCCGCAAGCACAACATAATAGGCACAAAATGGATTTATCGCAACAAGCAAGATGAGCATGGTCAAGTTGTCAGAAACAAGGCTCGTCTCGTTGCTCAAGGATACACTCAAGTTGAAGGTATTGACTTCGATGAAACATTTGCTCCTGTGGCTAGGCTTGAAGCTATTCGCATATTGCCAGGCTATGCAAACCATCACAACATCCTGTTGTATCAAACGGATGTGAAGAGTGCATTTCTCAACGGCAAGATTGAAGAAGAAGTGTATGTTGCACAACCTCCTGGCTTTGAAGATCCAAAACATCCTGATATGGTGTACAAGCTAAACAAGGCACTATATGGCCTCAAACAAGCCCCTCGCGCTTGGTATGATACACTCAAAGACTTCCTGAAGAGCAAAGGCTTCAAACCTGGTTCCCTGGATCCCACACTCTTCACAAAGACATATGATGGTGAACTGTTTGTGTGCCAAATATATGTGGATGACATTATCTTCGACTGCACCAACCAGAAATACAATGATGAGTTTGGACACATGATGCAAGAGCAATATCAGATGTCCATGATGGGTGAGCTGAAGTTCTTCCTTGGTCTTCAAATCCGTCAACAAAGCAATGGCATCTTCATATCTCAAGAGAAATATCTCAAAGATTGCCTGAAGAAGTTTGGAATGCAAGACTGCAAAGGTTACACGACGCCAATGCCAACCAAGAATCATCTGAGTCCTGACGCCAATGGTAAAGAGTTTGATCAAAAGGTATACCGCTCCATGATTGGTTCTTTACTTTATTTATGTGCATCTAGGCCAGATATTATGCTTAGTGTTTGCATGTGTGCTCGATTTCAAGCGGCACCAAAGGAATCGCATCACTTAGCTGTGAAACGAATTCTTCGATATTTGGCTTACACCCCAACATTAGGATTATGGTATCCAAAGGGCCAAGAGTTTGATCTAGTTGGATTCTCGGATGCTGATTATGCTGGTGACAAGGTGGATCGCAAGTCTACATCAGGCACATGTCACTTTCTACGACAATCACTTGTCTGTTGGTCTTCAAAGAAGCAGAACTGTGTATCACTCTCCACTGCTGAATCTGAATACATTGCTGCTGGATCTTGCTGCGCTCAGCTTCTATGGATGAAGCAAACACTCAAGGACTATGGCATCCATCTGAAACAAGTACCACTCTACTGCGATAATGAAAGCACCATCAAGATTGCCAACAACCCAGTTCAGCACTCGAAGACAAAGCACATTGAAATTCATCATCACTTTCTCAAAGATCATGTCATGAAGGAAGATATTGATATCATACACATCAACACTGAAGAGCAACTAGCAGATATCTTCACAAAGCCCTTGGATGAGAAAAGGTTTTGCAAATTGCGGTGTGAGCTAAATATCTTGGAATCCTCAAATGTCCTATGATCAGGCACACATCCTAACACTTATGCATGTTGATGACTTAGATGTGCAACACACGAAATAAAGTATATCTTCAATCAATGAAGACTTACACTCTAAGTGTGAATACATTAACGCGGAATTTGACTTCGGAGCGCCACGATAATTGTGTGCCGTGTCTGGGTCTAATACTTCCTATACGGTGGGTAACGCCACCACCAAATTCTTCTATTTGAAGTGTTTTGCTCATGGCGTTACATTTGCTATGCTTCGCATTTGGTTTGTCTTCAATTTCAACATGTCTTCGTGATTATCTTCTCTATGTTGATTTGGTTGTATTCTAATATATACATATATTAGTGTTCTGTCCTCTATAGCATTCACTTATAGCTATGTCTTCTCGTTTGAATCTTTTGAACGAAGTGAATGTGATCGGACCCTAACCTCTCTATGCTTTCTACCTCAAACTCTATCTATCTAAATCATATGCATTCTGTTGAAACTGTCGAATGTCTTCTCTGCGTCCTTGTCAGCAGAAGATACAGAGACAAACATCAAATCCGTTTTAAATGCTCAATTCTTATTGCCTGAAACCCGGAGAAGCCGGAACAACCATCCGACGGTCCAGGCGGGCGTGGGAACGTGGGACAACTCCCAATGTGTTGCATGTTCGCCACATGTCCCTCAGATGTGAAGCGCCAGGGGCACCTGCGTAATTGCGTTGTGCCGTCCCTTTCCCTATAAATACACATCCAATCGCGGTCAAAATCCTTCTTCCACCTCTCCACCTCGACAAACCCTAGCGCCACCGCTAGCTCTCGACGACGTCAGCGACGAAGCGCTTAGCTGCCGCAACCTCTCCGACGCCATATTCACGCCGGCCGCGGACATCGTCTTCTCCGCTGCCGCCGTAGGTGTCCTCCGTCGCCAAGTTAGGCCACGGTAGATCGAACTGCTCGGCCTCATTTTCTACTCCGTCTAGCAGTTCATCGTGTGGTAAATTAAAACCCTCTTTTTACCGTCTTTTTGATCCTATAGATTCATCCTTTCTACCAAAAGTGGTTTCTGCCTCCACAAATTTGGATCTATCCTGTCTGCATCTCGTATGATGCCTAGTATATTCACTTATGCTTCACACGTAGTTAGATTCCTCACTTGTACTTATTCTTGGATTCGTACAAATCTGGAACCAACTCTCAACATATAAGTGAATGTCTTCGCGCTATGAGGTCAATGTCTTCTAAACTGATTTACCTTCAAAATCTTCTAAGAATGCATATGACCTCTTCCCGTTCCCTCACATCTCTAATGCTGTCACAGGTACATGTCCGTGGGAGAATCCCTTGGTTCTCATAGTCTGCATTCATTTGCAGAATTCTTACAGCATCACATCAACTCTCCCGAAGCCAGTTCCTGTCTGACCAGCAGACGAAAGCCTTTGACAGTGTTGAAGCCATTCAGTCTGAACCTCATGGAAACAGAGAAGTCTGCAAGGAAGGGTGGCAGACAGCGCCATGGGAATACATCAAGAGATTTGCCTCCTGACCTCTATGAGCTGTACAAGACAGATCCAGAGGAGGACTACAATCAGCGAAAAACCCGAATCCAATGGATTCGAAGATATTGGGCAGAACAATGGTACAAGTACAGGTTCGTGACCCAGGGATATGCTGAGAAGAATGCCATCAAGCGACCCTGGGGAGACATCTTGTACAAAAATCTTCCACCCAGGTACAGAGCTGAAGCCATTGACCAAGGCTTCTACCCTTGCATGGTCCGTGGACCACAGCCTGTAGATACCGACCCATCCTCATTGCTATGGCGTCGTGACGACAATCTGTTCAAGCGCAACTTCCAGTTTGCCAAGAACTCGGCCAAAGAAAACAAGAAGTCGCGGGGATTAGACTTCAACCCGGTCCCTCTGCTCCTCGTGCCGATGGCACACGCGAAGCTGAACCCAATCTTGTTGGGCCCTTCTACAACCTAGAAGGTCTCATCACTCATATTATGGTTCAAGGGACAGCCCTGGATGAACCTGTAGACGACGCTGATTCTGACGAAGCGCCTGCACCACCGAAGCCTAAGAAGCTGAAGAAACCCAAGGCTTCGAACCCTTCCACTGCACCAAAAGCTTCACGAGCGAAGCCTCTGGCCACTGCTCCTCCTGCACCAAGTGTGCAGTCTGAAGATCTCTCATGCATCTCCAAGTCTGAGAAGAAGAAAAAGAAGCCCATGCACACCACTGGTCCAGCTCTGACCCCTGCTGCTGTTCTGAGGAATGAGAACGATGCCATTGATCTGTCAAGTGACGACGATCTTGCTGATGACGCTCTTGAGCAGCTGATAAAGAGCAAGCAAGAGGCGGAAATCTTCAATGATTTGCCTCTCTTTGACGTGGAAGTATTGAACAACTTCATTGATGAGTGGTTTGATACCCCCAATCTCTGCTTTGATGATTTGCAACTTCCTGTCGGCCTAAGCGTCTTCTTCCATGGAGCCATTGCTCCTGAGCTGGCTCTTGCTCAGAAAATTGTTGAGCTGATGCACAAGATTGATTATGACAAGGCTCAGTTCAAGAAGCATGTGGCCAAGCTCAGCGTAATAGACGTCCAGAACTTCAAGGTCATGTTGCATGAGCTCAAGGAAGCGTTTCACAAGAAATGTGAAGAAGCCAAAGGTTCTCGAGAGCGCATGAAGCTTCTGGCTGCAAAGTGTGTTCAAGCTTACAATGAAGCTAAGAAGCGCAAGGCACTTGGGCGTCCTGGCATCGACCCTAAGATGGCTGCCAAGCAGAAGAAGAAGCCTGTTGTGGACCAAGCTGAACCATCCAGGCGGGAAGAACCTCGCATTGTCTTCCCCGCTAGTATGACAGGCGTGAAGCCTAAGGTCCCCACAGTGGCTTCAGAGCTTCAGAAGACAAGGGTAGCCGAAGCCAAAGCCAGAAAGCGCAAAACCAAGAACACCACTGACGATGCTCCACCCACCAAGAAGCGCAAGACCAAGAAGAAAGATCGGGCTGCTCCTACAGAGCCCCTTGTCGTCGAGCCAATTTCTGTTGCTCATCCTCCATCTGCACAACAAGAACACCGTTTGATAGTTCACGAGCCTGCTTCCCCAGAGGCTCCTGAAGCTGAAGACATTCCAGCTGTTGATCCCACCGCAGCTGAAGACATTGGTCATCAAGACAATGTTGAAGATGATGAAGTCCTTCCTCAGATCGAGCACAATGTGGTATCATCGCCTGTTCTCACGAACAGCGAACTCATCAGCATTGGTCATCCATTGACGCCAATTGCTCAGGATGACTCATGGGTTGATCACCCACAAGACTCCCCCCGTCAAGCAGAAACACCAGTTACTCCCCCAACTCAAGTCACCACTCTGGTGATTGAAGATGAAGACTTTGTGGCCAAACCAACTCCATCTCCACAAGCGTCGCCAGCGTTCCGCAGGCTTCACAAAGGACCAAGGCCACAGGTCACTCTGTCAAGTGTTCCAGAAGGAGAAGAGAGCCAATCGGTTTCATGCCAAGTCTTTCCTGAAGCCTCTCCAACTGTGAACAACCCCGAGACTGAAGCCAACATGGCTGAAGATATTCCGGCTGCATCAGCCGATGACCAAGAAGAACCAAGAGAAGAAGAAGAACGTGTTGCTACACCCCCAACCAACCAAGTTGTTCTCGAGGAGAACGTGTCCGACCCTCCGGCTACTCGAGTGGAGGTTAACAACATTGAGGCGACCACCAACACCAACACTGAAGCCAATGACGTTGTCATGGCTGAAGCTAATGTGGCGCCTGAAGTCAATGTGGTGCCCGAAGTGATAGCACCTGAAGTCAATGCTGCACCTGATGCAAATCTGCAGCCTGAAGTCACTGCCACTGCCACTGCCACTGCTCCTGTACCGCCTCCCAGACCACATACTATTGAGCAAGCATACAACTATGGTCAGCTAGTCACTGTCAGATGGCCTATTCTGGTTCCTCCACCTGCTGCTGGTCCGCAATTTGATTATCATGTCGAGCACAGGCCTCAGGTCCAGAAGCCAAAGCCAAGATTGCCCAGGTTTCCAGGTACTGCCACTTCACCAGGGTCCTTCACTGCAAATGGCTTCATTGCGCACAACACTTTCTTTAATTGCGCCAAGAACCCCTATTCCAAGCCAAGGATTTCATCAGATCGGTTCTGGAGCTATCAGCAACGCAGTTATTATTCTTGTTTTCTTTATGATCAAGGGCGCATCTTCCCTCATATGCGTCTTGACTGTGAAGCCATTGCTGGATTGCCATGCCTTGAAGAAGCCCTTGACTGCTTCCGTGATGCTGGATTGCTGAATTTTGTGACTGATAAGGAGCATTGGAATGAAGAGCTTCTGCTGCAATTCTATGCCATCCTCCACATTCGCGGCTACAACAGGGATCCGAAGACATGGGTCCTTGAGTGGATGACAGGCAACGTACACCATGAAGCTAAAGCTTTTGACATTATTGAGCTCACTGGTCTGCCCACTCCAGGTGAACTATATGAACCTGGTTGTCAGCTTCACCGCAATGCTATGGAGAGCATCTTTCAGAAGCCAGAGCCCAACATGAGCCAAAATGCTGAGCATGATGAAGCCTCTGCCACATGACGCTGACTACCCAAAGGAGTTCTTTGTCGAAGACCTTGAGTATCTGCCCCGCACTATTTATCATATTTATCAGGCGAACTCTATGGCCTATCAAAGGACATTCTTCACCAGCAAAACTTGAAGGAGCAATGAAGACTTTGGTGTTTTATATCTTCAACGGCATCAGCTTCAATGCTCAAGACTTCTTTATCAGGCAGTTGGCTGCTTCAGGCTCTGATCTCTTTGGACTAAAGTTCTACGCTCCATGGGTTATGCGCCTCATGAAGCTACATTCAGCTGTCAACTATCAACCCTCTGCTCGCAACCATCTGATCTTTCTGCCAGAGGTTGATATGTCAGTTGAAGCCATATACCCAGAGCCTGCCAAGGAGCCTGTTTGTCTTCACAATGCTGATCACCAAAGCTTCACGCAACCCATTGAAGGAGTCCAGGCAATCACTCACGTTTATCATTTGGCTGGCAATACACGCTTACCTCACCGTGCTCAAACTGAAGCCAATGAAAGCACTATTGCTCAAAGGCCTCGGAAGCGATCTCGTGTTCTCAATGACCGAGAACTTCTCGTTGCTCTGCATCAGAAATAGGATAAGCATCACTATTGGCTGAAACGGCAGATGCAAAGCCTCTTGGTGGACGTCAATCGCATTCGCAATCTTGCCACCAAGAATGCCTTTGTCACTCATGAAACCTGTCGGAGGTCATGGAAGAGTTTGACATTGCTGAGTACTGAAGCGGATCTTCAAGACGATGGCTTCACTGAAAGATTCAAGTTTGACTCCACTCCTCCAAGGAATGTTGTCTTGCATCGAACTCCGTCTCTTGAAGACTCTGATTATTCCTCCTCAGCTGCAATGGTGAATGCCAGAGTGATAGATGATCAAGATGATGCTACTTCACCACCTCCAACTTCAGCGCGTATCGACACTGCACCAAGTTCTTCTGCACCGCCAAACCCCGACGCCGACCCTGCAGCTTCTCCTACTCCTTCTGGGAACGAGTAGAGACTCTATGTCTTCACACCTTTTTGGTCCTTACTGACAAAAGGGGGAGAAGCATATGAGTTGATAGTCTTCAAGCGGGTCCATATGGGCGGTTGCTTTATATTTTGCCTAGTGTTTACAACTCTCGCTTTTGATACATTTGGTTCTTTGAGTTGTAACACTTAAACTTGATGGTCGTCTGCTACTTGTTTGCTATTCTGTGATGCGATGATAAATTCCGCATGTGCGATGATAAATCCCGCACGAAGTCATATTGCAGACGTCCATTTTTTATTATGCATGTCATTATCTTCGTTATATCAAATCATGCATGATGAATTGTCTTCATATGTTGAAGAGGATCTCCACAAGTACAACCTGCCATGTGCATTTGCATTCCAAAAGCAAATTACTTATATGCACATCTTCAGGGGGAGCCTTTTGCTACTTATGAAGACAATACCTAAATTCTTTACAATTTCACATACTTTTATCCCCGTTGAAAACTTCAACCAGTTTGTCATCAATCACCAAAAAGGGGGAGATTGTAAGTGCATCTAGTGCCACCCCTAGTTGGTTTTGGAGTATTGACGACAAACCTGGTTGAGGGACTAATGTGTTTGTGAGAATTGTAGGATAACACAGGTAGTAGTCCCTCATTGATTCGGTTTACCTACCGGAGATGACCCCTAAAAATGTATGAAGACATTGAAGGCAATGGTGGTATGTGAAGATATTCACATTGAAGACTATGACAAGAGAAGACATTGCGTGAAGACTATGGAGCGCGAAGACTTAGTTGTTTCGTTGTTTCCTTTTCTTCTTTGTTGAGTCATAGGAACCACCGTACTGTTAAGTGGGGTCCTAGTGAACAAAGTCAGAGTGACTGAAGTGATGCTCAACCGAAATCCTATGTCTTCGAGCGAAGACAATGAGAGCAAATCTTATCCAGAGTTGGATGAGTCAGCTTTACTTGTAGCCCAAGTCAAGCTGCCGCGTGTGTTTGAAATCTCACTGTTGGAACACGTGTCAGTTCCTTAGTGACCCAGGGTCATTTCGGAAAAATCAGGTCGGGTTGCCTCGTGGCTATAAATAGCCCACCCCCTACACCATAAATTGGTGGCTGCTCAGAGTTAGTGCGCGGCTTTTGTCGTTCGAGAGCAACCCACCTCCGAAGCTTTTGAGAGAGAGAAATCCTTGCGAGGACAGAGCCCAAACACTCAGAGCCAAAGAGTGTTAGGCATCACCGAAGTCTTTCTGTCCGCGTGACCTGAAGACTTGTTACACTTGAGGACTGTGAATCCTCCAACCGGTTAGGCGTCGCGTTCTGAGCATCCAAGAGTCATTGTGGATCGCCGGTGAACGAAGTCTGTGAAGGTTTGGAAGTCTACCTTGAAGACTTACCAAAGTGATTGGGCGAGGACTGGGTGTCCTTAGCTCAAGAGGAATAAGGTGAAGACACGGTCTTCTGAGTTAAATCTCAGCCTCCCTAACCAGACGTACAGTTGTCACAGCAACTGGAACTGGTCCAACAAATCCTTGTCTTCGCCAAGCGACTGGTTCTATCGTCTCCCTCTCTTTATTTACAGTTTGTCTTCGTGAAGTCATTGTCTGTTTGCATTACCTATTTGTCTTCACTGTGTGACTACTATCATTGTTTGGCTTCATACCATCTTCCATCATGATCCTTACTACCTAGCTGCTATTAGTCTTCGTGCTTTCACTTCATTGCATACTTGACTATGGCTTGCTTAGTGTAGTTTACCTTCCGCTGCATATCAATAGGTTCATTTTTATTGTTTGTCTTTGAAACTCTCATGTTTTGAAGACTTTCATAAAAATCGCCTATTCACCCCCCCTCTAGTCGATAACTAGCACTTTCAACTCCGCCGCCGCCGTAGCTGTCTTCCTCAGCCAAGTTAGGGCGTGGAAGATCTACACTGACGAACTTCACATCTCCACTTCCCAGTTCGCCGTGTTCTTCGTCCAGGGTAATTAAAAGTTACTTTTACTGCCCTCTTTGATTCAAATGATTTCTTCAAAATCCTCAAAGTTGTTTTTCTTCAAATATTCACACATTAAACACCTCACATGTCATCTGTTCTTGAATCATTTCTCTAAGTTATATTTTTCTTCAAGATTCCTCAATTGTGTTGATTTCTGATCTGTACAATTCTGGAACCTAAGACAAAGAACGCTTAGTGAAATTCTTCAAGACTCATCTGGTCAAATTCCTCAAACTTGTTCGTTTTACGAAACCTTCTGAGAATGCATATGACCTCTCCAAATTCCTCGCAACTATACTCTGTTCACAGGTACTCATGTCCGCTGCTGCATCACTAGGTTCTCATCAACTTAACTCATTTGCAGCGTTCCTCGAAGAAAAGTTGCGTACTTCTTCAGAGAATTCCATTGTTCAAATTCCTCATCTGAAGAAAATGGCTGATGGAAAGAAGCCACGGAAGGGAGGAAAGAGGCCTGAAATCAATACTGCTTTTGAAATCCCTAATGACATATATGCGGATTACTGCACTCCTGATGAGGCCAAGTTTGGAAAAGAGGACAAAAATCAGCGCAAGGTGCGCATACAGAGGATAGAAAGGAGATGGGCAAGAGAGTGGAGGGAGTACAGGTATGTTACTCCAAAGTACATGAAGAAATTCGCACTCAATCCTCCATGCCCAAGACCTCCATTGGCACCTGGCCAAGAAGCAGATCCCACTAGCCTCAAGCGCGGTGAGGATTATCCTGATGAATGGGCCAAGCACCAGGCCAAGTTGGCTAGACAAGCCAGAGAAGCAGTGAGGAAATTCAACGAAGACTCTGCTGCTGCTGCTGCCACTGCCGAGGCCTCTGCTAGCAAGCCGAAGAAGGCCATGGCAAAGAAGCCTGCGCATAAGCCAAGTGCTTCACCTTCAATGCCCTCAAGGCCAAGTTCCTCAGCAATGCCCTCACGGCCAGATTCCTCAAAGCCCTCACGGCCAACTCCCCAAACTGCTCCTGCTCCTCCAAAGTCCTCAGCTCCTCCGCCAAAGTCTTCGGCTGCTCCGACCAAATCCTCTGCACCAGTGCATCTCGCCACGTGCCAAAGGACTACATGCATATCTATTGCCTCAGGAGCCTCTGCAAGTTCCTCAGTTGGCCCCTCTCTGCTGAAGAAGAAGACCACTGCTGGACGAGGTCCTCGACCAAGTCCTCACAAGAAGCAGGTCGCCTTCCAAGTGCTCTCTGATGATGATGAGGCTGATGATGAAGAACTAGCCGAAATCATCAGAGACAGACAAGTCAAGGCCGCTAGAGCCAAAGGAAGCAATGTGCCACTGCTTTTGGATCCGAAGCTGATCCTAGACTTCATTGATCTCTGGCACAAGGATCCCAACACACCTTTGCCTGAGATGAACCTCACACCAGGTCAAAGTCATGTTTTGACTGCCTTCATTGAAGAAGAGAAATGGAAATTTGAGAAGGCAAGGCAGCTGAAGAAAGCTCAGTACAGGAAAAAGCGCTTCCTGAAGAAAAACGTTGTCTCTATGACAACTGAAGAACTAGTGAAGATCCAGGCTGAAATCAAAGGCCTCAGCGATGACTTCAATGCTTACTATGATGATTGGCAAGGAGCCAAGGTCAGGTTTGTAAAACTTACTGAGAAATTCACTTCAAAGGTTGCAGCTCCATCGTAATCAAAAATTCCTCAAGACGAAGCATCTGCTCAACCAACTGAAGAGCACGCCAGCACCGCTGATGAAACTCAGGCTGCTGAAGAAAATGTGAGTTCCAGGGCTGATGACTGCATTCCAGCCGCTGAAGAAATTGCCAGGGCATCCACTAGTGGTGCGCCTGAAGAAAATGAAGAAGTCAGTTCAACTGCATCAGTTGTGCCTAAAGAAACTCAACCAAATTCCTCTGCTCCTCCTGCGCCTACTCCAACTCCGATCCTTCCATCTGCATCAGATGTGAAGAAGACTAAGGCTGCAGAGCGTGCAGCTGTGAAGAAAAGGAAGGCATCAACTTTATCAGATTCTTCAACACCGAAGAAGATGAAGAAATTGACAAGCTCATTTGCAGATCCAATTGAAGTTGTTCCTGTTTCTAGCATGCCATCAAAGGAAATCGTCCCTTTTGATGAAGAATATGTGATCCCCAGCAGATCTGATGAAGACATTCCCTCTACTGCTTCCTCAGAGCAGATGGATGAAGAAATTGAAGCGGACGCAATCCCTTCAACTCCAATTGTCTCCTCGCCCATGCCTCAGTTCACTGCTGAAGAGGCCGGTGTTGAGGAATTGGATGAACAAAATTCTGGCGTGGACATTGGGAGTACTACTCCATTGATGAATGATGATTTTTGGGATAGTCAGCATCCCAACTCCCCTCTGTTCACGCCATTTCAACAAATCCCTCAGTCCCCAGCACAAACTGTTCAAATGGGCTCTGAAGAAAATCAGCCCACTACATCCGTTCATGAAGAAATTCCAGCCACTAGTGCTGAAGAAACTGCTGTTGCTGAATCTTTGAAGACACAGACTGCCACTGAAGACGAACCAGAAATTCCTCAGCCTGAAGAACCTGAGATTGCGATTCCTGAGGTTGTGATGCAACTGACTGACACTCCTCAACCCAAGCCAAAGGATCCATTCTCAAGGAAGCAAAAATTCAAAACTGATGATTTCTTCGGCGAGCACGTATTCTTCACTGATTACAACCCCTATGACTTTACTCGCATTAGGAAGAGGCGTTTCTGGACAGCCAGCCAGGCAAATTTTTATTCCTCAGTTCTGTTCAACAAAGACAAAGTCTTCGATCATGAGCACATTCCTCACGTGGATATGGAATCTCTGTCGTGCTTCGTGCCAGTCCTCAGTGTTCTTCACGATGCTGGACTATTAAATTTCTGCACTGACATCTGTGATTGGAATGAAGAACTCATTCTTCAATTCTATGCAACGCTGCACATCACCAGAGACTCTGAAGATGTGAATTCATGGGTGCTGGACTGGATGACTGAAAATACTCACTATAAGGCACCAGCTACTGAATTGCTTCGTGCTTTGCCTCTCAGTCCTCCCCTTGAAGCTGCTCGTTGCATGTACCAAGAGCCTGAGCTTAAAGATCACTATATGCAAGTGCTGATGAAGCCATTGAAGCCAGATCAGGCCCCAAGAACCAAATTCCTCGTGAAGGAATTGCTATATGTGCCTCGGACTGTCTATCACATTCTGACGAAGACATTGAGTCCTATCAAGGGCCACGACTCGAATGAAGAAGAAGTCGTTGGCATCATGAAGAATCTGCTTTTCAATATCATGCATGGCGTTCCCGTCAACTTCCGTGATTTCTTCATGAGGACTCTGGCCAATGTCGCAATGTCACCATTTGAGTTGAAGCCTTATGCTCCGTGGATTATGAGATTCATCAGAACAAGGTCTTCACTCAACTACAAAGCTGATACACTGAACCATTGCAGCTACTTGCCCCCGATTGAAGTCCTCAAACGGACATTTTCCTCAGCTGATGACAAGGGCAAGGCTTCTACTGTTGTTGATGAAGGCATTCATCCATTGGATGGTCAATTTCGCAAAGCTGCATCTTATTCCACCAATGATGACTCTGCCGCCAACACACCCAAGCAAAATCCTCAAGGCACAGCTCCCAGGGTGATGACTGATCGTGAGCTTCTCCTCAGTCTTCACCAGAAGGTTGATCGCAATCACAAATGGGTCAAGCGTCAGTTTGGTTCAATTCTTCACAACATGACTGCTACCCACAATGCAGTGAAGAAAAACCATTACTACCTCCACGAAACCTTCAACCGTACCTGGGCTGTTCTGTCTCACATTTATAGCGCAGAAGATCTGAAGAAAATGGGTCTCAAGGAAGATTTTGACTGGTCTGCTCCTCCACCGAAGAAATACAAGAAGGTCAAGGTTCCTTCCTTGGTGGCCAGCTCCTATTCTTCATCGCGCGACACCGACGAGCATGAAGACTTGGACGACACTGCGGCAGGCCCTACATCAACAATCGACCCCAACAACGCTGGCGCTCCTTCATCAACTTGAGATTCTTCAGGGGCGTTAGTCCTCAGTTTCGATCCTTTTGGTCATTCGATGACAAAGGGGGAGAAATTTGAGTTAGTCTTCAAGCGGGTCTACTTATATGGGTGTTTTTTGCTAAGTTACAACTCTCGTTCTTTTGATGACTTTGCTGGATCGAGTTGTAAACTTAAACTCTATGGTGGCCTGATACTTTTGCTGTGGTTTTTCTGCATGCTTAATCCTCATTATGCACGCATGCTGAATTACTTCAGTCACCATATTTCATCATGCATTTCAAATTCTTCATATTATATGTCAAATACGTGTATGAATTACAAGATATAGGGGGAGATCTCCATGATTCTACTCTTCAAGTGTGCATTGCTTCAAAAGCAAATTCCTCACTATGCACATCTTCAGGGGGAGTTCTTCTATATCTTGCAATCAAATTCCTCAATCTCTGTAGTTACACTTCATATGTTTGTCCCCGTTGAAAACTTAACCTATATTGTCATCAATCACCAAAAAGGGGGAGATTGTAAGTGCATCTAGTGCCCCTTAGTAATTTGGTGTATGGAAGACTTATAGGTTAAGGGACTAATGTGTTTATGAGTGTACACAGGTCTATAAGTCTATGAGGAGTTTGTTATTTACAGAGAAAGTCGACCTCTAAAAATGAAGTTCTTCGACTGAAGACTTTGGATTTCTGAAGACTTTCTGAAGACTTTGAAAGTGAAGAAATTGGTGTGACCTTGAAGACTTGGTATTCATTTGAGGAACATGAAGCGTGAAGACTTTTGTTTTCGTAGTTTCATTTTCTCTTTCTTGAGTCATAGGAAACACCGTACTGTTAAAGGGGTCGAGGAAATACTAAGGAAAAATTTCCATGTGATGCTCAACTCAAAATCCTACACCTACCAATCCCTTCGAGTGAAGCCATTGGAAATCTCATACAGTTCAGTCATATTCTTCAGTGACAGAGACGAAGTTCTTCTGGTCTCTGAGGAATTTGTTCTGACTGAGGAGTTAGGAATTCGCCAGTGCGGATTGCCTACACAGTGAGGAACATGATAGCCCTGAGGAATTTGATACTCAAATTTCCGACCGTTGTTGTGCTACGGCCAGCTGTCCCAAAATATCTACCCACCTAACGGTCATATTATTGAAGGGCATTTATGTCTTATCATGTCGGGCTGCTCCCTAGGCTATAAATAGCCGCCCCCTACAACCACTAGCTGGTTGGCTGCTCCGAGAGAAACTGACACTTGTCATTTGAGAGCATCCCATCCTCCGAGGACTTTGAGCGAAAATCATCGAGTGAGGAAAACCCAAACCCAAACACCTACAAACCCAAAGTGATTGAGCATCACTGAAGAGATTGATCATGCGTGGATCCGATGCTTGTTACCTTTGAAGACTGTGCTTCTTCCAGACGGTTAGGCGTCATGGTCTAGAGCATCCAAGAGGAATTGTGGATCGCCGAGTGACCAAGTTTGTGAAGGTTCGGAAGTCACCTGAAGACTTACCACGAGTGATTGGGCGAGGTCTGTGTGACCTTAGCTCAAGGAGAATACTGTGGGGACTGTGTGTCTAGGACTGGGTGTACCCAGGTTTAAATACCTAGCCGCTCCACCCAGACGTACAACTGAGACAGCAGTTGGAACTGGTCTACCAAATCATTGTCTTCACCAAGCTTACTGGTTCTATTTCCTCAACTCTTTCATTTCCTCATAACTGTGTTGTGTGCTTGTTCATATCTGTTTGAAGACTTTGACTGAAGACTTTCTCAATTTCCCCAGTTCAATTTCTTTAGTCTGTTTGTCTTCATCCTGTGTTATCCTGTGTTTACGCTTTCTGTACTCTGTGTTGGTCTTCATTTCATCATGATGACCATGCTTGTTTTCTGCTATGTTTACTTTTGAGTACTTATTCCGCTGCAAGTAGTTCTTCGCTAAGGAATTTCCTCACCCGCAAATTCCTCAGTGAAGAATTCATAAAAATCGCCTATTCACCCCCCTCTAGTCGATATAACGCACTTTCAGTTCCTGTGTGCTTCCTCAAACGCCATATCATACGCACTCTTGACTGTAAACTGACCATGCTTGCCCGGCCCCCATGCCAACACATCATCCTCCAACTGAGACTAGGCCCGGATCTTCAGTATTTCTGCAACATCTACAGGAAAAAAGTGTCGCTGCACTAGCTCATAGTTCCATGATCCATTTGGGTTTAGCAATCCTTCAACAAACCGAATGCGATAGTTACCTTCTGCAGAGATAGGTTTATAAGAGTATGGTCTGGGGAACCAATTGTCTCTCCAAATTCTAATGCTTTTTCCATTACCAACTCTCCACACTAAGCCTTTTTTAAGCAATTCCAACCCATAACTGATAGCTTGCCATGAAGATGAAGCATTCCCAGCAAATACAGTGTCCTCAAGCTTACCACTGGGATAATATCTAGCTTTTAGAACTTGGGCACATAAGCTCTCAGGATTTGCAATGAGCCTCCATGCTTGCCTTGCCAATAGAGCTTGGTTAAAGAGGCGAAAGTCTCGGAATCCGGCTCCACCCTTGGCTTTTGGGCTGCATAAGCTTTTCCCAACTTTTCCAGTGCACTTCCCTCTTGCCCTCGGCTAAACCCCAATAGAAAGTCCTCACCATCCTAGCGAGATCATCACACACTGGAATCGGGAGTTTGAAAACTCCCATGATGTATGTAGGCAACGCTTGTGCAACCGAACCGATTTTATTAGCACTTCTCTTCCTGGCTGTGCTAAAAGGCCATCTCCCCACTGTATTAAGCGTTTTGTCAAGCTCATTTGTAAGCTTTGAAAGCGACCTTTAGACATACGTCCCTCCGGAGTATGGAGTCCCAAATACTTGTCTTCAAAACCCACTTCTGTAACACCCAAAACAGCTCTAACTTGCTCCTTCACACTTGTTGGGCAGGAGTCCCCAAAGAGCATGGAACACTTATTATAATTCAAGCTTTGCCCAGTGGCAGAGCCATACATATTCAACGCTTATTTCACACGTTCAGCTTGATCTCGTGAGGCCTTAAAAAACAGAAGTGTATCATCTACAAATAAGAGGTGGGAGATACCTGGAGCTCTCCTACACACCTTTACAGGAACAATATTTCCACTTGAAACCCTGCTTTTCAGAATAGCAGATAATCCATCAGTCACAAAAAGGAACAAAAACGGTGATAAAGGGTCACCTTGCCGAAGCCCCCGCGTCGGTGCAAATGAATCCAAGAGGGTCCCATTTAATTTGACAGAATACCTCACCGATGTGATACATGACATTATCCACCCAATCCATCGATGAGAGAAACCCAATTTTTGCATCACTCGCTTCAAGAGAACCCAGTCCACTCTATCATATGCTTTAGACAAATCAAGCTTATATGCACAAAAGTTCCTTGTGGGATCCTTCTCTTGTTTGATATAGTGAATACACTCAAAAGCTACTGGTGCATTATCTGTAATCAATCTACCAGGAACAAACGCACTTTGTTCAATTGAGATTATATCATCAAGTAATGGCCTTAGGCGGTTCACTAGGCACTTTGAAATAACCTTATATATCACATTGCAAAGACTAATAGGTCTATAGTCAGTCAATCTTTTGGGATTTGAACTTTTAGGAATAAGCACAATGGAAGTAGAGTTAACTCCCTCAGGCATAATACCGGTCCTGAAAAATTCCTTCACCGCCACAAACATACTGTCTTTAACAGTGCTCCAATTACGTTGGAAGAACCTTGCCGGAAATCCATCCGGGCCCGGGGCCTTGAGAGGCCCAATCTGAAATAAGGCGTCTGCAATCTCCTTATCCGTAAACGGTTCACATAATTTGATATTATCCTCCTCTGAAATAATGGACTCCAAAAGGTCCAGCATCGGATCTGCATCAAGGTTAGGGTCGGCCGAAAAAATGCCTTGAAAATAATCATTGACCATCTTACCCATGGTGACAAAATCTGAATGAACACCGCCAATACTGTCCGTTAATTCATGGATTTTATTTTTCCTTGCTCTCCACACAGCTTTACTTTGGAATTACTTGGTATTCCTGTCTCCCTCCTTGAGCCACGTTATTCTTGACCTTTGCATCCACAACATTTCCTCCTGGTAAAGCAATTCATTCATTTTGTCAGTGACCCTCTTAATGTCCTGTCTATCTGCATTCATATGCACCAATTCTTCCAGTTGCGTTCGCGATTTTGCAATCTCCCTTGTGATATTACCAAACTTCCTGCTCCACAACTTTAATGCATTCATGGTCTTATTTAACGCCTCCTGTAGCTGAGCCATATTCTGGACGTTACCCACTGATGCCCATGCGTCTTTGATTACCTCAGGGAGACCTTCGTCCCTTTCCCAGAACACCTCGTATCTATGACTTCTGCTTCCCGTCGGTCCTGGATCAGCCGTACTCTTAAGCAGCAATGCAACATGATCTGAACATGGAGACGGGACATGCTGCACTGAAGAAAACGCAAACAAATTTCTCCACGAAGCAACCGAACTTTGACATTAGCAGCCCCAGATCTCATATTATCACATGTATAAGGAATTCTCGAGAAGCCAAGATCCACTAATTCACACACTTCCAGCACATCACGGAATGCTACCATCTGCGCTTCCGCTCTTGGTGTTACCGACATATGTTCAAAACTCCATAGTGCCTCATTAAAATCACCTATAACCAGCCACGGGAGGTCGCTTACTGGTTTCAAATTCTGTAGTTTAGTCCACATGAAGTGACGGTTCTCAACGCGTGGCTCACCGTACACACAAGTGAGACGCCATTGCTCTGCATCCTCATGCTCTTTAATAATTAGGTCAATGTAACGATCGTCCTTATCCAAAATTGTAACAGAAAAAGCTTCATGCCAAGACAGAGCAAGTCCACCGCTCAGCCCTTCGCTGTCCACTCCCGTAAAACCCTTCAAGCCAATCCGACCACGAATTCTCTTCATTTTACTCTCTTTCTGTCTCGTTTCACACAAAAAAAATCATGGGGGAATGCGACTGAGCAAGTGTCGCTAGTTCATGAACTGTCCAAGTATTCCCCCCTCCCCGGCAGTTCCAGCTAAAGAGATTCATTGGGACCGGCGGTCCTCCACCCCGGGGGCCGCCAAAACATCCATATCTGTATCGTTTTCCACGTCCTCGACACCAGCACCGTGTCTTCTCCTCTTGACTTTAGGATCCTTGCCAGGTGTACCACTAGGCTGGCCAATCTCCCCCAAAACATTTACACCAGAACCTTGTTCCAGTAGCAAAACAGTACCCGCCAGATTTGGAACTGCTTGTCCGCGGATATTAACAAAGCCATCCTCACGAATTAGACGTTTGCAAACATGCCTTCCATCCTTCTCAGTACCCGCCAGATTTTGGGTCAAAGCTTGACCACATATTTGACTAGCATAATGTTAGTGCATCTCATAAAAAAAATATCGTTGAATTCTTATTTGAATATATTTTTCGATGATACTATTTTTTATGTATAATTTTTTTTGACATCATAGTTTATATTTTATTTGTTAAAATCATGTTTTTTGACATCTCCGTTTTTAAATCTTTTTTCGAGCTTTGTTAGGGTTTGTGTCCTGCTCAGGAAGGCGAGACGGCGGCGGCTCCCTGAAGATGGAATAAAGGTCTCCCCGCCTAGTCCCCGTTCCGGTGATGCGTCCAGCATCATCGGTGGGCGTGTGAAGTTGTGTCTCCGGCTGATCTGCCTTTGGTGGATTTGCTCGGATCTGTTCGCCGTTCATCTTCGTTCGTGTGTCTTCAGGTTGGATCCTTTTAATCTACACTCTTCATCTGCGGCGGTTGCTATTCTGGTGCGTTGGTTCTATGGGGCCTTAGCACGACGACTTTCCGACTGTCTACGATAACAAGGTTTGCCCGGCTCCGGTGAGGGAGGGGCGATGGCAGCGGCATGCCTTCAGCTCGCTTCAGCACTTGTAGTCGCTAGGTGGTCTACGGATCTGGATGTAATTTTTATTATTTCTAGTGTTCGTTGTACTATCATGATTGAAGATGAATAGATTGGAAGTTTTTTCCCGCAAAAAAGAAAATCACGGTCAGAATATGATCCTAAACGCGAGGGCACCAGTAAACCAGGCGGAGGTAACGGTGGAACGGTCAGACCACGAACCAACGAACCGGGAAACTACTCGCTCGCTCTTTTTTTTAGAAGAACTACTCGCTAGCTCAGGGTCGCGTGAACAACAGTTTGTTTGACCGGCCCACAACAGGCGCTAGAGGAGGCCTACGTACTTACGGGCCAGCCCAGTTTCAGCCCACCCAAAACCGACGACCGACCCATTTCTCCGTCCAATTATAAACCCTAGCCCACCAAAACCTCTCGTCCCATCGCAACCGCGAGCACCCCCACCCAGCTCCCACGCCCGTTCCCTGCAGCGCACGCCGGCGATGGGCAAGGGGAAGCAGCGCGTCCGCGCCCGCGGCGACGGCGCCGGAGGAGAGCCTGCCGGGGAAGGCGAAGCTGCCGTCGCCGGAGGCGGCGGCGCTGCCGGCGGGGGCCACACCCCCTCCACCGTCTTCGTCTCCAACCTGCCGTACACCTACAAGTCCTCCGATGTAAGGGCGAGCTCGTAGTCGAGGCGCTCCCCCTCTCTACTAAGCTGTGAGGTTACTCAGTGTTGGGTGTTTTGAGGCCCGGGTGTGATTTTCCGCTTGTGCTGTTGCTGTGCAGCTCGAGACGGTGTTCAGCGAGGTCGGGCCGGTGAGGCGCTGCTTCATGGTCGCGTCGAAAGGTGAGCTGATCAGCTGACGATTGAGAAATTTGATGGCTCTATATGGTGTTTATCAGTGAGCAATTTCCCGTTGCTTGTGACTAAGAACTCTCTGCGTCTGTTCTTATTATGCAGGGTCCGAGACGAGTAAAGGATTTGGGTTTGTACAATTGTGAGTTCAGAACTTGATCTGTTAAAGATTTTCAGTACTCATTCTTGCCATGCAATGCCGTGGTTAGCCTAGTTAGCGTGATCAGACGCATCATAACAGTTAGCCTTGGTGCACTAATTCTTATTCTCAGCAGAAGTATGTTACATATTCACTGAGTTCTTCTTGGCAATAAGTCACCCACTTGACCGTACTTCTCTTTCCATTTTAATGTAAATCCGGCAGTCGTTCAGTTCTATGTTTTGCTTCAACTCGGCTTTGAGATAGACTAAATCTTTTAAGCTTGGTTGATAGATAGAACTCGGTTCATGTGCTGGTACAACTGCACAAGTGTATTTCTTCAGAGAAGAGTGTGTTTCTGCTGACAATTAAGGAATTACCTGTGTATAAAAATGACCGTGGCCCTGTTAGCATACATCAAGTACTTGATCAGATTCCTCTTTTTCTTGCAATTGCAAAGTGGTGGAATTTTTTTGTATTTGGGTCACCATGTCGTAGCCAATTTGGCTCTGCCCCGTTGGAGCCATGCTACTTCTTCTTGTTCAAACAGGTTTTTGGGCAGCAGTCAAATTGAACTGACTTAAAATGTGTTTGCATTATATCAGTGCCACTGTTCAGGATGCTGAGCGAGCTATTCAACAAAAGAATGGTTTTGCTGTTGCTGGTAGGAAAATCAGAGTTAAGCTCGCAATACAACGTGCTCCGTTGAAGGAACGTTTGCAAAAGAAAGAGAGCGGTAAATATCAATAATTTGTTGCTTATGAAACTCTATAGATTGAGTGTCTGATGATCCTGCTGTTTTTGTTTGTAAGCAGTGCAAGCTGACGACTCCAATGCAAAAGATGAAGAAGATGACAATTCTACTCCTGTTCCTGTAAAACATAAGGAGACCTCTCATAAAGCTGATGCAGGTTTCATTTGGAAGCTTTTAACCTTTTGCACCTTTTCCACTGTTCAGTTTTCCTAGTACTTCAATTTTTTCTGATGCAAGATATTGTGTTGAATTAGGACCACCACAGTTATTGGCCAAGGATACCAAAGTAGCGAAGGAAGTTAGCACTAATGCTACTGACAAACCGAAAAGTTCTGAAAAGCAAAGGTGTGGACTGGAAGACTTCTATATTTACTGGACAATACCACGTTACGTAAAATGTGACATCCCATATTGTTGCTGAAGTTTTTTCTCTTGTTTTGAATCTTGCCTCTTCAAGTACCATTTCTTAGTTATTTTGGTCGAAGATATAATGTTGTAGCATTTTTATCTGTTCCAGTTAAACTCAATTTGACTTGTAATTTTTTATCTCCTAATGGTTAGGATCGCCAAAACCGTTATATTTGGTGGTCTTCAAGACTTCTCCATGGCTAGTGAAGTTTTCCGTCTGGCAGGAGAGATTGGCACGGTAGTGTCTGTAAATTATCCACTTCCAAAAGAGGAAATGGAGCTCCATGGTATGATCTTTTCATGCTCTCTTTTCACTTCCCTGCACCCCGCCCCAAATTTTACTTACTTTTAATTGTATATTATGTTGTCAACACAATAATTGTTCTGGTGTGATAGTTCTTTGAGTTCATGCTACAGCAGTAAATCCAATCTCTTGTGACGGGTATCACATTGCTTTAAAATTTCATGTTTGTTATGTGGCGAGATAAGACGGGGGTCCTTAGGTCTAGTCAGGTACTACCTCGACCCAAGTCGTGCGGCAGCACCTTGCGAGTAACCACACCCAGGGCCAGGGAGAGTGAAAAGGAAACTAGGAATAGCTTGGTTACGTCTTTGCTTAATCTCAAAGAGAGGGACCTCCCTATATAGAGGTGTATTGACTAAAGGATAGAGTAAAATCCCTAAAGATAAAAGCTAATAATCCCAATCCCAGTTTTAGCAACTGCCATATGCCCATATCCCGTCGGCTTGTTAATCCATAACGCGTGGTAACTTCAGTGGCATTATTGGTGATGCGAGTATTCAAATGATAATGATGGATTTGAATCTTATTTAAGGCTGCATGTCTGCTCTTTTCTAGTTAGTGTCTCAGTGAACTAAAAAGTCATTACTCCACCTTACAATCGTGTCTCATCTGGCAATATGTTCTCATCACAAGTCAAATGGCTCATTCTTATGCTCGTCGATTGACTGGATGCATGTTTTCTGATGAAGACGATGCTTATGTTTTGAACTGTTAGTTCTCTGCAAGACTTGTACCCCTGTGCACGACTCTATACATGTGAGGATTGTCCATATTTGGTATTTGCACATTGCTAGCATATTTCTGATGAAGATGATGCTTATGTTTTGAACTGTTAGTTCTCTTCATGATGTACCCTGTGCACGACTCTATACATGTGAGGATTGTCCATATTTGGTATTTGCACATTGCTAGCATATTTTTTTTTCGAGAAAACGCAAAAGACCTTTGCGTTTCATTTCATTGAAAAGATGGAGGTGTACAAGTACATTCCTCCTAGGAGGCTGGAATTATTACATAGCTAACACTAGAATCAGTGGACATCCCATGATTGTGGCAAGACGACCCTGAGTCCTTGGGCCCCTGCTGTGGCCCGGCATATTTTGATTGGCTTGAATGTTGGGCATAATTATTTTTGCAGTGCTTAATTTCTTATTTCCCAGTCTTAGTTCCAGCTGCAAGTGTTTTTTGCTTGGTAAAAAGAACATTATGGTTTTTTATTCTCCTATCCGTGCACACAAGTCTCGTTTGTCCATTAAGTTCTTGTTCTCTATTCCTTACTCCTTTTCTCATTACATTCTCATTCATTTATTCCCCATTGGAGAATAATGTTTAAACTTCACCATCCTCTTAGTCATGGTTGACTAAATGGAGGACATTGGTATTACTTATTTCATTTGTTTGACTGAAGCAAGAGCACCACAAAATGTCGTGCCGTTAAGGTTGCTTTGTCGGCTTAAGATATGAGTGAAAAGTAAGACACCACAAAAGGCCATGTCATAATTGATGTGGCATTTTAATACGAACATGGAATGAATCCAGACATGTTTGAATCTTCATGCACTTACTTCACCAGACATTTAGCTCATTTAGCACAACTAGCATTTTAAGTTAAAAAAGTGTTAACAGTAGAATATGGCATTCATCCCCTCCAGGGCTTGCACGCGATGGGTGCACATCGGATGCGGCAGCAGTACTCTTTTCAAGTGTGAAATCAGCTTGGGAGGCTGTTGTCCTCTTGCATCACAAGGAGATAAAAGGAGCAATTGTTTGGGCTCGTCAACTTGGTGGGGAGGTAAGCTGTCTTGTGCTGTATTTATCTTAATATGATGTCATTGCTTCATTATCTAGTTTGATTGTCTCGTTCCTTTTCTGCAACTAAACAAAATTGAGATCATTTTCTTTTGCCACCTGTTTTTCTTTACTATGTATACATACTTTAGCATTTGGTTTTACTTCAGTGACATATTACACCTTGGTATGGTAATTAAAAATGGGAGGATGCGCAGTAATTAAGAATTAGTGGATGTGCGGTAATTAAAAGTGGTTTCAAACCTTTCTTATCTTGTATTTCTATAGTTCGTTCATTTACTTGCAAGTGTCTGAAACTTGTTTGTTGATATTCAGGGTTCAAAGATCAGGAAATGGAGAGTGATAGTCAGGAACCTGCCATTCAAGGTGCTTGTTTGAATGCAAATTTGTCTCTTCCAAAATTATTTTCTAGGGCATATGAAAGAGAAACTATACATGGATGTTTCATTCTCACAGGTTACTATAAAGGAGGTCATGGACATATTTAGTTGTGAAGGATTTGTCTGGGATGTCTCCATTCCACAAAAATCTGATGATGGGTAATGTTTTTCATTAATCCTGTATTCCCTTGGGGAGTCAAGCAACTCGTAATATATGATAACTCTGTTGCATTTATTATTTTTACAGGAAGTCAAAAGGCTTTGCTTTTCTGTCTTTCACACGCAAACAGGATGCAGAAAATGTACGGTCAGTACTTTATGCAGTAAGAGTAAATATTCATTGGAAGTCCTAACCTGCCACAATTTCTCTGAACCAGGCTATAAAAAATGTTAACGGAAAAGTTATTGCAAAGAGAACAGTCGCTGTTGATTGGGCTGTTCCGAAGAATGTATATGCTGTTGCTGCAAAGTCTGATGCTAAGGACGATGGTAAATATTAACTCTTATACCAGTGTTTATACTTTCTTTCATTCAGAGATTTCTCATAAAGCTATAGTTTTCTCTACAGCTAATCCAAAATTTATACTTGCCTGAATCTGAACGATATAATAAACCGATATGACGATATATTGTAAATCACTCGTTTTTGAGACTTGATTAAAATACCATGCTGGTTCCTTGATATAGTTCCTCAGGAAACAGGAGTATATTCCATTGTCTAAAACTAAACCACGATGGTACCATGATTTTCCAACTACTCCTGCCGTTCCAAATTATAAGGTGTATTAGTTTTTTGTCCACTGTTCAAAAAATCATCCGATTCAGCGATTTATCGCTAATTGGTGGGTGACCGATAAATTATGCCATATCATCACTATTTATCGTTTGGACCGATTTATCACTCTGACAAACGATTTATCGGGAATGTACCGATAAATTGGGCCTATTTCTAGCACTATGTGTGCAAGAACTATGTTTATTTGTGTTCTGCGGACCTTGTTATGTAATATGTATAATTGTCCTACTTTGTTTGTCATTCTACAAGGATTCAAAAGCAAGGAATCGTGGTAACACTTATGTCCAGTATTTTTTTTGTGTGTTGAATATATCATATTTTAGTGCTGGAAACCTGTGATTTGTAAAAAAGAAATGGCCGATTAATAGTCAACTGATAAAATCGATTAATCGTCCGATTTCTGATTAATCTCTAATCCCCATCCGACCAAGACGGTAACGATAAGCGATATCCTCAACATTGGTTTTTTCAAAAGTAAAATATGTGTAGGTTTGGCGAAGTTTTTAGAAAAAAATATCAATATCTTCAATACCAAATCTATATCATTTGATCCATCATGAAAAGTATTTTCATATTTAATATATTAAGTATTGTACGTGTTATTTTATTCCACAATCTTGATCAAACATACAAACATTTGACTTCCCCAAAAATTGATGCACCTTATATTCTGGAACGGGTGGAGTATTTTATTAGTCCACTGCCTTCTCATAATGTCGTCAATCAATGCTTTGAGTTCTATGAGTTACTATTATGATTCTGAGAACTGCATGTACTTTCAGAGTTGGAAGATATATCTGACAAGGGCAGTGACAAGGAATCCTCTGAAGATAATCTTGTTGGAGGAGATGACAGCGATGATAACTGTGAACTTGATCAGGAGACTTCAAATCGTCTTCCTGTGGATGATTTCAAAAGTGAAGCGGACATTTCTAGAAAAGTTCTTGAAAATTTGATCAAGTCATCAGAGAAGTCTGAGCGGTCTGGTGTTGAGAGTTCTGATATTGATACAGATTCTGAAACAGAAAATGACACACCAGAGAAGAGTTCTGATATTGATACAGATTCTGAAACAGAAAATGACACACCAAAAAAGAAGCAACCCCAGTCACCTGCAGCTGTCAAGTTGGCAGAATCTAGAGATGTAACAAAGACCGAAAGTATCATTCCTGCTTTGAAACCTGCAGCTGCCATGTTGGCAGAATCTAAACATGTAGCAGAGACAGAAAGCAATGTTCCTTCTTTGAAACCTAAGAAAGAAGATGCTGGCCTGGATAGGACAATATTCATAAGCAACCTTCCTTTCGATATTAGCAATGAGGAGGTAACAGAGCGGTTCTCAGTGTTTGGGAAGGTTCAATCTTTCTTCCCAGTTCTGCATAAACTCACAAAGTATGTTTAACCATCTGACTGGAAATATTTTATTTTGTCCATTCTCCACCACTTGTATTGACCACAGAACCTTCACTTAATGCATTTGTTGATTCCAAGAATTTTTGCACTGTCTGTGCAGGAGACCTAGAGGGACTGGTTTTCTCAAGTTTTCTACAGCAGAGGCAGCCGATGCAGCAGTTTCTGCTGCTAATGCTGCTCCTGGATTAGGAATTTTTGTAAAAAGCAGACCACTTAATGTTAAGAAAGCGCTGGATAAGGAGTCAGCTCACAAAAAGGAACTGGAGAAGGGAAAGAATGAGGTTGAGGATCGACGCAACCTGTATTTGTCAAAGGCAAGTTTAACAGTTAACTCTTTTATCTGCACTCAATCCTGCACTCCTATTAGTTTCTGTTCCTGAAAGTTTAGTGTTGAAGCAGGAAGGTGAAATACTCCCTGGAACGCCAGCTGCGGAAGGTGTTTCAGATGTTGACATGAATAAACGTAGTTGGTAAGAGTTGGTCTTGACTCTTATGTCTGCATTAGTTCATCCATATTAAATAGTATCAATAAAGTCAATGCGATGATTTTGTTATCTAACAACAACAAACAACAACAACAACAACAAAGCCTTTAGTCCCAAACAAGTTGGGGTAGGCTAGAGGTGAAACTCATAAGATCTCGCGACCAACTCATGGCTCTGGCACATGGATAGCAAGCTTCCATGCACCCCTGTCCATAGCTAGTTCTTTGGTGCATGATTTTGTTATCTGAAGTAACAAAAATCCTACCTGTCATTTTCATGTAATTTGATGAATTTTGTGAGACTCCATTCTTAGTCTCCTTTTCTGTAAAGATGGTTCCTTTTTTCACTTGCATTTGTACAATTTTTTACATCTCTATGCCCCCTCCTTGCTTGCATGGCATTTTGCATAAATCAGAACCTTGTTTTCTCTTGTTATCTGCTTCTGTTATTTTGTGAAAAATGAATAAGAAATGGTTGCTATTTTATCTTGTAGGTTGGCTAAAAGAAAAGCAGAAATGCTTGTATCTCCAAAATTCCATGTCTCCAGAACAAGGCTTATCATTTACAATTTGCCAAAGACTCTGACCATTAATGATGTAAAGAAGCTTTGCCGAGAAGCAGTAATTTCTCGTGCTACCAAGCAAAATCCTGTCATCCGGAAGGTTTAATTGCGGTTTACCATCCAAGTTTCTCCTTGCTATTTTTTAGATATCTTTATAAAGCTTATGTGTATGCATTTGTCTCGAGCAGGTAAATATCCTAAACAATGAAAAGAAAGGTCAGGGTGCTGCACAAAAGCATTCCCGGGGGGTAGCCTTTGTTGACTTTCAAGAACATGAGCATGCTCTTGTAGCTCTGAGGGTTCTAAACAACAACCCTGGTACTTCTTTATGCACCTGCCACTTTTAATTAGATTGACTGTTGTCATGTTGTGCCAATTGTTCTGTCCTGTGTTGCTACTTTGTGATGGAGCATGTTTATATCGAAAAACATTTTGCAGTGAGTTGAGTTTGCTTACGTATTTCATCATCCTTAGATTGCGCCTACACTTTTAATATTGGATGCATAATACATTTGGGTTGGGTTGCATATAAATACTTAAGAAATAATGTGCATCATTGTTGTCTTTATCTTATTTATACTGGTGCTGTTTGTCGGTGCTGCCTATGTTTACTCATTCATTAGGAAAGAAGAAGAAAAACCAATCATGGCCTTTCTGCATTTTCATACAGCTGTTTGATGTTCGTTTATACATAATGACAGGAGTATTGTTTGCTCCTGATAGTTTCACATTTATGGGACAATATTGGGTGATGCCATTTGGTTATGGAAAAATCAAAACAAACTATTTGTATATCTGATATTCGTTTCTATCCAACAGACATGGTGCCTGTTGGTCTCTTTTTTGTACTGCCCACTGTTGAATGTTTGATGCTGAACACGGAATGGTTCGGTCCGTGTTATCATTTATCATTCTTTACGTCTTTGCAGGAACCTTTGGTACAGAACGTCGTCCAATTGTCGAGTTTGCACTTGAGGATGTTGAAAAAATGAGGCTCCAGAAGATTCGGAACGAACGCAATGGTAGGGCAAAAGAGGCTGCACAAGAGCGGAGGGCTCTGGGAGATCAGTCTACAACTGATGGCCCTCGTCCAAATAAGAAGGGACCTTTTGGAAAAGGGAGCAAGCAAGAATCGCAAGATATACCATCTAAATTATCTGACTCTGGCAAAGGACCTTCAGATGATCTGTCAGTTCCTGGAGGTCCCAACACCACTGTGGAAAGCACACAGGGAGACAAAAGGCAATCTCAAAGGCCCGCGAAACGAGCACGGCAGTCAATTAAGGGAACCTCCTCTGTGTCAGATGGAAATCAAACAGATGTGGCCCCGAATGCTGCACCGAGTGTAAGTACTACCGGATTTATTTTGCAGTAGTACCCCATTTAGATGCAGTGAAGTAATCTAATGTCACGTCTGTTTCATTTGATGCATCAGGGACCATCCACAGCACACACTCAGGCGGACGCACGAAGAAAAAGGAGGAACAGAAATGATGGTGAGCAGAAGAGAGACAAGGCTACGAAAAGGGCGAGGAAAGATGCGAGTGGGGCGGGGGGCGTGGACAAGTCGCTGGCGGAGCAGTACCGCTCCAAGTTTCTGCAGCACGGCGTGAACAAAACCAAGGCTAGTTAAGTGGGATCGCCATGGACAGACAGAGACCACCAGCTTCTCCACAGCTGAAGCTGGCTGAGAACCCCCTCCGCAAACCCTTCAGCCCCGTTGACCGGGGTACGATTTTGCTTGTAGTGCTACTATGATTTGTTTTCCCCTTGTAGCTTCTACTTCCTGTGAAACAGCGACTAACCTCTTTTCGTCAAGCTTTTCACTGCCCAAGTTCTCTATTTATAATCTCAAGGATGAGTAGGCTTTCAACTACCATCTGATATGAACTGCAGCGTGCTAAAGATGGATCTAGACAAGGATGGATGATCAGGTGCTTATATTCCTTCGCGATGATGTTTCAGCCGTGGCATGTTTTTTGTCCCGGGCATGCCTTTCGCGTTGAGGTGTTGCCATCATTCATGTTTCTTGTGGGTTTGGGTTTGGGTTTGGATATTTGCTGTAAAAAGGTGGTGGTTTGCCTGGCCACGTTGTGTTTCCCTTCCTTTTTGCTGGAAGGTTTCGTCCACGCTTCGTCTGCGTGTGAGCGTTTGGGCGAGTTCCAGCTATGGAAACGTTTCATCTGCGTGCGCGTTTGGGGGAGTTTCAGGTATGGAAAGGATAACAATGATTGATGAGAAGACGAGGTGGTTTATACACACATAGTTTGGCAACACCTGTTTTTATCTGAATCTGGCCCGTCTTTTTGGGGTCGGTGGCGTTCGACATGACTGGATTGGACATGTTGCGTGCTACCAACCGTTTAGCCTTGTGCCCCGCATATACTCCCGATGGTAATGAAAAACAAGTTGCCAATAGCTGGCTATGATTAAAGTGTTATGGCGTTAATTATAGACGCAGGACTTTTGCCTGCACGCCAATTGCTAAACTCTAAATGCAATACACGTAGGCTAGAAATTCCCCATTTGGGAAATAGAAGAGCAAGAAGTTTGACCTCCGCAGAAAAAGGTCGAGAGCAGAGATGCATGGTCCACGTGGAAAATTGATCTTTCTCAAAAGGGGAAAAAATGCGGAAAGTTGATCCTGGCAGGCACACTCACACAGGTCTCGGTGACAAACGCGTGCACTGCTGCATTTAGTTTAGGCGACGACGACAGCCACCCCAGCAAAGGAAGTTAAGCGATCATGCATCGATCACTCAACATGAACCATTACTGGAGTTTCCACACACGACAGTAACGCCCACCTTAAATAGTTAAATGGCATCCTTTGTCAGCTTGTCGGCAGTATCGATCGCACTCCTCTCAGGCTCTCACGAATTCTTAGTCGAGAAGCTTCTCGTAGGAACAAACAAGTAAATGGGCAGAGAAAGTTTGTTGTCTTATTTTTTATTTTAAAAAAAAAGACCTCGGCAGTGAGCTAATAGTAGCAGGAGCGGCCGTTTGAATCAATCAGGCTGCGGAGGATATTCTTCCCGCGTGGAGAAAAGACCGGGATGTCGACCTACAGTACAATGACGCACCGAATCTCACGCGGACGCTACAAATGGCCGCTCCTTCATGTAAGAAAAATAAAGAAAAATCTGACGCGGATGTGCACCTAGACCTAGGTGCAGACGCGCTTGAGTGCGCGGCTGCATGCATGCGACGGGGACTCCCGACTTCCGGTGGCCAGTTGTTGTGCCATGTGGACTGGAGGTCGGCACGAGTGAGTCCACCGATCGGAATCGGAGAGAGTCCAGGTCAGACCAAATTAACCGTCAGCACGCGCTGTGCCTCGTCGCCGACACAGACGCGTGCGTGAGCCAGCAGTCGGTCTGTCGACGCCTACGTTTCGACCCTACGACGAACAGCCCGTGGCCGGTCGATCAGCCTGATCGATCTGATCTGCACACGGTGACACAGTACGGGCCGTGTGCTCGCACCACATGCAGAGTACTGCTCATCAAACTGGTCCTCTGTGTCATGCATACTACTGTTCTGTTCCTGATCGGATCGCGGTTAAGAGTAGCGGTGCGATCTCGGGTGTTGAGCTTTCGGGAACCATGTCTGTCCTAGATCTCAAGAATCATTTTGGAGGCGGCATCCTACCAAGATCCACCGCCCAAACTGTACTAACAGTCTAACACGTGGATTAACAGCCGTGGTATCACACGTGGATTAACAGCCGTGGTATGACACGATCATGATGTCCAGTATTAACTTTTTTTTGTTTGCGTGCATGATTTCCAGTTTTAAGTAACCAAGGTGGCCGTCCATCCACAAAGAAGGGCCGCTCGTACCAAGATGTGCATCAATCAAGACTATGAAAAAGTCATAGTGCATCTAAAAAAAAGAGCCATACTCCAAGATGTGCAACCAGACTGGAGTATGAAAAGTCAAACAGGGGAAAATGTTCCAATATACTGATACGGTGATACCCGGTCGGTCCTGTGCATTCCGGTCGGGGTCCCGATCACGCAGGCCAACGCACTGCCTACTTATCACTGTAGCTGTCTGCGTGACGAAAATGGTGGTGCTGTATTAGCAAAGGTTGGCGCGAGTTAATTGCACAGAAGTACCACATTTCGGGCATCACATGCAGATTGGTACCACGATTGCTAATTTTTGCATGTCAGTACCACGATTGCTTAAGTTTTTTTCAAATAAGGCTAAAACGCGTATTTATACGTATTGACGCTCGATCTGACAGCTCGGGCCCACCCGTCAGGTGCCACGCTGGCCAATCGGCGCGTGCCCGCGCGCTGACTAGGACGAGCCGGTGCGCTGCTGGCCTCGAACCCGGTCCGGTCGCACCAGCTCGCCCCCGTCGCACCTCCTCTCCTCACTCGCTCGAACCCTAGTCTATGGCGTCGGCGACTCCGGCAGGCGGCGGCGAGGGCGTCCACGGCGGCGGTGAGATGCCGTTCTGGCCTCCTAGCGGAACGGCTGGCGTCGACGGCGATGGCGGCGACGACTCCAGCTCCGCGTACTCGACCGACGAGGAGGAGGAGTCGATGTTACTCAGGATGGAGCAGCGGTTGCGGTTGGCGCAACAGTGGGTGGCGAACCCTAGCAGCAGCCATGAGTTGACGCATGGACTTGGTGGCGTGCTGTAAGTACCCTTGTCCTCTTCCTGCTCTGGTTTATCCAATTGGGGATTTTTAGGGTTTGTTCATCTTCTTGTTTATCCAGTTGGGGATTAGGGTTTGTCCAATTGTAGTGACCAGTATAGGACAATTACAGTAACTAGTAACTCAGTGTATTGCACTCTCAAATTAGTTCAATTACAGTAACAATTTGGGATTATGACCTTGTCTTTTTCCTTGATTTTGCTATTGTGCTTAAATAGTAAAGTACATTGTTCTGTACTGTAAATATTAGACTTACAGGTTACTTTAGTAGCATTGTTCTGTGCTGAAATAGCATCTGTAATAGTAGAGTTAATAGTAAATATTAGACTTACAGGTTACTCTAAAATGTTCTGTACTGTACAGTTGCTCTCCAAATTAAGAGTAATTATAATGAATACATGAAATTTAATTTGTTCTGTAGTTTGGATGAAGACATTTGGCAATTAAGGATCCATTTTGATGCAAGAGAACCATTGGAGATGAAGCTGTGTGGTTCAGATATTACTTATCTGAATTTGGTTGCAGTGATGGAAACCCAAGGATTTAATGCATATGATTGTTTGTTTCACATTGAAAATCCATCTTTAGGAGAGAAAGGGCTGGATTTGGTAGACAGTCATGCAGAATTACAGAAGATAAAGAGGAAGATCCAGGACAAATTGGTGCTTGATTTGCTAGTCAGGGCTTGTCCACCCCCTGTTACTGATTTTGAGTTGCAGAAATGTCAAATGCCAGAGTTGTCCACTGTGGTGTACCAAGAGCCTGTTGTTTTCGATCTGAGTGAGCCTCCTATCTTAGCTGTTGATCAGCAAGGAGTAGTTTTTGAGAGTCAATGTAGCAACTCTAGCACACCTCATCCTGCTGGTGTTTGCACACAAGAAAGCAAGAATGCAACAGCCAAGTTGAAAGCAGTTTTGGAAGAAGAAGAAGAGGGATATCAAGGATTTGAGGCATATGAGGACAGTGATGCTAATGCCTCTGATGAGGATGCTCAAATTGGAAATGACCATCATTACATGGGTGATGATGAAGATGTAGAAGTGGAAGAGGGAAAGAGACAGAGAGAGCTAGAAGTACAAGAGGAAGAATCAGATGATGAGCAATCAGAAGAGGAAGAAATGCTACATTATGAGGGTGACACTGAAGTTGAGGAACCATTTGAGGTAGAGGAAGATAGGACTTTTGAAGAAGAAGAAGAAACTATAGTTGAACCTGTGAAGAAGAAGCAGAAGCTACCAGTTAGAAGAGGACCAACAACTAGGTCACATTCTAGTAAGCTACCAGAGGTTGAACCTGATTTCAGACCATCCTCATCAGATGAAGAAGAGAAGGGGTTGTTGAGGGAGAGTGATGATGATGGTTTTGAGCCATCCTCTTTTGTCCTACCAAAGAAAAGGAAGAGTAGGGCAAAGAAAAGGCCTGCTAGGAAGTGGTACAATGAGAAAATGGAGCAACCACATGAGCAACTGTGTATGAAGTTGTGTTTTAGGGATCAGCATCAATTCAGAGATGCTTTGTTGAATTTGCACATCACTCAGGCCAGGAATTTTAAGTATCACAGGAATTCAGATCAGAGGATAATTGTTCAGTGTCCAAATAAACATTGCCAGTTCTTTATGGTGGCAGCAGTTATAAAAGGGGAGAAAACCTTTGTAATTAAGAAGATGAGACTAGAGCACACTTGCCCTAGTACCACTGAGACCACCAGGGTTAGTGCTAAGTGGCTAGCACAGAAATATGAGCATCTCTTCAGATCTGATATAACTACTGGTATTCAGACAATAATTGATGCATGCATGGAAAAATATGGTGTAGATGTGCCCAAGTGCATGGCATATAGGGCAAAGAACATAGCTATTGAAGCTGTCTTAGGAGATCACAAGAAGCAATATCCTAGGCTTAAAGACTATGCTCAGACTGTCATGGATACAAACCCTGGGAGTAGAGTAATAGTCACTACTGTTACTCCAGTACCAAATGCAAAAATACCCCACCCAGGCCCAAGATTCCATGCCATGTTCTTTTGCCTGAATGGAGCAAGTAAGGGGTTTCTCAATGGGTGTAGGCCATTCATTGGTTAGTTCCTGAACCTTGTGCACCATTTACATATTGTAGAGTACTCCATATTGTATATCACTTGAATGTATTTAATGTTTGGAAATGTTGATTATGCAGGTGTTGATGGATGCTTCATTAAGCTCACTAGAGGAGCTCAACTCCTTGCTGCCACTGGTAGAGATGGCAACAACAACATATATCCACTGGCATTTGGCATAGTTGGACAAGAGGACACACCTAGTTGGTGTTGGTTTCTACACCAACTGAAAATTTGCCTAGGTGGAGAAGTGGGCAAGTTTGGACCTTATACTATAATGTCAGATAGACAAAAGGTATGTGTTTGCATATTTCATTTTGTTTTGCACAAGTGTTAACAGTAGCTAAGAGTTTTATTGGTGCATATTTATTTACCTTGTAGCTTAGACTTGTTAAATTGTTTGTGTCAAGGGTTATTGAATGCAGTGAATGCTGTCTTTCCAAATTGCAACCAAAGATTCTGCCTTAGGCATTTATATGCAAATTTCCAAAATGCTGGGTTTAGGGGTGAAGATCTTAAGAAGTGCATGGATAATGCTAGCTATGCCTACAATGAATACAAATTTAATATTGCAATGAATGATCTTAGAGCTGAAAGTGAGGAAGCTTGGGAGTGGCTTACTGCAATACCAAAAAAAACATGGGCAAGGCATGCATTTGACACAAACTGCAAGACTGACTTGGTAGTGAACAACTTGTCTGAGGTGTTCAACAAGTACATTCTAGATGTTAGGAGAAAACCTATAAGGACAATGTGCGATGGGATAAAAGATAAGCAGATGGTGAGGTGGCATAGGAACAGAGAGAGTGTAAAGGCAGCAAGATGGGATATAACACCTCATTACAGTGAGAAGCTAGAGATTGAGAAGGAGAGGGCCAGATATTGCAAGCCAATACAGGCAGGGGTCAACTTATGGCAAGTTACAAGTGGGCAGCAAACACATGCTGTCAACCTGGAACTTGAGACTTGTGGATGCAGGAAGTGGGACCTTAGTGGCATACCTTGCAACCATGCCATCTCTGCAATAAACAAGGCTAAAAGGAAACCAGAGGATTATGTCAGCAAATTCTTCAAGAAAGATTTTTATGCTGCAGCTTATGAACCAATGATCTTTCCTGTGCCTGGTGAGCATGATTGGACAAGGACCCCTGGTCCAGACATAGAACCACCTGCATTCAAAATCAAGAGAGGAAGAAAGAAAGAAAAGAGGATCAAGGGCAAATTTGAAGTACCAAAGCCAAAAGAAACTTCAAGAATGGGGACCATAACATGTGGCAATTGTGGTCTCCAAGGGCATAGGTACACAAACTGTCTTAAACAGTTGAAGCCTGAGCTAGCTTTGAGGAAGAATAAGCATGTGGTAATAATTTTTCACCTTGAAATATACAAATCTTTCCTTTATTTCTTGTACATTTCTTTCTAGCATTATTAACTGTTTTCCTTTTCTTTGTAAGGCTACTCCAAGTAACTCACAGCCAAGAGCTGCTGGTCCTTCTAACAACAGCAAGACAACCAATAGCTGCTGCCAGAGGAGCTGCCAGAGGAAGAGGAGCTGCCAGAGGAAGAGGAGCTGCTACTTCTACTACACCACCACCATCTGGAAGAGGAAGAGGAGCTGCTACTTCTACTACACCACCACCATCTGGAAGAGGAGCTGCCAGAGGTGCTCCAAGGCCATTCAGTGCCCCCAGGCAATATGCTGCCATTCCTACTGATGGTACACACACTGGATGGATGTCCTACTTCACTACTAGCAGAGGAAGAGGAGCCAAGTAATTTGAAATGATGTGGTGTTATTTTGGTTGAACTTGATGCTCATGTTGATGTGGTGTTATCATGGTTGAACTTGAGGTGGTTATTGTAATGTTGAACTTGAGGTGGTTATCTTAATGTGGCACTTGAGGTGGTTATTGTAATGTTGAACTTCAGGTGGAGTACCAGTATTTGCAAAGCAGTAACACATTTTCAGTTACTTGTTTCAAATTAGTACCAATACTGCTGCTATTTGTTGCATGTCAGTACCAATACTGCTGCTATTTGTTGCATGTCAGTACCAATATTGGGGCATCACATAACATGCAGTACCACATTTGGGGATTCTGACATGTGGGATAGGTACCTCTCCTACTATTAAAGTGACAGCACAAGATCTCAGATTTGGGAACGAAACTAGGGTTCGTCCACGCAGTGTCCATTTGGAGCGCAGCAAAGGAGAAGAAGGAGAAATCTCAGCGTGGAGGCGCTGAGGGGCCGGCGGTGGAGAGAGAGATGTCGTGGTCGTCCAGTGCCGGGTCCGCTCCCGGATTTCGTCGAGCTGCAGGGAGGAGGGGGGAGGAGGCGCGCTCGCCGGTGCGCTACCGCGAGCTCCCAATGGCATACGAGCCTCCAGTGATGTGCCACTGCTCACCTCCGAGGAAGGCGCCAAGATGGATCTCCTGGAGCAGGCAGAACCCTGGTAGGAGGTACTATAGCTGCGTGGATGCTATGGTGAGTGTTGTTTTTTTGCCTAATTTCCTTCCTTTTTCTTCTGTGCAATAGTATGTGAAATGATATATTTTTGGAAATTTGTTTCTGCATCTTAATAGCACGGTGGCTGTGGATTTGTGCAATGGCATGATGATCCATTGCCCACATTCTGGAGTAAGCTCATTGGGGATCTACGTGATGAAGTATGGAGGCTTAAAGGTGCAACTGTTGCCAGAGAGGAAGATCAATTTCCAATGCTGACTCCAAGTGAAGATGATGGCACAAGGGAGGCCATGTTTCTGTCTATGCAAACTCAACTCAGAGAGAAGAATGCAGAGATTGTAGGGATTAGGGCCAAATTTCACAATGTGTTGTTTCTTTTCACTATATTTGTGCTTGGGTTAGTTGCAGGCAAGATATTAAGTTAGTTAGTTGGTTTAGTTGCAGCCAATCTAAATGCAATGTCCTGTCTGGTTTAGTTGCTCTAGTTTAAGCCAAGTTGTAATGGATCAGTGAAGTTATCTTCTGATGCAATGAGATTTAGTCAGTCTTGTTCCTCTTTTATTTTGTATGACATGAGTGGTTTGCTGCAACATTGTCATAATGTATCATCATCAACATATCCTTCTACATAATCAGCATATCCATACATAATAAGAAACTGGAGTTCAACTCATTATAGCCATACATAACCATTGTTCACAATACATAGAGGAGTTCAACTTCAAATGCATAGTTCATCCTTTTCTCACAAAAGGATGAATAGCATAACTACTACATACATACACAGCCATAGTTCACCATTAGTACAAGCATACAGTACACAACCTTAGTTCCTAGATGCCAGGTCATTACACAACCATCATTCCCAAAAGGTCAGCAATGCCACTAATCTCATTTTCATCTTCTTCACTTCTCCAAGATGGCCTGAATCCCCCTGAACTTCTCCTTCAACTTTTCATTCTGAAACTCTAACTGCCACTTCTCTTCAATATGCTTTTCATTTCCCTTAAGCAGATCAGCAACCTCAAGCTTCAACTCTAGCTTCTCTTGGGTGAGCTTCTCCTGACACTTTGTTAGCTCTGCATTCTTCAGCTCCAAATTCATACTAGCTTCAGTAAGCACTTGCTTCTCTTTCATTTTGTTCAGCTTCAAGTTCTGAATGACTGTTGCTTGAGCTCTTGTCAGGTTGAGCAGCAGCTCATACTTGAGAGTAAGTTTCTGGGTCTCTTCATCTTTCTTTGCCATCTCACTTGCCATCTGTGCCTTCATATCATCAATCAGTTCTTTTCTTACCTCCTGCTGATATGTAATGGCAGACTGCAGATGTCTGAAATCCACCACCTTATCTTCCTGGAAGTTCATCAGCTCATGCACATCTTGGACTAGCTTGTCATAGTTGGCATCCAGCTTGTTCTTCTCTTCTGTCAGATGGTGGATAGTGAAAGAACTTTCAAGATTGTCATTCACCCTAGCAGTTTTGGCATCTTCAACCATTGCCCATAGCTTCAACAATGCATTCTGCATTGTTGGGGGCCACTGGTGATCAACCCATTCAACAAAGCCACAATTGCTACCTTCCTGCAAAAACAAGAACAACACCAACACAGTTCAATATGGCTCATGCTTGACCTAAATAAGCTACTCTAATGCCACTATGAACCAAAATGTTGACAGCAAGGAGAGTACTCCAGCAAACAGAGTTCAATATGGCTCCACCAAACAGAGTACTCCAGCAAACAGAAAAAAAAATCACTATGCCTAGGTTAGTTATCATTTTTAAGCTACTCTAGTACCACTATTAACCAAAATTACTATGCCATTGTACTCCAGCAAAATATACTCATGCTTGACCTAAATAAGCTACTCTAATGCCACTATGAACCAAAATGTTGACAGCAAGGAGCGTACTTCAGCAAACAGAGTTCAATATGGCACTGACAAAGTAAGAAAAAAAATCACTATGCCTACAATCCATACCGGCTGTGCACATGCTAAAAACCGCCTGCCTGTGTCTGTTCCTTCAAAGGCAACAAGCCTCTCAGATGCCATGCCGTGCTTCTCACATGGAGACATCACATCCAGCTCAAGCCCCTTGTAATCTGGATCTTCAATGCTGAAAGGGACCTGCAGAAGCTCACACAAAGACAATGGGCAAATCAAAACCTACCAAAATCAACCAAATCAAGAAATCCCAAATCTGTAACCCTAACCCTAAACTCACTGTACTGACCTCGTTGAGACCGTCTGTGGAGGAAGAATGCATGTACGGGAGGCTAGACTGGTCGTCGCTGCTTTCGTCCTCCAAAACCATGGCGTCGGCGGGGCGGGGCGGCGGCCGGCAGTCGAGACGCAGGCGGCGGCGACGGAGAAACGAGTGAGGAGAGGAGGAGGGGAGGGGAATGGTGCGGCGGGGGCGAGCTGGTGCGACCGGACCGGGTTCGAGGCCAGCAGCGCACCGGCTCGTCCTAGTCAACGCGCGGGCACGCGCCGATTGGCCAGCGTGGCACCTGACGGGTGGGCCCGAGCTGTCGGATCGAGCGTCAATACGTATAAATACGCGTTTTAGCCTTATTTGAAAAAACCTGAAGCAATCGTGGTACTGACATGCAAAAATTAGCAATCGTGGTACCAATCTGCATGTGATGCCCGAATTGTGGTACTTCTGTGCAATTAACTCGGTTGGCGCTTGTTCACATGTTTACAGTCACACGCGGACAACTCTTTCCTCTCTGAGCTTATTGCACGCGCTCTGCGTCTCTGGTGGCCGGTATAAGAGCATCTCCAGCCGTTGGCTCCCGAAGAAGCGCTTAAAATCGCCGTCTGGAGATGAGCCGGTGCTAAAATCGGTGTGGGGACGAGCGGGTTCCCAACCGCTCGTCCCAAGGTCGCCCCCAGACGCGGATTTTTTTTTAGAAAAACGGAATTCGGCAAAGTTCGGTAAATTAGACAAAACGTTCAGCTAAAGTTCGGCAAACTTGACATATATTCGACATGTTCGACGTTACATAAGATATTAAAAAAGACCCAACTAAGGGGCGAAGAAGTCGCTGAGAGCGGCGAAGTCGCCGACGTCGCCGCCATCCTCGTCGTCGTCGTCGGCGGCCTTCTCCTTCTTGACGTGGCCGCCCCTGCTGGACCCCTGCCCGGCGTCACCCTGGCGGACCGGTGGCGGCGGCGCGTCGTCGTCGTCGTCGCTGTCGTCGAGGACGACGACGCCTCCCTCGTCCCGGCCACGGAGCCAAGCTTCGAACCGCTCGTAGGCGAGGCGCTGGCGCTCCAGCTCCGTGCGTGTCCAGTCTTCACGCGCCCATTTGAGGGTCGCTGCATCGTCGAGCTCCTCCTCCTTGACGCCGCCGGCGAGCCCGGGCTCCGTCTTGATGGCGGCGAGCCCCGGCTCCGTCTTTGGCTTGACGTAGCGCGGAGGAGCCGAGGAGGAGGCATGCCTGCCGCCCTCGTTGATGACGATGCTGGTGCTGCGGGTGCGCCGGCCGAGCGGCGTCTCCGCGGCGGGCTCGGCCTTGACGCTGAATAGCGCCGGCGAGCCGGTGGAATGGGAGGAGGAGCGGGAGGAGGACTGAGAGGAGGAAGACGAGGAGGAGCCGAACCTCCTGGGCGCCCATTGCCCGGCGCTCCGGCGGGGGAGGGGGGGGGGCGCCGCGGCTGGGTATGCCAGCGCCGGATTATTGCCGCCCTCGAGGTATGCCAGCACCTCGTGGAGTGTGCGGCCGGGGGCACCCCACCACACACGGCCCCCATCGCTGTTCTTGATGCCACCGACCACCGGCGCCCCGTTGGTGGACGCCAGCCGCTGCGCCTGCCAGCGCTGGAAGTACGCCGCCCACGACGTGTGGTTGTCGGCGGCGTACTGGGGGAGGGCGCGCTGCTCCTCCGTTAAGGACGCCCGCACGCGGTCGACCTCGGGCACCAGGGGGATGGGGACGCCCCTGTTGCTGAGCCTCCACCCCGTCAGCCTGGCGCGCATGTCCGGCGGCGCCAGGATGTTGGCCTCGAAGAGGAGGTACGCCTCCCACTTGTGGAGCGAGCGGCGGCCGAAGCCGTTGGCCGCCGCCGTATCGCCGGGGACGCGTTCGGCCATCGCTGAGAGGGAAGGGAAGGGAAGGAAAGGGGAGAGAGGCAAAGCTCGGCGGCGGACGGGAGAGAGGTAGAGCTCGGCGACGGACGGGAGAGAGGCAGAGCTCGGCGGCTGGTTTGGGCTTGGGCTGGTGTGGCCAGCAGCGAGGGGGAGCCGCTGGTTTTATAGCCCCGTGCCGTGTGTACGCGTGGCGGGAGGGGAGGCGTTGCCGCGCTGCCCGTGAGGAATCAATGGCAAGGCTGACCGGCGGCAGCCTTGCCATTGATTTCCCGCGGGAAACCGAGGCGACCGAGGTGTTCTGGGGGAAGACGAGGCGCGCGTCGCTGACTCGGCGGGCCCGCGGCTCTTTCCCGCCAAAACCGCTCGCCCCGGCGCCCCCCAGAGCGCTGGGTTCGGCCTGGGTCCGCCGATGCCAGTTTCGGCCCAAACCGACGAAAAACGGGCTCCTGGGATGCGACTGGGCCGATTTTTGGGCGCCGGTGCGGAAAAAACGCTTAGAGAGGGTCTGTTTGAAGCGCGGCTGGAAATGCTCTAAGATTGTAGGCGCATGCATGCTTAATCGCAAAGTTTTCCTCCCATCCTTGTTGCGCCTTGCGCGCAAGCATTCTTCTCGCCGGGAAGCGAGCGGCCTTTTCTTTCTTTCTTTCTTTCTTTCTTTCCTGTTGCAAGACCAAGACAAAACTGACGTTGAATGTGGGGTGCTGCGCGATGGCCGAATGTCAAGAGAGGAATCAATGATGTTGGTCCAAGACCATCGTACGTACGTACGTACCGGGCCATGCCGTTTGTGGTCGGCAACGGCAATGTCATGGGTCCAGGTCAAACCCAACTCCATCTGCACACAGACAGAGCTACGAGACCCTTGATTGCTTGCTGCCTGCCTGCCGCGTCAGCACCTACTCACCGCCGACCGAGCGTAGCGCTGGCGGTTCCATCTGTCGTCGGCTCACGCTTTCGAGCTACTAGCAGATTGTTCTACAGTACACGGTTCCATCTATCAATCCGTGCTCCGCCTTTGTTCTCCGGATCGCCCTCTCCCAATGTTCCATTCTACGGTCTTGTCGAATATTTTCGACCCATGCGGGCTCAAGAAATAAGGGCAACTCCAACGTACGACTTCAAACAGACGTCCATTTTGTTCAGATTTCGTTCATTTAGGGATGACAATGGGGCAGCGTCAACCCGGATTTCTGGATGGGCCGGTCGTGTACCCAACGCACAACCGTATTTCAACCGCATCTCGTCCGACGGGCCCTTTATGCATTCTTTGAACTAAAATCAAGCATACCAAACAGTTCATAATCAAATAGTTTCACATCCGAAATTATCTTACAATCCAACCGAAATAAAAACAATATCAAATAGTCTTATAACCCAATCAAAATTGTTTTGCATGCAAAGAAATTGAACCGATAGATCTACTGGTTGTAATTGTAAGTCCACATGTGCTCAACCAAGTCATTCTGAAGCTGCATATGAGTATGCCAATCACGCATTTCACGATCAAATTGGACAAACTATTCAAAGGTTGCAGGTTGTTGGTGCTCAGACACAACATTTTCATCCTGAAAATCAAACCCTTGATCGTAGATGCTATCACCACGCTCATCCTCCACGATCATGTTGTGTATGATCACACAAGCAGACATCACCTTCCAAAGCTTCTGAGTGCTCCATGTCAATGCAGGGTATTGAACGGTACCCCATCGAGATTGAAGCACACCAAAATCATGCTCCACATCCTTCCTAGCACTCTCCCGCATTTGGGCAAATCTCTATCTCTTCTCTCCTTGCGGATTGGGTATGGTCTTCACAAAAATTGAACACTGAGGATAGATACCATCAGTTAGGTAATATCCCTTGTTGTAATGGTAGCCATTGATCTCAAAGTTGACCTCTGGGGAGTGGCCTTCTGCAAGCCTTGCAAACACTGGAGAACGCTGAAGCACGTTGATATCATTGTGAGAACCAGCCGTACCGAAGAAAGAATGTCATATCCACAGATCTTGTGAAGCCACCGCTTCTAGTATGACAGTGGCACCTTTCACATGCCCCTTGTACTGCCCCTGCCAATCAAATGGACAGTTTTCCACTTTTAGTGCATACAATCTATCTACCAAGCATGTCCGGAAAGCCCCTCTCGGCATTGATCGCCAACAACCTCTCTGTATCAGCGGCAGTTGGCTCTCTGAGGTACTCAGGGCCGAACACTGCCACCACGGCCTTGCAGAAACTATACATTGAGAGGAGACATGTGGACTCACTCATAAGCACGCACTCATCCACAAGATCACCAGGAATTCCATATGCAAGCATGCGAATAGTCGCATTGCATTTCTGGTAAGAAGAGAAGCCAAGCTTGCTAAGGGCATCCCCTTTGCACTCAAAGTATGGGTCATATCCTACCACTCCCTCCCGAATACGATTGAACACATGTCTCCTCATTTGAAAGCGGCGACGAAATTGATGTGGTTTGAAGAGTGCGGTATCCCAAAAGTAATCGACATAGAGTAGGACGTGGCCGCTCTCCCTATCGGGGTTCAAGGCTGGAGCATGCCTCGAGATTGATCCCCTGAACCTAGGCCGCTGCCTAGCAATGTGGTCATGGATGACCAATGCAGCTACCACAAGCTCTTCATCATCCAAGGACGAATCATCCAATGAACAAATGAAGTTGTGAAAGAAATACTCATCCCCGCTATCCATGGTAACTAGTGAGAAAAACGTCGAACACCTTGTGGACATGGTGGCGACGCGGCTAGAAAGAGCACGTCGAGCTCCCCTCGCAGACAACAAAGCAAGGTTGGTGTTGGCGGGTAGGCGCCCCGCGGCTCTGTAGTGCATGCCGGAAGTTGTTGGGGTCGATGGGCGGCACCGACGACCGTAGCTTCTCTCCCACCTGCAACAAAGAACCACGAACGCCGGCAAAAAGATCCTTCGAAACACGGGCGTGGGCTAGCTATGGCATATGGCATGGTCGTGGTTCGGACGGCCTTGCAAAGAAGGTGACGTGTCCCAAAAATGGGGGTACAGGCGGGATGGCGGCGACAATGGCGGGGGCGGGGAGCGGAGGACGGAGGGACGGCAAGAGGAAGAGAAATGTGCGTTTGTCCGTTTGGACTCGCGCGTTGGGCTGCATTTTGTATCCGTTTACCCCCAAATGGACGCGGCCGGACCATCTAGGTTGTGCGTTGGAGTTGCCCTAACACGTACAAGGGCTTACAGAGTAAACACAACATGTGCTTTCGGAGGCATGCTGACCCTGAAACAGACACCGTATCCGTTCACTGACATTGGTGTGAAATCCGGTTATCCAAACATGCACACATACATTTCAAAGCGGATTTGAACAAATTAAATGCATTTCATCAAACACGATGAAATTCATCAAAATTCGGACCCAAAAAAACAGATGGAATTTTGACCGTTTAACAAAACCACAAATAACATAATAGCACAATTCATCCATAAATAGTATGCAAATATCACTAGTACAATAATAGTTCATATTCAATGAGACAACCGGATGTTCCACAAGTCTTTCAGAATCATCTATGCCAAATTCAATGACACTAGAATCAGAATCGGAGCATGTCGTCCCACACAAACTGCTCATTTAGCTTCATCCAACAATGTATGTGCGGAAATGGCATACCCTCGGACCTGTAGTATAGCATTGAAGCATGTACATACTATACAATGTGTAGAGCAACATTGAGTAAATGAATGAATTAACCACCATATAAAGTAACTAGAAGAAACTTACGACCTCCATAGTTGACAAGCCCAATGGACACCTCGTCTCCATTTGGTGAAAGACACCGCACAACTTCATGATGGAGTTGCAAATGGTGTACCACCGATGAGTTAGCGACTTAATACGTCTCCGACATATCTATAATTTTTATTGTTTCATGTTATTAAATTATCAATCTTGGATGCTTTCTATGCATTTATATGCTATTTTATATTATTTTTGGGACTAATGTATTAACCCAGTGCCCAATGCCAGTTCCTATCTTTTGCTTGTTTTTGGCTTCTCAAAAAATCATTACCAAACGAAGTCCAAACGTGATGGAACTTTACGATGGTTTTTTCTGGACCAGAAGGGACCCTAGAAGGTTCGGGAGGATGCCAGAAGAGCTACGGGAGAGCCACAAGCTCACAAGGCGTGCCCGGGGGGGGGGGGGGGGGGGTTAGGCGCGCCCCAATCTTGTGGGGCCCCCGTAGCACCCGTTGACCTAATTCCACCTCTATAAATTCAGAAATATTCCCAAACCAATGGAGAGCCACCCGAAACACTTTTTCCGCTGCCGCAAGCTTCTGTTCTTCCGCGATCCCATCTGCAGGCCTTTTCGGGTACTCTGCCAGAGGGGGAATGGATCACGGACGGCTTCTACATCATCCTTGCTGCCTTCCGATGATGCGTGAGTAGTTCACCACAGACCTATAGGTCCATAGCTAGTAGCTATATGGCTTCTTCTCTATCTCTTTAATCTTCAATACAATGTTCTCCTCGATCTTTTTGGAGTTCTATCTGATGTAATCTTCTTTTGCGGTGTGTTTTTTGGGATCCAATGAATTATGGGTTTATGATCTGAATATTCATGAGAAGTAATTGAGTCTTTTCCGAACTTTTTTATGCATGATTGTTATAGCTTTGTATTTCTCTCTGATCTATCCCTTTGGTTTTGAAGGAAATATGCCCTAGAGGCAATAATAAAGTTATTATTTATTTCCTTATTTCATGATAAATGTCTATTATTCATGCTAGAATTGTATTAACCGGAAACTTAGTACATGTGTGGATACATAGACAAACAGAGTGTCACTAGTATGCCTCTACTTGACTAGCGCGTTGAATCAAAGATGGTTAAGTTTCCTAGCCATAGACATGAGTTGTCATTTGATTAACGGGATCACATCATTAGAGAATGATGTGATTGACTTGACCCATTCCGTTAGCTTAGCACTTGATCGTTTAGTATATTGCTATTGCTTTCTTCATGACTTATACATGTTCCTATGACTATGAGATTATGCAACTCCCGCATACCGGAGAAACACTTTGTGTGCTATCAAACGTCACAACGTAACTGGGTGATTATAAAGATGCTCTACAGGTGTCTCCGATGGTGTTTGTTGAGTTGGCATATATCAAGATTAGGATTTGTCATTCCGAGTATCAGAGAGGTATCTCTGGGCCCTCTCGGTAATGCCCATTATAATAAGCCTTGCAAGCAATGTGACTAATGAGTTAGTTACGGGATGATGTATTACAGAACGAGTAAAGAGACTTGCCGGTAACGAGATTGAACTAGGTATGAAGATACCGCCGATCGAATCTCGGGCAAGTAACATAGCGATGACAAAGGGAATAACGTATGTTGTCATAACGGTTCGACCGATCTTCATAGAATATGTAGGAGCCAATATGGGCATCCAGGTTCCGCTATTGGTTATTGACCAGAGAGGTGTCTCGGTCATGTCTACATAGTTCTCGAACCCGTAGGGTCCGCACACTTAACGTTCTTTGACGATATAGTACTATATGAGTTATATATGTTGGTAACCGAATGTTGTTCGGAGTCCTAGATGAGATCACGGACACGGGGAGGAGCTCCGGAATGGTCCGGAGGTAAAGATTCATCTATTGGATGATATGGTTAGGCCAAGGGGTCACGCCCACGGGGCTATAAGTCGGTGCAAAAGAAAGTTTTGCGGAGGTCAGAGGCCAAACACTGGAGACCCTGGCGTCTGGCCCTGGGCCAGACGACGAGGCCCATGGCGTCTGGGCCAGACGCCAAGGATTGTGGCGTTTGGTCCTGGAGTCCGACTGGGACTCTTGCCTTTCGGGCGAAACCGACTTTGAGGAGGCTTTTGCTCCAAGTTTCGACGCCAAGGCTCAACATATAAATAGAGGGGCAGGGCTTGCACCAAAGACACATCAAGAAACACCAAGCCATGTGCCGGCAACCCCGTCCCCTCTAGTTTATTGTAGCGACCCGACCTCAGACGGTCAAGTCTCTGTGCTTAAGTGTCATCCCTGGATCGGTATGCTGACACACACAGTACTCGAGGATTTATAACAGAGGTAAATCACATGTATAAAGTAACGTAAATACTATTACCTCCATCCATATAGCGGAAGTAACAACAAGGTTGTTGATTCCCATCAACACCAACGGCAAAGTTGAGTGTAGAAATCGTAACCCTAACGTATCACTTACTCGTCGCAAGATTCCTGCAACATGAGACGTTGCAGCCACAAAGGATCAGTACATTGAATGTACTGGCAAATTCACACCATAGGATAATGATGAATAATAACTATCACTGCATGCATATATGGCTGGTGGAAAAGCTCTATGGTTATAATGTTTTTGCGAAAAGCCAAATTTTCCCTACTGCAAAGGAATATATTTTATTTAACTACAAAGTTTGTTGAAAAAATATTGAGAAGGTAAACCCCCTCTCAATCCCAATTAAAAGTAATCATTAACAACCCAACAAATTTATTATATAGAGTGATGAGATCAACATGATAATCCAAGAACCAGATACTCAAGATGTCCATAACCGGGGACAGGGCTAACCATGATTAGTTTGTACACTCTGTAGAGGTTTGCGCACTTTTCCCCACAAGGCTCGATCTCCTCCGTTGGATTTCTCGCACTACATGGTGTTTGAGAAACGGATGACCGAGACACAGTCTTTCAGAAGCGTTAGCACCTTACGATGGGTAGACAGTACCACCTACATCCCCTACATCTGCTAGTCTACCACTGTAAGAGTTCACACGACTTAATCAACTATGCTAGAGCCCATAATAGCTTGTGGCTGCACACGGAAGTTGCTAGCATGAATAATCTTATGATCCCTTTGAGCCTGGGTGGCAGTCCATAGGAGAATCACACGGTACCCCGGGATTTCCAAAAATACAGGCAATCACCGTATTCCCCAGGTGCCTCAATCCACCCAGATGTGTATTTAAGTTGCCACCTTAAGTTGAACCATTAATTAACAATCTCACATCTGTCATGGATACACTCAAACCCAATCCACGTCTACGAGCATAGCATGGAAATATAAGCATAACGTAATAGTAACTCCCAAGGTTTGAATGCAGGGCAATAGGTTCCTACCTCATCAACTACTTCCCAATACCCACATGATATCAATCATACTCATGCAATGTTTGAGGGTGAAACTAATGCAAAAAAACTGGGCATGAAAGGGATATGATCAAAGTGTGAACTTGCCTGTACTGTTGATGAAGATGATTCACACTCATAACTCCTGATACTTCTACTCGTCACACTAAGGTCAATCTATCGTAAGCAAGCAATGATAACCACACATAAGAAATCACTCAAAAGATCGGAAAGAACGAAGAAGACGATTCGGAAAACATTAAAACCAAGCAAATAACTCTTGCAATATAAAACAATTTCTAACAGTACCAAAATATGTGAATTTGGCCTTATCAGACAGTTTAGGTCAAGAGCTCCGATTTGCAAAAAGAATCAACCAAATCGGAGTTACGAAACTCAAGTTATGAACAAAAAAAGTTTGAATATGAATATGAACAAATTTCGAAATTTGAAAATTTCAAAAAGTTGATGTGACAGGTTCACTGGATAGCTGAAAATAAGACGAAACTACAGGCGCTGGTTTCATCTAATTTGGATGAACGAGTAAAATATTATGGCTATTTGAAAAATCTGGGCCAAGCTGTTTTACGGAATAAAAATAACTACGGCTAGAAGAATTCTAGGTCTAATGTATAAATACAGAGACTAATTGATAATCTAATTATTCTACTGTACTAGTCTAGAAATAAGTACAAAAAAAAAGAAAGATATCTTTATAAGATAGAGAAAAGACGACTTCGGAGAGAAAAGACAATTTCCAGAATTCCGGAGAAAAGAAATAATTTTTTTAATGAATCTAGTCAAACCAAAATATTGATTTAACCCGAATCGGATGATTTTTAGTGGCTCTAAGGGTCTATATTTATAGGTGGAAAAGAGGCTTAGAAGTTAAAGGCTAGGCAATGTGTAAACGTAGACGAAAATAAACGAAACTGATAAGAAAAAGGCTAAACGCCTCGCACGGGCCTAAAGGCCTCGGCCGGCCGCGCGCTGTAGTTTTTTTCTTCTTTTTAAAACAAAATTCGGTCTAAGTAAAAAAAATTGAAAAGGCTGGCTGGGCCTGGCCCATGTAGGAGAGAAAACAAAATGATGAGGTGCCCGATGCCACTATGCTGCGCACGTGGGCGACAGTTAGTTCCAGGCGAACGTGCAGTTTGTTTTTTGAAAATAGGAAAGGAAAACTGAATAACGAAAATAGAGTAAAACTTTATATAGGCATATTACATACCACAATTTTCAGAAAAACATTTTCTACAACTTGAACATTTTTGTAGAATCAAATAAAATATACAAAAACTCAAATAAATCAAAAAATGCTACTGCTCTAATGAAATCCAGTAAAAATCATTTTAAAAATATCAAAATAAATTCAAATTTATTTCTCTCCAATTTTCTGATGTAGGGAATCATTTTACCCTAATTTCCATATATTTATTTTTGGATAAAAATAATTGGAATAAAAACCATATAAACCCCAAATTATAAATAATTTCCAAAAGGACTTTAAATTTGATCCTTTTAAACTCCCAACTCATATTTCATATGTTTTGAAGAAGTCATTTTGTCTTCTCTCATGAAAATCATTGAGTTGCTTGAAGTTTCTGAATTTGAAAATATTTCCAAAAAAAATTCAAATCCTTTCGAAACCCTTTTCATTTATTTAAATGGAAGAAGTCATGTCATCTTCTCTCCAGGGTTTTGTGATGAAAAGTATTTGAATTCACGGAGATCGTAAATGCAAAAATGAAAGTTTGGGAAAGTCCTTTTATTCCCTCTCGTTTAACTTTCAAAAAGTTTCAAATTTCACTCACTTTCAGTCAATCAATCACACAACAATCAAACAATCAATCAAATCTATCTATTTAATATAACATTCCAAAATTTAGAATTTTGGGATGTTACAAACCTACCACCCTTAAAATGAATCTCGTCCTCGAGATTCGAAGAGGCTAGAAAGAAATAGGTTAGGTTCGGGGGTCTTCTCAAAATCCATCGATCATCACAGGGGGTCTGAGGTGCTACCACCCTTAGAAGCATGGTTACGGTTCCATCAAAACTCATATACTCCATCCTTATTGTTAACAGGGTCGGTCTTCTCAAATTCTCGGGAAAATTCCTACTCTGGCTCTTCCGGTAGTGGCATAACCTTTTCCTCAATTCTTCTGTCCTTCTAGCTTGGTAAGGTTATTCCGAGACTAGGTCTTCTTAGCTGACGGGTCTGGCTCCAATACTAAACAACTATCGATATCTCATGGTGGTCAACCATTTATGGTTTCTCCTGCAGTAAGTGGGCCTGGGTTGAACCTCACCGTATGACCTACGGTTGGCAAAAGCTGCCTTGTACGAGGGAAATTACTTATACCATTCTAAAGTTCAAACAAGGTTTAATCGTCGTCTCTCTACTATAGGCAAGTCACTCCGATTTACCATCCATATAGCAAGGCGAATAATAAGAGTAAGTCGGTATGGTGATCAATCCATCCCGCACCCCAATCATTACCTTGTACATGGTTTAGTGAATCTCGCATTCTAACACTCGGTCATCCCCACAAGCATTGCAGAATTTCTCTTGTCGACGAACTGGGTTCGGATAAATCCATTGATTCTGCAAGCTAAACAATCATCTATCATTCCTTCACAACTCTCAGGTTTTGCGTTACTCCTATAAGATCGTCTATCGATAAAATCGTAACTTCTTCCAGGTTTTTTCCTTCAGCAAGAGTGTGCTAGCTTCTTGGCAGGTCCTGGGGCCTGTGGGTTATGGACCATCTCATCACTTGCAAACCTTGAACTCATCAACGGGGCAACTGATCGTTATTCCAACATCCAGCTTCCTAGCATGCTTAAATCCATCCAATTGTACGGTCCTTCTTCCTTCTATTGGTTCCAAACTAAGACGTGATTACTCAGACTCATCATGGAGTTATAATCGTTCCATAATACCAACATCATATCTCCTTTATATCCAATAGTACTTCATCCCTTCATATTCTTGGGGTATCCAACATATCGAGATAAAACTCGTACTTATGAAGTCCACTCCGTGGAACATCATTATCCTTTCCAGGGGTCAAGTTTCCTCATAGGGTACTACCACCCTTAAAATTGCACAAACTCATCCATAGACCATACTTCTCATATCCTCGAAAATGGTCAAAATCTTTCTTCATAGAGTAACAACTCATAAAATCCAATCAATACCAACGATGCTAACTTTATTGATTCTCCAACGATTACAATTCTCTTGCTTTTCCATTACATGCCTTAACTCATCGCCTCAATATAAAGGGAGTGTTCTCACTACTACTACTATACTGTTGTTGCAATCTCAACTATTTAGCACAAGCCTCCTTCTCTTTGGACAATCCTCTGGCAAAGTGCCCTGCTTCATTACAACGAAAACATCTTACTTCTGACAAGTCTCGTGGTTTCCTTGTGATTACATAGCCTCTTTGGGTCCTCGGCTTCCTTTTTGGGCAACTGCTGAGGTAGTGCCCTGACTCCTTGCACCTATAACAGGTGATATGACTCAGATCCTTCCTAGAATCCAATCTACTTCTCTTTCTGGACTTTTCCGTTCCAATCAGGGCTTCTATTTCCTGTGGGTCATACTCTACTTCCTCCGTCGGGAATTCTACTAGATCCCCATTCAGACAATTCTAGGAGATGTGTCCTTCTTCTCCACATGAATAGCATGACTTGGTGCAGGGTTTAATTGGGTCTTCTTTGGATGTGTACACCACCTCTTCCATCATCATGGGTTCTTCTAAAACTTCCATAAGGGCTCCTTACATTGCTTCTTTCTTCTGCTGGATGGTTCTTTGTACCATGGGGTAAATGTGACACTGAGCAGGGTAGTGGGTAGTCCCTTCACACAAGAAACAAGTAATCTGCCTAGTTGGGCATTCTTCAGCTGGGTGACTTCCTTCACAATTAGGGCATTCATCCTTGTGTTCTTTATGGTTGTGTCCTATTTCTCCATAAAGCTTGCATGCACAGGGTTTCTCCATATCCTTTCCATAAGGCTTCAATTTCTGGGACACAAACCGAGACTTTAGCAGAGTCAACTTAAATTCTTTCCAAGTGGTTACTCCTTTCCATCCATTGATGGTTTGGTACATCCTCCACCAAGTAGCAGCACCTCTCTCAAAGCATTGAAGAGCATGCTGGGTCATATCCTTTCTGGCTATAGTGTTATTCTCCATATGATCATCCATATTCTGAATCCACCGGCCTGTCTTCAATTTACTTATCGGTCCAGAAAATACAAGCTCATCTCCATTCATCCTCTAATGGGTCCATGGGTTTGGGGTGAGATAAGAGAGAGAGAGAGAGAGATGCACACAATACAAGCAAAAGTTTTGAAAAGGCAAATTTTATTTATGGTTGTCGGAAAAAAACATCAAACAAATGACAGCTCACAAACGTCGCATCTAACGTAGGTATATAACAGGGGTTTGGTCTTCTAAAGGTCAATAAATCTTCAAAATCGCCAAACTCTTCAAGTCTTGTTCACGTCTCCGATGGCTTCTTCCGATCATGCTTGTCATTCTCAAGTTCTTTTGCCAGATCATCTCTGTTGACGCGAAGTCTCTCGTAACATCCTTTAATATTTTCGAGCTGCGTCCCAAACTTCTGGGTTTCAACCTCCTTGGCATGAACCATGATCCTACTGTCCTTCAGTTCCCGACGAATCTCCGGTATCTCGAGGTTTTGCTCCTCCAGCTTGGCTACTTTCAGCTTCTGGGTCCCGTGTTCTTCACGAACTGCTTCCTTGTCAAATACGGCTTCCTGTAGGTCCATCTTAACTTCTTGATGTAACACTCCAGATCCTGGTGATACACCGGCTAAGGTTAAAACTTCATCTTGCTGATAGGTGCTCCATCAGCCTTCTACCATCCAATCCTTCCATGCATATGCATGCTTAACTCAGCACGGTGACAATAGCATAAACGGGCGATAACATCATGGATAGCCGTGTTTCTGCTCTTGTCATTTCCATGAGCTATCTCTCCATAGTTGATATCTCCTGTATTGGGGTTTCCTTGACAAAACTTTGAGATCTAATGTTCCATGTTCTGGTCTTTCTCAGATACACCTGGATCTCGGGTATTGACAGCTTCCATAGTCTGCCAAGTTCCATAAGGGTAGCCTTCCTAGGTCATAAAAATCTGGGAATTCTTCAGAGCCTTCAAATTCTCCTAGTCTTTGGAGTCTTCAACTATTGTAGTTTCTATTATTCAGATGCACGGTAAAATCTCCTTCCTTCCATAGCGGTCATGGTTGTCCGATATCTTGTACTTCTTGGAGTGGTCTCATCAGTCGAATCTTCGTGGTCAAAAGGGAAAGGGGTCTGGTCTAACTAAAAGGGAATATTTGAATAAGCTCAGAAGAGAAGAGAGGTAAAAGATCTTTTTGAAAAATAAAGTTTTAGAGAAAACCCTTCCTATGGGCTTGCCAGTTTCTAGGGTCATGTCCTACAGTCAACATGTGCTCTGATACCATCTTGTAGCGACCCGACCTCAGACGGTCAAGTCTCTGTGCTTAAGTGTCATCCCTGGATCGGTATGCTGACACACACAGTACTCGAGGATTTATAACAGAGGTAAATCACATGTATAAAGTAACGTAAATACTATTACCTCAATCCATATAGCGGAAGTAACAACAAGGTTGTTGATTCCCATCAACACCAACGGCAAAGTTGAGTGTAGAAATCGTAACCCTAACGTATCACTTACTCGTCGCAAGATTCCTGCAACATGAGACGTTGCAGCCACAAAGGGTCAGTACACTGAATGTACTGGCAAATTCACACCATAGGATAATGATGAATAATAACTATCACTACATGCATATATGGCTGGTGGAAAAGCTCTATGGTTATAATGTTTTTGCGAAAAGCCAAATTTTCCCTACTGCAAAGGAATATATTTTATTTAACTACAAAGTTTGTTGAAAAAATATTGAGAAGGTAAACCCCCTCTCAATCCCAATTAAAAGTAATCATTAACAACCCAACAAATTTATTATATAGAGTGATGAGATCAACATGATAATCCAAGAACCAGATACTCAAGATGTCCATAACCGGGGACAGGGCTAACCATGATTAGTTTGTACACTCTGTAGAGGTTTGCACACTTTTCCCCACAAGACTCGATCTCCTCCGTTGGATTTCTCGCACTACATGGTGTTTGAGAAACGGATGACCGAGACACAGTCTTTCAGAAGCGTTAGCACCTTACGATGGGTAGACAGCACCACCTACATCCCCTACATCTGCTAGTCTACCATTGTAAGAGTTCACACGACTTAATCAACTATGCTAGAGCCCATAATAGCTTGTGGCTGCACACGGAAGTTGCTAGCATGAATAATCTTATGATACCTTTGAGCCTGGGTGGCAGTCCATAGGATAATCACACGGTACTCCGGGATTTCCAAAAATACAGGCAATCACTGGATTCCCTAGGTGCCTCAATCCACCCAGATGTGTATTTAAGTTGCCACCTTAAATTGAACCATTAATTAACAATCTCACATCTGTCATGGATACACTCAAACCCAATCCACGTCTACGAGCATAGCATGACAATATAAGCATAACACAATAGTAGCTCCCAAGGTTTGAATGCAGGGCAATAGGTTCCTACCTCATCAACTACTTCCCAATACCCACATGTTATCAATCCTACTCATGCAATGTTTGAGGGTGAAACTAATGCAAAAAAAAACTGGGCATGGAAGGGATATGATCAAAGTGTGAACTTGCCTGTACTGTTGATGAAGATGATTCACACTCATAACTCCTGATAGTTCTACTCGTCACACTCCGGTCAATCTATCGTAAGCAAGCAATGGTAACCACACATAAGCAATCACTCAAAAGATCGGAAAGAACGAAGAAGATGATTCGGAAAACATCAAAACCAAGCAAATAACTCTTACAACATAAAACAATTTCTAACAGTACCAAAATTATGTGAATTTGGCCTTATCAGACAGTTTAGGTCAAGAGCTCCGATTTGCAAAAAGAATCAACCAAATCGGAGTTATGAAACTCAAGTTATGAACAAAAGAAGTTTGAATATTGTGACAGGTTCACTGGATAGTTGAAAACAAGACGAAACTATAGACGTTGGTTTCATCTAATTTGGATGAATAAGTAAAAAGTTATTTGAAAAATCTGGGCCAAGCTGTTTTACGGAAGAAAAATAACTACAGCTAAAAGAATTATAGGTCTAATGTATAAATATAGAAACTAATTGATAATCTAATGATTCTACCGTACTAGTCTAGAAATAAGTACAAAAAAACAAAGAAAGATATCTTTATAAGATAGAGAAAAGACGACTTCGGTGAGAAAAGACAATTTCCAAAAGTCCCGCCGGAGAAAAGAAATAATTTTTCTTTAATGAATCTAGTCAAACCAAAATATTGATTTAACCCGAGTCGGATGATTTTTTAGAGGCTCTATGGGTCTTTATTTATTGGTGAAAAAGAGACTTAGAGGTCAAAGGCTAGGCAATGTGGGACTAAACGTAGACGAAAATAAACGAAACAGAGAAGAAAAAGGCTAAACGCCTCGCACGGGCCTAAAGGCCTCGGCCGGCCGCGCACTGTAGTTTTTTTTAAAACAAAATTCGGTCTAAGTAAAAAAAATTGAAAAGGCTGGCTGGGCCTGGCCCATGTAGGAGAGAAAACAAAATGATGGGGCGCCCGATGCCACTATGCTACGCACGTGGGCGACAGTTAGTTCTAGGCGAACGTGTAGTTTTTTTGAAAACAGGAAAGGAAAACTGAATAACGAAAATAAAGTAAAATTTTATATAGGCATATTATATATCACAATTTTCATAAAACGATTTTCTACAACTTGAACATTTTTCTAGAATCAAATAAAATCTACAAAAATTCAAATAAATCAAACAATGCTACTGCTCTAATGAAATCCAATAAAATCATTTTACAAATATCAAAATAAATTCAAATTTATTTCTCTCCAATTTTCTGATGTAGGGAATCATTTGCCCTAATTTCCATATATTTATTTTTGGAGAAAAATAATTTGAATAGAAACCAGATAACCCCAAATTAAAAATAATTTCCAAAAGGACTTTAAATTTGATCCTTTTAAACTCCCAACTCATATTTCATATGTTTTGAAGAAGTCATTTTATCTTCTCTCATGAAAATCATTGAGTTGCTTGAAGTTTCTGAATTTGAAAATATTTCCAAAACAATTCAAATCCTTTCGAAACCCTTTTCATTTATTTCAATGGAAGAAGTCATGTCATCTTCTCTCGAGGGTTTTGTGATGAAAAGTATTTGAATTCACGGAGATCATAAATGCAAAAATGAAAGTTTGGGAAAGTCCTTTTATTCCCTCTCATTTAACTTTCAAAAAGTTTCAAATTTCACTCACTTTCAGTCAATCAATCACACAACAATCAAACAATCAATCAAATCTATCTATTTAATATAACATTCCAAAATTTAGAATTTTGGGATGTTACATTTATCCTCCGTCATAGCTTTCGTAGTGCTTAGGCGAAGCCCTGCGGAGATTGTTCTTCACCAACATTGTCACCACGCCATCGTGCTGCCGGAACTCATCTACTACTTCGCCCCTCTTGCTGGATAAAGAAGGCGAGGACGTCATCGAGCTAAACGTGTGCTGAACGCGGAGGTGCCGTAGGTTCGGTACTTGATCGGGACGGATGGTGAAGGTGTACGACTACATCAACCGCGTTGATAAACACTTCCGCTTACGGTCTATGAGGGTACGTAGACAACACTCTCCCCTCTCGTTGCTATGCATCACCATGATCTTGCGTGTGCGTAGGATTTTTTTTGAAATTACTACGTCCCCCAATAGTGGCATCAGAGCTAGGTTTATGCGTAGATGTTATATGCACGAGTAGAACACTAGTGAGTTGTGGGTGATACAAGTCATACAACTTACCAGCATGTCATACTTTGATTCGGCGGCATTTTTGGATGAAGCGGCCCGGACCGACATTACGCGTACGCTTACGCGAGACTGGTTCTACCGACGTGCTTCGCACACAGGTGGCTGGCGGGTGTCAGTTTCTCCAACTTTAGTTGAATTGAGTGTGGCTACGCCCGATCCTTGTGAAGGTTAAAACAACACATACTTGACGAAATATCGTTGTGATTTTGATGCGTTGGTAAAAACGGTTCTTGCTCAGCCCATAGCAGCCACATAAAACTTACAACAACAAAGTAGAGGACGTCTAACTTGTTTTTGCAGGGCATGTTGTGATGTGATATGGTCAAGACATGATGCTAAATTTTATTGTATGAGATGATCATGTTTTGTAACAGAGTTATCGGCAACTGGCAAGAGCCATATGGTTGTCGCTTTATTGTATGAAATGCAATCGCCATGTAATTGCTTTACTTTATCACTAAGCGGTAGCGATAGTCGTAGAAGCAATAGTTGGCGAGACGACAACGATGCTACGATGGAGATCAAGGTGTCGCGCCGGTGACAATGGTGATCATGACGGTGCTTTGGAGATGGAGATCAAAGGCACAAGATGATGATGGCCATATCATATCACTTATATTGATTGCATGTGATGTTTATCTTTTATGCATCTTATTTTGCTTAGATCGACGGTAGCACTATAAGATGGTCTCTCACTAAATTTCACGGTATAAGTGTTCTCCCTGAGTATGCACCGTTGCGAAAGTTCGTCGTGCCGAGACACCACGTGATGATCGGGTGTGATAAGCTCTACGTTCACATACAACGGGTGCAAGCCAGTTTTGCACACGCAGAATACTCGGGTTAAACTTGACGAGCCTAGCATATGCAGATATGGCCTCGGAACACTGAGACCGAAAGGTTGAGCGTGAATCATATAGTAGATATGATCAACATAGTGATGTTCACCATTGAAAACTACTCCATCTCACGTGATGATCGGACATGGTTTAGTTGATATGGATCACGTGATCACTTAGATGATTAGAGGGATGTCTATCTAAGTGGGAGTTCTTAAGTAATTTTATTAATTGAACTTTAATTTATCATGAACTTAGTCCTGGTAGTATTAGCATATCTATGTTGTAGATCAATAGCTCGCGTTTAGCTCCCCTGTTTTATTTTTGATATGATCCTAGAGAATACTAAGTTGAAAGATGTTAGTAGCAATGATGCGGATTGGATCCGTGATCTGAGGATTATCCTCATTGCTGTACAGAAGAATTATGTCCTTCATGTACCGCTAGGTGACAGACCGATTGCAGGAGCAAATGGAGACGCTATGAACGTTTGGCAAGCTCGATATGATGACTACTTGATAGTTAGTGCACCATGCTTTACGGCTTAGAATCAGGGCTTCAAAGACGTTTTTGAAACACCACGGAGCATATGAGATGTTCCAAGAGTTGAAATTAGTATTTAAGACTCATGCCCATGTCGAAAGGTATGAGACCTTTGACAAGTACTTTGCCTATAAGACGGAGAAGAATAGCTCAGCAAGTGAGCATGTGCTCAGAATGTCTGAGTACTACAATCACTTGAATCAAGTGGGAGTTAATCTTCCAGATAAGATAGTGATTGACAGAGTTCTCTAGTCACTATCACCAACTTACTAGAACTTCGTGATGAACTATAATATGCAAGGGATAACGGAAACAATTCCCAAGCTCTTTGTGATGCTGAAATCGACGAAGGTAGAAATCAAGAAAAGCATCAAGTGTTGATGGTTGACAAGACCACTAGTTTCAAGAAAAGGGCAAAGGGAAGAAGGGGAACTTCAAAAAGAACGGCAAGCAAGTTGCTGCTCCCGTGAAGAAGCCCAAAGCTAGACCCAAGCCTGAAACTGAGTGCTTCTACTGCAAAGGAAACGGTCACTGGAAGTGGAACTGCCCTAGATACTTGGCGGATAAGAAGGATGGCAAAGTGAACAAAGGTATATTGGATATACATGTTATTGATGTGTACTTTACTAGTGTTTATAGCAACCCCTCGGCATTTGATACTGGTTCAGTTGCTAAGAGTAGTAACTTGAAACGGGAGTTGCAGAATGAATAGAAACTAGTTAAGGGCGAGGTGACGATGTGTGTTGGAAGTAGTTCCAAGATTGATATGATCATCATCGCACACTCCCTATACTTTTGGGATTAGTGTTGAACCTAAATAAGTGTTATTTGGTGTTTGCGTTGAGCATGAATATGATTTGATCATGTTTATTGCAATATAGTTATTCATTTAAGTTAGAGAATAATTTTTGTTCTGTTTACATGAATAATACCTTGTATGGTCATACACCCAATGAAAATGGTTTGTTGGATCTCGATCATAGTGATACACATATTCATAAGATTGAAGCCAAAAGATGCAAAGTTAATAATGATAATGCAACTTATTTGTGGCACTGCCGTTTAGGTCATATTGGTGTAAAGCGCATGAAGAAACTCCATGCCGATGGACTTTTGGAATCACTTGATTATGAATCACTTGGTACTTGCGAACCATGCCTCATGGGCAAGATGACTAAAACGCCGTTCTCCGGAACAATGGAGCGAGCAACAGATTTGTTGGAAATCATACATACTGATGTATGTGGTCCGATGAATGTTGAGGCTCGCGACGAGTATCATTATTTTCTCACCTTCACAGATGATTTGAGCAGATATGGGTATATCTACTTGATGAAACATAAGTCTAAAACATTTGAAAAGGTCAAAGAATTTCAGAGTGAAGTGGAAAATCATCGTAACAAGAAAATAAAGTTTCTACGATCTGATCGTGGAGGATAATATTTGAGTTATGAGTTTGGTCTTCATTTAAAACAATGCGGAATAGTTTCACAACTAACGCCACCTGAAACACCACAGCGTAATGGTGTGTCCGAACATCGTAACCGTACGTTATTAGATATGGTGCAATCTATGATGTCTCTTACCGATTTACCACTATCGTTTTGGGGTTATGCATTAGAGACAGCTGCATTCACGTTAAATAGGGCACCATCTAAATCCGTTGAGACGACACCATATGAACTGTGGTTTGGCAAGAAACCAAAGTTGTCGTTTCTTAAAGTTTGGGGTTGCGATGCTTATATGAAAAAGTTTCATCCTGATAAGCTCAAACCCAAATCAGAGAAATGTGTCTTCATAGGATACCCAAAGGAGACAGTTGGGTACACCTTCTATCACAGATCCGAAGACAAGACATTCGATGCTAAGAATGGATCCTTTCTAGAGAAGGAGTTTCTCTCGAAAGAAGTGAGTGGGAGGAAAGTAGAACTTGATGAGGTAACTGTACCTACTCCCTTATTGGAAAGTAGTCCATCACAGAAATATGTTCCTGTGACTCCTACACCAATTAGTGAGGAAGCTAATGATGATGATCATGTAACTTCAGATCAAGTTACTACCGAACCTCGTAGGTCAACCAGAGTGAGATCCGCACCAGAGTGGTGCGGTAATCCTGTTCTGGAGGTCATGTTACTTGACCATGACGAACCTACGAACTATGAGGAAGCGATGATGAGCCCAGATTCCGCGAAATGGCTTGAGGCCATGAAATCTGAGATGGGATCCATGTATGAGAACAAAGTGTGGACTTTGGTTGACTTGCCCGATGATCGGCAAGCCATAGAAAATAAATGGATCTTCAAGAGGAAGACGGACGCTGATAGTAGTGTTACTATCTACAAAGCTAGACTTGTCAAAAAAGTTTTGACAAAGTTCAGGGTGTTGACCACGATGAGATTTTCTCACTCGTAGCGATGCTTAAGTCTGTCCGAATCATGTTAGCAAATTGCCACATTTTATGAAATCTGGCAAATGGACGTCAAAACTACATTTCTTAATGGATTTCTTAAAGAAGAGTTGTATATGATGCAACCAGAAGGTTTTGTCGATCCTAAAGGTGCTAACAAAATGTGCAAGCTCTAGCGATCCATCTATGGACTGGTACAAGCATCTCGGAGTTGGAATATATGCTTTGATGAGTTGATCAAAGCATATAGTTTTATACAGACTTGCGGCGAAGCCTGTATTTACAAGAAAGTGAGTGGGAGCACTACAACCTTTTTGATAAGTATATGTGAATGACATATTGTTGATCGGGAACAATGTAGAATTTTCTGGAAAGCATAAAGGAGTATTTGAAAGGAGTTTTTCAAAGAAAGACCTCGGTAAATCTGCTTACATATTGAGCATCAAGATCTATACAGATAGATCAAGACGCTTGATAAGTTTTTTCAATGAGTACATACCTTGACAAGATTTTGAAGTAGTTCAAAATGGAACAGTCAAAGAAAGAGTTCTTGCCAGTGTTGCAAGGTGTGAAATTGAGTAAAACTCAAAGCCCGACCACGGCAGCAGATAGAAAGAAAATAAAAGTCATTCCCTATGCTTCAGCCATAGGTTCTATAAAGTATGCCATGCTGTGTACCAGATCTATTGTATACCCTACACTAAGTTTGGCAAGGGAGTACAATAGTGATCTAGGAGTAGATCACTGGACAGTGGTCAAAATTATCCTTAGTGGAATGAAGATATGTTTCTTGATTATGGAGTTGACAAAAGGTTTGTCGTAAAGGGTTACGTCGATGCAAGTTTTGACACTGATCCAGATGACTCTAAGTCTCAATCTGGATACATATTAAAAGTGGGAGCAATTAGCTAGAGTAGCTCCGTGCAGAGCATTGTTGACATAGAAATTTGCAAAATACATACGGATCTGAATATGACAGACCCGTTGACTAAACTTCTCTCACAAGCAAAACATGATCACACCTTAGTACTCTTTGGGTGTTAATCACATGCCGATGTGAACTAAGATTACTGACTCTAGTAAACCCTTTGAGTGTTGGTCACATGGCGATGTGAACTATGGGTGTTAATCACATGGTGATGTGAACTATTGGTGTTAAATCACATGGCGATGTGAACTAGATTACTGACTCTAGTGCAAGTGGGAGACTGAAGGAAATATTCCCTAGAGGCAATAATAAAGTTATTATTTATTTCCTTATTTCATGATAAATGTTTATTATTCATGCCAGAATTGTATTAACCGGAAACTTAGTACATGTGTGGATACATAGACAAACAGAGTGTCACTAGTATGCCTCTACTTGACTAGCTCGTTGAATCAAAGATGGTTAAGTTTCCTAGCCATAGACATGAGTTGTCATTTGATTAACGGGATCACATCATTAGAGAATGATGTGATTGACTTGACCCATTCCGTTAGCTTAGCACTTGATCGTTTAGTATATTGCTATTGCTTTCTTCATGACTTATACATGTTCCTATGACTATGAGATTATGCAACTCCCGAATACCAGAGGAACACTTTGTGTGCTATCAAACGTCACAACGTAACTGGGTGATTAAAAAGATGCTCTACAGGTGTCTCCGATGGTGTTTGTTGAGTTGGCATAGATCAAGATTAGGATTTGTCATTCCGAGTATCGGAGAGGTATCTCTGGGCCCTCTCGGTAATGCACATCATAATAAGCCTTGCAAGCAATGTGACTAATGAGTTAGTTACGGGATGATGTATTACAGAACGAGTAAAGAGACTTGCCGGTAACGAGATTGAACTAGGTATGAAGATACCGACGATCGAATCTCGGGCAAGTAACATATCGATGACAAAGGGAATAACGTATGTTGTCATAATGATTCGACCGATAAAGATCTTCGTAGAATATGTAGGAGCCAATATGGGCATCCAGGTTCCGCTATTGGTTATTGACCACAGAGGTGTCTCGGTCATGTCTACATAGTCCTCGAACCCGTAGGGTCCGCACGCTTAACGTTCTTTGACGATATAGTACTATATGAGTTATATATGTTGGTAACCGAATGTTGTTCGGAGTCCCGGATGAGATCACGGACACGAGGAGGAGCTCCGGAATGGTCCGGAGGTAAAGATTCATATATTGGATGATATGGTTAGGCCAAGGGGTCAGGCCCACGGGGCTATAAGTCGGTGCAAAAGAAAGTTTTGCGGATGTCAGAGGCCAAACGCCGAAGACCATGGCGTCTGGCCCTGGGCCAGACACCGAGGCCCATGGCGTCTGGGCCAGACGCCAAGGATTGTGGCATTTGGTCCTGGAGTCCGAGTGGGACTCTTGCCTTTCGGGGAAAACCGAGTTTGAGGAGGCTTCTGCTCCACGTTTCGACCCCAGGGCTCAACATATAAATAGAGGGGCAGGGCTTGCACCAAAGACACATCAAGAAACACCAAGCCGTGTGCCGGCAACCCCGTCCCCTCTAGTTTATCCTCCGTCACAGTTTTCGTAGTGCTTAGGCGAAGCCCTGCGGAGATTGTTCTTCACCAACACCGTCACCACGCCATCGTGCTGCCGGAACTCATCTACTACTTCGCCCCTCTTGCTGGATCAAGAAGGCGAGGACGTCATCGAGCTAAACGTGTGCTGAACGTGGAGGTGCCGTACGTTCGGTACTTGATCGGGACGGATCGTGAAGGTGTACGACTACATCAACCGCGTTGATAAACGCTTCCGCTTACGGTCTACGAGGGTACGTAGACAACACTCTCCCCTCTCGTTGCTATGCATCACCATGATCTTGCGTGTGCGTAGGATTTTTTTTGAAATTACTACGTTCCCCAATAGGTTTGGCCAACTAGATTGATTTATCTTTAGTGGGAGAGGTGTGTTGTAATGGGTTCAATCTTGCGGGGCTCTATATCCTAGTGAGAGAAGAGGACAAGACATGTATTTGTATTATGGGATAATTAATTTGGTGCCCTTAGTTGTGTCCCACTCGGCAGGTTTACCCCTAGTTTCTGAAAACACTTGTTCCTGCCCATACCACTTTGCTCCTCTTATGGTTTTGCCCTTTGACCGTTTGACCATCACTTTGGAAACTTCATTAAAATTTCATACTAACTCAGAAAAATTCAAATAAGATATCAAAATGTTTAGAAAAGCATCACCTATATGTGCATGTCATTTGCATTCATGAAAAAAGTGTTGGCCAGTCCCCATCTCAGTTTTAGCTCATATGATCTTAGCATGAATAGTAAAATCTAAAAAATCTAAAAATTCTAAAAAAAATTGGTGGCAAACTTTGACCAATCTTTTCAGTGCTTGCCAAGTTTCATAAGGTAATGACATTCGTGGAAGTCGTGGCAAAAAAATGAAATTTTGGAGCATTGATTTTTGTTTTTTTGCCACGATTTCCATGAATGTCATTCCCTTATGAAACTTGGCAAGCACTCAAAACATTGGTCAAAGTTTGCCACCAATTTTTTTTAGAATTTTTAGAATTTTTTTAGATTTTACTGTTCATGCTAAGATCATATGAGCTAAAACAGAGATGGGGACTGGCCAACACTTTTTTCATGAATGCAAATGACATGCACATATATGTGATGCTTTTCTGAACATTTTGATATCTTATTTGAATTTTTCTAAGTTAGTATGAAATTTTTATGAAGTTTTCAAAGTGATGGTCAAACGGTCAAAGGGCAAAAGCATAAGAGGAGCAAAGTGGTTTGGGCAAGAACAAGTGTTTTCGGAAACTAGGGGTAAACCTGCCGAGTGTGACCCAACTAGGGGCATAAAATCAATTATCCCTTCTATTATTGCCATTAAGGGTAAAACGACGGGGTTTATTCATATTAATTGGATTTACTTTGTCTACATCATGTCATCCCGCTTAAGGTGTTACTCCATTTTATGAATTCAATACCATAGATGCATGCTGGATAGCGGTCGATTGGTGGAGTAATAGTAGTAGATGCAGGCAGGAGTCGGTCTACTTGTCACGGATGTGATGCCTATATACATGATCATTGCCTTGAATATTCTCATAACTATGCACTTTTCTACCAATTGCCCAACGCTAATTTCTTTACCCACTGTATGCTATGTGTTCGAGAGAGAAGCTTCTAGTGAAAACTATGCCCCCCGGGTCTACTTTAATCATATTTAAAAAAAAATCCAAAATACCTTTGCTGCAATTTTATTTCTTTTACTTTTTTTGCAATTTATTTATCTACCACTACAATTGATCCTTGCAAGTAACGAGTTCAAGGGGATTGACAACCCTCTTGTTGGCGCTGGGTGCAAGTATATGCTTTTGTGTGTGGAGGTGCTGTTCACGAGGCTTTGCGTGATTCTCCTATTGGTTCGATAAACGTTGGTTCTTGCTGAGGGAAATACTTATCTCTACTGTACTGGATCTCCCTTATCTCACAAGTAGCAGGAAGAATTTCGGGCGCCGTTGCCGGGGAGACATCATGAAAACCTATCAAGTACCTTCACACAAACTATCATCTACTTGCTCTACTTTTTATTTGCCTTTGCCTCTTGTTTTCATCTCCTCCACTTCTCTAAAAAACAAAAACACAAAAATACTTTGTTTTACTAGTTTGCTTGCAAAAATCATGTCAAAAGACCAAAACAGAAAGGAAAAGTAAAGACATATGGATCCTCATCCACTTGCTAATCTTTTCAAACTTGCTGCATGTTGAAAACCAATAGCTAAATATGAAGAAGTGATAAGAAAATGCTATTGGGATACATTTATTGAATGAAAAGCATGATTGCAATTGCGTTAGTGTAAATTCTATTAATGTCCACTATACTAATGATCATGATTAGGGTGATAATTATGATGTTTCTTACTAAGGATGGCAATTTTACCCATGGGTACGGGTACCCACGGATACCGCACCCGCATGGGCAGGGTATGGGCACAAATTTATATCCATGGTAGTACCCGTACCCTACCCGTTAAGTCATGGGTAGGGCACGGGTATAGCCTTGTACCCATGGATATACCCATACCCTACCTGTTTATACTAACATGTGGACCTTACCCGTGAAGTGTATCGTGAGCTTGTGAGCCTATGTTAAAGTTTTCACCAATTGTCAATTTGAATTGAGATAATTGTCATGTACTCATCTATCTGTAATTGAGTTGAGATAAATGTTTTTTGTCAAATGTTCTATCGATGAATGTACAATTGTGAATAACTTGTGTACTGTTTGATCTACCCATTGGGTACCCGTCGGATATGGGTACGGATAAAGTTTCATACCCATGGGTACGGGTATGGGTAGAATTTTTTACCCATTTGACTACACGAGTATGGGTATGGTATTGCTCTACCCGCTCCATAACCTACCCATTGCCATCCTTACGTATGATCCATGTTTGTTCGTGGTCGGCATGCGTCTACGTCCAGGTCAAACCCAGCTCGATCTGTACACCGACGGAGCTATGAACGAGACCCCTAATTGCTGACGCGTCAGCATCTAGTAGTATTCATCATTATAATCGAGAGGAAAAAGATCCTCAATACAAGGGGACCTTGGTTGAGCCACACTGTCGTGACACATTCCCTACAAATATAATTTGTCAAACAATCGACCACATTATTTTGTGCATGTCGAATCTTCGGAGGAATACACTCCTTGTCGGAACATAAAGCGTTTACGAGATGCCGAGTGGGAGAGAGCTTCACCTGAGAACACTGCTAACGTCTCCGAGGATTCGGACTGTACAATGGCAAGAAAGTTTGTATGTTGAATAACAAGAGCCATACCTTGCATGATCGCATGTAAATCAACCTCCAGCGCCTCGTTGCAATTAAAGATATAGCGATAGGCTCAAAATATGACCGAACCATCTTCTCTTTTTAGTATCATGCCTGCGGCAGCTGTGCCATCTGCTGAAAACAAGGAACCATCAACCGACAGCGCGACGTAGCCAGCCGACGGCCGAGGACAATGTAGGCGTTGCACAGGCGCAACACTCTCTTGGACGTAAACCAACTCACATGCACGCATCTTGCCTTTAACAATTTCCTTCAAGCTATACTTGTGAGACTAAACAAGGGACATCAGATAGCTATCAAGGAATTCCAGTGTAGCCACCACTAGAGGCGTCTCTTTGCCATGTCACAAGTCATTCTGCAGCTGCCAAATGCACCAAATCAACATAATCACCATGTCCCGCATGGTTGCTGTGCAATTCATTAGAACATTCAACAACCAATCATTCTCACTGTCTACTAAGAGTACATCACGGGGCAAGGGCCATATATCACACATGTGCTCCCAAATATTCTGAGCATGGCTGCAGGAAACCAATGTATGGAAGGAACTTTCATCTTCGATACTGCATAGTGTATAGATTTGATAACCCATAAGTATAGGGGATCAATTGTAGCCTTTTTTTATAAGTAAGAGTGTCAAACCCAACGAGGAGCTAAAGGTAGAATTAATATTCTCTCAAGTTCTATCGACCACCGATACAACTCCACACACACTTAACGTTTGCTTTACCTAGAACAAGAATAAAACTACTTTGTAGGTGTAATAGGATAAGTTTGTAAGAATAAAACTAGAAGTACTTAGCGGGATAATAAAAGTTAGGTTGTTTTAGTAGAGAGCATTGTGTAACACAAATAGAAAGATTGTCCATAGGCAATTGAATATAACACGATAGATACTTATCATATGCAATGAGGGAGAGGCATGCGCTAACATAGTTTCCGTACTTGGATCACATGTTCTTATTATTGGAACTCAAGCAAGCATCCACAACTACTAAAGATCATTAAGGTAAAACCCAACCATATCATTAAGTAACAAGTCGTCTTTACTCTCATACGCAACAACCCCCTTACTCGGATTTAAGCTTATGTCTCGCAACCCACTATAAGCGAATCATGAATGTATTGCAACACCCTATAGCGGTTATCCCACACGCTTGCGCGACACGGAGGGCATCATAGGACAACACCATATTAACATTAAACTCATATCAATCACACCATACCACAATTAACCTGTAGGACAAAAGAAATCTACTCACATTATATGATTGCCACACATCATTGGATAACAACATATAGTATTAAGCACCATGTTCAAGTACAGAATTACAACGGGAACAGAGAGGTTACACCACTGCATAGAGTTGTTGGTGTAGATCTCCGTCACGATGGTTTCCCCGGCGGAGCTCCGGCGACACCGAAAGAGAAAGGGGAGAGCCCCCCTCCTTCTTCTTCTTGCTTGACCTCCCCCATAGATGGGAGGAGGGGTTTCCCACTGGTCCATGGACGCCATGGCTCCCGGAGGGCAGGAGCCCCTCCGAGATTGCTTCTCTCTTTGTATTTCTCTTTCATTTTTCGTTTATTTTCGGACGCCTTCACCATTTTTTATATTCCCAAAGATCCATAACTCCATTGGGATGTAATTTTGTGGGGATTTTTGTCTAGAATTTATCTTTCTTGCGGCGAAAGAAGGGCTCCAACCGAGGTAAAAGGGAGTCACAAGGCAACACGGTGCGCCCTAGGGTATCGTCTTGCGTTGATTCTTCTTCCCAAAAATCACATATATTCCAGAATAAACCTCCGCAAAATTTTATCACGTTTGGACTTTGTTTGATATGGATATTCTGCGAAACAAAAAAAATGCAAAGAAAAGGAACCGACACTGGGCACTGGATCAATATGTTAGTTCCAAAAACAATATCAAATGTTGCCAAAAGTATATAAATTTTGTAGAGGCATGAAATAATCAAAAATTATAGATACGACAAAGACGTATCAAGGTTCCACGTCTAGCCAGGTGCCGGTTTGCCTTGTTAAGCATGGCCCAGACACTGACATCCACGTAGTGATCTTCATCTTTTGCGGTACAACTGCTTTCCAAATACAGTTCCATAACGATCGCTCACCATGCGGTGAGCTACTTGATGTGCCCCCCGAGAATGACTCATCATGTTCAGTTGTCGCTAATCTATATGCACTCTTCAGACTGTCCATAGTGGGAGTAACTTCAACAGTAATATATATAGGGTTCAACTCAGCAAATTTACTTATGTGGTAATGATTTAATGAGGAGAGAGATGATTTTAGTAACATAGCTAGTTATTTACACTATGGGTAACACCACACATATCAAGACAAGATGAGTCTATAATCTAATAAAAGAAGTGTTGCATGACACCACACTTATGTTACACCCCACGATGGGTAGTCTCACTATAAAATTTCCAGATTTCTCAGGATTCCCAGCAAAGAAGTCACTTTGTTGTCTTGGAGATGTTCGAATTTTTAGAATCTCCTGAGCATCATCACCAAAAAATGAGTATTAAGCATGTCAATGTTCCAACCTCCGTTATCATCCAAGAAATCGGCCACCCGGTTAAACCGACAGTTACGTTTTGGAGTAACTGGGCCAAAAGAGGAACACCTCGGAATCCATGGATCTCACCAAGTTCTGATCATGGCGCCATTCCCAACCCTCCAAATAATGCCCTTCTTGACCAGCTCCAATCCCTGCTCAATCCCCTTCCAAACAGCCGAGGAGGTACGTGAAAAAATAGTGTCCAATAGGTTCCCAGTAGGACTGTATTTTGCACGGAGGAGATGAGCACACAAACTGTTAGGTGCATCCAGCAAACCGCCAGTCTTGTTTATCAAGTAATGATTGGTTGAAAGCCCTCACATCACGGAAGCCCATACCACCTTTAGACCTGGGTAATATCATTTTATCCCAACTAAGCTAGGCCATGTTACGCTTTCCCTTCTCGACCACCACCAATATTGCCTCATCAATCGTGTCAGATCAACACATACCGAGGCAGGAAGACGGAACACACTCATCACATATGAAGGGATAGCTTGGGCCACTGCCTTAATAAGAATCTTTTTATTTCCAGAAGACAAATATTGTTAACTCCAATCCAATGGACATTTACTCAACACCGCTTGAACGGTTTCAAATCTACCCTTGTGCATCCTCCCTTCCGGCACTGCAAGGCCCAAGTACTTAGGCTCAAAAACTCCATTTGTGACACCTAGGATATTTTTCATCTCCATGGAAATCGCAGGTAAGAAATTTTCAGAAAAAAGAATGGAACACTTGGTAGGGTTAATGTGTTGGCCTGTGGCTGAGGCATAAGTGCTCAAAACATCCTTAACCAAACATGCATGTTGCTCAGAAGCTTGAAAGAATAATAATGAGTCATCCACAAACAGAAGATGTGAAATAGTTTGCGCCCTTCGACATATTTTCAATCCTTCCTCCGCCATGGACTTCCTGATCAGTGCAGACAATGCACCAGCAACAAAGAGAAATAAAAACATGGACAAATGATTACCTTGGCGAAGTCCCTGTGAAGGGGTAAAAGACTCGAGTAATTTTCCATTAAACTTTATGCAATATTTCAGCAAAGTAACACAAGCCATAATACGAGAAATCCATGATGTAGCAAAACCCCACTTACATAGGGCCTACACAAGAAACACATAGTCGACGCGATCTGATGTCTACTACGCAACCTTCTTCTTGTAGACGTTGTTGGGCCTCCAAGTGCAGAGGTTTGTAGGACAGTAGCAAATTTCCCTCAAGTGGATGACCTAAGGTTTATCAATCCGTGGGAGGCGTAGATGAAGATGGTCTCTCTCAAACAACCCTGCAACCAAATAACAAAAAGTCTCTTGTGTCACCAACACACCCAATACAATGGTAGATTGTATAGGTGCACTAGTTCGGCGAAGAGATGGTGATACAAGTGTAATATAGATGGTAGATATAGGTTTTTGTAATCTGAAAATATAAAAACAGCAAGGTAGCAAGTGATAAAAGTGAGCGTAAACGGTATTGCAATGCTAGGAAACAAGGCCTAGGGTTCATACTTTCACTAGTGCAAGTTCTCTCAACAATAATAACATAATTGGATCATATAACTATCCCTCAACATGCAACAAAGAGTCACTCCAAATTCACTAATAGCGGAGAACAATCAAAGAGATTATTGTAGGGTACGAAACCACCTCAAAGTTATCCTTTCTGATCGATCTATTCAAGAGTCCATAGTAAAATAACACGAAGCTATTCTTTCCGTTCAATCTATCATAGAGTACGTACTAGAATAACACCTTAAGACACAAATCAATCAAAACCCTAATGTCACCTAGATACTCCAATGTCACCTCAAGTATCCGTGGGTATGACCACACAATCCCAGATTCATCTATTCAACCAACACAAAGAACTTCAAAGAGTGCCCCAAAGCTTCTACCGAAGAGTCAAGACGAAAACGTGTGGCAACCCCTATGCATAAGTTCACGAGCAGAACCCGCAAGTTGATCCCCAAAACATACATCAAGTGGATCACGTGATATCCCATTGTCACCACAGATAAGCACATGCAAGACATACATCAAGTGTTCTCAAATCATTAAATACTCAATCCGATAAGATAACTTCAAAGGGAAAACTCAATCCATTACAAGAGAGTAGAGGGGGAGAAACATCATAAGATCCAACTATAATAGCAAAGCTCACGATACATCAAGACCGTACCACCTCAAGAACACGAGAGAGAGAGAGATCAAACACATAGCTACTGGTACATACCCTCAGCCCTGAGGGTGAACTACTCCCTCCTCATCGTGGAGAGCGCCGGGATGATGAAGATGGCCACCGGAGAGGGATTCCTCCCTCCGGCAGGGTGCCGAAACAGGGTCCCGATTGGTTTTTGGTGGCTATAGAGGCTTGCGGCGGCGGAACTCCCGATCTATTTTGTTCTCTGATGTTTTTAGGGTATATGGACATATATAGGCGAAAGAAGTCGGTCAGGGGAGCCACGAGGGTGGGGGGCGCGCCCAGGGGGGTAGGGCGCGCCTCCCTGCCTCGTGGCTTACTCGAAGCTTCCCTGACGTCTACTCCAAGTCTCCTGGATTGCTTCCGTTCCAAAAATTACTCTCCCGAAGGTTTCATTCCGTTTGGACTCCGTTTGATATTCCTTTTCTTCGAAACACTGAAATAGGCAAGAAAACAGCAATTTGGGCTGGCCTCCGGTTAATATGTTAGTCCCAAAAATAATATAAAAGTGTATAATAAAGCCCATTAAACATCCAAAACAGAATATATAATAGCATGGAACAATCAAAACTTATAGATACGTTGGAGACGTATCAAGCATCCCCAAGCTTAATTCCTGCTCGTCCTCAAGTAGGTAAATGATAAAAACAGAATTTTTGATGTGGAATGCTACCTAACATATTTATCAATGTAATCTTCTTTATTGTGGCAAGAATATTCAGATCCATAAAATTCAAGACAAAAGTTTAATATTGACATAAAAATAATAATACTTGAAGCATACTAACTAAGCAATTATGTCTTCTCAAAATAACATGGCCAAAGAAAGTTCATCCCTACAAAATCATATAGTTTAGTCATGCTCCATTTTCGTCCCACAAGAATGCTCTCATCATGCACAACCCCGATGACAAGCCAAGCAATTGTTCCATACTTTAGTAATCTCAAACTTTTTCAACTCTCACGCAATACATGAGCGTGAGCCATGGATATAGCACTATGGGTGGAATAGAGTATAATGATGGGGGTTGTATGGAGAAGACAAAAAGGAGAAAGTCTCACGTTGACGCGGCTAATCAACGGGTTAGGAAGATGCCCATAAATTGATGTCAATGCAAGGAGTAGGGATTGCCATGCAACGGATGCACTAGAGCTATAAATGTATGAAAGCTCAACAAAAGAAACTAAGTGGGTGTGCATCCAACTTGCTTGCTCAGGAAGACCTAGGGCATTTGAGGAAGCCCATTGTTGGAATATACAAGCCAAGTCTATAATGAAAAATTCCCACTAGTATATGAAAGTGACAAAACAAGAGACTCTCTATCATAAAGATCATGGTGCTACTTTGAAGCACAAGTGTGGAAAAAGGATAGTAGCATTGTCCCTTCTTTTCTTTTCTTTTTCCTTTTTTATTTGGCATTTCCCCTTTTTTTATTTGGCCTTCCCCCCTTTTTTGGGACAATGCTCTATTAATGATGATCATCACACTTCTATTTATTTACAACTCAATGATTACAACTCGATACTAGAACAAAGTATGACTCTATATGAATGCCTCCGGCGGTGTACCGGGAAGGGCAATGAATCAAGAGTGACATGTATGAAATAATATGCATGGTGGCTTTGCCACAAATACGATGTCAACTACATGATCATGAAAGGCAATATGACAATGATGAAGGGTGTCATAATAAATGGAACAATGGAAATTTGCATGGCAATATATCTCGGAATGGCTATGGAAATGCCATAATAGGTAGGTATGGTGGATGTTTTGAGGAAGATTTAAGGAGGTTTATGTGTGATAGAGCGTATCGTATCACGGGGTTTGGATGCACCGGCGAAGTTTGCACCAACTCTCAAGGTGAGAAAGGGCAATGCACGGTACCGAAGAGGCTAGCAATGATGAAGGGTGAGAGTGCGTATAATCCATGGACTCAACATTAGTCATAAAGAACTCACATACTTATTGCAAAAATCTACAAGTCATCAAAAACCAAGCACTACGCGCATGCTCCTAGGGGGATAGATTGGTAGGAAAAGACCATCGCTCGTCCCCAACCGCCACTCATAAGGATGACAATCAAAGAACACCTCATGTTTCAAATTTGTTACACAACGGTTACCATACGTGCATGGTACGGGACTTGCAAACTTCAACACAAGTATTTCTCAAATTCACAACTACTCAACTAGCACAACTTTAATATCACTACCTCCATATCTCAAAAAAATCATCAAGCATCAAACTTCTCTTAGTATTCAACACACTTATATGAAAGTTTTTATTATATCCCTCTTGGATGCCCATCATATTAGGACTAGTTTTTAACCAAAGCAAATTACCATGCTGTTTAGGAATCTCAAAATAATATAAGTGAAGCATGAGAGTTCATCTATTTCTTCAAAATAAAACCACCACCGTGCTCTAAAAGGATATAAGTGAAGCACTAGAGCAAACAACAAACTACTCCGAAAGATATAAGTGAAGATCAATGAGCAGTTGAATAATTATGCAACTATGTGAAGACTCTCTAACATTTAAGAATTTCAAATCTTGGTATTTTATTCAAACAGCAAGCAAAACAAAACAAAATAAAATGACGCTCCAAGCAAAACACATATCATGTGGTGAATAAAAATATAGCTCCAAGTAAAGTTACCGATGAACGAAGACGAAAGAGGGGATGCCATCCGGGGCATCCCCAAGCTTAGGCTCTTGGTTGTCCTTGAATATTACCTTGGGGTGCCTTGGGCATCCCCAAGCTTAGGCTCTTGCCACTCCTTATTCCATAATCCATCGAATCTTCACCCAAAACTTGAAAACTTCACAACACAAAACTCAACAGAAAACTCGTAAGCTCCGTTAGTATAAGAAAATAAATCACCACTTAGGTACTGTTGTGAAATCATTCTAAATTCATATTTGTGTAATACCTACTGTATTCCAACTTATCTATGGTTCATACCCTCTGATACTACTCATAGATTCATCAAAATAAGCAAACAACACATAGAAAACAGAATCTGTCGAAAACAGAACAGTCTGTAGTAATCTGTATCAAACATATACTTATGGAACTACAAAAATTCTGAAATAAATTGGTGGACCTGGGGAGTTTATCTATTAATCATCTGCAAAAATAATCAACCTAAAATCACTCTCCAGTAAAAATGGCAGCTAATCTCGTGAGCGCTAAAGTTTCTGTTTTTTACAGCAAGATCAAAAAGACTTCACCCAAGTCTTCCCAAAGGTTCTACTTGGCACAAACACTAATTAAAACATAAAACCACATCTAACCAGAGGCTAGATAGATTATTTATTGCTAAACAGGAGCAAAAAGCAAGGAACTAAAATAAAATTGGGTTGCCTCCCAACAAGCGCTAACGTTTAACGCCCCTAGCTAGGCATGATGATTTCAATGATGCTCACATAAAAGATAAGAATTGAAACATAAAGAGAGCATCATGAAGAATATGACTAGCACATTTAAGTCTAACCCACTTCCTATGCATAGGTATTTTGTGAGCAAACAACTTATGGGAACAATAATCAACTAGCATAGGAAGGCAAAACAAGCATAACTTCAAAACTTTAAGCACATAGAGAGGAAACTTGGTATTATTGCAATTCCTACAAGCATATATTCCCCCTCATAATAATTTTCAGTAGCATCATGAATGAATTCAACAATATAACCAGCACCTAAAGCATTCTTTTCATGATCTGCAAGAATAGAATTTTTATTACTCTCCACATAAGCAAATTTCTTCTCATGAATAGTAGTGGGAGCAAACTCAACAAAATAACTATCATGTGAGGCATAATCCAATTGAAAACTAAAATCATGATGACAAGTTTCACGGTTATCATTATTCTTTATAGCATACATGTCATCACAATAATCATCATAGATAGCAACTTTGTTCTCATAATCAATTGGAACCTCTTCCAAAATAGTGGATTCATCACTAAATAAAGTCATGACCTCTCCAAATCCACTTTCATAATTATCACAATAATATTCAACATCCTCCAAAATAGTGGGATCATTACTTCCTAAAGTTGACACTCTTCCAAACCCACCTTCATCAATATAATCATCATAAATAGGAGGCATGCTATCATCATAATAAATTTGCTCATTAAAACTTGGGGGACAAAACATATCATCTTCATCAAACATAGCATCCCCAAGCTTGTGGCTTTGCATATCATTATCATCATGGATATTCATAGAATTCATACTAACAACATTGCAATCATGCTCATCATTCACATATTTTATGCCAAGCATTCTATGTAATTCTTCTTCTAGTACTTGAGCACAATTTTCCTTCCCATCATTTTCACGAAAGACATTAAAAAGATGAAGCATATGAGGCAACCTTAATTCCATTTTTTTGTAGTTTTCTTTTATAAACTAAACTAGTGTTAAAACAACAAACAAAAAGATTCGATTGCAAGATCTAAAGATATACCTTCAAGCACTAACCTCCCCGACAACGGCGCCAGAAACTGCTTGATGTCTACTACGCAACCTTCTTCTTGTAGACGTTGTTGGGCCTCCAAGTGCAGAGGTTTGTAGGATAGTAGCAAATTTCCCTCAAGTGGATGACCTAAGTTTTATCAATCCGTGGGAGGCGTAGGATGAAGATGGTCTCTCTCAAACAGCCCAGCAACCAAATAACAAAAAGTCTCTTGTGTCCCCAACACACCCAATACAATGGTAGATTGTATAGGTGCACTAGTTCGGCGAAGAGATGGTGATACAAGTGTAATATAGATGGCAGATATATGTTTTTGTAATCTGAAAATATAAAAACAGCAAGGTAGCAAGTGATAAAAGTGAGCGTAAACAGTATTGCAATGCTAGGAAACAAGGCCTAGGGTTCATACTTTCACTAGTGCAAGTTCTCTCAACAATAATAACATAATTGGATCATATAACTATCCCTCAACATGCAACAAAGAGTCACTCCAAAGACACTAATAGCGGAGAACAATCAAAGAGATTATTGTAGGGTACGAAACCACCTCAAAGTTATCCTTTCTGATCGATCTATTCAAGAGTCCATAGTAAAATAACACGAAGCTATTCTTTCCTTTCAATCTATCATAGAGTTCGTACTAGAATAACACCTTAAGACACAAATCAACCAAAACCCTAATGTCACCTAGATACTCCAATGTCACCTCAAGTATCCGTGGGTATGATTATACGATATGCATCACACAATCTCAGATTCATCTATTCAACCAACACAAAGAACTTCAAAGAGTGCCCCAAAGCTTCTACCGAAGAGTCAAGACGAAAACGTGTGGCAACCCCTATGCATAAGTTCACGAGCAGAACCCGCAAGTTGATCACCAAAACATACATCAAGTGGATCACGTGATATCCCATTGTCACCACAGATACGCACATGCAAGACATACATCAAGTGTTCGCAAATCATTAAAGACTCAATCCGATAAGATAACTTCAAAGGGAAAACTCAATCCATTACAAGAGAGTAGAGGGGGAGAAACATCATAAGATCCAACTATAATAGCAAAGCTCGCGATACATCAAGACCGTAGCACCTCAAGAACACGAGAGAGAGAGATCAAACACATAGCTATGTACATACCCTCAGCCCCGAGGGTGAACTACTCCCTCCTCATCGTGGAGAGTGCCGGGATGATGAAGATGGCCACCGGAGAGGGATTCCTCCCTCCGGCAGGGTGCCGGAACAGGGCCCCGATTGGTTTTTGGTGGCTACAGAGGCTTGCGGCGGCGGAACTCCCGATCTATTCTGTTCTCTGATGTTTTTTGGGTATATGGACATATATAGGCGAAAGAAGTCGGTCAGGGGAGCCACGAGGGGCCCACGAGGGTGGGGGCGCGCCCAGGGGGTAGGGCGTGCCTCCCTGCCTCGTGGCTTCCTTGAAGCTTCCCTGACGTCTACTCCAAGTCTCCTGGATTGCCTTCATTCCAAAAATAACTCTCCCGAAGGTTTCATTCCGTTTGGACTCCGTTTGATATTCCTTTTCTTCGAAACACTAAAATAGGCATGAAAACAACAATTTGGGCTGGGCTCCGGTTAATAGGTTAGTCCCAAAAATAATATAAAAGTGTATAATAAAGCCCATTAAACATCCAAAACAGAATATATAATAGCATGGAACAATAAAAAATTATAGATACGTTGGAGACGTATCAAGCATCCCCAAGCTTAATTCCTGCTCGTCCTCGAGTAGGTAAATGATAAAAATAGAATTTTTGTGGTGGAATGCTACCTAACATATTTATCAATGTAATCTTCTTTATTGTGGCAAGAATATTCAGATCCATAAGATTCAAGACAAAAGTTTAATATTGACATAAAAACAATAATACTTCAAGCATAGTAACTAAGCAACTATGTCTTGTCAAAATAACATGGCCAAAGAAAGTTCATCCCTACAAAATCATATAGTTTAGTCATGCTCCATTTTCGTCAGACAAGAATGCTCTCATCATGCACAACCCCGATGACAAGCCAAGCAATTGTTTCATACTTTAGTAATCTCAAACTTTTTCAACTTTGATGCAATACATGAGCGTGAGCCATGGATATAGCACTATGGGTGGAATAGAGTATAATGATGGGGGATGTGTGGAGAAGACAAAAAGGAGAAAGTCTCACATTGACGCGGCTATTCAACGGGCTATCATTCGCTCCATCTTCTAAGGAACATTGCACCATGTCCCATCCAAGTTGCCCAAGCACCGAATATAATTTCTCCTTGCCTGCCAAACATCGCGACGGTGGGGGTATTTGGTATTTCGCTCCCCTTCTTTCAGCCATGTGATATGTGAGCATTGCAACCATAACATTTTCTCATGGTATAATAATTTTTAAAGTTGGTTTCTATTTTTCTGCATACTCATACGATCTGCTCCATTAAGCTTCACTGTCTCTAGCTCACCACAGAGCTTCTCTATGCCATTGTTGACAAGAGCAAAATTCTTTCAGCTCCAATCCTTCAAACTATGCATAAGTGCTCACAACGACTCCGCTACATAGGAGGATAGTTGTCATGGTGGGCGCACGACAGATGCCAAGGGATGGCTAAAGATAGGAGGAGGCTCGAGGGCACTGGTCGGCTCCAGAGGCGAGGTTGGCATGAGAGAGCGCGGGACGCAAGACATACCCAGGTTCGGGGCTCTCCGGAGAGATAATACCCTAGTCCTACCGAGTGTAGTTGATGTGCATCAGTATAGAGTTGCTCCTAGAGCTGTACGGAGGAAGAAGGAAGGCTGGCCAAGGCTTAGGCTGCTCCCTCTCCTTGGGTGTTGCTTGCTATGTGTGTGAGTGAGTGATCGATCGCCCATATGCATGAGGGCTCTTGGGGGATTTTATAGTCAACCCCCAGGGGTACAATGGTAATGTTACAAGGCCATGGGGCCGGGTTGTCATCGTCCGGGAAGCCGGTGCTGGGACCCACCGGATGTCAGGGCTCGCCGGGTTCACTGGGCGCGGGACCCGCCGGGTGTAGGGGCACTGTTGGCCGTCTTGTCGATCGTCAGGGAGTGGCCGGGTTGAGTCCGCTATAGTGGCGCTCCGTCAGGTCGCCACTTGCTAGCGTCGGCAGTGACGACGGATGTACTGTAGCCACGTCAACCCTGGTCAGCGCGTAGGTGGGGCACTGTTGCCACACCCGGCTGACCAGAGGCATGGGTGGGGCACTGTTGCCTTGCTCATCTCTGAATGAAGACTCGTCCCATCGTACGACCTGGATGGGACGGGAGCTGACCCGTGGCCGGGTTGGAGAACACGCCAAGGGGAAGCTGGCTCGTTAGGGAAGTCTTGGTGCGCCCGGTTCGGCTGCCTTGCGCCGGCCGTCGGGGCCGGGTTGAGGAATTTGGCCGGGTCAAGGGGCTTGGCCGGATCGAGCGACCCGGCCAAGTGTGAGCCGGCTTGAGGGGCGTTGCTGGCCCCGTTGTTTTTGAAAAGGATCCGGGTTCCGTTGCCTGCCTGGGATTCATCCCCCGACAGTAGTCCCTGAAGCTGTGAAGGTCCGCCGTCTTCGGATGGGAGGGCCTTTGCAGTCCCCCCCCCCTCGAGGAGGCGAATTTTGTGCCCGCGAGGTCCGGCAACACCCACTGTGTGCCGGCTTTCGGAAGCCGGATCGCTGCACCCCGGCAGGGGCGGGAAATCGTAGAGTCCGTCGAATCTTGGGGTAATGTTTTGGGCTTCGCGCGGGTGCCACGTGGCGCCTGGGACCCGGAGGGGCCTGACAGGCCACACGCGCGATAGGACGGGGCGACGTGCTGGGGCCCGCCGCTGCGCGCCATCGGCCCACGTGCGCGGATTTATTGCGGCATCCGCGGGTCGGTTGCCATTCTTGAGACAGTTATTGCGCACGTACGTGCGCAGTTATTGCGGGGAAGTGCGAAAGGCGAGCGTGAACGACCCCACTTCCCCATGTTTCAAACCGTGGCTTATAAATTGGGGGGAGGGGGGCAGCAGAAATCATTCTCGCTCGCACTCCCCTACCCCTTCTTCCTTCCTCTGCTTCTTGCAACCGCCGTGTGCTGCGACGCCCACCGCTCCGAGCAGAGCTTCATCGCCGTTCTTCTTCCTGTCTCTTTTTCGTCTTTGTCCATGGCGCTACCGTCGGGCTCATGGATCGGCTCGACCGTCACCCCGGACGACATCACCTATCCTCGTACCTCCAGGCGCTTGCCAGGGGAGACGGAGGTCGCCGCACGCTTGCCGCGGGGCGAGCGGGAGCCGCAGCCAGAGGGCACGGAGCGTGTGGTCTTCTACCCGCACTTCAAGCGCGGGTTCGGCCTTCTGGCGAGCACCTTCTTCCGCGACTTCCTGGAGTTTTTGGGATCCAGCCTCATCATCTTGGCGCCGGCGCCATCGTGCAGCTTTCGGGCTTCGTCACCCTCTGCGAGGGGTACCTAGGGGTCGAGCCTTCAATCGACCTCTGGGTGCGCTTCTTCTCCTTGAAGCAGGAGGGGCCGAGGGCCGGGGAGATGTCCGAGTGCGGGGCCGCCGTCATCTCCAAGCGGTCTGGTGCTGACTGGGCCAAGATGCCGCTGGAGGATTCTGCCAAGAAGTGGCAGAATTCTTTCTTCTACGTCCGCAACCTCGGCGCGGACCGCATCAACTTGCCGCCCTTTGTCAACTCACCGCTGAGGGATAAGCAGAACTGGGGTTACTACCCCAAGCATCCATCGCAGGAGGTGCTCAAGCTGTTCGAGCGGGTGTCAGTGATGAAGAAGCGGGAAGGGCTCACCGGCACCGACCTCATCACCGCCTTCATCGTCCGCCGGGTGCTGCCGCTGCAGCAGCGCAGCCACCTCATCGGCGAGATGAGAGGGCTTACCCCAATCGCATGTCGAACATGCGGCTGGGGGCGGACCAGGTCGCCCGCCGGGTCAATGACATCTCCAAGGCCAACCTGCGGGATGACTGGGAGTTCGGGAAACCTCCGTACCGCCAGGCGAACCCGGTGCCCGTGGTGAGTCCCTGGTCTCCGTACTTTGCTGTTGCTCATCTTCTTATTCGCCCTGACGCGATGCGGGAGGTGCTTTTGAATGCCGTCCGACATCCTTACGACCGGGCGCGGACGCAGGTGGTGTGCGCTGCCTCGGAGGAGCCCGAGGCCCACGGCGGAGGGGAGGGGGCGACCGCCGACCCGGGCGCAGGGCGCTGGGCGGGTAAGTTTATCTTCACTTCTTGAGTTGCCAGTCGTGGGACGGTCTTGGGGGTGCTGATGCGAGTTGTCGTTGTAGCGGTGCCAGGTGGAGGAGGCTGTGGCGCGGCCCGAGTCGGGTCGTCTCTGGGGGCGCCGGTGGCGAGCCGGCCGCATGGGAAGGACAACGTCGCGCGGCAGACCCGGCCGGGGGTGCGAAGCCGCCCGCCAAGAGGAGGCGTGGCACTCCGTAGGAGAGAGCGACGAGGCCCGCCGTTCCGGTGGTGCCGGGGTGAGTTCCTTTTTTCCTTGAATCCAAGTGGCCGAGCGGCTCTGCTTGGCTCTCGCGTATTTACTCTGTCTTGGGTTTCAGGTCGCCGATTTCGTTGGCGCTAGTGGTGGCGGATGCCGCGTCCAATGAGGGCGCCGCATTCCGGAGGAGCCGGGCCGGCACCGTCGACCGGGACGAGGAGGAGCGGGCGGATCCAGATCTTGGTCTGGACCCGGCCGACACCGAAGGCCTGGCCTGGCGGGACCGAAACCGGGCCGAGGCAGAGTTGGAGGCGGCGTCGACCCAGGCCTGGGTTAACGTCGCGGCAACGTGGGCGCGGGCCGGCGAGGAGCCGGGGTGGTCGGAGATGCCGACAGGGACGGTGGCGGTGGCGATGGTCTTCGTGCCGTCGCTGGAGGGGGAGCGCGGCCAAGGCGGCCGTGCGGATGTGATGGACCTCGACCGGGAAGTCGTGGTTGTCGGGGATGACACCCCGCCGCGGACCAACGTGGTCGAGCGGACGGGGGCCAACGGAGGCGGCGGCGACGCCGTCTTGGAGGAGGCGCCGCGGATGGCGCCGGAGGGGATGCCTCAGGCGCCGACGAGCGAGGCGCCGTTGGTGGTGGAGCCACATGCCACTCCAGCCACTGAACCGACATCGGTGCCGGAAAAGGTGCCGGAGAAGGCGCCGGCCGCCGGGGAGGCGGCCAGCGGAGAGCACGCCCTGGTGCTCAGGCCAGGGGGTCGCCGGGCCGTCGGGTCACAGCCGACGCGGAGCGGGACCAGCGAGGTCTTCTTCGGGCCTCTGACCCAGGAGGAGGCGGCGATGGCCGCCGTGACCCGGCGCCTGCGAGGGCGGACGGACCGGATCCAGGCCTTCGCCCAGGACGAGGTGGAGCAGACACGACAGCTGGAGCACGTCGTGTTCGTAAGTTTCCCTTGCTTTCTGCTTTTCTTTTTCTGTTGCTTCTTCTTTGTGGGGCGCGCTAGCACACCCACTGGGTGTAGCCCCCGAGATTCGGGCTGACTGTGTAGCAGTTGGGTCGAATCTTAAATTGTTGCCTTGTGTTGATTGTTGCCTTCTGCAGCAACTGGACTCATACCGGGTCAGCGTCTTCAGCCGGCTCATGGAGGCGCACCGAAAGCTCAAGGAGCAGCTCGCTGCCAAGGAGGAGGGACTCCGCGCCACGACAGTTATTCTTTTTGCGTGCTCTTTTTGAGTGGGAGCGCGCTAGCACACCCACTGGGTGTAGCCCCCGAGATTCGGGCCAACTGTGTAGCAGTTGGGTCGAATCTTAAAATAGTACTTTGTTTCTGAATCTCCCTTCTGCAGCCGAGGTGCTGTCCTGGAGGACCTGGCTGATTCGGGCCGGCCTCCACTACGACCGGCTTGTTGTTGACACCGGCCGGCTCGGGGCCGATGTGGCGAAGGCGAGGGCGGAGGCGACGGGACCCCGGCAGGCACTCGATGAAGCCAACCGGCTGCGGGAGCAGCTGGCGGGCGCCAAGGGCCGTCTTGAGGCCGAGGTGGAACGCCTCAAGGCGGAAGCCGCCAAGGTTGTGGAGGCGCAGGGGGCCCTTGCCGAGGCGGATTAGCAACACGGCTAGCTGGCTGACGACAAGGGCCAGCTGCAGGCCGAGGTGGAGCGCCTGAAGGCGCTGGTGGCCGCGGCGGAGGAGACCCGTCAGGGGGAAATCGGTCGCCACGAGGAGGCCGAGAAGGCGATCGAGGACAAGGATGCCGAGCTGAAGACGGCCCTTCCCAAGGCCGCCGATCTGGAGAAGATGCTCCAGGAGCGTGACCGCACCATCGCCCGGGAGTGACGCGGTACGTTGCTCGAAGCGCAGCACCTGGAAGAGTCCTTCTCCAGTAAGTGCTTTCCTTGGGTTTTTTCAGGGCTGGGATCCCGGCGTCATGTCCTTGGTGACTTTCTTCTGACTTGCTTTCCTTCTTGACAGGGGCCTTCCCGGAGACGCGCCAGCTAGCGGAGGAGGCGGTCCACTTTCAGCGCGATCCGCAGGGCGTCGTCGGCTCCGAGACTGATCCGTGGGTGGCCTGGACCTTCCCGGAGATCGTGATCGCCGCCGAGGCTCGTCTACGAGTCTTGGGCGATCATATGGGGCGGCTCTCTCAGGCCGGTGCAGCGATGACGGCTGTCGGTGTTAAAACCGGCGGATCTCGGGTAGGGGGTCCCGAACTGTGCGTCTAAGGTCGATGGTAACATGAGACAGGGGACACGGTGTTTACCCAGGTTCAGGCCCTCTCTATGGAGGTAATACCCTACTTCCTTCTTGATTGATCTTGATGAATATGAGTATTACAAGAGTTGATCTACCACGAGATCGTAATGGCTAAAACCCTGGAAGTCTAGCCTGTATGATTATGATTGTCCTACGGACTAAGCCCTCCGGTTTATATAGACACCGGATGGGACTAAGGTTGTACAAAGTCGGTTACAGAGAAAGGAATCGTCATATTTGGACACCAAGCTTGTCTTCCACGCCAAGGAGAGTCCCATCCGGACACGGGAGAGAGTCTTCGGTCTTGTATCTTCACAGCCCATCAGTCCGGCCTACATATCATAGTCCGGACGCCCGAGGACCCCTTAATCCAGGACTCCCACAGTAGCCCCTGAACCAGGCTTCAATGACGAGGTGTCCGGCGTGCAGATTGTTTTCGGCATTGCAAGGCGGGTTCCTTCTCCGAATACTCCAACACAGTCTTCAAACACAACGAACGTGTCCAGCTCGGCAAAACAAGTACCACACACCACCGTAGAGAGTATAATATTTCACGAGTCCAATCCGCTGACAACTTTTTGTAGTGTAATATCACGTCTCTGCCCGGTCATTATTTTGAACCGTTTTCATCCTGCCATTCCATGTTTCGAGACGCGGTTTCATTGGCACGTCTTGTCGAAGCAGAGATCATGTCCCCTTATTGCGGTTCTCATCAATACGGGCGTGGGTAATCCTACCATGTCGTTTGCATAGCCCTTGGGAACAGGCAAGTTTTAAGGCGAGTGGGGAGGCGCTTGATATTCACCGCCTTTATAAGGAGATAAGGATTCCTTTCCTTCACCCACGCCTTCTTTCTCTCTCTGCCCTCCCATTCTCGAGCTCCAGCGCCCAAGTCCTCATCCTTTCCGCCTCAAGAAAGCACTCCACCATGTCCGGATCTGGAGCGCAAGGCAAGTGGATGGCCTCCTCCGTCAAGGAGAAGGACATCACCAAGATTCTGGAGGCCGGGTACCTGGCCAAAGAAATCGCCCACCGGCTTCCGGCCAAGGGGCAGATCGTTCCTACCCCGAAGCCCAATGAGAGGGTGGTGTTCATCCCCCACTTCGTCCGTGGGATAGGATTTCCTCTCCACCCTTTCATCCGCGGACTCATGTTCTATTACAGGCTAGATTTCCACGATCTAGCCCCAAACTCTTTCCTCAACATCTCGGCATTTATTGTCGTGTGCGAGGCCTTCCTCCGCATTCCACCCCACTTCGGACTGTGGCTTAAGATCTTCAACGTGAAGCCGAAGGTGGTGGATGGCCAACACGCAGAGTGCAGAGGTGCCATGGTGAGCAAGATGCCCAATGTCACATGGCCCAAAGGTACCTTTGTGGAGACCGTCAAAGAGTGGCAGAAACTATGGTTCTATATCACAGAGCCCCGCAACGCCACCTGGGCCGCGGCTCCCAAATTCATGTCCGGAGCCCCAATACGACTCACCTCCTGGCTAGAGAAGGGCCTGAATTGGTCTTCGTCGGATGAGCTGACAGCGCTGCAAATGCACATCCAGAGCATGGTGGACAAGAACATCAAGCTCGTCAATGTGATCCAGGTGATGCTAGTTTGCCGGATCCTTCCATGCCAGAGCCGGACTTGCCATTTATGGGAGTTCAATCCGTCCGAGCACCAGACCTTGCAATAGTTCTTCGGAACTATGCACGAAGATATCTGGAAGGTGCTCTTCAAGGGCAACGAGACGCTGCCGGAGATGACCGAGGACCGTGGGCACGCCCTGGCCCATCCCGCCAGTGCGGTAAGTCTTTCGCATTTCAAGGTGTATCCTTTACTTGCTTGTTCAGGGAAGATACCTAGGCCTCACCATTTATTTTTTCCAGGGCTGGACAAAGAAGGCGGAGCGGATTCGGTGTCCGGCTCCGGTGCCCGAGGAACCAGCCAACCCGCTTCTGACGAAGATGCTGGTCCCGGCGCCTTACCAGGCGCCGGAGAAGAAGGCCAAGGGGGCCAGAAGTGGCCTCCGCCGCAAGGGTGCTTCGAACGTGACGTCCGAAGACAACGAGACTCAATCCTCCGCCGCCGAAGACTACGACGAGGAGGAGGAAGAAAGCAACTCCCCCCTGAGGGGGGAAGGAAGAAGAGGGCGGCCTCCACAAATCTGGAGGCAGAGGCGTCCAAGAGGGGGAAGGGCTCCTTCGGGGATAACTCCGCATGGGACGTCGAAAGCAGCCCAGAACCGCGCCCCCGAAACAAGCCCCGGCCGAATCGTGAGTACTAAAAAACCCAGATGCGTCTATATATCCGGCCTCTCTGCTTCATAGTCTTAACATGTTGAATCACGCACTTGTAGTCCGGCTCGTTCCGGCCTCGAGCGATCCTCATCTTCGGGGAATTCGCTGGACCCGAAGGTAATGGACAGCGGGTCCCTTCCGGCGGCCTCGTCTCCCAGGGACATGGATGACACCAAGGTGTAGTCCCGCAGGATCCCAGGCGAGGGAGAGACGTAGGAGGCCACCAGGGCAGCGCCAGAGGGTGAAACCTCAGCCGCCGGACACATGGGGGAGCAAATCCCCATGGAGACTGGTGATGGGGACCGTATCCAGTGCGGCCCTCAGCCGAATACCATTCCGGAAGACAGTGCGGCTCCGGATTCAGGCGAGCAGCCTCCTTCAAAAGAAGGAGGTGCGCCTGTCCTGCCGGTGACCTCTGTCCAACCAGAGGCACCAGATACTCTACTAGAAGAACTGCGAGGTGCTTCCATTGTCGAGGAACACCGTATCCTTATGGGTACGGTGGTTGAGAAGGTTCAGTCCGTTAAGAGCGCACTGAACGAAGCCTGCACAAGCCTTCTAACAGGCTCTGAGGTAAGCAACGCAATTATGTCAAAAGAATGTCATAGTATAGACAATAGCCCCTGAGACACTGTTCGGTGTTCAAAAAGAAAAGCCAGACAGAGGATCAAGTAATTTTCGGAGGAAACTAATTAAATATGTCTTATGTGAATAAGCAGGCATCATTGCTGACCGCAACTTCTCATGTTGCGGAGGTCTCCGGACTAAAGAAGGGTCTGGAGCGGGCCGAGGAAGAGCTCGGCCGTGTAAAAAAGCAACTGGAGGACAAGCAAGGTATGTGATGACCTTGTGTATATCCGGAAAGGATGAATGACTTGTGCTAACCATAGTGCCATGATATATGTAGGAGCGGCGACTGAGGTGGAAGTCCTCAAGAAAGCGCTGGCTGAGGCTAGAAAGAAAGTGGCAAAAGAGCAAGCCACCCGTGAAAAACATGAGGCCAGGGTTGGTGAGGTCCAACAGGAGCTCCAGTATGCCGTCAAGAAATGCGAGTCCTTGGAGCTGTTGGGGAACGTAGTAATTTCAAAAAATTTCCTACGCACACACAAGATCATGGTGATGCACAACAACGAGAGGGGAGATTGTGTCCATGTACCCTCGTAGACCGAAAGCGGAAGCGTTATGACAACGCGGTTGATGTAGTCGTACGTCTTCATGATCGACCGATCCTCAGTACCGAACGTACGGCACCGCCGTGTTCAGCACACGTTCAGCTCGGTGACGTCCCGCGAACTCATGATCCAGTAGAGCTTCGAGGGAGAGCTTCGTCAGCACGACGGCGTGATGATGGTGTTGATGAAGTTACCGACGCAGGACTTCGCCTCAGCACCGCTACGAGATGACCGAGGTGGATTATGGTGGAGGGGGGCACCGCACACGGCTAAGAGAGATCAATGATCAACTTGTGTGTCTGTGGGGTGCCCCCTGGCCACATATATAAAGGAGAGGAGGAGGGGGGAGACGCCCGGCCCCTATGGCGCACCCTGGAGGAGTCCTACTCCCACCAGGAGTAGGATTCCCCGCCTTCCCTAGTCGGACTAGGAGAGAAGGAAGGGGGAGAGAGGGAGGAAGCAAGGGGGGCCCCCTCCTAGTCCAATTCGGACTAGAGGGGGAGGGGGTGCACGGCTTGCCCTGGCCTCCTCTCTCTCTCTCTCTCCACTATGGCCCATTAAGGCCCATACAATTACCGGGGGGTTCCGGTAACCTCCCGGTACTCCGGTAAAATCCCGATTTCACCCGGAACCATTCTGATGTCCAAATATAGGCTTCCAATATATCGATCTTTACGTCTCGACCATTTTGAGACTCCTCATCATGTCCGTGATCATATCCGGGACTCCGAACTACCTTCGGTACATCAAAACACAAAAACTCATAATGCCGATCGTCACAGAACTTTAAGCGTGCGGACCCTACGGGTTCAAGAACTATGTAGACATGACCGAGACACCTCTCCGGTCAATAACAAATAGCGGAACCTGGATGCTCATATTGGTTGCTACATATTCTACGAAGATCTATATCGGTCAAACCGCATAACAACATACGTTGTTCCCTTTGTCATCGGTATGTTACTTGCCCGAGATTCGATCGTCGGTATCTCAATACCTAGCTCAATCTCGTTACCGGCAAGTCTCTTTACTCATTCTGTAATGCATCATCCCGCAACTAACTCATTAGTTGCATTGCTTGCAAGGCTTATAGTGATGTGCATTACCGAGAGGGCCCAGAGATACCTCTCCGACAATTGGAGTGACAAATCCTAATCTCGATCTATGGCAACTCAACAAGTACCATCAGAGACACCTGTAGAGCACCTTTATAATCACCCAGTTACATTGTGACGTTTGGTAGCACACAAAGTGTTCTTCCGGTAATCGGGAGTTGCATAATCTCATAGTCATAGGAACTGTATAAGTCATGAAGAAAGCAATAGCAGTAAACTAAAACGATCAAGTGCTAGGCTAACAGAATGGGTCAAGTCAATCACATCATTCTCCTAATGATGTGATTCCGTTTATCAAATGACAGCTCATGTCTATGGTTAGGAAACTTAACCATCTTTGATCAATGAGCTTGTCAAGTAGAGGCATACTAGTGACACTCTGTTTGTCTATGTATTCACACATGTACTATGTTTCTGGTTAATACAATTCTAGCATGAATAATAAACATTTATCATGAAATAAGGAAATAAATAATAACTTTATTATTGCCTCTAGGGCATATTTCCTTCAGGAGCGCAACATTGCGGATCAACAGACCGAACTCGCCAAGGCTCGCCAGAGCGCACAAGAGGCCCGGGTTGAGGCCCAGTGCACCCTCCAGGAAATCCAGGAGGCCAAGAAAATCGCGGCGGGTAAGGCTTTTATTATGCAAAGCAAGTATGTGAAGAAGAGGTATCTCTTACTAACCCGGATTTGGAGTTCTCCAGGAGCGTTTGCGGATTTGCCGTGCAGTGTAGCCGACGCTGCAGAGTTCTTCCGAGCCGAAGAGGGGAGCTCGACGGAGAAGCTGTTTTGGTCGCAATACCTTGCACCAGAACATCAGGTGCCCTTGAGCGATCAGCTAAAACAGCTGGTTGAACTGCATAGGGTGGCCGAACTGGCCATGAATGATTTAATAATCCAGCTGTGGCCGCCGAAGCTATACCCAGCAGCTACTTCGGGCTCGTGAAGCGGCTGGTGAATGCCTGCCCTCGGCTTGATGTCATCAAGTGGTCGGTCTGCATCGAGGGCGCGCGCATGACCTTCGCCCGCGTCAAGGTGCAGTGGGCGAAGATGAACGCCGTCAAGCTCGCGACCGAGGGGCCGCCTGCTGGCAAGCAGCACCGCACGCCAGAACGTCATTTTGATGATGTCTTGGAGGGATCCCGCGCTATGGCAGAGCAATGTGTGAAGGACATTATCTTTGAATGAATACATTCATGTTACCTCGCCCTGTATTATGAAACAAAGTCGAGTATGTAATATAATGCTTGTTAAAATTTTACCACCTGTGCGGCCGTCTTTATGAAATCTGAGAGTTGGCCAGTCGTCGGCTTCTGCCCCCATGTATGTAGTATGGGGGTGTTCGGGGTGGAATCTAAACACTCTTGATCCAATTGTTTGGTCCTTGAATGAGGTGTTTAGCGCAACGAACCATGCAATCAGACTATGTGGCTTTAGGACCCTCACTTAGCCATAGGAGTTTGAAAATAAAAAATTTAGGCGCAGCCCCTAGTATCCGAACTGGGATGCTGTAAACACCTGATCGGGTAAGAACCGATCCATCGCATAATGTGGAAAAATCGCTAAAGATTTGAAACCTCCGAAGAGCCGACCGGCTCTCGCCGCATCATGACAGTCAGTTTTCGGCTTTCTCTACTGAGGTGCTCATCCGAATAAACCAGGACACGATCGCCGCAGTTCTCCCTTTACTACCCTAGCCGATATAACGGAACGTCAGGTAGTAAGCATAGGAGCCGGGAAACCCAACTATTGACCAAAGACATGATTCGGAGCCAATGCATATAATGCTAAATTTGGGGTGCCGAACTATACTATAAAAAAGTGTTCAAACTTTGTTGCCGCATTGTGGGGCGCAATGAAGCCCCTAGCAGATTAAAGCATACCAAAGTGTACGGGTGCAATAAGTTTATCAAAAAGTAGCAAGCTAGTGCCGCAGAAGTTGGGCCGCAAACTGTTTCCATTATAGTTTGATTAATACATCAAAGCGTATTTGTACAAGTAGTGCGATAAGCATCAGGGCTATTTAATATGCCACGACCAAGGGAGAGCTGCGTGCGGGTCCTGAAAACAGGTAGAGTGATCATTTGAAGAGACCACCTAGAAATTCCCCTATACGTTCGTGCTTCTTGCCGTCTTGGTGTATCTATCCTTCGAAAGGACCGGTGATCAGGCCGTCAGGGAAGGCCTGCGGAAAAGAAACCTAAAAAGGAGAAAAAGGAAAAGTGAAAGTATGTGTGTCCAGGAGAGGTCGAGCCGTATTAGGGATCACCATCTAGTTATGCCTCCGTGTATGCCCATGGAATTTTGAGTGCGTAGTTATGTACGCATGGTACGAACGCCGCCACTTGGTCGGGACTAGGATGGAGGCCAAATTGCTAGTCTAGCTCTTGACGAGCTGGGCTGTCCTGCTGCAAAGTAGTCTGGACTCGTTTGATAGTGTCCGGGAGCTCGGCCACCGAATTAAGGTTCTGCTTGAAAAGGCCGCTCTGTACTTCTACTGCTAAAGCAGCGGTGTGCTCCTCGGTACGGAGGGGCGTTCCGTGTTTCCATTGACTGTTATGATACCGCGTGGTCCGGGCATCTTGAGCTTGAGATAAGCATAGTGTGGCACCGCATTGAATCGAGAAAATGCGGTTCGTCCCAGTAGTGCGTGATAGCCACTGCAGAAGGGGACGATAGTGAAGATCAATTCTTCGCTTCGGAAGTTGTCCGGAGATCCGAAGACAACCTCTAGTGTGATTGAGCCCGTACAACGGGCCCCTACACCTGGTATGACTCCTTTAAAGGTAGTCTTTGTGGGCTTGATCCGTGATGGATTAATGCCTATTTTGCGCACTGTATCCTGATAGAGCAGGTTCAGGCTGCTGCCACCATCCTGCTACCTCTTGAGCACTGCGTTGGTTTTCCCTTGAAGAGGAAAGGGTGATGCAGTAAAGCAACATAAGTATTTCCCTCAGTTTTTGAGAACCAAGGTATCAATCCAGTAGGAGGCCACGCACGAGTCCCTCGCACCTACACAAGCAAATAAAATCCTCGCAACCAACGCAATAAAGGGGTTGTCAATCCCTTCACGGTCACTTACGAAAGTGAGATCTGATAGATATGATAAGATAATATTTTTGGTATTTTTATGATAAAGATGCAAAGTAAAGAAAGCAAAATAAAAACGGCGCCAGAAATAACAAAGTGTCGGGAGATTAAATATGATGGAAAATAGACCCGGGGGCCATAGGTTTCACTAGTGGCTTCTCTCGAGAGCATAAGTATTACGGTGGGTAAAAAAATTACTGTTGAGCAATTGACAGAATTGAGCATAGTTATGAGAATATCTAGGTATGATCATGTATATAGGCATCACGTCCGCGACAAGTAGACCGACTCCTGCCTGCATCTACTACTATTACTCCACACATCGACCGCTATCCAGCATACATCTACATTATTAAGTTCAAAAGAACAGAGTAACGCTTTAAGTAAGATGATATGATGTAGAGGGATAAACTCATGCAATATGATATAAACCCCATCTTGTTATCCTCGATGGCAACAATACAATACGTGCCTTGCTGCCAATACTGTCACTGGGAAAGGACACCGCAAGATTGAACCCAAAGCTAAGCACTTCTCCCATTGCAAGAAACATCAATCTAGTAGGCCAAACCAAACTGATAATTCGAAGGGACTTGCAAAGATAACCAATCATACATAAAAGAATTCAGAGAAGATTCAAATATTGTTCATAGATAAACTTGATCATAAACCCACAATTCATCGGTCTCAACAAACACACCGCAAAAGAAGATTACATCGAATAGATCTCCACGAGAGAGGGGGAGAACATTGTATTGAGATCCAAAAAGAGAGAAGAAGCCATCTAGCTAATAACTATGGACCCGAAGGTCTGAGGTAAACTACTCACACATCATCGGAGAGGCTATGGTGTTGATGTAGAAGCCCTCCGTGATCAATGCCCAGGGGGGTAGGCGCGCCCCCCTACCTCGTGCCCTCCTGGTTGCTTTCTTGACGTAGGGTCCAAGTCCTCTGGATCATGTTCGTTCCAAAAATCACGTTCCCGAAGGTTTCACTTGTTTGGACTCCGTTTGATATTCTTTTTCTGCGAAACTCTGAAATAGGCAAAAAACAACAATTCTGGGTTGGGCCTCCGGTTAATAGGTTAGTCCCAAAAATAATATAAAAGTGTATAATAAAGCCCATTAATGTCCAAAACAGAATATAATATAGCATGGAACAATAAAAAATTATAGATACGTTGGAGACATATCAAGCATCCCCAAGCTTAATTCCTGCTCGTCCTCGAGTAATTAAATGATAAAAACAGAATTTTTGATGTGGAATGCTACTTGGCATAATTTCAATGTAATTCTCTTAATTGTGGTATGAATATTCAGATCCGAAAGATTCAAGACAAAAGTTTAATATTGACATAAAAATAATAATACTTCAAGCATACTAACTAAGCAATTATGTCTTCTCAAAATAACATGGCCAAAGAAAGTTATCCCTACAAAATCATATAGTCTGGCTATGCTCTATCTTCACCACACAAAGTATTTAAATCATGCACAACCCTGATGACAAGCCAAGCAATTTTTTCATACTTTTTATGTTCTCAAACTTTTTCAATCTTCACGCAATACATGAGCGTGAGCCATGGACATAGCACTATATGTGGAATAGAATGGTGGTTGTGGAGAAGACAAAAAGGAGAAGATAGTCTCACATCAACTAGGCGTATCAACGGGCTATGGAGATGCCCATTAATAGATATCAATATGAGTGAGTAGGGATTGCCATGCAACGGATGCACTAGAGCTATAAGTATATGAAAGCTCAACAAAAGAAACTAAGTGGGTGTGCATCCAACTCGCTTGCTCACGAAGACCTAGGGCATTTTGAGGAAGCCCGTCATTGGAATATACAAGCCAAGTTCTATAATGAGAAATTTCCCACTAGTATATGAAAGTGATATCATAGGAGACTCTCTATCATGAAGATCATGGTGCTACTTTGAAGCACAAGTGTGGTAAAAGGATAGTAACATTGTCCCTTCTCTCTTTTTCTCTCATTTTTTTATTTGGGCCTTTTATTTTTTTATGGCCTGTTTTTTTTATTTAGTCCGGAGTCTCATCCCGACTTGTGGGGGAATCATAGTCTCCATCATCCTTTCCTCACTTGGGACAATGCTCTCAAAAATGATGATCATCACACTTTTATTTACTTACAACTCAATACTTAGAACAAAATATGACTCTATGTGAATGCCTCCGGCGGTATACCGGGATATGCAATGAATCAAGAGTGACATATATGAAAGAATTATGAACGGTGGCTTTGCCACAAATACAATGTCAACTACATGATCATGCAAAGCAATATGACAATGATGGAGCATGTCATAATAAACTGAACAGTGGTAAGTTGCATGGCAATATATCTCGGAATGGCTATGGAAATGCCATGGTAGGTAGGTATGGTGGCTGTTTTGAGGAAGGTATGTAGTGGGTGTATGATACCGGCGAAAAGTGCGCGGTATTAGAGAGGCTAGCAATGGTGGAAGGAAGAAAGTGCGTATAATCCATGGACTCAACATTAGTCATAAAGAACTCATATACTTATTGCAAAAATCTACAAGTTATCGAAGCAAAGTATTACGCGCATGCTCCTAGGGGGATAGATTGGTAGGAAAAGACCATCGCTCGTCCCCGACCGCCACTCATAAGGAAGACAATCAATAAATAAATCATGCTCCGACTTCATCACATAACGGTTCACCATACGTGCATGCTATGGGAATCACAAACTTTAACACAAGTATTTCTCAAATTCAAAACTACTCAACTAGCATGACTCTAATATCACCATCTCCATATCTCAAAACAATTATCAAGTATCAAACTTCTCATAGTATTCAACTCACTCATAAGATTATTTTTACTAATCTTGAATGCCTATCATAATTAAAGCAAATTACCACGCTGTTTTGTAGGACTCTCAAAATAATTTAAGTGAAGCATGAGAGAACAATAGTTTCTATAAAACAAAACCACCACCGTGCTCTAAAAGATATAAGTGAAGCACTAGAGCAAAAACTATATAACTCAAAAGATATAAGTGAAGGACATAGAGTATTCTAACAATTTCCGAATCATGTGTGTCTTTCTCAAAAGGTGTGTACAGCAAGGATGATTGTGGCAAACTAACAAATAAAGACTTAAATAATACAAGACGCTCCAAGCAAAACACATATCATGTGGTGAATAAACATATAGCTCCAAGTAATGTTACCGATGGAAGTAGACAAAAGAGGGGATGCCTTCCGGGGCATCCCCAAGTTTTGGATTTTTGGTGTCCTTAGATTATCTTGGGGTGCCATGGGCATCCCCACGCTTAGGCTTTTGCCACTCCTTGTTCCATAATCCATCAAATCTTTCACCCAAAACTTGAAAATTTCAGAACACAAAACTCAGTAGAAAATCTCGTGAGCTCCGTTAGCAAAAGAAAACAAAACACCACTTCAAGGTACTGTAATGAACTCATTATTTATTTATCTTGGTGTTAAACCTACTGTATTCCAACTTCTCTATGGTTTATAAACTATTTTACTACCCATAGATTCATCAAAATAAGCAAACAACACACGAAAAACAGAATCTGTCAAAAACAGAACAGTCTGTAGTAATCTGTAACTAACGCAAACTTCTGGAACTCCGAAAATTCATCCAAAATAGGACGACCTAGAAAATTTGTTTATTGATTATCTGCAATTGGAATCAATATTTTATCACGTTATGGTGATTTTTAACAATTATTTTCGTGAACAGAAAGTTTCTGGAATTTTCAGCAAGATCAAATAACTATCATCCAAGAAGATCCTATAGGTTAAACTTGGCACAAACACTAATTAAAACATAAAAACACATCTAACCAGAGGCTAGATCAAATATTTATTCCTAAACAGAAGCAAAAAGCAAAAAAAACTAAATTAAAATTGGGTTGCCTCCCAACAAGCGCTATCGTTTAACGCCTTTTTAGCTATGCAGAGATTTCAATGATGCTCACAAGAAAGACAAGAATTGAAGCACAAAGGCAGCATCATAAAACACGTGACAAACACATCTAAGTCTAACATACTTCCTATGCATAGGCATATTATAGGCAAACAAATTATCAAGGCAAGCAAAAACTAGCATATGCAAGGAAGCAGAAAGCAATCTCAACATAACGAGTGGTAATTTAGTAACATGAAAATTTCTACAACCATATCTTCCTCTTTCATAATAATTACATGTGGGATCATAAGAAAATTAAACAAAATAGCTATCACATAAAGTATTTTCAACACGATCCACATGTATGTAAAGTTGACACTCTTCCAAAATAGTGGGATTAACATTAACTAAAGTCATGACCTCTCCAAACCCACTTTTATCAAAAAAATAATAAGATTGATCAAAATCCAAATATGTGGGATCTAAAGTTGACACTCTCCCAAACCCACTTTCAATAATATTGTAAACACTATTATCAATCTCTTGGCCATCATGGGGCTTAAATAAATTTTCAAGATCATAAGAAGAATCACTCCAATCATGATCATTGCAATAAGTAGTAGACATAGAAATCTTAGCATCCCCAAGCTTAGGGTTTTGTATATTATTAGCACAATTGACATTAAGAGAATTTATAGTAAAATCATTGCAATCATGCTTTTCATCAAAGGAACTATCAAGTATGGGTGCAATAGCAACGATCTCATGTTTAACATAAGGAACCATAGCAAATTCATCTTCATAAATATTGGCATCATGGCCACAAGAAGCATCATGTTCATCAAGGAATAGTTCAATCAAATCATCGGAATCATAATTATCTATAGATTCGTGCATATCATTATTTTCTTTAGAAGCAACGGTCATTCTTTCAATAAATTCTTTGACATAGACATTATGAGCATAGTTTTCATAGCAATATTCAAGTATGTCAAGATTTTCAGATTCATAAAGAGTAGTATCATACTTTTCAATCAAAGAAGCAACTTCAAAAGAACCCTTAAAAGCAACAAATTCTTCAATTTGTTCAATATCATAGTAGCTATAAACACCCTTTGCATAAGAAGATAAGATTTCATTTTCATTAAACTCACATAGGTAGGGAAGGTGTTTTTTAGGGTTCTTAGAGCAACAAGTAATATCACAAATTTCACAAAGATTCCAAGAATGTCGGGTGGTAGGTGCGACATATGCCAACAGGTGACTTATCATTGTGGGAGCCAGTAAGACATCGCCGGTGCCTGGAAACGGGATAAGGCGAAGACATGCACGCCGGTGAATCTTACCCAGGTTTGGGGCTCTCCGTGGAGATAACACCCCTAGTCCTACTCTGCGGGGCCTCCGCATGGTCACTAGATCAACACAAGTGGCTACAAGTGACTCCTTGAGCTGTTTTGCTAGAGGAGGAAGAAGGGCAAGGCTAGCTCTCCTCTTCTCTCTATGTGGTGTCTAAAACTCCAAGAGATCAACCCTTTGCATGGGTGCCCTGGGGGGTTTATATAGGCCTACCCCTCAAGGGTACAATGGTAATTTGGCTGGATGCGGGTCCAGGCCGTCAGTGTCTGTACCCGCCGGCTTCTCCGCCGGCCGCTGGGGCCCGCCGACTGGTGGGTCCCGCCGGCTGCTGGTTACTGTAGCCTCGCCCCTGATGACTAGGGCTTTGCCGAGGTATGCATGGCTACAGTGCCGCCGTCCGGCGGACTCTCACTGTAGCCTTACCTCGTCTTGTCTCCTTAATGATGCACATACTTCGAGGGAGTGAGGTAGCCGGCTACACCCCAGGCCGACTAGAGGGGGGCTTGGCCGCCTTCGAGCGTCTCTCTGGCTGAAGGGGCCTGCCGCCCGCGGGCCGTACTGACAGCCTGTCGTGGGTGGCGTCTTGGTCAACATGGCTACAGTGCCGCACCAAACGGGGGATGGCTGGCCCGTATGGCGCACTGTGGCCATGCGTGCTCCGGGATTCGGGGGTGGCAGACTTTACTGTACCCTCGCCCCGTCTTGTCACTGTTATGTGGGTGCAGTCCTTGAGGGTGCAATCTTGGCCGCTTGTCGGGAGTCGGTCTTCTTGTGGCCGGCTTCTTGGAGTCGGCCTTCTTGTGGCCAGCTTCTTGGAGTCGGCCTTCTTGTGGCTCTCTTCGGGAGGGTTTCAGGGTCGGGCCGCCTTCCAGTAGTCGGCCTATGAGATAGCCGGCCAGGGGAAGGCGGCCCTGTGCTTTGGGTGCTTGAAGGCTCGATCGGCCTGATAATTTTTCAAAGAGCCAGGGGGAGTCGGTTAGGCTACCTGTGGTCATTTACTCCGACAGTAGTCCCTGAAGCTAGTTGGGCTTCACGGCTGAAAGGAGGACGAGAAGCTTAATCAGCTTTCTATCTTGAGGAGCCAGCAGCTAGGGGCTGGCTTTGATCAGGTGCGCCGTCTTGGTGAGGCTTCGAAATCTGAAGGCGGGAATCAGCTGGCGCGCGCGCCTGGTTGCGGGCCGGCCGCTTGCCTCCCGTGCACCACGTGGCGCCCTCCGGCTGGGAGAGCCTGCCAGCCCACGCGCGTGACGGGACGCCGCCGTAGGCCGGGGCCCGCCACTTCCACGCCTCGGCCCGGGTGTGGATCTTCTTTGGCCCAAAACGGGCCATTCGCCTTCCAACAGCAGTTTCCGCACGCCGTTAGGGCGCAACAATCGCGGGACGTGGGGGAGTGGGCGAAGTTAATCCCACGCCTCCCACGCCTCGCCTCCTCGGCTTCGCCGCACGAGGCTATAAATAGGGGGAGGAGGAGGAGCGGCAGACGCTCGCACGCTCGCCCTCGCTCCGCCATCTCCTTCTTCTTCTTCTTCTTCATCGCCGTAGCCCCTCGCTGCCGCGCCGTCCCTCCAGTCTTCGCACTACCTGGCAGCTTCGCCGCCGCGGGGCCATGCTTTCGTCGTCGCCGCGCCTTTTTCATCGGCTTCTTGCCCTCATGTCGCGCAGCGGAGACTGGGACGGCTCCAACGTCCACGAGGACCACATCGACTTCCTCCACAAGACGCGGCGGTTGCCCGGCAAGGAGCATGTGCGGGTCCGTCTTGCGCCGGATCGGGAGATCTCGCCGGCGCCGGAGGAGGGCGAGTGGGTGATCTTCCGCTCGCACTTCCTGCGCGGCCTTGGCCTGCCTCCGAGCGACTTCTTCCGCTCCTTCCTTGAATTCTACCAGCTCCAGCCGCACCACCTCACTCTAAACACGGTGGTGCTGCTGTCCGCCTTCGTCACCTTGTGCGAGGGCTTCCTCGGCATCCTTCCCACCCTCGAGCTCTGGGGGGAATTCTTCCAGTCCAAGCTCGGTACCGCCATGAGGGGCATGGCGGCTCAGAGCGGTGCCTTCATCGTGATGCGGAGGCCGGTAGCCGACAACCCCTTTCCTCTCATCACGCTGATCCAGTCGGCGAAGCTCTGGCAAAAATCCTACTTCTATGTGAAGAACGTCGCTTCGCAAGGCGACTTCGTTAAATTGCCGGCTTATGCAGCCGGCCCGCCGGCTGGGAGGCGGCCCCAATGGTCCTATAGGGCCAGATCGCTGTCGCCTGCTGGAGCCGCCGCCGTCGCGCGACTCCGGGTAATGGTCCAGTCGGAGGGCCTGACCGGGCCAGACCTGCTGGCCGCCTTCGTGGCGCGCCGGGTGCTCCCGCTCCAAGGCCGCCCTCATATGATTTGTCAAATGAGCGGCCAACTCGATCCGAGTCGGCTGTGTACCAAGGAGATGCCTCATGCGGAGGCAGCTCTCATGGTGAACTACCTTGCGAACTGCAAGCTCGCCGACGAGTGGCGGTTTGGCAAGGAGCCGTACTCCCGTGCCAATCCCCCGCCTATGGTAAACTTCCTTTTTCTTCTCTTCTTTACCTTTGCCACCAAGTTTCTCTTGGCCGACTCTGACCAGTCGGCTTGTCTTGACAGAGCCCCCTCCTTCGACCGGCAGCCGGGGCAGCGGGGGTGGAGCGCCAATATCTCCCCGACCGGACGACGCACGACTTGGACGACCCCGACTTGGGGGCGGCTGCTCTGGACGACGATATCGTGGGGGGAGGCGGCGAGGCAGGCGGCTCCGGGCTTGGAGCCAGCTTCGACGACTCCCCGGATGATGACGAGGTGGAGGTCGTCCCGCGCCGCCAGCCGGCGTCCGATCAGCATGGCTTGGGCTCATCTACCACGCCGGCTGTCCGAGGCGGCGCGGAGAAGCGCCGGGACGTGCCGAGCCTATTCGGCAGTCGGCCGAAGAAGCCCAAGAGCGCGGCGGCGGCGACCAGGCGGGACGAGGCGGCCGCGAAGGCTGCCCGCTTCCGTAAGGTGGTGAAGCAGCCACAAATGGTTTCGGCATAAGTGTCAATTCTCTCACGTATTCCTTCTTCTTTTTTGTTGATATTCTTCTGAGTCCTTGTCTTGAATTAAAAAATACAGGGCTCCGCTTTCTCTTGAGCGGACCGTTGCCGCCTCCATGGTTGGAGCGGCGGGTGGATCTGGAAGCGCCCGCCGCGTGGACCCCCGTGCCGAGCTTCAAGCAGCGACGGAGCGGAATGCGCGGGAGGCGCGGGAGGAGCGGGAGGCGGAGGAGCTGAGGGCGGCCGCTGCCATGGCGGCGCATGAGACGACGGAGAGGTCGGCGGAGGTACAAGCTGACGCAGCAGCCAAGGCTCAGGCGGAGGCTGCAGCCACTGAGAGGGCGGCGGAGGCCCTGCGTAACCAGCCTCCGCTGCTTGTCGTCCCCCTTCGCGCTGTGGCGCCCGAGGCGGTGGAGAGGGAGGAGGACGACGTTGTCGTCCGGGAGAGGGAGGCGGCACCGCCATCGCCGACTAGGGCGGACCAAGGCAGCCGGTAGCGCGCCGCCCGTGCAACCGGCTGGAGGCGAGCCGACCGCGAGGACAGACCTTGTGGTCCGGTCGCCATCGCGCCATCGCGCAGGGAAGTCGACTTCGGTGCTGGACCCGCAGAAGGCCGGGGGCTCTAGATCTGGAGGCGGCCAGCGCCAGCTCGCCGGAGTGGACGCTGGGTGGTGGGACGACCGGGTTGAACGTCGCAGCGCAAGAAGTCTGGAGCCGGCTTCAATCCCAAGCCACCGTGCTGAAACAGTATACTCAAGAGTTCCTCGCGACACGGACGTCCATTCGGGTGAGTCTTCCCGCTTTTTGTTTCTTGTTCTTGATTTCTTTCGTGGGGGCGCGTCAGCGCACCCACTGGGTGTAGTCCCCGAGTTCCGAGTTGGCTGCTGAGCAGGCGGCTTGGAACTTCTTAGTAGACTTTGATTGCTATTTTGCTCTCATTTGCTCCTCTGTCCTATTTGCAGGACTATCACAACCTCCACGCGGATACCTTCAACTCCCAGGTCCGGGAGCTGAACCAGAAGACCATTGATCTGACCGAGAGCCGGAGTAAGTGCTTCGTCTTTTATCTCACGTGGGGGCGCGTCAGCGCACCCACTGGGTGTAGTCCCCGAGATTCGGGCCGACTGCTGAGCATTCGGGCCGAATCTTCCCTGGCGACTTCTTTCTTATTGCCTTTTTCTTTCTTTACCATATCTGCAGAGGCCAATGCTGACCTGAGGGAGCAGTTGGGTGGGGCCCAGACTGCCCTTCGCGCCAAGGAAGCCGAGTGCAACGCCTTGGCTCAGGAGCGTGACAGCTTGGTCAAGAAGCTGGCCGACCAGGAGGAGAGCCATAAGGCGGCCCTGAAGGGGGCACAGGACAGCGAGGCCACCCTTCAAGCCGAATATGAGACCGAGGCGGCGAGCTGGGCTGAGGCAAGGCAAGCGCAGAGCGACGGCTACGACCGGATCGAAGATTTGGTTGACGGTAGGCCGCCTTCTTCTTCGTCCCTTTGCTTGCTGCCTGCCATTTGGTCCATTTTCTGACCTTGTGTTTTCTTCCTTTCTTCTCTTGCGCAGAGTACTTCCCTGGTTACTCTGTTGCCGCCAACCAAGTCATCGAGGCCCGCCGCGACGCACAAAGGCAGGATGGAGCTGAGATTGCGCCGGATGCTCACCGGTCGCTTGAGGAGCAGCTTCTGGCGATCCAAGCCCGCCTCCAGCTGGCTCACTGCATGCTCCGCCGTCTTCAGCGCGTTGGGGCACAAGTGCTGGCCGCCCTCTGGCCCGGCGAGGTGGTTCCCCGTACCCCCAGTCGGACTGCCGACTGGCTGGAGGTAGCGGTTGGCCGCTTCAAGGCCTGGAAGGCTTCTACAGCTCGGTCAGGTGCCAGGTAGGCGCTGGAGTTCATCCGAGCTTGGTATCCTGGGCTGGATTTGGCCCAACTGACCACCTGGCGGCAGGAGGCCAACGAAGAGCTGGAGGCTGCGCGGCCGGCTATCATCCAGCGTGCTTTGGCGATCGCCGACTACACTGACACCAGTGCCTTTGCCCCTGAGGTGAATGATGATGGCGTTGCTCAGCCAGAGGAGTGGTTTGGGCTGAACCCAGCAGATGATGAAGACTCGGCGGAGGAGATCGACTCTAGTGACGAGGGCGAAGAGGAGGAGGGAGAGGATGGTGAAGACGCCGTGCCGGACGATGGAGCGATCGGCCAGCCTCAGCTTGATCGTGCCTCTAGCAACGAGGCGAGTGCGAGTGCGCCGCTTGCAGCTGGTGATGATTAAGCTGAGACTCGCCAGCCGGCCACTCCTCTAGCCAGCACTGCCGTCTCCACAGACCTGCCCGGCTCGCCTGTTGCACCTTTGGCCTGATCCACCGTCTTTGCTTTCCTGTTTATTACTCTTTGAACAATATTTGTTAAGTTTCCGCAGTTCCACCCACTGGGGGTGTATTCAAACTATGTTGAACGCCGGCCTTTCGAAGGCCTTTTGTGTAAATATAATCATGCATGTGCTTGGCTTCCGATTGTATTTGCTTTTCATCCTTTGGCTGTTTCCTTTGCCGCCCTCCTTGGTCGCCGCCTTCTCAGCTGGACAGCTGCTCTGCAGTCTGTGGCTGGGAGGGGCATGGCCGTTTGGGAGGGCAAGTACTCTAGCTTTTTTAGATTGTAGCAAGGTGGATCGGAAGTCGGCCAGCCGGCTGTTCTGACAGCCGGTTGGCGGGGTGGGAGGCTGGCTTGTGTTATATAAGTTCGTTAGTCCTTAGCCGTTTTTCGTGTGGACATCCTTTCCTGCCTTTGACTCTTGCCAGTCGGACACTCGATTCTTCGAGCTGCGACTTTCAACAAGAGAGGGCTTGGGTGCCAGCACACTACTTGTCTGACTGTAGGTAGAACTTTAATATAACTCAAGCCGGCAAGTCCCCGGGCCGACTGATCGAACCCGATGCCGGACAGGAAAACAAATGTAGTAATACATTCATAGGTATGACACTCATCATACATAGATAAAAGAGGATAATCCTCGAGTGCTCCTCGGGGGGCCCGTTCTCTTGTACTTAATACAAAAGGTAGCGTGGTACATACTGCATTTAGCTGTAAAATCTTCGGAGGAGATTGGCGTTCCATGGTCGTTCCGACTCCTTGCCGGAATCATCTCTCTTGCGTGCCTTCGGCTTCTGTGCATCGATCAGGTAGTAGGAGTCGTTTCCTAGGGACTTGCTGATGACGAAGGGGCCTTCCCAAGGGGCCGAGAGCTTGTGTTGGCCGGTTGTTCGTTGGATCAGCCGGAGCACAAGATCGCCTTCTTGGAAGGATCTTGGCTTGACCTTCCGGTTGTGGTAACGGCGCAAACCCTGCTGGTAGATGGCGGACCGGCTGAGTGCTAACAGCCGGCCCTCTTCCAGCAGGTCAACACCGTCTTCTCGCGCTTCCTTGGCCTCCGCCTCCGTGTACATGGTGACCCGAGGTGAGTCGAACTCAATGTCAGTTGGGATGACAGCCTCGGCACCATATACAAGGAAGAAAGGGGTGAAGCCGGTTGACTTGTTCGGGGTAGTTCGCAGACTCCAGAGGACGGCGGGCAGCTCGTCGAGCCAGCAGCCGGCCGAACGCTCCAGTGGTACGACCAGTCGGGGCTTGATGCCGGAGAGGATGAGGCCGTTTGCTCGCTCGACTTGGCCGTTTGACTGCGGGTGGGCTATGGACGCTAAGTCCAGTCGGATACTCTGTGTCGCACAGAAACGTGCCAGTGCTCCTTTGGCAAAATTCGTGCCATTGTCGGTGATGATGCTGTGTGGTACGCCATACCGGGTGGTGATATCTGCGATGAATGTCACGGTAGTCGGCCCATTTCAGCTTCTTGATTGGCTTCACTTCAATCCACTTGGTGAATTTGTCCATGGCGACAAGCAGATGTGTCATGCCGCCGCGCGCCGTCTTGAATGGGCCCACCATGTCCAGTCCCCAGACGGCAAAGGGCCAGGTGAGGGGGATGGTCTTGAGTGCAGAAGCCGGCAGGTGTTGCTTGGAGCTAAAGACTTGGCACCCTTTGCAGTATTTGACTAATTCCTTGGCATCGTCCAAAGCAGTCGGCCAGAAGAACCCATGGTGGAAAGCTTTGGCGACGAGTGATCTTGAGGCCGCGTGGTGGCCGCATTCGCCTTGGTGGATGTCCTTGAGGATTGCTATACCCTTCTCTGGCTTGACGCAGCGCTGGAATACTCCAGTGACGCTGCGCCTAACGAGTTCTCTGTTTACTATTGTCTATGCTCCGGCTCGGCGTTGAACTTGTCTTGCCGAGATCTCGTCAGTCAGCAGCTCTCTGTTTACCAGGAAGTTGAGGATGGGTTGGGCCCATGATGGAGTTGTGACTTCTTCTATTGCCAATACGGCTACTGCGACCAGGGTGGGTGGGTTGGGTGGTGAAGATTTGGAGTCGGCCACTGCCTGTTGTGTCGTTGCAGTCCCCGGGCCGGGTTCTGAAGTCCCCGAGCCGGGTGCGAATACGGCAGTCCCTGGGCCGCCTGTCGAAGTCCCCGAGCCACCTGCTGGGTTCCCCAAGTCGGATCCGACTGCATCAGGGTCAGGCGGTACGAAGATGGAGTCTGATTCTGGAGACGGCTTGAGGAGGCGTTGGAGAGAGACGCCGCTTGGGATAGCTTGTCGGGTGGAACCGATTCGTGCCAGGGCATCTGCTTGCTCGTTGTCGGCCCGTGGCACGTGGAGGAACTCGCATCCTTCAAAGTATCCGCTGATTTGCTGAACGAGGAATTGGTAGCTTGCCATGTTTGCGTCCTTGGCGTCCCAGTCGCCAGATGATTGTTGGACTACCAAATCCGAGTCGCCATACCACAGGATCCGGCGGATGCCGAGCTCTTTGGCTAGCCGGAGCCCATGTATGAGCGCCTCGTACTCGGCCACGTTGTTGGAGGCGGCAAAATGAATTTGCAATGTGTATCTGAGTTTGTCGCCCTTGGGAGAGGTGAGGACGATGCCGGCTCCCAAGCCGGTGCGCATCTTGGATCCATCGAAGTGCATCCGCCAATGAGTGCAATCGGGAGCCGGCGGTAGGTACTGGGTCTCGGCCCAGTCGACAAGGAAGTCGGCCAATGCTTGGGACTTGATTGCGGTGTGAGGCTGGTAGAAGATCGTGTAAGGAGCCAGCGCAATGGCCCACTTGGCCACCCGGCCGGATGCATCCTGGCTGCCTATGATCTCAGCAAGCGGGGCAATACATACGACCGTGATGGGGTGCTCTTGAAAGTAGGGCTTCAGCTTCTTGGCGGTGAAGTATACTCCATAGCACATCTTCTGGTAGTGCGGGTAGTTTTGCTTCGAGGTGGACATTACTTCGCTCAAATAATACACCGGCCTTTGGACTAACTGAGCTCGGCCTTCTTCTGGGCGTTGGACCACAATAACTGTGCTGACCACTCGGCTAGTCGCGGCAATGTAAAGGAGCATGGGCTCTTTCTCAGTCGGCGCCGCCAAGACAGGTGGCGTGGTCAGCATCTTCTTCAACTCGTGAAAAGCTTGGTCTGCTTGGTCGTTCCATTCGAAGTGGGTGGACTTTTTCATGAGTCGGTACAGGGGGAGAGCCTTTTCTCCTAGCCGGCTGATGAAGCGGTTCAGGGAGGCCAGGCACCCGGTAAAATTTTGGACGTCTCGCAGCTTGGTAGGAATCTCCATTCTCTATATGGCCTTGATCTTCACTGGGTTGCACTCGATGCCGCGTTCGGAGACCAAGAAGCGTAGAAGCTGGCCGGCTGGTACTCCGAACACGCATTTCTCAGGGTTGAGCTTGATCTGAAACCGGCGCAGGTTGTCGAATGTTTCTCTGAGGTCTTCCAGCAGGGTGCCGTGCTTCTCCGTCTTCACCACAATATCGTCCACATAGACGTGGGCATTTCTGCCGAGTTGCTTGAGGAGGCACTTCTGCATGCAACGCTGATAAGTGGAACCGGCATTTCTCAAGCCGAATGTCATAGTCAGGTAGCAGAATGCTCCGAATGGTGTGATGAAGGCGGTCTTCAGGCGGTCGGCTGGATCCAACTTGATCTGATGGTAGCCTGAGTAAGCATCCAAAAAACTCAACAGCTCGCATCCGGCTGTGGAGTCTATCACTTGATCGATTCGAGGTAAGGCAAACAGATCTTTGGGGCAGGCTTTGTTGAGGCTGGTGTAATCTATACACATGCGCCACTTATTGTTTTTCTTCAATACAAGGACCGGGTTGGCAAGCCATTCTGGAAAAATGTCACGCCCACGATGCGGCTATATCTCCCACGTGTCGAGGCATAACCGCATAGTGGTTTTGTCGCAAGAAGGGTCATCTTCACACAATCCCATGTAATGAACAAGAATGGGATAAAGAGTTGGCTTACAATCGCCACTTCACACAATACATAAATATAATTCATACATCATCCAAAATACACACATAGACCGACTACGGTCAAGATCCAAATGAAAATAAGATAACCCCAAATGCTAGATCCCCGATCGTCCCAACTGGGCTCCACTACTGATCATCAGGAAAAGACACATAGTAACGACCACGTTCCTCATCGAACTCCCACTTGAGATCGATCCCATCATCCGCACTGGCATCGTCGGCACCTGCAACTGTTTTGGTAGAATCTATGAGTCACGAGGACTCAGCAATCTCACACCCGCGAGATCAAGACTATTTAAGCTTATAGGAAAGGATGGTGTAATGAGGTGGAGCTGCAGCAGACATAAGCATATATGGTGGCTAACATACGCAAAAGAGAGCGAGAAGAGAAGCAACGGAACGGTCGTCAACTAGCAATGACCAAGAAGTGATCCTGAACTCCTACTTACGTCATTCATAACTCAAACCGTGTTCACTTCCCGGACTCCGCCGAGAAGAGACCATCACGGCTACACACACAGTTGATGTATTTTAATTGGGTCAAGTGACAAGTTCTCTACAACCGGACATTAACAAATTCCCATCTGCCTCATAACCGCGGGCACGGCTTTTGAAAGATAATACCCTGCAGGGGTGTCCCAACTTAGCCCATCATAAGCTCTCACGGTCAATGAAGGATAAACCTTCTCCCGGAAAGACCCGATCAGTCTCGGAATCCCGGTTTACAAGACATTTCGACAATGGTAAAACAAGACCAGCAAAGCCGCCCGATGTGCCGACAAATCCCTATAGGAGCTGCACATATCTCGTTCTTAGGGCAACACCGGATGAGACATCCTACGAGTAAAACTAGACCTCGAGTTTCCATGAGGGGGCCCCGCAGTCTACTCAGTTCGGACCAACACTCGAAGGAGCACTGGCCCGGGGGGGGGGGTTAAAATAAAGATGACCCTCGGGCTCGCGAAAACCCGAGGGAAAAGGCTTAGGTGGCAAATGGTAAAACTAAGGTTGGGCCTTGCTGGAGGAGTTTTATTGAAGGCGAACTCTCAAGGGGGTCCCATGAATCACCCAACCACGTAAGGAATGCAAACTCAAGGAACATAATACCGGTATGACAGAAACTAGGGCGGCAAGAGTGGAACAAAACACCAGGCATAAGACCGAGCCTTCCACCCTTTACCAAAATATATAGATGCATTAATTAAATAAGAGATATTGTGATATCCCAACATATCCATGTTCCAACATGGAACAAACTTCAACTTCACCTACAACTAGCAACGCTATAAGAAGGGCTGAGCAAAAGCGGTAACTTAGCCAAACAACGGTTTGCTAGGAAAGGATGGTTAGGGGCTGACATGGCAATATGGGAGGCATGAGATAGCAATTGGTAGGTAGTGCAGCATGGCAATAGAGTGAACAACTAGCAAAGCAAAGATATAAGTGATTTCGAGGGGTGGTCATCTTGCCTGCAAGGTTCTCAGAGTTGTCGAAAGCTTGATCCTCGTAAGCGTACTCAATAGGTTCCTCGTTCACGAACTCGTCTCCCGGCTCTACCCAAGACAAGAACACAAGCAACGGAACCACAATCAATCACGAGAAATGCACAAGCAACATGATGCAAAACATGTATGATATGCGAGATATGATATGCGATGCATATGCGTGCTCCGGAAGGAAAATGATGAACAAGACAGTAACTTGTCAAACCAAGCATGCCACTGGAAAGATGAGATGATTTCGGTCGAAATCGATATAAAGATCACCGGAAACGGATGACGGTTTGCAAATGGCAAGCAAAACAAGAATGACACGAATCTACGATTAACAGCATGATAGCACTTAAAATGCAACAAGTAACAATCTACATGTGATGCTTGACAAAGGATGAACACTGAGCTACGGCTAGATCACAACATAACAAGCTCAAACAAGCATGCCAAAAGTGCAAAAGATAACAGGTTCACAGACCTAGTGAAATTACTGGACATGCCTGAAACAGCATCAGGTAGCAATGTTCAGAGCACGAAATCAACATGCTACATGAACTTAACATGGTAAAACAAGGCATCGCAGTATTCTAGTAAATGCATATGACAAAAGTCCCTTACTGACCATAAGCCAAAAAGGACCAGAAGATATGATGGCAACCATGTAAACATAGCAAGTTTCGTTAGCAGGTTTCAGACAGCAGAAAACAGAGCATGGCAGAAACAATAATATGAAGGCATTTTGGTGAGTTTGATGCACTCACCACTAGGCAATGCATGACAAAAAAAGCATACCTACAGCAAGATGGCATGTTTATGAAGCTATCCATGGCAAGAACAAAAGCATAGCCTGTATGGATCAACTACAACAAGCTTGGCAAAATTGAATAACACGTAAACAATCTGCCAGAAATATTTTATAGCAAAAGTAGAGCAAGATTGAGTCATGCTATGGCATTCCATAATTGCAAACAAGGGCATGAATGGATCAATTACAACAATATCTACAAAACAACCTTACTGAACATCTCCAAAATATGCATGGATCTCTCTGTAGCATCAAGTTTGCATGGCAACAAAATAACAGCAGACAAAGACTTGGAGAAATTACTAAGTCCCTGAAATCAGGAGCATTACGAGCCTAGTTTGCATGCTTGTGCTAGTCACCACAGAGATCACAAAAATACATGGCATACACCCTTGGAAAGATGGCATGGCATACAACAAAACACATGTGGAGCTCATGCCCATAAGATGCACAGATTAAATGCTACAAAAATAACAAATCACCAAGTTCTGCTAAGAACCAGCAGATAACAGCAACTAGCACTCTTGCATCAGAGATTTGGGCATCAAGATGGCCTCAAATGAACATGGTGCAATTTAACAAAAGGTAGAGCATCACGAGACGAACAATATGACATATTACACGCACGAAACGGAGCTATATGCAGAGAGTTATGCCATGATGAACAGATGCACTTATTGTAAGAATCACAGGACTTGGCAAAATTTCGGGGTCTCGGGAAAGTCAACCTCCTCGGGTACTGTGGATCTGGATTGGGGATGAGCTCCCGAGCGGCGGCGCGGCTCGCTGGAGAGGAGACCGGAGGGGAGGCCGGCGGAGAGGAAGGAGGAGGCCGGAGGGGCGGCGCTCGGGCTACGGCGGCGGAGGAGGGAGGCGCCGACGACGGGCGAGGCGGCGGGGACGGCGAGGGTCGATGCGGCGGCGACGGCGGGCGAGCTCACCGGCGAGGGGTCACCGGCGGAGGGTGCGGGCGGCGAGCGGGGCTCGCGGGCTCGCGGGGCCCGAGGCGGGCTTCACGGGCCGACGCAGTACGGGCGGCGGCGGGCCACGTGGCGCAGCGGGATTCGACGGGGACGGCGGCGCGGACACGTCTGGCGGCGGGGTATTTTGTCCGGGCGCGAGGTGGAAGAAAGGTAGGGTTTGGACTGCGAACGTTTTCGGGAGGGGATGCATATATATAGCTAGAGGGAGCTAGGAGAGTCCAAATGAGGTGCGGCTTTCGCCCACACGATCGTGATCGAACGACCTAGAGCATGGAAGAGAGTTTGGTGGGTTTTGGGCTGGTTTTGAGGGGGGGTTTTTCTGCAACACACAAACGAACTTTGCGGATGCCCGGTTAACCGTTGGAGTACCAAACGACCTCCAAATGGAACGAAACTTGACCGGTGGTCTACCGGTGGTATACCAAGGCCAATTGACAAGCCTCGGTCCATTCCGAGAACGTTTGACACCCGCACACGAAAGAAAACAAGAGGGGAGCGCCGGATTGCAAAACGGACAACGGGGAAAATGCTCGGATGCATGAGACGAACACGTATGCAAATGCAATGCACATGATGACATGATATGAAATGCATGACATGAACAAAATAAAAAACGAAAGACAAAACCCGAACACGGAGTGAATATCATCGCACATAGCCGAAAATGGCAAGAGTTGGAGTTACAAATATGGAAAGTTACATCCGGGGTGTTACAACACTCCACCACTATGAGAGGATCTCGTCCCAAGATCTAGGACTGAAAGAACTCTGGATATTCGGAACGGAGATGGTCCTCGCGTTCCCAGGTGGCTTCCCGGTCGGAATGGTGCGACCACTTCACTTTCAGGAATTTGATTGACTTGTTGCGAGTCTTGCGCTCAGTTTCTTCAAGAATAGCAACGGGGTGCTCATGATAAGACAAATCTTCTTGGAGGTCAATCTCTTCGAAGTCGATGGTGCGCTCAGGCGTCTTGAATCACTTGCGGAGCTGTGACACGTGGAACACATCGTGCACGTTCGCGAAGTTGGAAGGAAGCTCAAGTTGATAGGCGAGGTCGCCTCTTTTGCCAATGATCTTGAAAGGACCCACGTATCTAGGGGCAAGCTTCCCTTTGATACCGAAGCGACGAGTGCCTTTCATTGGAGAGACGCGGAGGTAGACATGGTCTCCGATCTCGAAAGCCAAATCACGGTGCTTACTATCACAGTAACTCTTCTGGCGCGATTGCGCGGCTTTGAGATTTTCACGGATGACTTTACACATTTCTTCAGCTTCAGTGATTAAGTCATTGCCAAGAAGTTGGCGTTCACCAGTCTCTGACCAATTGAGAGGAGTATGGCACTTTCTGCCATAGAGAATCTCGAATGGGGCTTTGCCCGAACTCGCTTGGAAGCTGTTGTTGTAGGAGAATTCAGCATATGGAAGACAATCTTCCCATTTCATGCCAAAGGAAATGACACAAGCCCTGAGCATATCTTCAAGAATTTGATTGACTCGCTCGACTTGGCCACTAGTTTGAGGATGGAAAGCTGTGCTGAAGTGAATATTTGTGCCCATGGCCTTCTGGAAGGAGTCCCAGAACTTCGAGGTGAAGATGCTTCCACGATATAAGGAAATCAATTGTGGAATGCCATGCAAGGAGACAATCCTGGAGGTGTATAGCTCTGCCAACTGAGCTGCTGTGATGGATTCTTTGATTGGAAGGAAATGAGCCACTTTAGAAAGCTTGTCGATGACAACGAAGATAGCATCATTTCCGCGCTTGGACTTTGGAAATCTAGTCACGAAGTCCATTTCGATATGATCAAACTTCCATTCTGGGATAGCAAGAGGTTGGAGGAGACCAGCCGGTCGTTGGTGTTCTGCTTTCACTCTTCGACAGACATCACATTCATTCACGAATTGAGCAATTTCTCGCTTCATTCGAGTCCACCAATACGACTGCTTGAGGTCATGGTACATCTTCGTACTTCCAGGATGAATGGAAAGAAGAGAATTGTGCGCCTCGTTCATTATGACTTTCCTTAGATCACCTTTAGGAACCACAATCCGGTCCTCGAAGAATAAAGTGTCTCTGTCATCAATGCGATAGCACTTGTATTTGGAAAGACCCTTGTCGATACCACGTTTCACCTTCTTCACCATGGCATCAAGAAGTTGTGCCTCACGAATTTGATCTTCCAAAGTAGGAGAGACTACGAGGTTGGCAAGAAAGCCTTGAGGAACAACTTGGAGATTCAACTTGCGGAAAGCTTCACAAAGATCCGGTTGGAATGGCTTGAGAATTAAGCTGTTGCAATAAGCCTTCCTGCTTAAGGCATCTGCAATGACATTGGCTTTTCCTGGAGTATATTCAATACTCGGATTGTACTCTTGAATCATTTCGACCCACCGAGTCTGCCTGAGGTTGAGGTTGGGCTGAGTGAAGATGTACTTGAGACTCTTGTGATCGGTGAATATGTCCACTTGTCTTCCCAACAAGAGATGTCTCCACGTTATTAATGCATGGACAACTGCCGCCAACTCAAGATCGTGAGTGGGGTAGTTCTTTCCGTTGGGCTTCAACTAACGAGAGGTATAGGCCACAACTTTCTTCTCTTTCATTAACACAGCACCGAGACCTTGGAGAGAAGCATCACAGAAAACTTCAAATGGCTTGGATTCGTCAGGAGGAGTTAAGACAGGAGCTGTGACTAGTTTCTCTTTGAGAGTGTTGAAAGCAACGTCACACTCAGGAGACTAGACATACTTCACATGCTTCTGGAGGAGGTTGGAAAGAGGCTTTGCAATCTTGGAGAAATTCTCAACGAATCTTCGGCAATAGCTTGCAAGACCAAGAAAACTGCGGAGCTGTTTGACATTCTGAGGAGGTTCCCAATTCACAATTGCGGACACCTTCTTGGGGTTAACATCGATGCCCTTGGCAGAGATGATGTGACCAAGGAAAAGAACTTCATCGAGCCAAAACTCACATTTGGAGAACTTCGCATAGAATTGATACTCTCTGAGCTTGTCGAGCACCAATCGCAAATGTTTGGCATGGTCCTTCTTATTCTTGGAGAAGACCAAGATATCATCGAGATACACCAGAACGAATTCATTGGTATAGGGGTTGAAGATGAAATTCATCATCCGAGAGAAAGTTGGAGCAGCATTGACAAGGCCGAAAGACACGACAGTATATTCATAAGAACCGAAACTTGTTCTGAATGCTGTCTTGGGAATATCTTCTTCACGAATGCGAATCTGATGATAACCCATACGAAGGTCAAGCTTGGAGAATACTTTAGCACCTTTGAGTTGCTCGAATAGCTCATTGATGTTGGGAAGTGGATACTTGTTCTTGATTGTCTTCTTGTTCAATGGACGGTAGTCGACACAAAGTCGGTCCGTACCATCCTTCTTCTTTACAAAAAGAACACCACAACCCCATGGAGATGAACTCGGTCTGATCAAACCCAGACGCTCTTGTTCATCGAGCTGTTTCTTCAATTCCTTCAGCTCGTTGGGTCCAAGCTTGTATGGACGCTTGTAAACGGGTTCAGTGCCTGGCTCAAGATCGATAACGAACTCAACTGGCCGGTGAGGAGGCATACCCGGAAGCTCTTCTGGAAAGACATCTTGATACTCACAAACGACTGGAATTTGAGAGATGGCATTCAATTCGCCCTTCTCATTGAGAGAAAATAACCGAATGTTTCATCACGAGCGGCATAAATAATCACATCCTCAGAAGAGTGTGTCAATTGAATTTCTCTGGCAGCACAATCAAGTTGAGCTTTGTGCTTAGAAAGCCAGTCCATCCCGAGAATAAGATCAATATCCGAGTCACCAAGAACAACTGGAGAAGACATAAATTTATAGTTTCCCATCTTGATGGAAACATCGGGAGCAACCAAACTAGAAGTCAAAAGCTTTCCCGGAGAAACAACTTGCATAACTTTGGATAAATTCTCTGTGTCAACATTGTGCTTCGATGCAAATGGGTATGACAAGAAAGAATGCGATGTGCCAGTAGCAAATAAGACTTTTGCAGGAATATCATTAACTGAGAGATTACCCATTATCACATCAGTAGATTCCTCCGCTTGAGCTGCATTCATCATGTTCACCTTTGCAGACTTTGGATTATGCTTGACCACTGCATTGCTGGAAGATCTGACAGGAGGAGGAGGCGGAAGACGCCTTTGGTTGAAGCACTTGTTAGCATAGTGACCTTTCTGCTGACACTTGTTGCAAGTCACCTCTGAGAGTGGACGATGATAAGGAGCATTCGACTTTGGAGCTTGATTCTGAGACTTGTTCTGATAGCCAGAGTTGGTAGAGTGGGAAGAACCATGGCCACCTTTGTTCTTCTGCTGGTAAGGCTGACGAAATGGAGGAGGAGGAGGCAACCAGAACTTCTGTTGCTTAGCTGCCACAAGTGAGGAAGAAGAAGACTGAACTGTGTCTCTGACTCTCTTCTTAGAAGCCTCACACTTGAGCTGAGCAGCCTCTTGCTTCAGTGCCATATTATAGAATTGATCAAACTGAGTAGGCTCAACAAGAACGAGAGCTAACTGCAGATCCTCTCTAAGGCCACCTCTGAAGTGATAGATCATACTCTTTTCATCAGGAACGTCTTGTTTAGCGAAGCGAGCAAGTTTCTGAAACTGGATGTTGAATTGATACACAGACATGTTGCCTTGCTTGAGATTGCGGAACTCCTCACGCTTGCTCTCAACAACACTTTGCGGAATGTGGTGCGCTTTGAAGTCCCGACAGAAGTCAGTCCAAGTGATCACACGACCTCCTCTGGAATCTTTGTATTGTTGATACCAATCAGCAGCTTGGTCCTTGAGCTGAAAAGAAGCGAACTTGACATAGTCCTCAGGCCTGACATTGCTACATTCAAAATGCTTGTTGATGTCCACGAGCCAATCATCGGCATCCGTGGCCTCGGCAGAGTAGCTGAAAGACTTGGGCTGATTTGCGAGAAACTGGTTGAGGGTAGCGAAGTGAGGCTGATTGTTGCCTTGACCTTGATTGCCTTGATTGCCTTGCCCTTGGGTGCGTTCTTGCAAGAGTTGCAGAATCATCTGAGCATTGGCGTTGGTGGCTGCCATGATAGCTTGCCATGCCTCCGGAGGCGGAGGTGGTGGCGGAGGGTTCGCCTGACTCCCTTCATTGCGATCCGGATTCTGACGCGTTGGCGGAGCCATCCTGAAGAGGGTGACATCCGTTAGCATCTTGATAGACAAATAGGGAAGTAGAATCAACAGATAGAAATTGCAACATATAGTCTTCACAATAAACATTCGAACGAGGATGAACGAATGAATTCCGTAGTAAATCATCACACTTCCATTAGTTGAGAAGCCACTTAGAAAACAAAACAAAGTATTGGCTTGTAGAATAAGCCGGAACAAACATATGATAGAGATTTCGTCCGAAGTTTTCGTGGTGGGGCCCACACGGGCTCGATCGTACAGCACCATCATGTACAAGGCTGTGCACATGACATACGAAGCGTCCCCGAGTCGGCATAGCCAAGGACTCTTTAAGACACTACGAGACCACTGTAAAACCAACCGTGAAAGGCGGACCACTAGACGTCGAACCCCAATCTCATATCATGCGTCTATCGGAAAGATATCCTAAGAGCTACTAGAATTCCCACTTATAAACTCCCGAAACTTTCTAGTTATGCAATCTGGTGTTGGGGATACAGGGGACACAAAATATATCACCCAAACTAGCAATCCCTAGATCCAGCTGTATCCATCCGTCAACACATAACCAAGAAACCTTCGGAAATCGTTTACCTCAACCTGCGAAAAGCATCCGTTATACGAGTTATGGCAATACTCCCGAACTCCCCCCCCCCCCAGTACTGGGTGGCGTCGAGGTGATCTCACCAACAACTGCATAAAAGAGATTTCGATGTCGGCGAAACTCAGGTATTCCCGAACTGCAACGATAAAATTATGATGACAACACCTCGGAGCTCAACTCCCCGGGACACTGCCACAACCCCTAAATGTCAGGAGGCACCAAGAACAATGTTCTCGTCACAAAACCATCGGAACGATTCCAAGATACCTGTGTGTCCTAACATTTTTTTTAGTGAAATTTGAGGAGAGAAAAGTCAAAACTTCTACGTCAGGAGACCTCACCAGAGCGACGAAGGGACTGAGGAGTAAAAACAATCCTACTCGCCGATATATATAATCCTAAGACTCAAAACATTTTTGTTCTAGACTCAACAACGCCGGCGATTCGATCAAGCAGGGGGCTCCTAAGTCGGGGATGGCTCTGATTACCAACTTGTAACGCCGACGATGCGGCTATATCTCCCACGTGTCGAGGCACGACTTAGAGGCATAACCGCATAGTGGTTTTGTCGCAAGAAGGTTCATCTTCACACAATCCCATGTAATGAACAAGAATGGGATAAAGAGTTGGCTTACAATCGCCACTTCACACAATACATAAATATAATTCATACATCATTCAAATACACACATAGACCGACTACAGTCAAGATCCAAATGAAAATAAGATAACCCCAAATGCTAGATCCCCGACCGTCCCAACTGGGCTCCACTACTGATCATCAGGAAAAGACACATAGTAACGACCACGTTCCTCATCGAACTCCCACTTGAGATCGATCCCATCATCCGCACTGGCATCGTCGGCACCTGCAACTGTTTTGGTAGAATCTGTGAGTCACGAGGACTCAGCAATCTCACACCCGCGAGATCAAGACTATTTAAGCTTGTAGGAAAGGATGGTGTAATGAGGTGGAGCTGCAGCAGACATAAGCATATATGGTGGCTAACATACGCGAAAGAGAGCGAGAAGAGAAGCAACGTAACGGTCGTCAACTAGCAATGACCAAGAAGTGATCCTGAACTCCTACTTACGTCATTCATAACTCAAACCGTGTTCACTTCCCGGACTCCGCCGAGAAGAGACCATCACGGCTACACACACAGTTGATGTATTTTAATTGGGTCAAGTGACAAGTTCCCTACAACCGGACATTAACAAATTCCCATCTGCCTCATAACCGCGGGCACGGCTTTCGAAAGAAAATACCCTGCAGGGGTGTCCCAACTTAGCCCATCATAAGCTCTCACGGTCAACGAAGGATAAACCTTCTCCGGGAAAGACCCGATCAGTCTCGGAATCCCGGTTTACAAGACATTTCGACAATCGTAAAACAAGACCAGCAAAGCCGCCCGATGTGCCGACAAATCCCGATAGGAGCTGCACATATCTCGTTCTCAGGGAAACACCGGATGAGACATCCTACGAGTAAAACAGGTTTCAGACAGCAGAAAACAGAGCATGGCAGAAACAATAATATGAAGGCATTTTGGTGAGCTTGATGCACTCACCACAAGGCAATGCATGACAAAATAAGCATACCTACAGCAAGATGGCATGTTTATGAAGCTATCCATGGCAAGAACAAAAGCATAGCCTGTATGGATCAACTACAACAAGCTTGGCAAAATTGAATAACACGTAAACAATCTGCCAGAAATATTTTATAGCAAAAGTAGAGCAAGATTGAGTCATGCTATGGCACTCCATAATTGCAAACAAGGGCAGGCATGGATCAATTACAACAATATCTACAAAACATCCTTACTGAACATCTCCAAAATATGCATGGATCTCTCTGTAGCATCAAGTTTACATGGCAACAAAATAACAGCAGACAAAGACTTGGAGAAATTACTAAGTCCCTGAAATCAGAAACATTACGGAGCCTAGTTTGCATGCTTGTGCTAGTCACCACAGAGATTACAAAAATACATGGCATACACCCTTGGAAAGATGGCATGGCATACAACAAAACACATGTAGAGCTCATGCCCATAAGATGCACAGATTAAATGCTACAAAAATAACAAATCACCAAGTTCTGCTAAGAACCAGCAGATAACAGCAACTAGCACTCTTGCATCAGAGATTTGGGCATAAAGATGGCCTCAAATGAACATGGTGCAATTTAATAAAATGTAGAGCATCACGAGACGAACAATATGACATATTACACGCACGAAACGGAGCTATATGCAGAGAGTTATGCCATGATGAACAGATGCACTTATTGTAAGAATCACAGGACTTGGCAAAATTTTGGGGTCTCGGGAAAGTCAACCTCCTCGGGTACTGTGGATCTGGAACGGGGATGAGCTCCCGAGCGGCGGCGCGGCTCGCCGGAGAGGAGACCGGAGGGGAGGCCGGCGGAGAGGAAGGAGGAGGCCGGAGGGGCGGCGCTCGGGCTACGGCGGCGGAGGAGGGAGGCGCCAGCGACGGGCGAGGCGGCGGGGACGGCGAGGGTCGATGCGGCGAGGAGGGCGGGCGAGCTCACCGGCGAGGGGTCGCCGGCGCGGCGGCGGAGCGGCGGGGCCGCGGCAACGCTGGAGGCGGAGGGCGCGGGCGGCGAGCGAGGCGCGCGGGCTCGCGGGGCCCGACGCGGGCTTCGCGGGCCGGCGCGGTACGAGCGGTGGCGGGCCACGTGGCGTAGCGTGATTCGATGGGGACGGCGGCGCGGACACGTCCGGGGGCGGGGTATTTTGTCCGGGCGCGAGGTGGAAGAAAGGTAGGGTTTGGACTGCGAACGTTTTCGGGAGGGGATGCATATATATAGCTAGAGGGAGCTAGGAGAGTCCAAATGAGGTGCGGTTTTCGCCCACACGATCGTGATCGAACGACCTAGAGCATGGAAGAGAGTTTGGTGGGTTTTGGGCTGGTTTTAGGGGGGTTTTGCTGCAACACACAAACGGACTTTGTGGATGCCCGGTTAACCGTTGGAGTACCAAACGACCTCCAAATGGAACGAAACTTGACCGGTGGTCTACCGATGGTATACCAAGACCACTTGACAAGCCTCGGTCCATTCCGAGAATGTTTGACACCCGCACACGAAAGAAAACAAGAGGGGTGCGCCGGAGGAGATGGGAGTGCCTGATTGCAAAACGGACAACGGGGAAAATGCTCGGATGCATGAGACGAACACGTATGCAAATGCAATGCACATGATGACATGATATGAAATGCATGACATGAACAAAATACAAAATGAAAGACAAAACCCGAACACGGAGTGAATATCATCGCACATAGCCGAAAATGGCAAGAGTTGGAGTTACAAATATGGAAAGTTACATCCGGGGTGTTACAAAAAAACACCTCCATAATGAAGCCAGTTGCCAGAAGCCGGGCTATCTCTTCTCCTACAATCCTTCTCTTCTCCTCTGATAGTCGGCGGAGGGGTTGTTTAACTGGTTTTGCGTCTGCTCGGACGTGTAGCTTGTGGTTGGCGAAATCCTTCGGAACACCCGGCATGTCCTTTGGGGATCATGCAAAGATGTCCCGATTCTCACGGAGGAAATCGACGAGCTCACCTTCCTATTTGCTGTCTAGGTTTGCTCCAATGACGGCAAACCTCTCCGGGTTCTCTGGGTCCAGAGGTATCTTCTTTGTTTCTTTGGCCGGCTGGAAGGAGCCTTGAGCATCATATTCCTTGGGGTCAGGGGACAGGGCCGGCTGCTTGCCGGCCATGGCTACGACTCGGTCCAGCATCTTCTTTTCTTCGGCAATCACGAGGAACTCGGCCAGCCGGCTGCTGGCTACAGCACACTCGGAGGATTTCTTGTAGTCTCCGGCTATGGTGATGATCCCCTTCGAACTAGGCATCTTCATCTTGAGGTAGGCGTAGTGGGGCACAGCCATGAACTTGGCCAAGGCAGTTCGGCCAAGCAACGCGTGGTAACACTACAAAAAAAAGACACATCCGTGACATTTTGGGCTGAACAAATTTTTTTCTGTCATACATATGACACTTCTATGACGATAATTGTGACAAAACCCGGTATCATCATAGATGTGGTGGGCTCCTACTTCTATGACAAAAAATCATGACAGAAAATGGGCTTTTCGTCCTGGGCGGGCTGGAGACGCAGCTGCATGACATTCTTTGGGCCGTCCATGACGGAAAAAACCGTGGTAGAAGCGAGGGCGAGGAAAATTTCGGGGAGTTCCCGGTTACGGTGGGAGGTCCGAGGCCGAGCGATGCGCGTTTGTCTCGTACACGTACGCGCGTGTGTGCGAGGCGTTGGCTGTAACTGAACCCGAGCGAGGTGTTGGGCTCTAACTGAACCCGAGCGATTGCACTGCAAGCTACGCGTTACTGAACCCGAGCGATCGATTGATGGCTGTTAACTGAACCCGATCGGGCGATTCCTTCGCTACTGCTGCTAACTGAAGCCGATCGGTGCTGCCTCTGGGATGAACAGTGAGCGTTGCGGGGGGGTTTGGATGAACAGTGAGCGGTGGCGTTGCCTCTGGATGAACAGGACCCCATGGTGTGGTGGAGGGCTGGATGAACAGTAGATGGTGGAGGGGTGCCCGTGGAGGGGTGGTTGAACAGGACCCCGTGGTGTGGAGGGCTGGATGAACAGTAGACGGTGGAGGGGTGCCCGTGGAGGGGTGGTTGAACAGTAGCCAGTGGAGTAGCGCGCAGTGGAGGCTGGATGAACAGGAGCCCGTGGAGGCTGGAGGAGGTCGACGGTAGGCCTTGGAGGCTGGAGGAGGTCGACGGTGGAGATGAACAGTATCCCGTGGAGTCCCGTTTTGCGGTACGCCACACCACTCCCGATGAACAGGACCCCCGTTTCGACCGTAGGAGGTCCATTTCGTCCGTTTTGCGGTACGCCACACCCCTCCCGATCAACAGGACCCCCGTTTCGACCGTAGGAGGTCCGTTTCGTCCGTTTTGCGGTACGCCAAACCCCTCCCGATCAACAGGACCCCCGTTTCGACCGTAGGGGGTCCGTTTCCTCCGTTTTGCGGTACGCCACACCCCTCCCGATCAACAGGACCCCGTTCCGAACGTAGGAGGTCCGTTTCCTCCGTTGTGCGGTATGCCAGGCCTCGTTTCCATCTCATGTTCCGTCCAAGCCCTCCCGATGAACACGACCACGCATTCCGTTACGACCCAGCCGGTTGGCTCCCACGCGTTCTGTTGCCTCCCGATGAACACGACGCATTCCGTTGCCTCCCCATGAACACGACGCATTCCGTTGCCTCCCCATGAACATGACGACGACGCTGTTTCTCTGTTCCGACCCAGCCATGTCAACGAGCCCTCGCCGTACGTATGCGCGAGTAGGCATTCGAGACCCCCCCGTATGTACACATACGTGGCCGTATTTTCTTTCTTGCACCCTGGCCGCTGTACGTACGTGTACATGCTACGTGCGCGCCTCTACATCCACCAGTATATATGTACGTACACGTTCGCGACAAGAATGACAACGCTACGTACGCTTCCACCAGGTGGGTCCCGACTGTCAGGCACTTCCTTGCGTGCGAAGATGTAGCTGGTGGGTCCCAGCAGTCAGGGGGCGAATCGTTTTGTTTTTTTTGCCCGGACGCACTTCCTTTCGTGCGAAGGTGTAGCTGGTGGGTCCCAGCAGTCAGGGGGAAACGTTTTTTTCACGAAATACGGTGGCCCGTCCGGTGGGTCCCCGCTGTCAGGTGGAGGAATAATTATTTCGCGCGTAATAAGGAGGCACTTCCTTGCTGCGGCCGTGGACCGAGCTGTCAGCGTCTCCATGCACAATACTCTTCCGATGGAAGTCGGTCGTTGACCACATTGACGACGCCGCGCCGAGAGCACCACGGTGGTGGACGACGGTAAGGCCTAGGAACGGGACGACACGGAGGCAGGGAAGACTCGGCAGTTGTTTCCCACGCGGAGGGGAGTACAACCGTACGAGGGTTTACTGGTTCGTTTGCCGTCGCCAGAGAATAACAACAGGTGTGGGTGAGTAGAGGGATGGCTAGGCCAGCGATGGGAGTACGGTGGGGCGGTGAGGCCTGCGCGGCAGCACAGCCGGCCGCGGGGAGGAGGGAGCAGGCAGTCCCGCCGGCGCTTGTTTGAGCGGCTGGAGCAGGAAGAACAGAGATTGAAGAAGCACGACGGCCGTTGGATGGACATCCAACAGTCACTGCTTGTGCGTCAACCTTTTTTTTAGGAAAGCCTCAAATCTGTGGAAAATAGCATATAGCCCATCTGCCATTATTTCTAATAATTTACAGCCCATTTGCCAACTCTTAAGGTTTTTTTGGAGCCCGTATTCTTTTTGTTAGCATTACACCCCATATTGTGGCCATGGTTAAAAAATTATACGAAATTTTGCATATTTCGGTGCGGTCCGAACTGTTTTTAATCCTGAAATTTCGACTCACATTCAAACTAATTTTAAAAATAAATGTATATCAATATAAAATCCAACAAATTCTCCACGCATAAAAATTAATGTAATTTAAAATCTTGAAATGAAAAAGAAGATATTTGAAACTAATTGCCAGTTTGATGTGTTTTAAAAATGTACAACCCATTTCTCATTACTGATGGGCCATTTTCTCGGCCAGCCGAATGAAAGCTCTCCTCGTCTTGAAAGATTTGCAGCCCAACAGGCCTGACAAAGCGACTTACTTGGCAAATCACAAAAAAACTGGGCTGTGGCCGTGGACCCAGCTGTCAGCCTCTCCACGTACAGTACTCTTCCGATGGTAGTCGTTCCTTGACCACGTTGACCACGCCGCACGGAGAGCACCACGGCGGTGGACGGCGGCGAGGCCTAGGAAGGGGACGATGCGGAGCCGGGGAAGACGCGGCAGTGGAAGCACGGGCGGAGAGGAGTACGAGGGTTCACTGGTTCGGCTGCGGTGTGAGGCTGCCGTCGCCGCAGGGCCTGGCCAGCGGTGGGAATAGTAGGGGGCGGTGAGGCCTCTGCGGCAGCACAGCCGGCCACGGGAGGCAGGAGCATGCGGCACGACCAGCGCTACTTTGGGCGGCTGGAGCAAGAAGACCAGAGGTTGAAGAAGCACTACGGCCGTTGGATGGACATCGTACGGTCACTGGAGCTAGAATCGTTCATATTGACTAAGTTGACAAAGCCCTTCGTCCCCCTCAACTTAGTAGGCCCACAAGTTAGCCTCCCACCAAGGTGGGTCCCAGCTAGCCGGGGGAGTATTCATTTTTTTGTGCGTAATAAGGAGGCACTTCCGGTGGGTCCGAGCTGACAGCGGGGGGAACGTTTTTTTCGTGAAATACGGTGGCCCGTCCGGTGGGTCCCATCAGTAAGGGGGAAATGATTTTTTCGCAAAATACCGGTGGCCCGTCCGGTGGGTCCCCGCTGTCAGGTGGAGGAACAATTATTTTCCGCGTAATAAGGAGGCACTTCCTTGCGGCTACCGTGGACCCAGCTGTCAGCCTCTCCACGTACAGTACTCTTCCGATGGAAGTCGGTCGTTGACCACATTGACCACGCCGTGCCGAGAGCACCACGGCGGTGGACGACGGCGAGGCCTAGGAAGGGGATGACGCGGAGCCGGGCAAGACGCGGCAGTGGATGCCCACGCGGAGAGGAGTACGAGCATTCACTGGTTCGGCTGCGGTCTGAGGCTGCCGTCGCCGCAGAATAACAGGGGGTGTGGGTGAGTGGACTGGCCAGCAGTGGGAGTAGTAGGGGGCGGTGAGGCCTCCACGGCAGCACAGCCGGCCACGGGAGGCAGGAGCAGGCGGCACGACCGGCGCTGCTTTGGGCGGCTGGAGCAAGAAGATTAAAGGTTGAAGAAGCACGATGGCCGTTGGATGGACATCGTACGGTCACTGCAGCTAGAATTGTTTATATTGACTAAGTTGACAAAGCCCTTGGTACGTCAACTTTTTTTTGAATGCATGCAGATCAGCTTAGTAGGCCCACAGGTCAGCTTCCGAAACGGTGCGCCCCAGATATCAGGGGGAGGAATCATTTTTTGGGCGGATGAAACTAGAATATCCGAGATTGAAGAAGAAGCACGGCATCCGTTAGATGGACATCCAACGGCCACTGCTGCTAGAACCGTGTGTTGACTATAAGTGGACAAAGCCTTGCATACGCGTCAACTCTGTTTTTTTAGGGGACGCGTCAACTTAGTAAGGCCAGAAGTGTGTGGCAGAGAACTTATAGCCCATTTGATATTTGTAAGAATGTGTAGCCCATTTTTGAATTCTAATGGAATTTACTACAGCCCATTTACAGTTTGTTAAAAGTATAGCCCATTTCAACCAACCGTTCAAAACAGAATTCAATAAAATTTCCCACATTTTGATGGGATCCGAAATATTTTAATCCCGAAATTTCTAGTTAGATTAAATACAATTTCAACATAAATTTATATTACGTAAAAATCCGACGAAACATTGCGCTCGCAACAATTAATGAAATTAAAATTTTCAATATCCAAAAATAATATTTTATAAAGTAATCACGTGTTTGGTGCATTTTTTATAGTTACTGCCCAGTTTTTATAATTACATCCCATTTATTATTTCTTAAAGCCCATTTTCTTGTTAAGCCTAATGCATCCCTCCTAGGAAAGATTTGCAGCCCATCTGGGCGGAGAATAACAACTTGACCTTGCCTGGGTATTCCTAAAAAAAGTATAGCTGGGCTAGCCATTTTCAGCTTGAAAAAAATTAATATCTGGGCTGGATATCTGACCTGGGCTAGGCGGGCCACAGCCCTCCCAGTTAATACCTGCAGCGATGTTTTCGTTGTTGTTCAGAGGAGAAAAATTAATATCTGGGCTAAACATCGAAAAACTCTGCAGTGCTCACACCTCAAAAACAGAAATACTGCTCGAGCTGCTTGGTCCCAGCTGTCGGCCGCTTCTTGTGCAATTCTCTCATTTATTGACTACTACATAGGTTAACAATGGTGTGGGACCGTGATCTCAGGAAACCAGGAGGAAGCAAAATAAATTATAGTTATATATATATATATATAATAAGGAGGCACTTGCGTACGTGAGGCTATGGACCTGGTGGGTCCCCATTGTCATCCTCCCAAAGTAAAGTCATCTCCTCGCTCGCGCACGCTTTCCGCCTGAAACAGTCAGTGCCGCCCGCCCCACTTCCCGGTGCAGGCGATTGCTCCGCCTTCAAACGACACAAGTGTCGTCCGTCCGTCCATCTGCCGCCCACATTAATGATATGCGGTTGCCGAGGCGGCTACTCCGGCGCCACACGTCCGTCCCTCCGCCCGCCCACCATTGCTATATAAACTGTTGCGCCGGCCATAGCCGCAGTCATCCGCATCCGTTCCCTTTCTCCTGTCCACACCACTACTGCCCACCATGGCTTCCTCGCGCTCCAGCGCTCTTCGGGACGGGCGGACGACGGACCACAAGGAGATGGCAGCCATTGCTGCCGACCGGCTGGCCGGCAGGCAGCCCGAGGACGACGACGTCCCAATGGAGAACATGGTAGTCGATGATCCGGCGCCAACCCCCTCCTGCGCGCCATCCTCGCCGGTGCATTGCACCATGACCATCGGCGAGGCCCGTGCCCAATATATGGACAGGGTGAGGCAGATGCATGAGGAGCAGTTTCGGGAGGCGCAGGCCGACGCCGCTTACAACCACCATCTCCTCCAGGAGCACCAATAGGCGGAGGAGCAGATCACCGCAGAGCGGGCGGAGCAGGAGGCGCTACTCGACTCGTACCGCTCCACCCGCAAGGGCCGCCTCGAGCACTGGCGGTACCGCATTCGGGTGGCGGAGGCCGCAGCTGCCTACAAAGAGGCTAACAAAGAGGGCGATGAAGCGGGCGAGGCGCTGTTTGGCAAGACCGAGGATGAGGCAGAGGACAATGCCAGCTCCGACGAGTCCCCGCTCCGCTGGCGTCGACGAGGCCCTGCTCCACCGAGGCCCCGCGGCGCCAACAGCAGGGCAGAGGACACCGCCGGCTCTGCCGAGGCCCCGCCCCGCCAACAATGAGGCAGAGGATATCGCCGGCTCAGCCGAGGCCCCACCCTGCCGGCAATGTGGGGGAGGATTTCCACCGCTCCGTTGAGGCACCGCCCGCCGGCAACGAGACAGAGGACATCGGCGGCTCCGCCGAGGCCCCGCCCCGCTGCCAACGAGGCCGCGCCACACAGAAAACGAGGAAGAGTAGAACACGGTAGGTCGCCGACGCTCGGGTCCAAGTAAGGCCACCGCTGCTACCCTCCGGTTGAAGCCAAGCTAGGCGAGTTGACTATTGACGGTCGGTTAGCTTCTTGGCAGCGACGTGGAGTCGGAGAGCTGCGCTGGAGAAGAACGCTGCTTCTACTTAACTGCTGGTGCAGTTGGCTGACTGACACGTGGGCCCAACAGGCCACATGTCAGTTACGCAACTGCACCTGCAATTAAGTCACTGAAGCTTCTGTTCGGCTCAGCGGGACACAGGTGGGTAGCTTCGGTTAATTAATTGTACCTCCAGCGCACCCCTTTTTAGTTGAAGAATGTATGAAATGTAATGAAATCCGGCATTTTTATATGAAATCCGACCGTGTATGAATGAATTTATTTCAATTAGTTCGAATTCCTGTATCACTGGCATTGGATGAACATGCAAAACAATACGTACTAGCATTATTCCCAGGGTGATCACCTTGTTTGCAGCAGTTTCACATGTACTCCCTCTGGTCCTTTCTAGTCTGCATACAAGTTTTGTCTGCAGTCAAAGTATCTCTACTTTGACCAATCTTATACAAAAAAGTATGCACTTTCACAATGTACGAAGTAAAAAGGAACAGAAGGAGTACAAAGAGTTTGAGCAGCTTTTTAGCGTTTCTGTACATTGCAAATCAAACACACAGGCCTGGCAATTCATAGAGAACATTCAAAACAATCGATGATTATGCATCTCAACTACTCACATGTCAGAGGCAATATTTACTTCACAACTAAAGAATAAAGAAAAAATTGATCGACGCTGCTGACAGCAAAGGGCGTCCCATTCGAAAATATCAAACGCATGTCTTGCTAAAATCAATGAGCAAAATTTGACAACGTTGTCCCATTCCAAAATATCAAATGCCTACGATTGGGGAATGGGCAGGGTTTGCCATCAGTTCGGACATTGACATGGCACCTCGTGCTAAATAAACCAGCTGTTCTTTTTGTGCAGTTCCACCAAAATCAACCAAATTCGCGCGTAGCTTGTATGATTTCGCCCTTATATGTTGCAACGCCTTGAACTTATCGGCACCTCCTTTCTTGTGGTGGAAATGAATGATTCGATGTATTCATGAACATTTTGTGCAGTTCCCATTGAAATCAAGTTGAGCACCCTTGTTTGCACAAATACAAAAAAGTGATTAGTATAAAGCAAACTGTACTATGAATTGACAGTTTCAACAGGCACATACATGGTCCATGTAGAGCACACTTTTAGAAAAATGGAACTCACCAGAAAGAACCTAGAACAACATTGTACTTGCGCATCACAGCAAAAAAATGGAGATTTGTCAGTCCTTCTGAGCTGAAGTTAGTTTGGTCTTGTGGGGAGTAATGTAACCATCCTTCAACTGCTCCTTGTGAAATATGCTTATCTTACCTCAATGGGATATTACGGTGCACATACAGATTGGAAGTCTTGTCTCCATTTGTGCAGTTCACTAAAATCAAGCAACATTATCGTACAAGTAGCACAACATATGAAAGCACACTGCAGAATCATGTGAAAGAAGGCTAGTACTGACCTCTCATGATGCGGAATTCAAACAACTCACAAGAAGAAGATCTGAACCAAATTTGCCTTAACGGATAGGAAGTAAGATCTCCTCTTGTGCAGTTCCACTAAGATCAAGCAATCAAGCAACGTTGTCAGTGTGACATTTTGGTTGAACTGCACAAAACACTCTTAAAACAAAAGTGTTTTGTGCAGTGCAACAAAAGGTCACAATGGCAACGAGGTGAAGTAGATAACCCTGTTTACACAGAGGTGCAAAGGAAACAATTAGTGGTCAATAACGGTGGATGCCATAGAAGCCAACAAAAAGAAGCATCTACCTTATCTAAATGGGAAAGAAAGCAAGACAGTAGCATTTCTCAAACGGTGGCATTGATTAATATTAACATAGAGATTATATTAACAATAAAATTCGTTAAACATGTAATTTCCTTTTAACTATGGCATTGCATCAATTTTCCAGCGGCATTATTAGAGGGTGTTTGTTTACAGGGACATTTTGGGGTAGGGACTAAAAAAACTCTGTGTCAGTCCCATCTAAACCAAACAGGAGGGACTTTTAGGGACTAAAAGTGGGCATTTGGGAGTAAAGAAAGAAGACCCCGAGGGAGTCTTTTTGGGACTTTTTCCAACAGTTGCCCCTGCCACGCATCACACCTTGTCTCTATTAATTCATTACTAGGGGTAACATGGTCTTTTAGCATGTCATTTAATAACCTCTAGTCCATGTTTAGTCCCTGGAACCAAGCAGGTAGGGACTAGGGAGTTTTAACCAAACAGGGCCTTAGATTAACAACAGCTAATGAGTTGCACGGGACAGTGGACGCACCAGCACCATGTGCATCTACCGATGTACCGTGGTCATGTACAGTCTGTTGCAACAAAGAACAAACAACCAAGGAGCATATTTCTGTTGGTCCCAGTTTTGTTATCTTTAGACACCTTTCCCTATGTGAGCGCAGCAAATCTAGTCCTGCTCAAACTCTACAGCCTTGTCCCTTCATTTCCTTTTTGAACTAGTACTTTTGCCCCTTCCTTTCCTCTTTGAACCACGTCCTAGATTTATGTGATACAACTTTCCCACTACTTTCCCCCATTCCTTTCCTCTTTGACCACGTCCTAGATTCATGCTATACAACTTTCCCCCTTCATTTCCTCTTTGAACCACGTCCTAGATTCATGCTATATACAACTTTTCCCACTACTTTCCCCCACTCCTTTCCTCTTTGAACCACGTCCTAGATTCATGGTATACATGCAGCTAGAGCAATGCATGTGGAGTAAGTAAATTATACCTTAAGGTTCTTGGGGCGTGGTTCGGTGGGCGACGGGACGGCGGCGAAGAAGAAGGGGTCGGAGGCCCTCCCGCGCTGCCGCTGGGTGGAAAGTGAACAGCTGCGCCGGTAGTCCCTCGCCGACGGCAACAACGTTAAGCCTCCTTCCCTTCCCGGCGGACGGATCCTGCTGGCTCTTTGAGCAGCAGTGAGGGGAGAGAGAGGCCAACGAAGTCTTGTTTAGATCTGGAGAGGGCGAGAGAGTGTGAAGAGAGAAACTACAAGCACTGAGGCTCCAGTGGGAGAGGGCGAGAGAGTGTGAAGAGAGCAACTACAAGCGCTGAGGCTCCAGCGTGTATATATATACTGGAGAGAGTGTGAAGCGTGCAAACCCTAGAAAACATTTTGACCAGTCAAAGAATCCTCCTGGCACAAATTATGCTCAAGTGTAGTTATCGAACCCGAGACCTCATGTTTGATGAGCGAACAGGCTAACCAGCTACACAACCCTCCCGTTATGTTCAACGAGAGGGAAATAACCTTTTATACATTCCTGCATTCGTGTGACAAGCATGCCGTGTTTTTTTGTGTGTGTGGGAGTCATTGGGATTTCAATCATAATCGTGTCATGTGGCTTTGGTGGTAAGACTATCCACAGTGGTGCAGAAATAATGCAGCCTTAGTCACCTTACCTCTCTCCACGTAGTACGTTGGGTCCCACCAGTCAGAGGGTGAACCAGACAAATTAATAAGAAAAATTAAAAGCGCCAGCGGTGTATCTTACCTCACACATCTCGCTACTGCTCGGGAACACTGTCCAATTGATCCCTCTGTTCGCTCACGTACTATTTTAAGTGAATCCTTATTATAACATGCACACAAACTTTGGGCACTTGTATTCGACTTAAGTCAGTGTGCCACCGTATCTCGTATACTTACTACTCCCTCCGTCTAGGTGTAATAAGTCACGTTAGAAGGTGCAACGGGACCAAGGTGTGTGCGTGCGCGTGTGTGTGTGTGTGTGTGTGTGTGTGTGTGTGTGTGTGTGTTTAACAGCATGTGTGTGTTAGAGAGAGCGACAGATCGACCTACTCCTACAGAGAGATGTTGTGTAGTGTACGATTTTAGCCGCGAGAGTCGGTGCATCCTCTCGTTTCCAGGCGTGTCTGGTAGGGACATGCGGACAGCTGCCACGCCCGCTCCTGACCAGCCTGGCCCACCCAAAGCCCCTCCAGCGCCCGCGCGCGCTTCCCGCCCGAAACGGTCAGCGCGCCGCTCCAAAGAACCGGTGCCGCATTCATGCCCGGGCAGAGCGGACGCGACCTCTCACTGGCGCAAGAGTGATGGTTGCTTCGTCCGTCCAACTTACTGTTGGGTCTATGTGATTTGACGGCTCATTGGTCTTTATTACTGAGGTGGTAGGACTGCTGGATGTCCCACGCTTTCGGCGAAAGGAGGTACTACTACTAGAGTACAATTTTCTCCATTCTTACAGCAGAGGTGTGCAAGAGCAGTGAAAACACGCAGGCTCAGTGATTACATGGCCCACCTCACACTATCACCGTGCGACACCTAAATCTTTACATAGTACTCCATCTGTTCCTAAATATTACTAGATGAGTCCCCGCGCGTTGTCGTGGAACAGCGGTATATCTCTCTGCGCAAAATTATCGATTTCATAGAACTAAAAAAAACTCTATAACCGCATGACAAATGTGGTAGCCAAACTAAATAAACTCCCATCATCATTTAGATCATCCCACGTAAGGAAAAAAAATCGGCCAACTCCTACTGCATAATGGGATTATATTTTTCTTTTTGACATGTTAATGGGACTTAAAAGCTCACTTACATGCATGCTACTTGTGCATGCTTGCATGCAGACATGTTGATGTGATTTAAAACCCACTCACATGCATGTGCCACGGTATTTCTGCATGCTTGCATGTGGCTTAGTGCGGAGCCTCTCAACGTCTAGATCAGATGGCTATTATGGACTTATTTACTTCATCTAACGGCTACATCAATTTTTATGATGTGGCTCAAGGAGAGGATAGAGAATTCCTAGTAGTGGGGGCTAGCTATTACTAGTAGATAAGTCTTTGTAGAGATTCCACTACATACGGAACAAAATGAATGAATCTACACTTAAAATGCATCTATATACATCCGCATGTGGTTCATGGTGAAATCTCTACAAAGACTTATATTTAGGAACGGAGGAAGTACTAGTATAGTACGTACTGTAATTTATCAGCGAGATAAATTTGTACAATGCTATGAAGCTTCCAGCTTCTGTTACATGTATCTTGCGTCCAAGGTTGCCCGTTGCAACATTTCATCAAATACAAAGGAGACTAACATGCATGCTATTGCATCTCAATGATTGACAGATCATAGCAAATATGTACCCCCTCCATTCCAAAATAAGTGTCTCAACTTTGTGCAAACTTTAGTACAAAGTTGTACTACTACTAAAGTTGACACTTATTTTGGAACAGAGGCAGCTAAAGAAAAAAATGATCCATGCAGTCCCTAGCCCTTGAACCGTGAACCCTGACCAGGCTTCAATTTGCTGGCAACGTTCGAGCTTCCTAATAAATGAAGTTTGCAACCTTTTGACCATTGGATCATTTTGTGCAGTTTCACCAAAATCGAGATGAGCATCCCTGTGGCAAACAAATTGAAGAAGCGTGATTGGAATAAGATTACTGGGACTAGTTGATAAGACATAAACTCATCACAAATACAGTACGTAGAAGCCAGTAGAGGTATGTGCGGGGCAAAGGAGTAGAGAAATACCACAGGGAGTGATGTGGGCAGCTGGAGCAGTGGTGCAAGCCGGCTGTAACGGGAGTTGTACCTGAGGGACGTAGCTCAACCTTGAGGAGGGCGGCGGGAGGCGGCAAATGCCCACGTCGCGGCAGTGACCAAGGGACGAAGGCAACCTCATCGGCTTTGTGAGAGAGAACGGCGGGGACCCCTGATCGGGACGTGCCAACAGTGGGTTTTCGCCGTCGGCGACGACCACCGCATCTACACTAAGCATCCACCCCTTCCCCAAGCGGAAGTGATCCGCTGGGATGTTAGAGATGTGGCCACAGTCGTTTTGTGTGAGAGAGTGTGAAGAGAGCAACCCCAGCAAGCAACCGTGTAGGCTGGCCCGTTCTGACTATGTATATAGTGGAGCGGTTTCCCTTTCTCTCCATATGAACCTATCATATTGCGTACGTGCCACTGAAGAAAAAAAACTTTATTTAAAAATGACGCGGCACCTACTACTCGTTCTCCTATAACCTTGCGCTTGGCATCTCCAAAATATTAACCTTGCGATTGGCTCTTCGCCTCTTCGGGAAGTCGAGCAATAATGGTAGTGCAGTATATATCGTTCTGGCTATATGAGACCGAATGAATTGCTGCACGTCCACCACGTGGGCGAGGGTCGAGGGGCGAGGGAGAGTGCTACATACGGAGCAAAATGAGTGAATCTACACTCTAAAATACGTCTATATACATCAGTGTTTGGAGTATGTACTAGTAGTTCATATTGAAATCTACTAAAGGACATATATATTCCAAACAATATGATATAATCTCTATAACCAAGGTAGTAGGGTCGATTAGTAAACGGAGGGAGTAGTAAATTTTTCTCCTCGTCCTGCGAGCCACCGCGCGCATGGGCGAGGGAGCGGGCGTAAGGCGGAGCAAGCTTCACCTCATCCTGCGAGCCACCGCGCCCGTAGGCGGGGGAGACGGCGTACTAAGCAAGCTTCTCCTCGTTCTGCGAGTTGACGGGACACCTACGTGGGTGTGTGTGAGAGATACAAACCGCGTTCGTGAGTGTTTTTTGTTTTGGGGTGGGGGTGGGGTGGGGGTTGATTTCGTGAATTATTTGTGGGAATATGTGTCGATGACATCTCAAACAAAATTTTGCATGCAATGTGTGTGAAATGGAGGCCTATCCATATCATACATAGAGGGTCGGGCAATCCATGAGAAGAGAGGGAGCGGTCATAGCTACGATAGAGTCGAAGTGAGGATCAAGTGGGTGGGTGCGAGATCGATGAAGAGAGCCATCGAAATTGTGTGTGTGTGCAAGTCAAAGATATAGGGCGACTGGCCTACCGGAATGTTAGAGGGCACATGTCAAGTTTGTGTGTGCCAGGGAGACATGACTAGAGCGCTCAATGTATTGGTGTGTGTGGGGGGAGGGGGTGGGGGGAGGGGTAGGAAGAGGCCTAACTATAGAGGTAGAACGACTCGTATATGTGTTGAGAAGGAGAGACCCAGCTATGTCTTGAGCGAGATCGGTCGACATCCATACATAACTGAAGGACGGGAAATATGATGGGACAGAGAGAGAGGAGAGAGAGAGAGAGAGAGGGAGGGAGAGGGAGGGAGAGGGGTAGAGTGCTGGATGGGTGATGGAGTTGCTTCTCGAAGATGGTGGGAGAGGCCTACTAGACAAACTGAGGGTGGAACTGGAATGTTATCAATAAGAGTGGGGATGTGTTTCTGTGTGTGCCTGTGCGTGATAGATCTGTCGGGACGCATCCATGGATGATGAAGGGGAACCATGTGTTTGGTAAGCAAACCTAACTAGATCGGTAGATCAATTGTTGTTTGTCGGAGGAAGGGAGAGACACAACTAATGAGGTAGATCGATTGACGTGTGGGTAAAAACGAGTTATAAGGACCTAGCTAGCTATATGTATAGCGAGAGATCGGTCGGTGTACGTCCATTTGTTAGAGGCAAATAAGGCCCAGCGAGACGGATAGACAGAGAAAATGGAGCTAGGAGGTGGTGCGAGAGGCCCAACTACTAGCTAGATAGGGGGAGGAGTGTGCGGTTGTGAGATCGATGAAAAGAGGGGCGAGAGTTTACACGTGTGTCTGACCGTATGAGAGACACGAGGCAAGGACACATAAAGGAGGAGATTGAAGGTGTGTGTGTATGTTGTAGGCAGGCATCGCTGGAGAGGTTTATCGATCGGTGTGTGTCGGAAAGGAGTTGTGGAGACTCTGGCAGAACGACCTAAAGAAAAATGAATGTGCCCGGTGGATAGAATGCCGAGGGAGGGGGAGGGCGAGGAGGGCGTGTGCACACACGAGAGAAAGTTAGTGGTAGCTACAAAGGTTAGAGTATTGTGTGGGTGTAAGAGACTAACAAAGATCATAATTTGATATGAAAGCGGATTCATACATTTGAATAGGAGATCATAGTGTTTTAAACATTGCATGCATGAATATAGCGGTGATACACGTGCTGTGCACATGTTATACCATAATGTGATAATGCATGGCGTTTGCAACTCACAGCTAAATGCCGAACAATCTAAACCTTACTATACATCAAACAATCTCACAGTTTATTTGAATTTGTGATAATGTGTGGCGTTGCAGCTTACAACTAAATATCGAACAATCTAAACAATACTATATATCGAACATTCTCACATTTTATTTGAATTTGTGGTAATGTGTGGTGTTTGCAACTCACATCTAAATACTTGTAGGCGTAGGGGGCGGGGCACCATACATAATGTGATAAACACATTATACATATGAGACATGGTTTAGATTATGAAGATCTAGCTAGAGCTAGAAATGTAATGTGATTTGAAATCAAAATAAAGTGGATTCAAAAAATCTAGTTCGAGTTCATATAGTACACATAGTTCATATGTAACTCGAGACTAATCATGTGGTGTGCTATGAAGATAATACACAAACGATGGTTTAACTTGACAATAATGATGATTGTAGATCTTATTAAAACAGAGAAACGAATTCAAATGCTTTGACTTCACAACAATCATTACTGTAGATCTTATTCAAATAGAGAAACGAATTCAAATTAAGTTCATATTGAAGCGGTAGTATATACGTTTGGAATGCGCTAAAACGTTCATTTGAGTAGTAGGTTGCATGCATTATACACGTAGCGTAATATTTTAATTGAACATAACATGAATTCAAAGTTTTGAATGACATTTGTAGTGCGCATTGATTTGGTGCAGTACACGTTAGGCTTGTCTGGAAATTTCAACCCGCGCCTTGTTAGCCCGAAATATTTAAGATATATCTTTGTCTCGTTGTGCCCCGACAACTCCCTCCATCTCAACCCGCGCCTTGCTATTCCGAAATTACAATGCGTGCGAAAACTCCCACCTCCTGTGAAATCCCGATACGCGAAATGCCCGTGGTACCCCTGAACCGAAAGAACCGCGTCAAATCGGTGGGGGTACTTTCGTAACTTACCCCGCATTTCGGACAAGCGCGTCTCTAAGCCATGGTTCCCCACTGCCATCCCATCCGCCCACCCATTCATACACCGAGGCCGCGAAAACCTGCGACGAAACCCCACACCCTGCTCCGTCCGCCACCCAGCCGGAGCCTCTTCCCCGACGACGTCGTCCACAGCAACACCTCAACGTCCCTCATCCACCATACCGGATGAGGATCCGTCGTCGATCTCATCGTCCCGCCGGTTCAGCCACCCCGTCCTCCACCTCCAAGGAGCTGCCCCGACGTTCCCCTCGTCTTTCACGCCACCTCCATTCCCACACCACCGTCTTCACCTGCACCACCGGAAGAGCATCATCATCACCGTTTCCTCGGATGAAGCTGCGGCCTAATCGGTGCCACCAACGAGGTTTTACACTAATCGCCGCATTTTCTTCTTGATTTGATCTCACGGTGCTGCCGGCGCTCGGTCCTGAGCCGACACGGCGCGGCTCCATCCACGGCGGCTACGCCGGCCACTTCCTCCACGACGTCGCTCCCTCGGCGGCGAAGTCCACATCAGTAGGAGCTGCTACTGCTTTAGCTCTCGCTCGTGCTGCTGCTCTGCTCTTGCTCTCGGTTCCCTGCCTGGTCTGCTCTTGCTATTGCTCTTGCTCACGCTGCTGCTCTCGCTCTTGCTCTTGCTTGCGATGCTGCTCTGATTTATCTACACTTCAGTCGACTGAATCGACTTTTGGGTCAGTCGATTTTCAGGGGGTGGGGGTGGGGGCTCGCCGGGGTGAAGGAAGAACCAGCTGCAGCGGGGAGGGGGGCTCGCCGGAGAGGTACCCCACTATCTACCTTAGGGTTCAGGATGGGGGCGGTGGTCGCCGGCGGTGGCGGGGCGTTGGCGGGGCGGTAGCGTGGGGATCGCCGGAGAAAAAGCTCGGCACGGGGGCCCTAGAGGGATGGCCGGGGCGGCGGCGGACCGGCGGTGGGGAGTGTTTTCGGGGCGGGCGGGGTGGCGCACCGCCGGCCGCGGGCGGCGGGGTCTGCTGTTTGGCCGGTGGTGGCTGGCAGCTCAGGGGTGGTGGAGGTTGAAGATGAACCGCAGTCCCTTGATTTCGTATCCAATGGCTGCAAAATCGACTAACCAGAGATGAAAAAGTCAGTCGACCGACGTGTAGCCTCACCTTGCTAGTGCGTTCAGTTTCGACAGCAAAATTCAGTTTCGACAGTTAAGTTCAGTTTCGATAGTTAAATTCAGTTTCGACAGCTAAGTTCAGTTTCGACAGTTAAGTTCAGAGATGAGCGGCTGATGTATTTTACATCTAGCACTTTGTGGTTATGTATTTTACGTCATGTATTAGAGATGCTATTAGAATTCCACTCAGATTAACGTTGTCCGTTGTCTCTCTTGTCCTGCTTCAGCCTCGGCGTCGTACAACTCACCGGAGCTGCTCCAACGACGAAACCCTCCATCACAGCGGAGTAGTACCTCGGGCTCCATCTCCAGACGCCTAAGATCTTCTTCCCCTCCTCCGACAGCAAAGTCAGCCGGAGCATCCTCACCGGCCAACCCAATCACGCTGAGATCGACATGGCTTCGCCAAAGAGGTTGTACACTTGTTGCATCTCTTTTTTACTCTACATGTTATATATATTGTCCACTGAGCACACGGATTTGTTCCTTTGGTGTCTCCTTGAAAGAAAAAATGTAGGAATTTTAATTTCACTTGTCCTCCTTTTCAAATTCCTGTTCATGAAGCACAAGACTAAGAGATAGTAGCATAATAGCATTATAACCGTACATTTTCTTGTGGTTTGACTTAATCTCACCATGCTTCTTTGCATCCTGTGATCTTCCAATTGTTGTGAATCAAACAGCTAGATTGGCAGAAATCCTGTGTTTTTAAATTCTCTGTTTTGCACGTGCATTCCTATCCTATTCCTGTCTATTTCCTATCCCTGCATTGTTGGAATCCTCCAATTCAAACGAGTCCTTACAGAATTACTTCTCTTACAGATAGTTGTCAAAGAAAACCTTGTGTGGTTTGTCCCGCTCCTGCTGCGCCGTCATCCACCCCAGCTCAGCTGCTCCAACGACAGAAGTGTCTAGCATAGCAGGGATCCGGCCTCCATACTGTCTTTCGCCGCCTCAGATCTTCTTCCCCGCCGCTGGCAGCCATGAAAACTGCATTACCATCATCAACCGAGCAGATGACCTCGAGGACTACACGGGTCCGCAAGAGAGGTCGCACTCCTTACATAATCTCACTATGTTTTATTCCTATGCATGATAGTTATTGTAAACAATGGAACTGAACATGTAGAGCAAAAGAGACGAGCCTTGTGTGGCAATAAAATTTCATGCAGATGTCGCTCCATGGTAGGCGCAAAGGCAGCCCCCCTCCACGCATTTCGGATTGTAATCGAGAGGAAGATATTTGTTCTGAGGGGGATTCAGAAAGACAAGACAACTCCTATTTACCCCCTGAGGTCTTCGCTCTAACTTGGCATGCTGATGTTGGTTATATCATGCATATGGTGTCTTACATTGCTTACTTTATACATCAAATATGTCATCTGCTTAGTTTGGACATCCTTTGTGCGAATGCCATCTGTTTAGTTTATTCATCGTTTATGTGAATTATGCAACGCCATGTTGTTTAGCCAGGCATCATATATGTGAATTTTGCAATGCCATCCTGCTTAGCCAGTCATCTTATATGTAAATTATATCAGGTCATCCTTTTTTCGTTACATATTACATTTGTCAACAATGTTAGTACATTCAACTGCTCTTCGTGTGCATCAGCCATTTGACATGGTGATGGCAAATTCTGGAGTGAAAACAAGGTCTTCAGAGCAGACTATGCTATCTGACGAAGTGCATATCTCGCTAGTTACGGATAGCTCCTCAGAGGAGGATTCAGAGACAGATGACCAGTCCTATTTCCCCCCTCCCCCCAAGGTGTATGCTCTAACTTGGCAGGGTTATGTTGCTCATATCGTGCGTATGGTGTCTCGCATTGCTATGTCATTTGATTAGTTTAGACATGCTTTGTGTGAATGCTACCTATTCAGTGTCTAATTACCATATATGTGGATTATGCATTGCCATCTTGTTGCAAGACATTATATATGTGAATTATACAATGCTATCTTGTTGCAAAGGCATTATATATGTGAATTATGCAATGCCATGCAGTTTAGGCAATCATCATGTATGTGAATTATATCATGCTATCATTTTTTGTATTATGTGTTCCATTTGTCGACAACGTTTGTATATTCAACTACTCTTCCTGTGCATCAGCCATTTGAAGCGGTGATGGAAGTATGTGGAGTGAAAATAAGGTATTCGAAGCAGACAATGCAACCTGCTGAAGCAGACATCTTGCTGGTTACAGAGAGCTCCTCAGAGGAGGATTCAGAGACTGATGACCAGTCCTATTTCCCCCCTGAGGTCTATGCTCAAACTTGGCAGGGTTATATTACCCATGTCATGCATGTTGTCTTGCATTCCTTAGTTTTTACATCATATATGGATTTCCATTTGCTGACTTGCTTACTATATAAATCATATATTTGAATTCTATCATGCCATCATGTTTACATAGTAAATACGCATCATCTATCTGAATTATGGCATGGCAACCCATTTAATAAAGACATCATATAGTTATATCATCTCATCCTGTTTAGTGTTTACAGTCATCATATTTTGAATTATGGCATTCTATCCGTGAATTTATGTGAATTATGGCATGCCAATCTATTTAATAAACACATTATATAGTTATGTCATGTCATCCTGTTTACATAGTCTCATATTTTGAACTATGTCTTTCCATCTTTTTTAGTTAGCCATCATATATGTGATATTGTGTCATGCTATCCTGTTTGGTTTGACAACATAAATATGAATTATTTCATGCCCTCTTTTATTCCCCACTATCCATTGCACCTGTCTATCATACAATGTCTATACTTTCAATTACTTTTCTTGTTTATCAGCCATTTGAATTGGAGAGCGTGATGGCAGTATCTAAGGGAGTAACAACACGGTCTTCAGAAAAGATAGTGCTACCAGTTGATGCAGATAGAACCACGGTTGTGCTTGCCCAAGGACCAGATCCACCACACATAACCCAGACTCTCGCAGATTGTACCCCTACCCAGTTGGACAGAGAACCAGCTACACCCCTTCTAACCCCAACCCCGGCAGATAGTAACCCAATTCCAATTGACACATCACCGTCTCCACCACAGAGCACCCAAACACGAGCAGTTAGTAAGGGAACTGCAGTGCCCAAAGCACAAGGACCACCACTCCGAATCCCAACTCAACGCTTACAGGAGAAGAAGATTTGTTCTCAGGTCAGGTTCTGTAGCTATGGTTCATACTCCTTTGCTCTTGCATTACTGTATTTACTCATACCAACTATTTTCAAACTTGAATGATGGAATTGAAACTCCAATGGCGCAACAGGTATGTTTTAAACCTGTTTCTTTAACTGGTTTGCTGTTGTAACCTGCTCTATATTGATTTCAGTTTCAATTGAATAAACAGTTATGTTCTCATGTCATGCACATTACAAGTGTTGTTATTGCTCTATAGTTACCCACACTTATATTCTGTCTATTCTGCTTTGTCTTGAACAAATATTATTCGAATTGTGTCTCTATCTTGATTTGGCGACAAAAACTAGAATGATATAGACCATAAAGTGACCATGGTACATAGATATATGTTTGTTTCATGCTGTTATCCTGTCCAGTTTACTACTGAACTCATTTACCAAAATGAGTTTCACATACAACATAGTAAACATGTGATGTGTCTGCTTGTTTCTCTTTTAGAATGCGGACAAAATATTGGAGAACAGTACCGCGTTATCCAATGGTAAAGGAAGTAATGCAGATAAGGTTCAAGATAGTGAGACATCCCTGTTAGTCTCCAAGAAAGCTGATAAAAACTATCTTGACGACAGTGAGGGAACCCAAAAGTCCTGTCTTGATGTAGTGTTCGAATTACTGGCCACTACTGCTGGCACAAGCTCTTCGAACTCGCTGCCTGAATCAGTTCATCTTCTTGAGTCTCAACTTCAAGTTGAAAGACATCGATCAAATGTGCTTCGACAGGAAGCTGAAGGACTGAGGAAGTCCCTGCAGAATTCAGATGCATATTTTCTGGTGCAACAGCAAGCGCTGGAGGATTTAAGCGCCAAACAAGAGAAAGTTAATAAGCTTTCTAAACATCTTGCCAGCATTATGGGTACCCAGGATATTGTTTCTTGAGATCTTCTGAAGTGGTTTCAGTTCTGGATTTGTTTTGCTGCGGCGTTTATTTGCGCTGGTCGCCAACTTTGACAGCCAGTGTATATGATATGCTGCTTTGTTCCCTATATTTGCACTGGTGGCGAACATTGATGCCCAGTGGATGTAATATGTGTAATAGCCGTGATAGCCTAGCGTTAGTTGCTTGATTATTTATTTCCTTGTTGTCTTGTTTATTTGTTTGCTTGTAGTCATTGCAGTTCTTTTTCCGCGGTTATCTAGTGGCTGCAATAACCTATTTTTTAAAACTAGGCCACAATAACCATGGGCTAATATTTACTGTAGTGACACTGGGCCTCCAACTGGCCATAGAAATAGTGGGCCTTCTACGGGCCGTAGAAACAATGGGCGTTCTATGGGCTATAGAAACAATGGGCCTTCTGCGGGCCGTATCATCAATGGGCCTTATACTGGCCGTATGATCGATTGGCCAAACATGGGCCAAACAGACTGCATTATGGCCGTAAACGGGCTAGATTTGGAATCGTCCGTTCATGGGCCGACCATAACGGGCCATCGTTAATAGTCCGTATTTGGTGATGCTATGAAAATGGCCCAACAGACTAACGGTCCACAAACGGGCCGACTGTAACGACAGGCTGAATTTGGCCCACAAGCAGAAAATGACAGTAACGGGTCGTAAGTAACCGAATGCTGCAAATGAGCCCAAGAATAAATGGGCCCTCAGAAGGCCGAAGGTAACTTGGGCAGGAAACGACCCAACGGAATAATGGGCCGTCAATGGGTATAAAGTGATACACTGTTCATTACGGGCCAGTTTCACCACGGGCCGTTCATGGGTGTAAAGTAATACATTGTTCATTACGGGCCAGTTTCAGCACGGGCCGCTAATGGGTCAAGAGTTACAAAGGGCCTCATATGGGCCGAAAGACATCATGGTCTATACATGGGCCAGAAGTGAAAACGGGCTGGAATCATATTGGATGGCCCAGATGACGCTACTGGGCCTAATTCGGATATGGCGTAACGGGCCTTGGGTTAGCGGGCTGTAAATGGGCAATATGCGAACATGCCGTTAACAGGCTTTCCATGGGCCGGCCCGCTAGCTTTTGACCAAGTCAAACGGGCCGGCCTTTTCACAGGAATGGGCCACTGTTGGGCCGTGCCACGTGTCGACGTATCATAGGCACCTTCTGTCCACTGAGTGGATGACATCTGTCCCAACGATGAACCGACACGTGTTTCCTCTAGCCAATGATGATTTCACACATGGAAAATCCCCATTGGTCGGGGCTGTTAACGGGTTATCGGATCCAAAACCCGACCCAATAGCTTAGATGCCACGTGTCGGTCACCCTTGACGAAAGCACTTTTGTGACGCGCGATTTATCGTCATGGAAGTGGACACTTCCGTGATGATAATTTTGGTAATGTCATGGAACACTTCTACGACAGCACATGTATGACTATCTTGATTCTGTCATAAATTTGTCATGGATGTACATGCATGACAAAAAACGTGACCTACTGTGACAAACACGTATCATCACGGAAGTGTATTTTTTGTAGTGCAACTAGGCGTATCAACGGGCTATGGAGATGCCCATCAATAGATATCAATGTGAATGAGTAGGGATTGCCATGCAATGGATGCACTAGAGCTATAAGTGTATGAAAGCTCAACAAGAAACTAAGTGGGTGTGCATCCAACTTGCTTGCTCACGAAGATCTAGGGCAATTTGAGGAAGCCCATCATTGGAATATACAAGCCAAGTTCTATAATGTAAAATTCCCACTAGTATATGAAAGTGACAACATAGAAGACTCTCTATCATGAATATCACGGTGCTACTTTGAAGCACAAATGTGGTAAAAGGATAGTAGCATTGCCCCTTCTCTCTTTTTCTCTCATTTTTTATTTTTTTTATTTGGGCCTTTTCTCTTTTTTATGGCCTCTTTTTTTAGTCTGGAGTCTCATCCTGACTTGTGGGGGAATCATAGTCTCCATCATCCTTTCCTCACTGGGACAATGCTCTAATAATGATGATCATCACACTTTTATTTACTTACAACTCATGAATTACAACTCGATACTTAGAACAAAATATGACTCTATATGAATGCCTCCGGTGGTGTACCGGGATGTGCAATGAATCAAGAGTGACATGTATAAAGATAATGAACGGTGGCTTTGCCACAAATACGATGTCAACTACATGATCATTCAAAGCAATATTACAATGATGGAGCATGTCATAATAAACGGAACGGTGGTAAGTTGCATGGCAATATATCTCGGAATGGCTATGGAAATGCCATGATAGGTAGGCATGGTGGCTGTTTTGAGGAAGGTATATGGTGGGTGTATGATACCGGCGAAAGGTGCGCGGTATTAGAGAGGCTAGCAATGGTGGAAGGGTGAGAGTGCGTATAATCCATGGACTCAACATTAGTCATAAAGAACTCATATAATTATTGCAAAAATCTATTAGTTATCGAAAAAAATTACTACACACATGATCCTAGGGGGATAGATTGGTAGGAAAAGACCATCGCTCGTCCCCGACCGCCACTCATAAGGAAGACAATCAATAAATAAATCATGTTCCGACTTCATCACATAACGGTTCACCATACGTGCATGCTACGGGAATCACAAAATTTACCACAAGTATCTCTCAAATACACAGCTACTCAACTAGCATGACTCTAATATCACCATCTTCATATCTCAAAACAATCATAAGGAATCAAACTTCTCATAGTATTCAATGCACTTTATATGAAAGTTTTTATTATATCCCTCTTGGATGCCCATCATATTAGGACTAGTTTCATAACCAAAGCAAATCACCATGCTGTTCTAAAGACTCTCAAAATAATATAAGTGAAGCACGAGATTTCCTCTATTTCTTCAAAATAAAACTACAGTCGTGCTCTAAAAGATATAAGTGAAGCACTAGAGCAAACGACAAACTACTCCGAAAGATATAAGTGAAGATCAATGAGTAGTCGAATAATTGTGCAACTATGTGAAGACTCTCTAACATTTAAGAATTTCAGATCTTGGTATTTTATTCAAACAGCAAGCAAAAAAAAGAAAATAAAATGACGCTCCAGGCAAAACACATATCATGTGGTGAATAAAAATATAGCTCCAAGTAAAGTTACCGATGAACGAAGACGAAAGAGGGGATGCCATCCGGGGCATCCCCAAGCTTAGGCTCTTGGTTGTCATTAAATATTAACTTGGGGTGCCTTGGGCATCCCCAAGCTTAGGCTCTTGCCACTCCTTATTCCATAGTCCATCGAATCTTTACCCAAAACTTGAAAACTTCACAACACAAAACTTAACAGAAGATCTCGTGAGCTCCGTTAGCGAAAGAAAACAAAACACCACTTCAAGGTACTGTAATGAACTCATTATTTAATTGTATTGGTGTTAAATCTACTGTATTCCAACTTCTTTATGGTTTATAAACTATTTTACTAGCCATAGATTCATCAAAATAAGCAAACAACGCCCGAAAAACAGAATCTGTCAAAAACAGAACAGTCTGTAGTAATCTGTATCAAACGCAAACTTCTGGAACTCAAAAAATTCTACCAAAATAGGACGACCTAGATAATTTGATTATTGATCTTCTGCAATTGGAATCCGTATTTTATCTCTTTCTGGTGATTTTAAACAATTGTTTCCGTGAACACAAAGTTTCTGGAATTTTCAGCAAGATCAAATAACTATCATCCAAGAAGATCCTATATGTCTTAATTGGCACAAACAATAATTAAAACATAAAACCACATCTAACCAGAGGCTAGATCAAATATGTATTACTAAACAGAACCAAAAAGAAAGAACAAAAATAAAAATTGGGTTGCCTCCCAACAAGCGCTAACGTTTAACGCCCCTAGCTAGGCATGATGATTTCAATGATGCTCGCGTAAAAGATAAGAATTGAAACATAAAGAGAGCATCATGAAGAATATGACTAGCACATTTAAGTCTAACCCACTTCCTATGCATAGGTATTTTGTGAGAAAACAACTTATGGGAACAATAATCAACTAGCATAGGAAGGCAAAACAAGCATAACTTCAAAACTTTAAGCACATAGAGAGGAAACTTGATATTATTGCAATTCCTACAAGCATACATTCCTCCCTCATAATAATTTTCAGTAGCATCATGAATGAATTCAACAATATAACCAGCACCTAAAGCATTCTTTTCATGATCTACTTGCATAGAAATTTTACTACTCTCCACATAAGCAAAATTCTTCTCTTTCGGAATAGTGGGAGTATCATACGAGACTCGAATACTATAAATTATTTCCACGTTAAAAGAGTAATGTTCAGAAAAAGGGTAATCATAATCATGACAAGTTTTATAAATATAATCATCACTACTTTTTATAGCATAAGTGTCATCACAATAATCATCATAAATAGGAGGCATGCTATCATCATAATAAATTTGCTCATCAAAACTTGGGAGGCTAAAAATATCATCTTCATTAAAAATAGCATCCCCAAGCTTGGGACAAACATTAATTGCAGCAAATATATTCTCAAACATGTCATTCCCATCAAACATAGCATCCCCAAGCTTGGGAATTTTCATATCATAAGCATAATCACTCTCATCATTAATAGTATGGATAGCACCAATAGTATAGCAATTATCATCGCAATGAGTAATAGGAGCAACATCATTTGGGAGGGATACCTTTCTACCTTTACTTATCCGTCTTTTCTTTTTCTTCTTCACATCATGTGTGGGCTCAATCCTCTTTTTGGAGCTCCTTATTAATGAGATTGGTTGAATAGAAGGCTCCACCTCATTACCTGATTCATCATAAGAAATAATAGGAGAATATTGGGAAGTCTCTTCCCTTTCGTTAGTATTCTCTTCATCTTCTATTTGTTTTCTTTTCGTTATATAATTGGCAATATAAGGATTTTCGATGCAATTCACCGCACAATACATATAAATTTCCTCTCGATCAAAATAAAGAACTCTATCAAGAGAAAATTCTGGATTAACCTTAGTTATATGTTTCATTTCTTCATAACCCAAGAGCAAACTAAGTTCATTATGATGTGCAAGGGAAATCAAGTCATCACAATTTTTGGACACGATACGATCATGAAACAATTTGCATTGCGTACTGAAATGATCATGTTCATTGCAAAGTTCACAAGTACGGCTAAGAAAGTTTAAATTTTCAGCACAAACATCTAGCCTCTCTTGCAACCATTTAGTTTCTAAGTACTTGTCCCTCTTACAAAATCTATCTTCCCTTTTTGGTATGTATTTGCAAACTCTATGCACTCCACAGAAATCGACATGCTTATAGGAAACATTTTCATCATGAATAGTGCAATCATCATTAGTACCATGGATATTCAAAGAGTTCATACTAACAATATTGCAATCATGCTCATCATTCAAAGATTCAGTGCCAAACATTTTATAGACTTCTTCTTCTAGCACTTGAGCACAATTTCCCTTTCCATCATTCTCACGAAAGATATTAAAAATATGAAGCGTATGAGACAAACTCAATTCCATTTTTTTGTGGTTTTCTTTTATAAACTAAACTTGTGATAAAACAAGAAGCTAAAAGATTCGATTGCAAGATCTAAAGATATACCTTCAGGCACTCACCTCCCCGGCAACGGCTAGTAGACGTTGTTGGGCCTCCAAGTGCAGAGGTTTGTAGGACAATAGCAAATTTCCCTCAAGTGGATGACCTAAGGTTTATCAATCCGTGGGAGGCGTAGGATGAGGATGGTCTCTCTCAAACAACCCTGCAACCAAATAACAAAGAGTCTCTTGTGTCCCCAACACACCCAATACAATGGTAAATTGTATAGGTGCACTAGTTCGGTGAAGAGATGGTGATACAAGTGCAATATGGATGGTAGATATAGGTTTTTGTAATCTGAAAATATAAAAACAGCAAGGTAACTAATAATAAAAGTGAGCGTAAACGGTATTGCAATGCTAGGAAACAAGGCCTAGGGTTCATACTTTCACTAGTGCAAGTTCTCTCAACAATAATAACATAATTGGATCATATAACTATCCCTCAACATGCAAAAAAGAGTCACTCCAAAGTCACTAACAGCGGAGAACAAACGAAGAGATTATGGTAGGGTACGAAACCACCTCAAAGTTATTCTTTCGGATCGATCTATTCAAGAGTCCGTAGTAAAATAACACGAAGCTATTCTTTCCGTTCGATCTATCATAGAGTTCGTACTAGAATAACACCTTAAGACACAAATCAACCAAAACCCTGATGTCACCTAGATACTCCAATGTCACCTCAAGTATCCGTGGGTATGATTATACGATATGTATCACACAATCTCAGATTCATCTATTTCAACCAACACAAAGAACTTCAAAGAGTGCCCCAAAGTTTCTACCGGAGAGTCAAGACGAAAACGTGTGCCAACCCCTATGCATAAGTTCACGAGGTCACGGAACCCACAAGTTGATCACCAAAACATACATCAAGTGAATCACGTGATATCCCATTGTCACCACAGATAAGCACATGCAAGACATACATCAAGTGTTCTCAAATCCTTAAAGACTCAATTCGATAAGATAACTTCAAAGGGAAAACTCAATCCATCACAAGAGAGTAGAGGGGGAGAAACATAATAGGATCCAACTACAATAGCAAAGCTCACGATACATCAAGACTGTGCCACCTCAAGAACATGAGAGAGAGAGAGATCAAACGCATAGCTACTGGTACATACCCTCAGCCTCGAGGGTGAACTACTCCCTGCTTGTCAAGGAGATCGCCGGGATGATAAAGATGGCCACCGGTGATGGATCCCCCCTCCGGCAGGGTGCCGGAACAGGGTCCCGATTGGTTTTTGGTGGCTACAGAGGCTTGCGGCGGCGGAACTCCCGATCTATTCTGTTCTCCGATGTTTTTAGGGTATATGGACATATATAGGCGAAAGAAGTCGGTCAGGGGAGCCACGAGGGGCCCATGAGGGTGGGGGCGCGCCCAGGGGCAGGCGCGCCTCCCTGCCTCGTGGCCACCTTGTTGCTTCCCTGACGTACACTCCAAGTCTCCTGGATTGCTTCCGTTCCAAAAATAACTCTCTCGAAGGTTTCATTCCGTTTGGACTCCGTTTGATATTCCTTTTCTTCGAAACACTAAAATAGGCAAGAAAACAGCAATTTGGGCTGGGCCTCCGATTAATAGGTTAGTCCCAAAAATAATATAAAAGTGTTTAGTAAAGCCCATAAAATATCCAAAACAGATAATATAATAGCATGGAACAATAAAAAATTATAGATACGTTGGAGACGTATCAATTCCCAAGGTGACATTGGGGTAATCTATGCATAGGGGTTGATGCACGTTCTTGTCTTTGTTTCTCCAGTAGACATCTTGGGGCACTCTTTGAAGTTCTTTGTGTTGGACTGAGTATTATGAATATGGATTTGCTTTGGTGTTATTTTCGTACGAACTCTAGGATAGATCGAACGGAAAGAATAGCTTTGTGTTATTTTAGTACGAACTCTTGAGTAGATCGAACGGAAAGAATAGCTTTGAGGTGGTTTCGTGCCCTACAAACAATTTATTCTTATGCTCTCCGCTAGATAGGAACTTTGGAGTGATTCTCCGTCGCACTTTGAGGCGTGGTTATATGATCCAATTATAATAGCATTGTTGAGATATTGCACTAGCGAAAGTACGGACCCTAGGCCTCATTTTCAAGCATTGCAATACCGTTTTTGTGCCTGTTTACTATTAGCTACCTTGCTGTTTTTATTTATTCAGACTATAAAAATATATTTCTACCATCCATATTACACTTTTATCACCATCTCTTCACCGAACTAGTGCACCTATACAATTTGCCATTGTATTGGGTGTGTTGGGGACACAAGAGATTTCCTGTATTTGGTTGCAGGGTCATTTGAGAGAGACCATCTTCATCCTACACCTCTCATGGATTGATAAACCTTAGATCATCCACTTGAGCGAAAATTGCTACTGTCCTACAAAACTCTGCGCTTGGAGGCCCAACACGTGTCTACAAGAATAAAGTTGCGTAGTAGACATCAAGCTCTTTTCTGGCGCCGTTACCGGGGAGGTTAGTGCTTGAAGGTATATCTTTAGATCTTGCAATTGAATCTTTTAGTTTCTTGTTTTATCACTAGTTTGGTTTATAAAAAGAAAACTACAAAAATATGGAATTGAGGAAAATTGTGCTCCATTGTTAGAAGAAGAATTCTATAAAATGTTTGACAAAAAATCTTTGAATGATGAGCATGATTGCAATGTTGTTGGTATGAACTCTTTGAATATCCATGATGCTAGTGATATGCAAAGCCATAAGCTTGGGGATGCTATGTTTGATGAAGATGATATTTTTAGTCCCCCAAGATTTGATGTGCAAATTTGTTATAATGATTGCATGCCTCCTATTTATGATGATTATATTGATGAAAGTGGGTTTGGAAGAGTGTCAACTTTAGATAGTGATCCCACTATTTTGGAGGGTGTTGAATCTTATTGTTATAGTGATAAAAATGGATTTGGAAAGGTCATGACTTTATTTAGTGATGAATCCACTATTTCGGAAGAGGTTCCAATTGATTATGAGAACAAAATTGCTATATATGATGATTATGGTGATGACATGTATGCTATAAAGAATAATGATAACCATGAAACTTGTCATCATGATTTTAGTTTTCACTCTCATGATAGTTATTTTGTTGAGTTTGCTCCCACTACTATTGATGAGAAGAATTTTTCTTATGTGGAGAGTAATGAGTTTTCTATGCTTTTGTGTCATGAAAAGAATGCTTTATGTGATAGTTATATTGTTTATTTTCTTCATGATGCAACTGAAATTTTTTATGAGGGAAGAACATATGCTTGTAGGAATTGCAATAATATCAAGTTTCCTGTCTATGTGTTGAAAGTTTTGAAGTTATGCTTGTTTTGCCTTCCTATGCTAGTTGGTTATTGTTCCCATAAGTTGTTTGCTCACAAAATACCTATGCATAGGAAGTGGGTTATACTTAAATGTGCTAGTCATATGCTTCAGGATGCTCTCTTCGTGTTTCAGTTCTTTACTTTTATGCGAGCATCATTGAAATCATCATGCCTAGCTAAAAGGCACTAAAGAAAAGCGCTTGTTGGGAGACAACCCAAAACTTTTACCTACTGTTTTTGTGTGTTCACATGATTAGGCTACTATAGTAATCATGTTTTATTGCATTCGTTTCAATAAAGTGCCAAGTAAGACCTTTGGGATCATGTTGGGTGATAGTAGATTTGATCTTGCCAAAAAACAGAAACGTTGGCGCTGACGAAAATAAGTCTCATTTTTAACATAAGAGTGCTTTTGAGTTGATTCTTTTTGCAGAAGTTTAATATACTAATTGCTCATGTGGTCATAATTTTTTGAGTAGCAGAAGTATGGTAGTTATCCAGATCATTACAGACTGTTCTGTTTTTGACAGATTCTGTTTTCAATGCATAGTTTGCTTGTTTTCTAGTTTCTATGGCTTATATTACTCAATATAAATTGTGGAAATGATGAGGTACAGTAGGCATTGTTTGGAAAAAATTATGAATCTTATCTTTGACAGTACCAAAGTGAGATGGTTTGCTCTTTATCATACTAACCTATCTCACGAAGTTCCGTTAAGTTTTGTGTGATTGAAGTTTTCAAGTTTAGGGTGAGATATCGATATGAGGAGAATAAGGAGTGACAAGACACTAAGCTTGGGGATGCCCAAGGCACCCCAAGCTAATATCCAAGGAAGATCCAAGCAACTAAGCTTGGGGATGCCCGGAAGGCATCCCCTCTTTCGTCTCCAACATTATCGGTAACCTCCCTTGGAGCTATGTTTTCTTCGTCACATGATTTTTTTTTGTTTGGAGCATCATTTTATTTTGTTAGGATTTTATTGTTTTTATTTAGAATAATCTTTTGCATCTTTTATTTCGATAAAAGTGGCAATGATAGCCTTTGCCATGCTTATTTTGCAAGTATACATGTTGCTGTTTGAAAACAGAAAGTTTACCGCTGTTGCAAAAATTCCCTAGAAAAGTCAAAATGTGATAAAATGTTGAAACTTCTTGAATAATAAGCTATGATAAATTCTCTACAGTGTGGTAGAATTCCATAATGTTTGGAGTTGAATAAGTATTGATACTCTTGCATTCTTTACAAACTGTACTGTTTTGGCAGATTGCTGTTATGTTTGCATTGTTTGCATATGTTTGCTTGTTTAATGATCCTATTTGTGCATATGAGTATTAAATATGCAGAGGCATTTAGTATGCAATGTTGAATAATAATTTTAGTGATTTGCTACAGTAGATAATGATAAGGTTTTTGCATTGGTTTATACTGACTTATCTCACGAGTTGTTGTTGAGTTTTGTGTGGATGAAGCTTTTGAGATTTAGGAAAAGCGTGATATGAGAGGAATTAAGGAGACACAAAAGCTCAAGCTTGGGGATGCCCAAGGCATCCCAAGATAATATTTCAAGAAGTCTCAAGCATCTAAGCTTGGCGATGCCTCGGTAGGCATCCCACCTTTTCTCTTCAACAATAATCGGTTAGTATCGGTTGAGCCTAAGTTTTTGCTTCTTCACATGAGTTGTGCTATTCTTAGAACGTCATTTTATTTTTGTTTTGCTTGTTGTTTTAATAGAATACTTAGATCTGGAAGTTTTAAATAAGAGAGAGTCCAGACATAGCTATCTATTTACTTAACTACTCATTTGATCTTCACTTATATCTTTTTGGAGTAGCTTGTCATTTACTCTTGTGATTCACTTATATCCAATAAGTAAATTGTTGAATGAACTGAATATCATGAAGTTGAAATTATATCATGCCTAGTGGTAGCTTAACATTGGGTTTAGAAAGTGAAAGCTTTTGAGGCTTGACAATCACAATATTGGTCATACAAGCAATTCCACGAATAATTAGTATAAGGAAGAGAACTTTCACATGCAAATACATTATCATGGAAATATTTTGTGATTGTGAGCCCCCATCAAAATATTATATGCCAAAATTGTTGACGTTGAACAAGGAAGACAATGTAATGATTTATGTTTGCTCATATTCACATAGAAGTTATATTGTCATATATCCTTCAACATGTGGTGCTTGCCCCCATCTTTGCTAGCCAAAAATTCTGCACCAAGTAGAGATACTACTTGTGCATCCAAAAACCCTTAAACCCAAATCTTATTTTCAAGAGTCCACCATACCTACCTAAGGATTGAGTCAGATCCTTCAATTAAGTTGTCATCGGTGCATTGAGGCAATAAAAATTGCTTCTAAAAGTGAGATCATTTAGTGTAAGAGAAAATTGAGCGTTGTACGAACTTGGATGGCAAAGAATAGAATCGACAGACTGCATAATAAAGGTTGCCATCTTAAGGGGCAATACAATGTGACGTTCTTTTGCACTAAGGGATTGAGCATACAAACAAATAAGCGCATGGCAACCTCTGCTTCCCTCTGTGAAGGGCCTATCTTTTACTTCTATGTATGTACTTTTATGCAAGAGTCAAAGTTTTTCTCTCTATTCCTTTTTTATTTTCTCTTTTGGCAAGCATCATGTGGTGAGGACAGATCTAGGCACATATGTCCAGTTGAATATGGGTAGCATGAGTTATTATTGTTGACATCACCCTTGAGGTGAATACGTTGGGAGGCGAAACTATAAGCCCCTATCTTTTGTAGCGACCCGACCTCAGCCAGTCAAGTCTCTGTGCTTCCGTATCATCCCTAGATCGGTAATGCTGACACACACAGTACTCGAAGAATTTATAACAGAGTAGCAATCACACACTTATTACATCAAATGTCTCAAAAGAGAACTTATTACAATAAATATGGCATAAGGCCATCTAATACGATAACATCGGAAGGCTTGGAAGATAAAGTGAGTCCATCAACTCCAACGGCATAGCTGAGCTGCACGGCAATGACCTAACGAACCTTACTCCTCGTCTGAAAAGTCTGCAACAAATACGTTACAGCCCGAAAACGGGTCAGCACATGGAATATGCTGGCAATATAACACAGTAGAGCAAGAACAGAATAAATGCTATCACTACATGCATATTTGGCTGGTGGAAAGCTCCATGGTTATAGTTTTGCGAAAAGCCAATTTTCCCTAAAACAAAGGAATAGATTTTATTTAACTATCATGGTAGTTGAAACATCATTGAGAAGGTTCCTCCAACTCAATCCCGATTAAAAGTAATTATCAACCCAACAATATTAAATTAAAGTGATGAGATACTTAGGATAATCCAAGTACTAGATACTCAAGATGTCCATAACCGGGGACACGGCTAATCATGATTAGATTGTACACTCTGCAGAGGTTTGCGCACTTTTCCCCACAAGACTCGATCTCCTCCGTTGGATTTCTCACACTACATGGTGTTTGAGAAACGGATGACCGAGACACAGTCTTTCAGAAGCATTAACTCTAACCCCGGGTGGACAGTACCAACCTACATCCCTCTATATCTGCTAGCCTACCACTGGAAGAGGTCATGCAACTTACTCAACTATGCTAGAGCCCATAATAGCTTGTGGCTGCACACGGAAGTTTCTAGCACGAAATATCTCAGTTCCCTTTGAGCCTGGGTGGCGGATCTTAGGATGATCACACGGGTACTCCGGGATATCCTAGGACAACACTGGATTCTCCAGGTTCCTGACAAGCAATCCACCCAGATGTGTATTAAAGTTGCCACCTTAAGTTGAACCATTAATTAACAAACTCACATCTGTCATGGATTCACTCACCCAAACCACGTCTACGAGCATAGCATAGCAATATAAGCATTACGTAGAAGTAACTCCCAAGGGTTTTATAATAACAGGGCAATAGGTTCTACCTCGTCAACTACTTCCCAATACCCACAAGTTAATCACATCCTATTCATGTAGTGTTTGAGGATTGGAGCTAATGCATAAAAACTGGGTATGAAAAGACAATGATCAATGTGTTACTTGCCTTGTTGATGATCCGCAAAACGTAGGGACTCGTAGTAGCACGCTTCGCACTCCAGGAATTCTATCGCAAACAAACAATAGCATACATAAGCAATAAATCATAGATGAACGGGCAAAACTCAAATAAGAAGAATTGACCAGAAAGTTCAACTTAAGAAATCCGGTTTGCAAAAAGAATCAAATCAAACGGAGCAACGAAACTCAAACTACGAAAGAAACAAGATCCGATTACTAATCTGGACTAAAGTCAAATTTTACAGTACCAAAATCTTGTTCAAGTTGATTAAACAGCAAGAGGGTTCCGAGACGAAGATCTAGGCGCTTGAATCGCCTGATTCCGATAAACAAGCGAAAAGATAAACTAAAACGAAAATCGGATCAGAAATCGCGATCGAAAATAATCGAGAAAAACCCGAGAAAAATAAAAACTGACGAACAGGCTAACGAACGAACGTTCGTTGTCTGTGACTAACGGGTGAAAACTGTTCGTTAAAACGAATGTACGGACGAACGTCCACAAAATAAACTAAACCGAGAAAACCAGCGAACCGATCTAAAAAAACGAACTAGGGTTTTTTTAATAAAACCGACAGTTTTTACCAAAACCGAAAAAAACCGAGCGGCTCCGGATCGGATCGGCGGCGGCGGCGGCTCCGGCGGCGCGAGGTGGGGCTGCGGGGTGGCGGCGACGGCGGGGTGGTGCGGCGCGGCGGCGGCGCAAGGCGAGGCGAGGCGCGGGAGATTCCGCCGAAAATAAATCCTAGAAAAATAAATAAAAATTTAAAAATGCCAAAACAATTCACCATCTAAATAAAATATTTAGAACAAGATGAATATTTTCTTGGCCCTAAAATGCAATTTTGAAAACATGCAATTTTTCTAATGCAAATAAAATAGCAATAAAATCCGAATAAAATCAAATATTTGATTTTAATATTTTCCTCCAATATTTCATTTATTTTGAAGAAGTCATATTATCTTCGCTCATATATTTTAATATGAAATATTTTTCGGAGAGAAAAATAATTAAAACAAATAATCCTCGTTTCAATATTTGATAAAACTCAAATATGAAAACAGTGAAATCCCCAACTCTCTCCGAGGGTCCTAGAGTTGCTTAGAATTTCGACGATCGCGAAACGAAATGCAACAAAAATATGATATGCATGAATGATCTATGTATAACAATCCAAATTGAAAATTTGGGATGTTACAAACCTACCCCCCTTAAAATGAATCTCGCCCTCGAGATTCGGGTTGGCTAGAAAATAGGTGTGGGTGGTCTTTGCGAAGATCATCCTCTCGTTCCCAGGTGGCTTCATCCTCGGTATGGTGGCTCCACTGAACTTTGCAAAACTGGATAACCTTGTTGCGGGTGACTCGGCTGGCAAATTCAAGAATCTTGACCGGCTTCTCCTCATAGGTCAGATCACTGTCCAACTGAATCGCTTCTAGAGGAACTATATCTCTTAGTGGTATATCGGCCATCTCAGCATGACACTTCTTCAACTGTGAAACATGAAACACATCATGAACTCCTGACAGTCCTTCAGGTATCTCAAACTTGTAGGCAACCTCTCCCATACGTTCCAATACACGATACGGTCCTACAAATCTCGGGGCTAACTTTCCCTTAACTCCAAAACGTTTCACTCCTCGCAGAGGTGACACTCGCAAATATGCTCTATCTCCAATTTCATAGGTTACTTCCTTGCGTTTCGAATCCGCATAACTCTTCTGCCTGGACTGAGCTACCTTCAGTCTATCGCGAATCAATTTAACTTTCTCTTCAGACTCCTTGATCAAATCTGGTCCAAACAACTGTCGGCCTCCAACTTCATCCCACATCAACGGTGTTCTGCACCTTCGTCCATACAGGGCTTCGAATGGTACCATCTTCAAACTGGCTTGATACCTGTTGTTGTATGAGAACTCCGCGTAGGGCAAATTGTCATCCCAACTAGATCCATAATCTAGTGCACAAGCTCTCAACATATCCTCCAGAATCTGGTTGACTCTCTCGGTCTGTCCATCTGTCTGCGGATGGAATGTTGTACTGAACTCTAGCCTTGTGCCCAAAGTCTGGTGCAGCTGATGCCAAAACTTTGAGGTAAACTGTGTTCCTCTATCTGATACGATGGTCCTCGGAACTCCATGCACACATACGATCCTGGTCATGTATATCTTGGCCAACTTCGCACTTGTATAGGTGGTTTTCACTGGGTTAAAGTGGGCTACTTTTGTCAAGCGATCAACTACTACCCATACAGAATCATATCCTGATTTGGTCCTGGGCAATCCGGTGATGAAATCCATGCCAAGTTTATCCCACTTCCATTCGGGTATCAGCATAGGTTGTAGCAATCCTGCTGGCTTTTGATGTTGTGCCTTTAGTCTCTGACATACATCACATACGACTACATACTCGGCAATATCCTTCTTCATACCAGTCCACCAGAAACGTTCCTTCAAATCCAAATACATCTTGGTGTTTCCGTGGTGTATCGAGTATGGTGAGTCATGAGCCTCCTGAAGTATTAACTTCCTGATCTCTGTGTTATTAGGCACATAAACACGGTCCTCAAACCATAAGGTGTCATGCTCATCTTCACGAAAACCTTTGGCCTTTCCTTTGCTCATTCTCTCTTTTATCTCGGCAATCTCTTTGTCATCCTTCTGAGCTTCTCGAATCGTTCCTAACAATGTAGACTGAACTTCCATTGTTGCAACAAAACCTCTAGGAACAATCTCCAATCGAAGTTCCCTGAGATCCTCTACTAACTCCTTTGGCAATCCTGTGCTTACGAGGGTGTTAGCATAACTCTTGCGACTCAAAGCGTCTGCTACGACATTGGCCTTGCCTGGATGATAGTGAAGTTTCATGTCATAATCCTTTATAAGCTCCAACCATCTCCTCTGCCTAAGGTTCAGCTCCTTCTGTGTGAAAATGTACTTCAAACTCTTATGATCAGTGTACCCATCACAATGGTTTCCAATAAGGTAATGTCTCCAAGTCTTGAGTGCATGCACTATAGCTGCTAACTCCAAATCATGCGTGGCATAATTCAATTCGTGCGGTTTTAGTTGTCGTGAGGCATACGAAACAACTCTTCCGTCCTGCATAAGCACACTTCCAAGTCCTAGGCGAGAGGCGTCACAATAAACTTGGAAATCCTTGCGTATATCCGGCAGAATAAACACTGGGGCTGTAGTCAAACGTTTCTTTAACTCCTGAATACTCGCCTCACATTCTTCCGTCTATTTAAATTTGGTATCCTTCTTCAATAACTCCTTCATTGGCTTCGCAATCTTGAAAAAATTCTCAATGAATCTCCGATAGTATCCTGCGAGTCCAAGAAAACTGCAGATCTCGCTAACTGAAGTGGGTGCCAACCATTTAGTGACTGACTGAACCTTGGTAGGGTCTACTGATATACCTTCTCCTGATATAACATGTCCAAGGAAACCAACTTCCTTCAACCGAAACTCACATTTGCTGAACTTGGCATACAACTAATGTTCCCTGAGTTTTTCGAGAACTCAACGCAAATGCTCTTTGTGCTCCTCTTCATTCTTCGAGTATACCATTATATCATCAATGAACACCACAACAAACTTATTGAAATATTCCATGAACACCTTGTTCATCATGCTCATGAAGTAAGCAGGGGCGTTAGTCAGTCCAAATGACATGACCGTATATTCATACAACCCATACCGTGTGGTGAATGTTGTCTTTGGTATATCCTTCTCTCAAATCTTCAGCTGATGATACCTGATCGCAGATCGATCTTCGAAAACACTTTAGCTCCTTGCAGCTGGTCAAACAAATCATTGATCATCGGCAGTGGGTATTTTTTCTTGATCGTCACCTCATTCAACGCCCGATAATCAACAACCATTCTCAAGGATCCATCCTTCTTCTCAACCAAGAGCACTGGGGCTCCCCACGGTGATGAACTTCGTCGAATGTAACCTTTCTCCAATAACTCCTTGATCTGCTTCTTAATCTTCTCCAGATCATTTGCGGGCATCTGGTACGGTCGCTTCGATATAGCACTACAAAAAAAATACACTTCCGTGATGATACGTGTTTGTCACAGTAGGTCGCATTTTCTGTCATGCATGTACATCCATGACGATTTTATGACAGAATCAAGATAGTCATACCTGTGATGTCATAGAAGTGTTCCATGACATTACCAAAATTATCATCACGGAAGTGTCCACTTCCATGACGATAAATCCCGCGTCACAGAAGTGCTTTCGTCAAGGGTGGCCGACGCGTGGCATCCACCGTAACGGAACGCCGTTAAGCTATCGGGTAGGGTTTTGGATCTGATAACCCGTTAACAGCCCCGACCAATGGGGATTTTCCACGTGTAAAATCATCATTGGCTGGAGGAAAGACGTGTCGGCTCATCGTTGGGACAGATGTCATCCACTCATTGGACAGAAGGCGCCTATGATACGTTGACACGTGGCACGGCCCAACAGAGGCCCATTCCTGTGAAAAGGTCGGCCCGTTTGACTTGGTCAAAAGGTGGCGGGCCAGCCCATGTAAAGCCTGTTAACGGCATGTTCGCATATAGCCCATTTACAGCCCGCTAACCCAAGGCCCGTTACGCCCTATCCGAATTAGGCCCAGTAGCGTCATCTGGGCCACCCAATATGATTCTAGCCCATTTTCACTTCTGGCCCATGTATGGCCCATGACGTCTTTCGGCCCATATGAGGCCCTATGTAACTCTTGGTCTATTAACGGCCCGTGGTGAAACTGGCCCGTAATGAACAGTGTATCACTTTACACCCATTAACTGCCCGTGGTGAAACTGGCCCGTAATGAATAGTGTATCACTTTATACCCATTAACGGCCCGTTATTCCGTTGGGCCATTTCCAGCCCATGTTATCTTTCGGGCTTCTCAGAGCCCATTTATTCTTGGTCTCATTTCCAGCATTCGTTTACTTACGGCCCGTTACTGTCATTTTCTGCTTGTGGGCCAAATTCAGCCCGTGGTTACAGTCGGCCCGTTTGTGGTCCGTTAATACGTTGGGCCGTTTTCATAGCGTCATCAAATACGGCCTATTAATGATGGCCCGTTATGGTCGGCCCATGAACGGACGATTCCAACTCTAGCCCGTTTATGGCCATAATGCGGCCTGTTATTGGCCCATGTTTGGCCAATCGATCATATTGCCCGTATAAGGCCCATTGATGATACGGCCCGTAGAAGGCCCATTGTTTCTACGTCCCGTAGAAGGCCCACTGTTTCTACGGCCAGTAGAAGGCCCACTGTTTCTACGGCCCGTAGGAGGCCCAGTGTCACTATAGTAAATATTAGCCCATGGTTATTGTGGCCTAGTTTTAAAAAATAGGTTATTGCAGCCACTAGCAAACCGCGGAAAAAGAACTGCAACGACTACAAGCAAACAAATAGACAAGACAACAAGGAAATAAATAAGCAAGCAACTTACGCTAGGCTATCATGGCTATCACACATATTACATCCACTGGGCATCAAAGTTCGCCACCAGTGCAAATAAACGCGCCGACAAAAGAATATACAAAATTGAGAGCACTTCAGAAGGCACTAGGCCTGGCCACGTCGCCCCCCCCCCAAACAGCTGAAGAAGCTGAGTAGACCTCAGTTGTGTCAACGATTGATGCATCAACACTAGATTTAAGGCATGATGGTGCGCACAGCAGTCCTCTGACATCTTCATTGCATCTTTGACTTCAAGTCGGAGCTGAGCTGAAGCAAGCCTTTCCGCTTTAAGTTGAGACTGAAGAAGTCGAACTGATTGAGGCAGCGACTGCACAGAGGTTGTCTCACACCTGCTGGTGAGTAGCTTCAACTCACTGTCTTCATCAAGACAGGACCTTGGGGTCATCTCGCTGTCCTCAAGATGGTTTGGCTCACTATCTTCCCTAAAGTTCTGCCTGGCGTAAGAGATACGAGTCTGAAAGAGAAACAAGGATACACGTAACAGGTTTCACAATTATATAAGCAAATAAATGGATCTGTTCTGCATAAGGAACATGTTTTTACAACTACAATTTGAAACTGGTAGTTGTTGCAAACATCCAATCAGATGTAAACAACAAAGCAAACAGCAGTGGAGGAAATGCTGCCTATCCAAATCTATACTAGAACAAAGTTTGAAGGCTTGAGAAGGATGAACATACATTACATGTTAACACGGGTTGGACAAAGCCCTTCTCCATGTTGATGGAAGGATAATTCAATAAATTCCCCAAAGAAAATTCTTTATAAGCGTTGCCATTATTCTACATTTTGCAAAGAGTAAATATAGATCAAATAATATTGGAAGAAACAGAGGATAATGAAGCTCAGGTGCAGACTGATGATACATAATCAAATAGCAATTAATTAAGTACAGCGTTACAAGGCAAAAGGGAGAGAGGTACTGACAAGAGCAATGCAGAGCCCATTATTGTTTTGAGATCGTATGATCCTTTGAGCAAGGAGATTCATCTGAAATTAGTTTTCATACAAGAGAGAAGGTAAGGCACGAGCAGAAATTTAGGAGTTCAAATTTTGAATTGATATCATAGACAGTACGTGACGCTGAGCTCCCAGCAGTTCTAATAGGGGTTTGGCCACTGGAGTAGGGGTAAAGTGTGGTATAGTTGGGCCTGTGTTTTCTGTGGCTATTGATCTATCTGATTTAACAGGTATCACTATCTTTTCCAAATACCTAGTTTGTACTCCTTGAGGATCTGCACTCACCCTCTTTCTTTTGGACATCTATTACGAAAGAACAACATTTGACTAGAAAAACATAGTGTGACGACACATGGAATAGGTACAGAAAATGGATAGGTATGGCATATACTCCTATATGATGCTTAAACTAAGCAGATGGTGTAACAAAGTAGAAGTAATGCAAGAGGTCAGATGCAAAATATGTGCGACCAATACAACTTTGCAAAGTTAGAGCAAGCACCTTGATGGGTGAATAAGATAGGCCATCCTCCACCATGCCAAGTTTGTTAGCCAGTGGATCGTTCCGCAATATTCCTCTCGTGCGCCCATTCTCATATTCATTTTGATAATGTTCAATATCTGACATGCATGAAAACATAAAAACAAGTGAGATTTTCTTTGTAATGCACAAGTGATTCTAATCCAATACTGCCTCCCTGTAAACCTCTTTGTGCTATCTCTGCAATTCTTTTAAAAGATGCCATGCATGCTGTAATTTGTTGTGTTCATTAATATAATGTGGCCTACTACTCAAAATATGAGAGCTCCAGAAGTGATGACACTTCGCAGATGATAGCTTCAACATATAGTAAAGAAGAACAAGTCGACCTGACCTGACAGATTCAAAATATACTAAGGGAGAACAACTCGACCTGACCAGTCGACCGCAAGAGAAGAGTATCATCTTAAAGAAGAGCAGAAGAGCAAGTAGATTGAAGATATTACAAGTCTTTCAATACAATGTCGGTTGGCCACCCATGATGAACCAGAGTGCACAGAGAAATACTATTCTTTCCGGTCTCTCCATATGTGGCTCACATGCATTTTGAAACTAAAGTAGGAACATTTAGCTAACCAATTAAACATCTCTCAGTTTTACTATATCAGCAATATCATCAGTTATGAATTTGTACAACTAAGCTTGTTTAGCTCGATGGGTGGAGCAGTGCTATTACGACACGAACTACGTAGGCTGATTGTGGTCATCATAAAATGGGGAAAACATAAGCATGATGAGTACAGTGTTGACCGTGGCAGTGGGATGGCAGATCTGAAGCTGCAAACCGCGCAAAGGGTAGTTAGCAACCAATGTTTGCTTTGAAATAACAACTAAGATTTGGTATGGACAAGAAAGTATGGTCAACAAGTGACAAAGAAATGCAATTATGCTGTCTCTCTATATGTCGCGACATGCATTTGGAAACTCAAGTGGGACCTTTAGCTAACCAATTAAATGTGTCGGTTAACTAATATCAGTATCATATCACAATCATATTTGAACAACTAAGCTTTCGAATTCTGAGTGTTGTGTTGTTTAGCTTGAAGGGTGGAGTAATGCTAGTATGACATAAAGCACCTACGCAGATCATAGTAGAGTAGATAAAAGGGGAAAACCCTAAGCATCAAGAGAAAAATCACGAAAGTGGAACTAGCTGGACCAGTGGGTGGCGCACATGCTTTTCAAAACGAATATAGGAACATTAGGTGACCAATTAAACATTCTCTGTTTTAGTGATATGAGCATCATATCAGATTCGTATTTCAACACGTAAGCTTTGGGTTGAGGTCTTGAGGAGCAGTGCTAGCACGACACGAAGCACCTACGATGATGGTAGTGAATATAAAGGGGGGAAACCATAAGCTTTACGAGTAGAGTGTCCGTGCCATGGCGGATCTGAAGGTGCAAACCGGACAAAGCTACTTCGCAACCAATGTTAGCTTTCAACTAGCGACAAGAAAAGTACAGTAAACAAATTACGATCTATTTTCGGGAGAGATCAATAAATTAAGCACATATGGAAGAGTACCACCTCTCTTCCGACGCCGTGTAGGCCTATGCTGATACGTTGAGGGTGCTGCGGGTGCGATGGCTGTCGGCGGCGGGGAAGAAGACTTTAGACGGCAGACGGTCGGGTCAGGGGATATATCCTGTTGCCGTGGACGAGGCGGTCGTAGGAGCGGCAACGGCAAGGTGGACAACGGCGCCGATGAAGCGAGAGTAGGCGATAAAAGGATCCTGGTCCAGCGCCGTGGATGAGAGATGTCCATCTCTTGTAGTGGACGACGGGGTAGGGGTAGCGGCTCCGGCAAGGTGGAGGATGGGGTGCCGGACGGAGGAGGCTGGCCGCAGTGCGGAGGTTGTCGTGCCGCCGACGGTGTATGAATGGGGAAATGGAGGGGAGGGGGATCTCAAACTTTGGGACGCGCTTCTCTAAAATGGGGGAAAGTTACGAACTTATCCCCCGTTTAAAATTTCGGACATCGCGTCGGTTGGGGATAGGACGATAATCTCGCATCTCCCAAATATTTGCCGGTAACTATTTCACGCGAGGAGAGGGTGTTTTGCCGGCCACGGTTGGCGCCCACGGTGTATTAATGGGCCTGACAGGTAGGGCGGTTGTGTCACGTCTGATGGAAGTTACACATCTGCCCCTATTTAAAATATTAGCCTACATCGATTTCGGACAAGGAGAGTTTGTTTTGCCGCCCACCGTGTATGAATGGGGAAATGGAGGAAGAGACACATGTCTTTCGGACGAGCTTGAATCAAATGTGTTTTGCCGCCCACGTTTGGCGCCCACCGTGTCTGAATGGGCTCAGAGGCCGTCGTGTCACGTCTGATTGAAGTTACTAGTCTACCCCTATCGACAGCAGTGTAAATCCGGTCGATAAGGATGTCAAGTGTCAGGGGTAGATAGTAATTTCCATCTCGCAAACACTTGCTTCGGGCAGCCCACAAATTATAGTGGGTGTTTAGCCGCTTCGTTCAAAACTTGGGAGAATTAGCATTCACGTTTGCCCTGGGACCTGGCAAACTAAATTCAAATCCAATTTGTATTCGATTACGAATACCCACAGATAATTATATGTTTTGTTATTTATTTCTTCAAAACCACAACAAAGATTTATTCCACCTTTATATATGGTTATGATTTAGAAATGCCGTGATTTCGAATTCAGTAGGTTGGATACACTCTGAATCAAACAGTTATTTCATCCAATACAATATGCCCACACGAAAAACAGTTCACCTTATGTAAATCATACAAGTACTGAGGATTACCTCGCCTAAAAAATTCGGATCATTACAACACATGGACAACATAGGGGGTCTTGCAACATAATCCATTCAGAGACATGACACAACATGCAAGTACAATAATCTAATGATAACTGGTATCTAAAGAAGAACCGGGATTACCTTGGGCTTCAGATAGCAGAAACAGCAGGACCTCCTCCATCTTCAAATGCAACATTCTTACTTCCTCCAATTCTTGGGTTGCTTGCATAATGCGTGCCGCTAATTCCGTAATTTCCAGCCTCAAGATAAAGATGACCTCATTCATGGCAGCCACACCATCTCTTTCTGCCTCTAGTAGAGCCTCAAGCACTATAATATCTGTGCTCAGACTGCTCTCCGGCAGTGTTGCCTCTGAACTGCTACCATCTGGTAACATGGATGGCGCACTGCTTCCAAAAAATAGATTCTGGGGTTGTACATTGTTTCCTAGTGTGAACGGCATCCTGAAAGGTTTCTGCTGGACATCAGTAAGAGATAGTTATCGTATGATCTAGGCAGAAAGCTTACATGGTAAACGACGGACGAATTATTGCCGAGCATGGCAAACTATATTTAAATGGTTCGAAGCAGCATCAGCCAAAAAGAAATTAAAATGGTAAGATGAAACAAGGGATGTAAGTGGCAAATAAACGACATCCGCCAGTCCCATCTAGTTAGTTTTTGCTACCTCCCTAGTTCATTTTCCTCAAAAAACAAAAACTCTTTTGAACTATCATACCACTAGTGGACTTTAATCGGGATTAAACGGGACCCAGTTGACATCCCTAGTTGAAAGGGAGTGTACAACCGCTATATTTAAGTTGCCAAGGCATCTAAGCAGTTGAAATAATCTGAGAAAGCACTTAATAGTGTGGCCTCATATAAACTACGAAGACAATCTTATGATTAAGTTGAGAGGAAAAGTTAAGGACTCAAATGAAATAGGCATGCATTTTTTTACGATAGTACAGCAGGCACTGCTGACATATTGGCCAACTCAGGTATAGCGTAACAACAAATAAGCATTCGAATCAAGCACTACAGCAAAGCAGACAACTGAACTATTTGTAATTCGGTAGGATTACACGTTGAGGGCACAATCCAAGAAAGCAGCCCACTCGCATTACATTTCACATGTACTAAAACACACTGGCTTACCATATGTTGCTATGAAGCCTAGCTGCTGTTGCAATGTTCTTTGAAGATATCGTCAGCATCCCGTGGTTGCAAATCTAGTTGTTGTAGTTTATTCCGCACCATCTATTTAGGTAAAATTAATTTTAATCGCATGCACTGGTCCGAATTGATCATCAATGGTTCATCTAAACTAATGAAAGAAGGGTTTGTGCATACACGACAATATATCTGCTTCCATCTATTTTTATGCTTGTTCGAGGTGCCAGCCCCAAAAGAACAAATATTTTGCTTGATGGGGTTGGCAACTCCATAATTAATAGAAGCATCAAATTAGTCATGCAACTTGGGAAGATCAAGAACACACAAACAAGTAATGAACAGAGGCTCGGAGCAGTGATGTAATAGTTAGCATCAGAAAATGTAGGGTAAAATGAACAAAAAGCAGTGGAACCACATGCTAGTTTGCTGCTGTGTAATTAAGCATAGAGAACATTAAGCAGTCTGATGGAACCAACAGGTGGCATCAGAACAAAACTAAAGCATATTAACTATATGTGCACTGGTATGTAATTTAGCACATGTAACATGTTCACTGCCAGAAGTATGGCCCTACAGGTGCAAGCAGAAGAATGCGTCTCATGAAAAACTAAATGATGCCCTGAAGAAATTCAAAGGTGCGGTGCTTATGCTAGGAAAGTGAACGTAGGCGCCGGCCGTTGGATAATAGTACCTGATTCTCGGCAGTGTACGGGTATCGTTGTCATACTTGATAGCTAAGGATCGTCGATGGTGCTCGTGTTGCGGTTGAGTTTGGGCCGGCTATCGCCGTCGCTGAAGCGGCTCCGGTGCTACGGTTGCGGCGCCTGCCGACATACAAGAAAGCTCATCTGTGGTAAGTGAACAGTTGCACGATAAAGAGAAAAACCGAAGGAGTGCAAATCAAAATAACCTGATGAGGCTGCAGCGTCGATAAAGCAGGGCCGGTGGAGTTGAATATGGCGTCCGTGGAGCGGGTCCGGTGCAGTGGACGAAGGCTTCAGCGGGCGCGTTGTACAGTGCTTTCGGTGAGGCGGATCTGTTGCGGCAGACGAGGGCTTGTATGAAGGGCCAGCGAAGGGGCTGACGAGGGAGTCAGTGAAGGGCCTACGCTGTGGTGGACGAGGGCGCCGGTTAAGCAGATCCGGTGCGGTGGACCATGATGGCGGTCAAGGATATCTAGGGCGGTGGACAAGCCAGTCGCTGAAGCGGCTCCGGTGAAGTGGTGAGTTGGCAGTTGGGGGTTCCAAGGTGCGGAAGGTAGATCCGGCGGGGTGTGAGGTCCACAGCTGCAGCGGAGGACTAGATTCGGCGGCTTTCCGTGGTTGGGGGGTCGGGGAGGGGCTCTGGGAAGAATGTTGGGGGCAAAGAGGGGAAAACAATGGAGTTACCAAAGCAGCCCTTTTCCATTCATGTGGCAGGGGTAAAACAGGAATATCGCAGGGCTAAACTTTCGGGCGCGTGATATTTCGATGTGAGCGGGAAGTTTGAAAGCTTTTGGCGCCTAAAATTATAAGTATTCTGCTCTCGTACGGCCGACTATGATATAATGGCTGACAATTTGTTTGTTTTGCACGCAAAAAAATGTGCAAGTTTTGAAAATCAATGTCTCCAACTCGAAACCTAGATTGTCCATTCAATTCAAATATGGATCATTGAGCTACTACAAGAAAATACCATCATACAGTCCAATTCAAATGAAATTCCAAATGTGTATATCCTAAATATGATGACAAAAGCAAAAATGTGTATGTGTATGAATAAAGTGGATGATTATAAAGTTTGAACATGCCCGTGTGTGTATATCTCTAGGTTTGATATATGAATTTGAAATCACGAAATCCCGGCTTAAAAAATGTACCTCCGTTTAAATGAATTACAAAAGCTAATGATGGAGTCGAATTCCAAAATTCCAATCTTAGGTTTGTAATTCTGGTACATCAAGGTATATCACGCATGTTCAAAAGTATCGTTATCTCATAGTACAAACTGTGAAACAAATTGATCAACCATGAGTGCACAATATCTCAATTACGCTAAAGTCCCTCAAATATAGACACCTCACTCTTTATCTGAAGTCAACCCCCCCCCCCCCACCACCACACACACAGACACACATAGAGAAGTCGTTCTCTCCCCCAAACACCAACACACGAGCACATTAACACCCCTCTCTCTTGTAAAGTTCGGATCCCAACATAGGTCTCTATCACTTTGTCTCTCGGGCATGCACACATCTCTTACCTCACTCTCTAGGTCTCCCGCTATCTCTCTTACCCAAGCAAACGCACTATGTAGAGTGTATATTTCCCATACACACAAAACGTCGCCCCCAAACGTCTATCTCCCTAGTCATGTGGTTCTCGCGCACTCACCTCACACACCACCCCCACTGCAAACAAGCACACTTTGTCTCCTTGTGCACCACTCTCCTCTTTCTATCTCTCCCACATGCGGACCCGCCCCAGCTCCTTCCCTGTATACATATATGTCGTGACTCTTTGCCTAGCTCCCTAATGTATAATCGTTCTCGATTTTGCACATTGTTCTCTACACCATCTATTCTAGATCTCTCATGAAGTCCCTATCACACACACGATGACTCGCTTCCCTTGCGTCTCCGTTCATAGGCCAATTTCGGACAACATCAACATTGTCTCCCTATCTATACGCCATTTATGGACACAAACGACCCCTCTCGCCCCCTCTCTTCCTCTCTCTCTCTCTCTCTCTCTCTCTCTCTCTCTCTCTCTCCGTCGCTAGCTCTCTCTTTCTCTCGCTCTCACACCCCTCTCCCACACACACACTCGATGTCTCTTCCAAATAGTCTGCTCCCCCCGCCCGCACCCGTGCTATCTCGCTACTACACATGTCACACCATTCCCCCTTTCCTTATACTAGGTTTACATCATCAGTGGTCTCTCTACTCCACGTACACTCTCTCCCTCTCACACACAAACGCGTGCACAAACACACACAGACACGCACAAACACCCATTTATCTGGATCCTCATCTCTCCTCATGTCCGCATGTGTATCTCACACACTCACTCTCTAATTATGTATATGTGTCTCCACGTTACACAACACAAAGCCCCATGTACATGTCTCTCTCTATCCTCCACACACATAGACACAAAGAATCTGTTATCATTACCTCAGTCTCTAACATATCACACACGCACACTGTCTCTCTCTCTCTCGCAAACACGCTCAACAAGGGTTTTCCCGTGAATAACTTACCGTCTATTCACCAACAGTCGTGGCAGTACGGCGAACACGAGACGTGAAAAAGAATAAATCTACACGTGCTTAGACCACCTAGTATGACTACTAGGACTAGAGCAAGCCAAAAAGCGCGCCGCCGTAACCCCCTCCTTGTCGGCGACGGGAAAATCTTTGTTTTACACAGTCGAGAAGTCATTGTGCTAAGGCCCCACATGCCGAGGCGTTGAATAGAATGTAGATGCTAGTTTACGGAAGCAAATATCGATAATACGTTTGTATCTCCATACTTATATTTCTTCTCTTATAAAAAACCGAGTTGGTGATGATGGTACGTGTGCCATCTTGCAATATAGACCGTCCAATCTATATCTGACGGATGGAAACTAAACTAAAAGATACCCGCACCCCTCTCCACATTTGCAGACAAGGCCTTCCCTCGTTCATCCTTATCTCCAACAAACCTCATTGTTGAGCAATTAAGAAAGGAAGCCTCTGGAACAAACTGGCCTGGTGGCCGCTGCCAGCATCGTCAATCCCCATGCCTCCGCTCAGTCCGACCACCAACCACCACCACACCCCACTCCTCTTCACCTTATCTCATATTTCTCGAGATATCATTAGTTTTTACACATGGGATTACTCCCGCAAGGGTCAATCACAACAAGTGTTTTATAAAAAAAATGCATCTTGATGTTCCGTGCAATGCACGGATCTTGCTAGTACTCCTACACAAGACTAAGTTGGTGATGCTGGTGTGTCTGCCATCCGTCGTTTCTGACCATTAGATCTACATCTAACGATTGTGAGGTAAGTTGTTGCCTTTTCTCACCAACATCCCACTTGTCTACCAATTTGCAGAAAAACCCATAATTAGTATCTTAAAACCAACCACATCCCTCCCTGGCCTCACCAAAACAGCCCAAGGAATATATTCTAATTGAAACATAATATATCTCTAGTGACATATGTATATCAAAATTAGAGTGTTTTGTACCAAGTTTGTGACTAAGTATTATTCTAATTATGATTCGTTGCAACGGACATGAACATTGCTAGTATTTCCAACCATACATTTTTCCTAGTATTCCATAGTTTCAAGTTTTCCATCAAGATATTAGTCACTCATGGTTGATATTTACTTTCAATCATGTACACATATGCACTATGTAACTAACCTTGCTTATTGGCTTCCAAAGCTTAACTTTCACTCCTACTTACAATATGTAGAGTATTTAACAAAAAACTACCACTTTCGACCAGCCCTAGGAAGAATCTATTGTACAAAAATAGCAAAAACATACCCAAAATTTCTTAATCCACGCCAAAAACTACCTAGTACTCCTACCGATTAGGTTCGTTTAAACCCATTTATGACAGGGTTGGCCTACACGTCCGTGCTGAGAGGCAGCTTAAACCAACCCATTTTGTTTGACCGTTGACACGAGGGACCCACATCTGACCTTCCATCATGTTATTCCCCCTGAAATCATTATTTTTCCTGAACATTACTTCAAACAGTACTGATGCGTGTTCGTCGGTGGCGCCGGTGATGAGCGAGTTGGCCGCCGCTCCGCCGGACAGGCCGGACGCCGCGCTGGCCTCCGCATGGGTTGGCAGGCTGGCCCGAGTGTGAGTCACGAGCGAGCAAGCCGCTGCGCTGGCCTTCGCTCAGCCAGATGGCTGGCCTTAGCGCGACGCGCACGAGCAAGCCGCCGTGCTGCCGTGCCAATCTAGCTAGCAAACCTTGCAGACAAGCAGCTGGACGGAGCTATCTTGGCTAGCTAGCGGTCGCGAGCGCCGGACGGAGCTGGCATCCGGGCTGCCGCAACATGGGCTCCGCACCGCCGACGGTTTTGACCTCGCCTTCTGCCGGCGGCGGTAGCTGCGTCCCGTGGCCGAGGATGACTAGGTGGACGGGCCGGAGGGAGGAGGTCACTCGAGGATTTTTGTTGGTAAGAGCATGTACAATGGTTGATAAGGTAGTCTTATCTTAAGTCTGCCACGTATGCAAGTGGTAGTAGTTTCTTGGCATTTTAGTGGTTTCTTGCATTATTAGAGCAAGTACAATAGAGCTGAGTCAGCGGGCTATAAGAAATAAACTAGTATATTTCTGCTTAGTTGGAGGAAAGAGAAGAGGAGAGAGAAGGTAAGCGGGCTCTTCGTGAAGAGCCAGCTCTAGCACGTGCTCCTAGGCACTTTGTGAGAATGAGAAGTGGGCCACATAATAAAAAAGTAGTACACTCTTTTGATCTATTATTGTACATGTTGGCTATAAGATGGGCTGTAGATGACATGGCACTGGCTTATAGCCAGCAGCTGGCTATACTATTAACCATTAGGGGTTTCTTGTAAGGAACAATGTACGTACTACTAGCGACAAAAGGCGATTCTAGGTTGCGCTGTACTCCAACGAGTACTACTAATGGTTGCGGGAGTGTATACCTCGTTTTGTGGGTTCGATCCCGGCCGAACGCACGGCGGCCTTTTTTTTAAATAGTACTACTACACTTCGCTGTGAGCCAATATTTTATACGGGTAGTTTGAGTTTTGAAGTCAAACGGGCGTGCAGCCCCACAATCTGGGTGCACTGGACAGCCTAGCCACGTGAACGGGTTTTCCCTCCCAACATCCCGTGGCTCGCGTGCTCGCCCTAGCCGCATCTCGCTTGCAGCTTCCAGCTAGTAGCATATTTAAACTAGCGCCTCCCAATTAAGCCCGAGGAGCCGGAAAAGCCTGGCGGGGCATTGGGAACTGTGCAATATGGCTCTGTACGTAAAGTGCTCTACTACTAATCTGTAGCTTGTGGCGTTGCACGCATGGACTTCACTCCATTATCGGCTCTACTATAAAAGAAATTCCTCTTGACGTGTTTTTTTTGAAACGAAGGCAAAAGCTTTGCTTCATCTCATTCATAAAGAAGGAACTACTAACAAAGTTCGACAAGATCCATTACACCTCCACAAATGGAAGCGAAAAGCCTAGTCTCGCTGTATCAAATAACTCAAATGTTCTGCCTCCGCAGTAACCGTCGCTGATAAACAGGCTGCTAGTGTGTGCGTGAGGGGAGCGGCTGAGTAGGCCAGCTACATGAGAGGAGCGGCTGAATAGATCACCGAGAGTACCCACTAGGGCACTACGCAGGTGTACTTCCCCTGCATTGATAGTACAGCGATGGTTCTAGAGAACAGTAGTACCCTCCACTTCCAACTGTAGCTCCTTGGCCCTGAGATTCAAGAGTTCAAAACTGGTGCACTATACTAGACTAGACTAGAAGTACAGCACATCGCACTACTAGTTGAGAAAAGTAGTACGAGTACTGCTACAGTACGAGTACATACTCCTCCGTCACATAATGTAAGACGTTTTTTGACACTAGTTGGCGTGTACAAAAAATGGCAAAAACATACCCAAAAATTCTTAATCCACGCCAAAAACTACTACCTAGTGCCAAAAATTTCTTACTAGTGCTATTATTTACAGTATAATGCAATCCCATAACGTTCCATAATGCTAGTACTAGTAGTAAATAATAGCCTCACCCCTTCGCTGAGGAACGATCTACAGTTGGAAGGGACGAGGCCCTACGGTTACTACGCTCTTATCTCCTCCTCGCCAGTCCCCCTCCCCCCGAAGAGAAGGCAGTTCGTCGCTGCACCCATGGATTCGCCAGGCGGTTCTCCTCCTCGTCGGGGCTGGGAGACCTTGGACGACGATCCTCTGGGAGAAATCGCACGCCGCTCCGACGTCCTCACTGCCGCAAGACTCGGTGCTTCCTGCACCAACTTTTTCAAGACGCTGCTTAAACAGGCTTGGGAAAAGGCCATGCTTGTTGGTCTTCCATGCGTCCTCGAGGAGAAGGTTCTTCTATGGGACAATCCTTCGAACAGTCCACCGCTCCCTGGCCATGGTTGCACATTGACTCCGCTAGAGTTGCCGACGTTGAGAGGTAGTCGGATTTTGTCCGATGAGCAAGTCAGTAATGGAGTTTGATCATGTAGTACTTAGTTATTCCATTTCCATCCCGTAATTTCTCCGCTGCCCACCGTCTTATATATAGGTCTGGGTCGGTGCCAACGAAGATTGGCTTGCATACCTCCGGCCGGATACCACCATCATTTTGCACAACATCCACAGCAGTGCGGCCGTTCCGGTAGACCCCTTCTCCACCATTGGGATCGGCCTTCCGGACTGGCTGGGCTTGAATACGTATGATGATGCCTACATGAGATTGAAGAAGATAGCAATTGCGGACCCGCCAACAAAGCGACGCGGCTATGACGATTACTATCTCATCGCGGTGTTCGACATAAGGATTGCCATCAATGCAAGAGGCAGTAACGGCAGAGGCTGGCGCATGTTGGCGGCGGCAGATTTGTACCCCTACACGTTCGAAGACGCCGTGCGCCATCTAGGCCGCATCTTCGCGGTGACAAGCCAGGGGACTTGTTTCATCTGGTTGCCATCCTACGGTACGGGAGATTACAAACGGAATGCACAAACCATCATTTGCATCCCTAACGGTACTCCATTATTTTGCAGGGACCAGTCATCCCCCGATCAAAATAAGATCGCCGATCCTAGATGTGCATTTGCATCTGCGATTCGGTCTAACCTGGAACCTTGTAGCTGACTTTGGCATATTGGGATCAACTATCTTAGCAATCGTTACCCATGGTACCACTGATGTGCAACATGGTCACACAATCTACCACGATCGGACCGTCACCATCTACCCAGGTATTCCATTTTTTAACCCTCTCGCCTTCTCTTTCATTGTTGTACTAGTAGTATACTTTGTAGTACTAGTAGGAGTACTTTTTACCTTGGAGGATGCGTATAGCTAGCTAGGCCCTTGAAGACTTGAACCCACTAGCTGCCACCATTTTCATTTTTCCATGTCTTACTATCTCATCCATGTAGCCAAGAGTGGCTATATATAATAAGCCAGTTATTTTACTTCCTCTATACCGGAGTAGTACTATTTGCTGCACAGTATTACTGACCGCCATATTTGAGCACAACATTATTATGCATGGACCTTGACTATGTACGTCACCATGTGTCCAGATCTGGGATGCTGCGTGTACCAGATGAACGGCGCCGAGTTCGACCCCTGTGATGCTACGTGGGTGCCGAGGAACACTCTTGGAGAGTACTCGCTTTTCATCGGGGACAGCTACCCCATTGTGAAGCGGATGCCACCTTCCGTGCACGACACGGAAGGCCTGCCGTTCATGAAGCATGGTTGTGTCTTCAGTGCGCACCGCCGGATGAACGTCATGCTGGGACACGCTATCCCTGATTTATGCCGCTTCAGCTTGGATGAGTCTCCATCGTGTGGAACCGGACTAGAAAGTTGCGACAATGATTCCCGTTGCCCACCGCTATGGATCGTGCCATCCATGAAGAACACCTGGGACTGGAACCTGGAGGAGGACATGTAGCCCATCTATAACGTGTAAGTGGAGTATGGTAATTGTGAACGGTAGCGCTGTGAATATATGTAGACTAGTCGTGCACAAATTTATCACATGAATTGAAGATGAACTTGTGTGGCATACTGGCATTTGTCCTTTAGAATTTATTACTAGTAAATGTGTTATGTGTACGTGCAACTTGTGTGGTTGTTGCACGGGCTCCAACACGCTCTTTGAGGAAAAAAAAAGGTGGCACAGCTTTGGATATACGTGACATGGCGGCATCATACAGTAGCATCGTTCGCTATAGTTGTAGTACACTCCTACTAGGACGACAACTCCTATAAAACCTTGCGCTTGGCTCTTTGCCTCTTCGGGAGGTTCAACAGTTCGTACTCGTGTGAACCTTGCACTTGGCTCTTCGCCTCTTCGGAAGGTCCAACAATGATGATACTACAGTACAATATTCTTCTGGCAATCTGACACCGATTGAACTGCTGCACGTCCACCGCGAGGGCGAGGGAGAGGGAGAGGGAGAGGGAGAGGGCGCTGTAGTCAAAACCCTCTCCTCGTCCTACGAACCACCGCGCGCGTGGGCGAGGGAGAGGCATAGTAAGCAAGCTTCTCCTCGTTCGGCGAGTTGACGGGACACATCAAAGCAGTACTAGTACTAGTAGTAGTAGTCCATACTGCATCCTTTCCGATTAATATGGCTTAATTTGAAATGAGAAAAATACACTGGCGGTCAACATATGTAACAATACGCTCTTTACGGTCACTACATATAGTTTTGCGGCGATTATACGATCACTAGCTCATCGTAGAGCACCGTATTGCACCCTATTGACCTGCCACATAGTCGACATGGCACTTTGTTGACTGGTTAAATTGTCACCTGGTTTCTGGGTCCCACCTGTCAGTTGGCAGAGCAAAGAAATCAGTTAAACAAAACTTTACGCAGGCGCGACAAGAGCCCAACCCTTGCGCGCGAACCGTCCTAGCTGTGTATGTGAGTGCATGCACGTGTCCTCCCTCGGTCTTCCAACAAAGAGTGTACATCGGCTATAAAACAAAGAGTGTAGTACATGATGTACATCTACACTTCCAATGCATTTAGCCTTTAATCTAAATCGATATTGATTGACTAATGCACCAACTTGTGCTGTAGGTATACGCTACATGTCTATCCTTAATTACAGCATGCAACGGCCTTCATTTAATCTTCTTATCTCAGTGGTCGCATGCACACATAAGTCTACTACTTTTGGGCGTTAATTATGCCCTGGTCAATGTGTAAATCTCTAAATGTACAGTCTTTCACGGACGTAGGGAGTAGGTTGAGCACTTGAGCGTGAGCGTGTGTGTTGCGTCGTGTGCTGTGTGCCGCATGGGTGCGTGAGTGTTGCGTGCGTCCATGTGTACGTGTGAGTGTTGCATGTTGCATGCATGCATGGGGCTTACTCCCTCCCATTGACATGTTCATATTTCAAGCTTCCTCTGTTCCCTCCATATGGTGATACTCCCTCTGTTCCCAAAGAGTACGGAGTAAAAGCCTCCCTCTGTTCCTAAATACGGAGTATTTGTCTTTCTACATATTTCAACAAGTGACTAGGTACGGAACAAAATGAGTGCAGTGAGCATAGAGGCATAGGGATACTGTAGAAAGGAAGTCCTCGCGATCCATTATTCCCCATCTCGGTCAGAGAGAACTATTCAACTAGTCTTCGCAGTGAAGTGACAATACACGCTGCAGCAGATGGGACACGTAATTAATAAGCTGAACCAGCGTGTTGGTGTTACTAAATCAGCCTTACCCAGTACTGCCATCATGTTTGCCAGTAGAGCACGCTTCCGCAAATACGCCTACGCACCTCTGTCCTCCATTAACTGACATATGTCCCCTGTTGTGGTAGACCCACATGTCATCGGTGTAACTATTTACACTCCGAAGGACGGTATATCCTGGTAGTAGTACTAGTAGAATTGAGATTGAATGCACTTTCTTCCCCGTCTTCCACTCTTCTTCCTCCTCTCTTCTTCTTCCTCCTCTCTTCCCCATCGTCGGCCGGACACCATTTACCCCCGCTCACTGCTCGCCCGCCCGCGCCATCTTCCTTGGTAGCTCGCGCGTACCATATCCCCCCGCTCACTGCTCGGCCACACGAGGAGAAGCTTCTTTGCTCGCCCGCCCGAATCCACTTCCCCGCTGGCTCGCAGGCACCGAAAACCCCAATGGCAGAACCGACTGACACGCAGAGCCGCGATTGGAATTCCCTCCCCGATGTTCTCTTGGAGCAGATCTATAGTCGTATGGACCTACTCAGCACCGTCCGTCTGGCCGCATGCTCGGTGTCTTTGTACCGTCTACTCGTCTGCAACCGGCCGGCTCTTTTCAAGACACCCTGCTTGCTGATGCCCAATCCTCGCAGGTGGCCCAAACACCGACTTGATGATCCTACGGAGGTTGTCGTGGTTCCCCTCGACATGCTACCACCACCCGTCCACCTGTCCTTCATGCGCGGCCACTACTGGGCGGGCATGAAGGCCAACTGGATCGTCCTCATCCACCACACCGGTAGTCCGTGGCGTCTCGTGGATATCTACACCCAGCGAGAGATCACCCTTCCATCGTTGGATACCACCGCCATCGAGCCTCGTGGCCCGCCGGACACTCCTGCCTACTACGCACGAGACGCGTCAAGCTTTTGGCTCGACCTCTGTTTGCAGAAAGTTGTAATCTGCGAAGTGCCCACACCATCAGAAGACTACATGGATTACAAGCTCATTGCCTTGTTCAACATGGGATTAGTCTATCTGGAATCCGGTCGCCATACATGGTTATGGCTCATCATCAATCCTGTTGAGGCAACATTTCTGTCTGATGCTATAGTGCACGATGGCATCGTTTACGCGGTCGACGCACAGATTGGCTGCCTATACTGGTGGAATCTATCGTCGTGTAATTGTTCTATCTCATCTCATCTTTACCTTATGAATACGACTGCCTGTTCATTTGTTACAAATTTAGAATGCATAGCATGTCTATAACCACATCATTGCTATATGTTCCTCTCATTTCCTAGATTTTTATGACCACACATGTTATTGTTAGAGTTGATATGAGAACAATTGGCATCTAATGATTGTTAGAATGCATATTATGAGCATAACATCATGATTGCTATATGTTACTCTCGTTTACAAGATTTTTATAACAACGCATGTTATTGCTTAGAGTTGATATGAGAACAGTAGTAGTAAGTGCTATGGTAGAATATGAGTAGGCGCTGTCATAGCGGTTTTCCTCTCATTGTTACATGATGTTTGAACCATGACATATTGCTTGAATATGAAAGCCATTGGCTTATTTTTTTAACTTGGGGTATGATTATGACCACGGCATTGCAATTCTCTGTCTATGGTATGTGTCGCTGTTATAATAATCTTAATTCCACACATACTCTGAACATGATTGTTCATTTTTGTCCTTTTGGTCTCCAATTTGAATTGTTGCAGCAGACGCAAATGCGCTGGCCTTCATGATTCCAGGACCTGGAATCATACCAGCCGATGGGTGGTGGTTTATCGCTCGTTCAGCTGACGGCGGTCATTTGATGCTCATTCGCACGTACCAAATTGACCAAACCGTTACATCAAACCACATGCAGTACAATGCGTGGGGCGTTCGTGACATTGATGGCTATGGCTGCTTCGTGTTCGAGAAAGATCCCAGCTCCGTTGGGCCAGGCGTATTCAACTGGAGGCGGGTTTACAGCCTCAGCAACCACTCCTTTTTCCTCGGGCTCAATTATCCGATCATCCAACCAATCATCGATCGTATCACCGGTGATGATTACTGTGCTATGCAACTTCCATTCGCGAGGGGGGGGCTGTGTTTACACATCATACCATGGGTTTCATGAATCACCATATCCAGAGATTCGTCGACACAGCTTGTTGCCAGATAATCTTCAGTGTGTGAAAGGCATCAAGCTTCCATGCGATGGATGGCTTTTGCAAACCCGACATGCGGCGATGTGGTTCATGCCAATAGCAAATATGCACAACTTGATTCGTGCTGATATCTAGACTGAGCCATGTATTCTGCTGCTGTAGCACGACCCTCTTTTGTTGGATATTATGTACTGTTGTTAGTTTGAAGCACTCCTCTGGTTTGAAGGATAGATTTTTTCCTGGGATCAAGTGCATCCTAACTCACCTGCGTAGGATGTATTTTATATATATATATATATATATATATATATATATATATGATAATGATGATGGAGATGCTGTGTAGAAGCCATATATATATATATATATATATATATATATATATATATATATATATATATATATATATATATATCAGTTAGGCTTCAAGTGCGTACTTGTTAGTTAAACCTATGTATAAATTGTGACACTAAATACGACTAGTAAGTAGTACAATAGCAGTACTAGTATACGTCGGTCAAATTATTCATCATGTCCACACATTGAATTGACGTGACAACACGCTGCGCGTGAGGTGTCACAAGAATCCCGGCGACGTGTTCAGGTATTCTGGATTTCAGATTTGGAGTACCACTTATCTGTCGAAATCTTTCATCATTCACTTAAAACAGTCGATTGATCATACATTGAGTACCATATAACTGGAATTACCGATGCAAGTCGAAGAAGGATTGGCCGGTGCTGCCGGCTGGCGTCAAGTTCGATCCCACGGATCAGGAGTTGATCGAGCACCTTGAGGCCAAAGTGAGTGCTGACAGCGCGAGATTTCAGTCTCTCATCGATTTGTTCATACCAACCATCGACAGCGAGCACGGCATATGCTACACAGAACCTGAGAAACTTCCAGGTAAGACACCGATCGGCCGTCTACTTGCACAAACATATTCCTTTGTTTATAGCTCTATTTTTCTTTTTAGACGCAGACCTGGTGAAGCAATTACAATTTGACAGTTAATAAAAAGTGAAACAAGTGACTGCAACATGCCAAAGATGTTATGAAAATGCCAACTAGGTACATTGAAACCTGTATTCCACAATACTGCAGGTATCACACTGAGTGGCCTAAGGAAGCATTTCTTCCAGCGCAATTCCAGGGCGTTCAAAAGGGGCACGTGGACGCGTCGCAAGATACAGTCGGAGTGCGGCATGCACGCGATGTGGCACAAGACCGGCAATACCTTGCCGGTGATGGTCAACGGCCGGCAAGACGGGCAGCAAAAAAGGTTCTGGTGCTGCACACCAACAAGAACTTCGACCAGCAGAGGACCAACTAGCTAATGCACCAGTATCACCTCGGGACCTAGAGCAAGAGAAGGAGCGGGAGCTGGTCCTCTGCAAGATTTTCTACCAGACGAACACTAGGGCCAGGAGTAAAAAGATTATAAGTTAGTTTGGTATTGGTAGTTGTACTACCTTGTCGTCCGCAAGTTGGTATTGTTGTTAACGATCTTTTGGTATGAACTTGCATTTGCTTCCAACCATCATGCCGAGGGTCGACGTCGATATAAAGCTGAATCATTTGTTTCGAAATGAATTTTCAGGCACCTGATTTTTATTTGATGGGTAGCATAAGCACCCGCCGTTCGAATTCCCAGTTCTCCAATTTTTCCGAAACAAGTGCATGCACTTATTATCACGATAAAAAAAATATCCGTGCTGCATCCCAGTTATCAGTCTGTACTTGCAGAATTCTCTCGTTTATTGAGCACGTATATTGTTTTTTCAGGTCGAGCAAGTTTCAACTAGGCTGTAGACTGCCCAGGGTTGGTTTTGTTTTTAACAGGCCCAGCCCATGACGACAATGGGGCACAAAGATCCAGCAGGTATCTACTGGCCTCTGGCCCGCCAGCGTTAGTTATATTTTGTCTTACAACATCCGCAGGCAGTTTTTTTTACTGAATCAAACACATAGCCCAGTTCTATTTTCCTCTTGAAACGCATGTCCTACATCCGTTTTCTAATCTCTGCCTATAGTTTTACTAGTTCATATACACGTATCATTATATTGAAAACACATAAAATTCCCTTTTCATATTTACATCCTTATTTTTGTTGTTTTTTCCCACCCAGCGCTGATTTTTTTACCACTGGTTTCCCCTTAAACCAACTCAATTGTCCCACGTCTTATTTGCTTACAAAAACAAAACGATTTTTTTGGCAAATCAATAAGTTCTTAAAAAAATGTTTATCATTTCGGGATTACAACAGTTCGGACTCCACCGAAATATGCAAAATAAGGTTGAACTTTTTGACCGTGGTCCTGGGCAGAAAATGGGCTGTAATAAATTACTTAAGAATTAGCAAATGGGCTACAAATTATAAAAAATAGAAAATGGGCTTTATGTTGTCTGCCATAGATTTGGAGGCTGACTTGTGGGCCTACTAAGTGCATGCGTACACAAGGTTTCTCAAAAAAGAAACTTAGTCAACAATCGACTCTACGAGCGTCAGACCGTTAGATGTCAATCTAACGGCAATCGTGCTTCTTCAGTCTCTGATCTTCCTGTCCCAGCCGCCCAAACCAGCGCCGTCGGAACCGCCTGCTCCCGCCTCCCGTGGCCGGCAGTGCTGCCGGGCAGGCCTCACGGCCCCATCATACTCGCATCCCTGGCGTGTCTATCCCTCTACTCACCCACACCTCCTGTTATTTTCCGGCGACGGCAGCCGAACCAGTCAACCCTCGTACTCTCCACCGCGTGGGCAGCCATTGCCGTGTCTTCCCCGGCTCCGTGTCGTTCCCTTCGTAGGCCTCGCCATCGTCCACCGCCCTGGTGCTCTCGGCGCGGCGTGGTCAACGATGTCCATCCAACGGCCGTAGTGCTTCTTCAACCTCTGGTCTTCTTGCCCCAGCTGCCCAAAGCAGCGCCGGTCGTGCCGCATGCTCCTGCCTCCCGTGGCCCGGTGTGCTGCCGCGGAGGCCTCACCGTCCCCATACTACTCCCACCGCTGGACAGGCCATCCCTCCACTCACCCACTCCCCCTGTTATTCTGCGGCGACGGCAGCCTCACACCGCAGCCGAACCAGTGAACCCTCGTACTCCTCTCTGCGTGGGCATCCACTGCCGCGTCTTCCCCGGCTCCGCGTCGTCCCCTTCCTAGGCCTCGCCGTCGTCCACCGTCGTGGTGCTCTCGGCGCGGCGTGGTCAATGTGATCAACGACCGACTTCCATCGGAAGAGTACTGTACGTGGAGAGGCTGACAGCTGGGTCCACGGCAGCCGCAAGGAAGTGCCTCCTTATTACGCACAAAATAATTATTCCTCCACCTAACAGCAGGGACCCACCGGACGGGCCACCAGTATTTCGCGGAAAAAACGTTTCCCACCTGACTGCTGGGCCCCATCGGACGGGCCACCGTATTTTGCGAAAAAAACGTTTGCCCCTGACTGCTGGGACCCACCGGATGGACCACCGTATTTCGCGAAAAAAACGTTCCCCCTGCTGTCAGCTCGGACCCACCGGAAGTGCCTCCTTATTACGCATAGAAAAATGAATACTCCCCCTGCTAGCTGGGACCCACCATGGTGGGAGGCTGACTTGTGGGCCTACTAAGTTGACGGGGACGGAGGGCTTTGTCAACTTAGTCAATATGAACGATTCTAGCTCCAGTGACCGTACGATGTCCATCCAACGGCCGTAGTGCTTCTTCAACCTCTGGTCTTCTTACTCCAGCCGCCCAAAGCAGCGCCGGTCGTGCCGCATGCTCCTGCCTCCCGTGGCCGGCTGTGCTGCCACGGAGGCCTCACCGCCCCCTACTATTCCCACCGCTGGCCAGGCCCTGCGGCGACGGCAGCCTCACACCGCAGCCGAACCAGTGAACCCTCGTACTCCTCTCCGCGCGGGCTTCCACTGCCGCGTCTTCCCCGGCTCCGCGTCGTCCCCTTCCTAGGCCTCGCCGTCGTCCACCGCCGTGGTGTTCTCCGCACGGCGTGGTCAACGTGGTCAAGGAACGACTTCCATCGGAAGAGTACTGTACGTGGAGAGGCTGACAGCTGGGTCCACGGCCACAGCCCAGTTTTTTTGTGATTTGCCAAGTAAGTCGCTTTGTCAGGCCTGTTGGGCTGCAAATCTTTCAAGACGAGGAGAGCTTTCATTCGGCTGGCCGAGAAAATGGCCCATCAGTAATGAGAAATGGGCTGTACATTTTTAAAACACATCAAACCGGCAATTAGTTTCAAATATCTTTTTTTTTCATTTTGAGATTTTAAATTACATTAATTTTTATGCGTGGAGAATTTGTTAGATTTTATATTGATATACATTTATTTTTAAAATCAGTTTGAATGTGAGTCGAAATTTCGGGATTAAAAACAGTTCGGACCGCACCGAAATATGCAAAATTTTGTATAATTTTTTAACCGTGGCCACAATATGGGCTGTAATGCTAACAAAAAGAATATGGGTTCCAAAAAAAACCTTAATAATTAGCAAATGGGCTGTAAATTATTAGAAATAATGGCAGATGGGTTGTATGCTGTTTTCCACATATTTGAGGCTTTCCTAAAAAAAGGTTGACGCACAAGCAGTGACTATTGGATGGCCATCCAACAGCCGTCGTGCTTCTTCAATCTCTGCTCTTCCTCCTCCAGCCGCTCAAACAAGCGCCGGCGGGACTGCCTGCTCCCTCCTCCCTGCGGCTGGCTCTGCTGCCGCGCAGGCCTCACCGCCCCACCGTACTCCCATCGCTGGCCTAGCCATCCCTCAACTCACCCACACCTGCTGTTATTCTTCGGCGACGGCAGACGAACCAGTAAACCCTCGTACAGTCGTACTCCCCTCCGCGTGGGAAACAACTGCCGAGTCTTCCCTGCCTCCGTGTCGTTCCCTTCCTAGGCCTCGCCGTCGTCCACCGCCCTGGTGCTCTCGGCGCGGCCTGGTCAACGTGGTCAATGACCGACATGCATCTGAAGTGGACTGTACGTGGAGAGGCCGACAGCTGGGTCCACGGCCGCACGCAAGGAAATGCCTCCTTATTACGCGCAAAATATTGATTCCTCCACCTGACATCAGGGACCCACCGAAAAGGGCCTCTGTATTTCGCGAAAAAACGTTACCGCCGCTGACAGCTCGGACCCACCAGCTATATCTTCGCACGCAAGGAAGTGCCTCCTTATTATGCACAAAAAAAATGAATACTCCCCCTGTTAGCTAGGACCCAGTATAGTGGCAGGCTGACTTGTGGGCCTACTAAGTTGACGGGGACGGAGGGCTTTGTCAACTTAGTCAATATGCACGATTCTAGCTCCAGTGACCGTACGATGTCCATCCAACGGCCGTAGTGCTTCTTCAACCTCCGGTCTTCTTGCTCCAGCCGCCCAAACTAGCGCCGGTCGTGCCTCGTGCTCCTGCCTCCCATGGCCGGCTGCGATGCGGCGGAGGCCTCAATGCCCCTACTACTCCCACCGCTGGCCAGGCCATCTCTCTACTCACCCACACCCCCTGTTATTCTGCGGCGACGGCAGCCTCACACCGCAGCGAACCAGTGAACCCTCGTACTCCTCTACGCGTGGGCATCCACAGCCGCGTCTTCCCCGGCTCCGCGTCGTCCCCTTCCTAGGCCTCGCCGTCGTCCACCGCCCTGGTGCTCTCGGCGCGGCGTGGTCAACGTGGTCAAGGAACGGCTTCCATCGGACATGGATTGTACGTGGAGAGGTTGACAGCTGGGTCCACGGCCGCAGCAAGGAAGTGCCTCCTTATTACGTGCAAAATAATTATTCCTCCACCTGACAGCGGGGACCCACCGGATGGGCCACCGTATTTCACGAAAAAAAGTTTCCTCCTGACTGCTGGGACCCACCAGCTACACCTTCGCACGCAAGGAAGTGCGTCCGGGCAAAAAAAAACGATTCGCCCCCCTGACTGCTGGGACCCACCAGCTACATCTTCGCACGGAAGGAAGTGCCTGACAGTCGGGACCCACCTGGTCGAAGCGTACGTAGCGTTGTCATTCTGGTCGCGAACGTGTACGTACATATATACTGATGGATGTAGAGGCGTGTACGTGTCGTAGTAGAGGCGCGCACGTAGCATATACACGTACGTACAGCGGCTAGGGTGCAAGAAAGAAAATACGGCCACGTATGTGTACATACGGGCGGGGTCTCGAACGCCTACTCGCGCATACGTACGGCCAGGACTCGTGTACATGGCTGGGTCGGAACGGAGAAACAGCGTCGTCGTCATGTTCATGGGAAGGCAACGGAATGCGTCGTGTTCATGGGGAGGCAACGGAATGCATCGTGTTCATCAGGAGGCAACGGAACGCGTGGGAGCCAACCGGCTGGGTCGGAACGGAATGCGTGGTCGTGTTCATCGGGAGGGCTTGGACGGAACAGGTGATGGAAACTAGGCCTGGCGTACCGCAGAACGGAGGAAACGGACCTCCTACGGTCGAAACAGGGGTCCTGTTGATCGGGAGGGGTGTGGCGTACCGCAAAACGGAGGAAACATACCTCCTACGGTCGAAACGGGGGTCCTGTTGATCGGGAGGGGTCTGGCGTACCGCAAAACGGACGAAATAGACCTCCTACGGTCGAAACGGGGGTCCTGTTCACCGGGAGGGGTGTGGCGTGCCGCAAAACGGGACTCCACGAGATACTGTTCATCTCCACCGTCGACCTCCTCCAGCCTCCACGGGCTACCGTCGACCTCCTCCAGCCTCCACGGGCTTCTGTTCATCCAGCCTCCACCACGCGCTACTCCACCGGCTACTGTCCAACCACCCCTCCACTGTCTACTGTTCATCCAGCCCTCCACACCACGGGGTCCTGTTCAACCACCCCTCCACGGGCACCCCTTCACCGTCTACTGTTCATCCAGCCCTCCACACCACGGGGTCCTGTTCAACCACCCCTCCACGGGCACCCCTCCACCGTCTACTGTTCATCCAGCCCGCCACCACACCACGGGGTCCTGTTCATCCAGAGGCAACGCCACCGCTTAGTGTTCATCCAAACCCCCCCCCCCCAACGCTCACTGTTCATCCCAGAGGCAGCATCGATCGGCTTCAGTTAGCAGCAGTAGCGAAGGAATCGCTCAATCGGGTTCAGTTAACAGCCATCGATCGATCGCTCGGGTTTAATAACGCGTAGCCTGCAGTGCAATCGCTCGGGTTCAGTTAGAGCCCAACGCCTCGCTCGGGTTCAGTTAGAGCCAACGCCTCGCACACACGCGCGTACGTGTACGAGAGAAACGCGCATCGCTCGGCCCCCGACCTCCCACCGTAACCGGGAACTCCCCGAAATTTTCCTCGCCCTCGCTTCTACCATGGTTTTTTCCGTCATGGACGGCCCAAAGAATGTCATGCAGCTGCGTCTTCGGCCCGCCCTGGACGAAAAGCCCATTTTTTGTCATGATTTTTTGTCATAGAAGTAGGAGCCCACCACATCTATGATGATACCGGGTTTTGTCACAATTATCGTCATAGAAGTGTCATATGTATGACAAAAAAAATTCATTCGGCCCAAAATGTCACGGATGTGTCTTTTTTTGTAGTGTAGGCCCGGTGCCTGGCAACAGTTCTATCAAAAACTCGATGTCTCGATCTGGCGGCATTCCTGGTAATTCCTCTGGAAATACATACGGGTAATCCTTTACGACAGGCACTTCCTCCTGAACAACTCCTGAGAGGGAATTCACTTGGCTCCTCCTAGGCGCGTGCCTAGATACATACTTGATCCTTTTTCCCTCCGGGGTGGTGAGATAAATCGACTTACTAGCACAGTCAATGCTTCCTCCATACTTTGACATCCAGTCCATGCCTAATATCACATCCAATCCTTGTGACTCCAAAATTATTAGGTCGGACGGAAAAACATGGCTACCAATGGTTAAGGGTATCCGGTCGCACCATCGGCTAGCCATATACTCTGCTCCAGGTGAACTTACTAACAGAGGGGTCCTAAGGGCTTGGGTTGGTAGTTTAAACTTATCCACGAATCCCCTTGATATGTATGAATGTGATGCACCAGTATCAAAAAGAACAAGGGCGGTAAAAGACTTAACCAAAAACGTACCGATAACCGCGTCTGGCTGCTCTTCAACCTCCTCCATGTTAACGTGGATCACTTGTCCTTTGTTGAATGGATTGGGCTTCTTCCCAGCGCTCCCATTACCGTTTCCATTCTTCGCTTCAGGGCACTCCGTGGCATAGTGTCCAGTCTTCCCGCACTTGAAGCAAGTAATGTGACTTAGGTCTCTCTTGGCGGGTGTGGCTGGATTGGAGCGGTTCTGATTGTTGCTTGTTTCGTTCCCAGTCCCATTCTTAGAACCATTGTGGTTATGCCAACTTCCTCCGGTGTGGTTATGACCTCCATGGTTATGAACAAGTCCTCCCGAGTTCGGGGTTAGACGGGGCTTATGCTGAGCTCCAGAATTGTATCTTCCTTGCCCATACTTCCTCTAACGGCTCTCAATCTGCTTCTGCTTCCCTTCAATCATAAGAGCCTTATCTACCAACTCCTGGTAGTTGTTGAATGTTGCCACCATCAACTGCATGCTCATCTCATCATTCAGCCCTTCCATAAATTTCTCCTGCTTTGCGGCATCTGTGGCCACATCATCAGGGGCATAGCGAGATAACTTGCTAAACTCATCCACGTACTGAGCTACAGTACGGTTTCCCTGCCGTAAGTTGCGGAACTCACGCTTCTTCATGTTCATAGCTCCAGTTGAGACATGGGTTGTGCGGAAAGCTTGCTGAAACTGATCCCAAGTGACGTTGGCTATGGGGAAAGTGGCCATATAATTCTCCCACCATGAGGCTGCTGGTCCATCCAATTGATGTGCGGCAAACCGCACCTTCTCAGCATCTGTGCAACCTACGGTGATCAATTCCCTTCCAATACGGTGTAGCCAATCATCAGCAACTATAGGATCGGTGCTACTGGAAAACACCGGCGGCTGCAACCTCAGAAAGCGAGCTAAGTTGTGAACTGGAGGCGGGTTGTTGTTGTTGTTGTTGTTGCCTTGGTTCCGGACTAACAATTGCATCAAGGCATTCTGCTGCTGGATCAACTGAGTGAGCTCTGGCGGGAAGGCAAATCCGGTGTCACGTCTCGGAGGCATCTGATGGGTTTAGAGGGGAGATATTAGAATAGAATAGGGGTCTAGTGAGAGAACACTACCCATATGCACATGGGAAAAACACAATCATATCACACAATCAATCAAACAAGGGCATACAAACGGTCTAGAACTATCGTTGAAAGTGCTCAATTACTACTATATACATGGGGGAACACTACTAATCATTTGGTGATCATCTAGAAATTTTGATCGGTAGAAGACTCCATGATGTCTGCTCCAGCTTCGTCTTCAAAGTCATCTTCACTGGGGTCGGAGTCGGTGTCGTCGATGATGATGTAGTTCTCCGGGCAAGTGGAATCGCCATCCTCTCCTCCTGGTGCGGGGTCTCCCATGAATACTCCGATCTTCCTTATCAGGTCGTCATTCTTCTCCAATAGTGTTGCAATTTCCTCCTCGTATCCATCGCGTGTAGACTTGAGTTCTTCTTCCAGCTCGATGATCCTTGTCTTCGCCTTCTTCAAATCTATCACGTCTGCGCACATCTGATTCTCCTGGCGTCGAATGTGTTGGTTTAACTCTGGATGAAAGCTGCAATGGATCTATCCTTCTTGGTGTTGATCATCTCCCATTGCTCATCTTGGCGACCACATATCTGGTAGATAGTGTCCTTGAGCTCCTTGTTGTAGACTTCTCCAATACGTCCCATGGCAATGTGGGCTGCCATGCTCTTGCCCAGACTCCAGGTTGGTGCATCAAAGGAAAACTCTATGGGCTCAGTGATTGGCGTGAACGTCCTTCCTGGAACTTGAACTCGAATCATCCAGCGCTCCTCTTCTGGTAAAGTGCCGTTGTAGGTCCCGGTGAAGCTTGGTATTCCGATGTTCAGGTACCTAGTGACTTCCTTCAAGTGGCGTCCAAAGGGTGCATCTTCATCCGGTTGTGCAAACTTGTTCCTCGAATCCGCCATCCTAAAGAGTAGAAAATGGAGAGGAGTCAGAAATGAGTAGAGAAGAGTGACCTATGGTTTATCTTAGTGGTCATGTCCTACACTCAGTGTGTGCTCTGATAGCATCTTGTACCGACCCGACCTCAGACGGTCAAGTCTCTGTGCTTCCGTGTCATCCCTGGACCGGTAATGCTGACACACACAGTACTCGAAGGATTTATAACAGAGTAGCAATCACACACTTATTACATCGAATGTCTCAAAAGAGAACTTATTACAATAAACATGGCATAAGGCCATCTAATACGATAACAGCGGAAGGCTTGGAAGATAAAGTGAGTCCATCAACTCCAACGGCATAGCTGAACTGCACGGCAACGACCTAACAAATCTTACTCCTCGTCTGAAAAGTCTGCAACATAATACGTTGCAGCCCAAAAACTGGTCAGCACATGGAATATGCTGGCAATATAACACAGCAGAGCAAGAATAGAACAAAAGCTATCACTACATGCATATTTGGCTGGTGGAAAGCTCTATGGTTATAGTTTTGCGAAAAGCCAATTTTTCCCTACAACAAATCAATGGATTTTATTTAACTATCATGGTAGTTGAAACATCATTTTTTTGAACCTTTTAACAGTATGAGAACCTCCTACTGTTTTTGTATTAATATGATGGGGGTGACAATTTACATGAGAGCATTACATGATGTCTTTACAACTCACCCTCCCTTTGGGAGGTGAGGGAGAACTCAAGATATAGAGGAGAGGATGAGTGGAATGAGATGTTTATGCTTTTCCTTAACCCCATAGGTAAGGAGAGAAAAATCAGTCTTAAGCCTATCTAACCATGAAGTCTTCGAGGGCATCATCCCCCTGAAGTATTTGTTGTTACGTTCTTTCCAGATACTCCAGGCGGCAGTCAGAAATAGCTCCATGAAGAGAGGCATGTTCCAGTTGTTTTTGGCAAACACAACATTTTGCAGGCGAGGTTGTCCCTGATTCCACAGAATTCCAAGGCCGGACTAGCATTCAGTACTAAATTGACACTCAAAGAAGAGGTGCTCCAGTGTTTCCTCGATGTGTAGTCCACATAAGATGCAATCATAGTCATTTCCTATATTGTAGTGCCTCCTTTTGAGCATATTCCGCGTGTTTAGTCGATCAGAAAGGAGCAACCATCCAAAGACTTTAATTTTCATGGTGGCTTTTGATTTCCAGATCCAGCCAAACGCCTCATGAGCCCTAACTTCTCCAAAGTAGAAAGTGTAGTATCTATGAGCTGTGTAGCTTTCCGTGCCCCAAATATATGTCCAAACATCTGGCTCATTGGAGATAGCCGTTTCCCTCGTGTCCTCTTGCAGTTGACGCACCTCTGCATGGGCCTGTGCCGAGAGAGGTAAATGAAATGCCTTGCTCAGTGACGTGATGGACAAGAAATCCTTCACAGAGATATCTTCATTGATGGCGTAAGAGAGTGCACGCGGGTACTTCTCATCAAATGTGGTATCAGTCCATAAATCTTTCCAGAAGAGCACATTAGATCCATTAATCACATGAACGTTTGAGATACCCCTATAGGTTGGCATTAGTTTGGCAACGTCTCGCCACCAGAATGATCCACAAGGGTCTGAAGCATGCGGAATTTGATTCGTGTAGTATGTTTCCCAGATGAGTTCAACCCAAGGCACGTTCCATCTATTATAGAATTTATGTAAATACTTTAATAAGAGTGCATCACCTTGGATCCTGAGATCAATCACTCCCAATCCACCACTTTCCTTGGGATGACAAACCATTTCCCAAGAAGCAAGAGAATTGCATTTGTCCCCTTGCTCTGTTTTCTTTGTCCATAGGCATTTCCTTCTAATTTTGTCTAGGAGCTCAATAATTTTGGTAGGCAATCGAAGCGTGCATAGCGCAAAGATAATGAGCGAAGTGATCACCGAATTAAGCAGGTTTAGCTTTCCACCGTATGAAATCATGTTGAGAGTAGCCGTTAGTCTTCTCTCCATGGAACAGACCAGAGGCATGAGATCGAGGACAGTTGGTCGAGTAGTACCAAGTGGGAGCCCTAGGTATGTGAAGGGCATCTTGCCGACGACGCATCCGAAGATATTAGCAATCTCTTCGGATTTAACATTATCACAATTGATTGGAATGAGAGTAGATTTGTGGAAGTTTCAAACCAATGGACGTAGCATAGTCTGTCAAAATGTCCTTGATAACGGTCGCATGTTGTGTGCATGCTGGTAACACTAGAATGGTATCATCGGCGTACTGGATGACTGGGTACTCTTTTTGATGCGGAGAAGGGAAGGGCAGGTGTATGTGATGGCGTGCAAAGGCATCGTTGATGGCTGCTTGAAGGAGATCCGCTGCTAGCACAAAAATGAGGGGTGAAAGAGGATCCCCCTGCCTGACCCCACACTTGCAAAGAAATTGGCGCCCAGGAGTACCATTTAGGAGGACAGAGGATTTTGCTGAAGAAAAGATGCAGCGAATCCAGGTGAGCCATTTGTCATTGAATCCCATGTTTTTCATAATCTCAATCATCACTTCATGTTCAATTGTGTCGAAGGCTTTGGCAAAGTCAAGCTTGAGAAGCATGATTTCTTTTTTAGAACTTTGGCATTGATAAATATACTCGTATGCCCATGCGAGGCAGTCCTGGATAGTCCTCCCCTTTAGGAACCCATATTGGTTATAGTTGAAACATCATTGAGAAGGTTCCTCCAACTCAATCCCAATTAAAAGTAATTATCAACCCAACAATATTAAATTAAAGTGATGAGATACTTAGGATAATCCAAGTACTAGATACTCAAGATGTCCATAACCGGGGACACGGCTAATCATGATTAGATTGTACACTCTGCAGAGGTTTGCGCACTTTTCCCCACAAGAATCGATCTCCTCCGTTGGATTTCTCGCACTACATGGTGTTTGAGAAACGGATGACCGAGACACAGTCTTTCAGAAGCATTAACTCTAACCCCGGGTAGACAGTACCAACCTACATCCCTCTACATCTGCTAGCCTACCACTTGAAGAGGTCATGACACTTACTCAACTATGCTAGAGCCCATAATGGCTTGTGGCTGCACACGGAAGTTTCTAGAATGAAATATCTCAGTTCCCTTTGAGCCTGGGTGGCGGACCTTAGGATGATCACACGGGTCCTCCGGGATATCCTAGGACAACACTGGATTCTCCAGGTGCCCGACAAGCAATCCACCCAGATGTGTATTAAAGTTGCCACCTTAAGTTGAACCATTAATTAACAAACTCACATCTGTCATGGATTCACTCACCCAAACCACGTCTACGAGCATAGCATAGCAATATAAGCATTACGTAGAAGTAACTCCCAAGGGGATTTATAATAACAGGGCAATAGGTTCTACCTCATCAACTACTTCCCAATACCCACAAGTTAATCACATCCTATTCATGCAGTGTTTGAGGATTGGAGCTAATGCATAAAAACTGGGTATGAAAAGAGTATGATCAATGTGTTACTTGCCTTGCTGACGATCCGCAAAACCTAGGGACTCGTAGTAGCACGCTTCGCACTCCGGGAATTCTATCGCAAACAAACAATAGCATACATAAGCAATCAATCACAGATGCACGGGCAAAACTCAAATAAGAAGAATTGACCAAAAAGTTCAACTTAAGAACTCCGGTTTGCAAAAAGAATCAAATCAAACGGAGCAACGAAACTCAAACTTCGAAAGAAACAAGATCCGATTACTAATCTGGACTAAAGTCAAATTTTACAGTACCATAATCTTGTTCTAGTTGGTTAAACAGAAAGAGGGTTTCGAGACGAAGATCTAGGCGCTTGAATCCCCTGATTCCGATAAACGAGCGAAAAGATAAACTAAAACGAAAATCAGATCAGAAATCGCGATCAAAAATAATCGCGAAAAACCCGAAAAAAGGAAAAACTGACGAACAGGCTAATGAACGAACGTTCATTGTCTGTGACTAATGGGCAAAAACCATTCGTTAAAACGAACGTACGAACGAACGTCCGCAAAATAAACTAAACCGAGAAAATCGGCGAACCGATCTAAAAAAATGAACTAGGTTTTTAAAAAAACGGACAGTTTTTACCTAAACCGAAAAAACCGAGCGGCTCCGGCGGCGCGAGGTGGGGCTGCGGGGTGGCGGCGACGACGGGGTGGTGCGGCGCGGCGCAAGGCGAGGCGAGGCGCGGCAAGCGGCGGCGGGCGGCGGCTGCTGCTGCTGCTTGTGGAGGCGGTGGTGGCGATTTGGGGCGGCGGCGGCGGGGTATTTAAGAGGGGGAGGGGCGGGGTCGGCTTGGGGAAGGGAGCGGGAGGAGTCCCGGGCGGCGACGGCGGCGGCTGCCAAGTCCTGGCCGGACTCGGGCACGGGGAGGCGGTGGCGCGGGGTTGGGCCGGCCTGGCTCGGCTGGGCTTCGGCCCAGTCGGGCGCTTAATTTTTTTAAAACAGATTCTGCTGAAAATAAATCATAGAAAAATAAATAAATAACTGAAAATGAAAAAACAAATTTTCACCGTCTAAATAAAATAGTTAGAACAAGCTGAACACTTTCTTGGCCCTAAAATGCAATTTTTCTAATGCAAATAAAATAGCAATAAAATCCGAATAAAATCAAATATTTGGTTTTAATATTTTTCCTCCAATATTTCATTTATTTTGAAGAAGTCATATTATCTCCTCTCATATATTTTAATATGAAATATTTTTCGGAGAGAAAAATAATTAAAACAAATAATCCTTGTTTCAATATTTGATAAAAATCAAATATGAAAACAGTGAAATCCCTAACTCTCTCCGAGGGTCCTTGAGTTGCTTAGAATTTTGAGGATCGCGAAGCGAAATGCAACAAAAATATGATATGCATGAATGATCTATGTATAACATTCCAAATTGAAAATTTGGGATGTTACATCTTTCTATGTGTCCGGTTGAAACGTTTTGCTCATGTGTATGCGGTGAGTGTTAGCAGTCATAGAAGACTATATGATGGTTGAGTATGTGGAGCTCTTACTTAGACTCTGTTGAATAAGTTGAATTGCAATTGCTTGGTGACTAAGAACATAGGTTGTTGAGTATCAAGAGAGTTCATTGTTTGGACCTTAACATGTGAATTCGTTGCTACTATAACATGAGAAGTTTTATAAGAAAGAATTGATGTTATGATGCTAGGAAAAGTGATTAAATTTATCATTGATCAAACTTATGTACTTTGCTAGCATTCACACTTCATAAATTATTTCTTCTATCATTTACCTACTTGAGGACAAGTAGGAATTAAGCTTGGGGATGCTGATACGTCTCCAACGTATCTATAATTTATGAATTATTCATGTTGTTATTTTATCATCCTTGGATCTTTTACAATCATTTTATAGCAACTTTATATCATTTTTTGGGACTAACCTATTGACCCAGTGCCCAGTGCCAGTTTGTTGTCTTTGCTTGTTTATTACATCGCAGGAAATCAATACCAAACGGAGTCCAAACGCAACGAAACTCCACGGAGATTTTTTATGGACCAGAAGGAATCCAATGGGCCAGAGTTGCACCTGGGGGTGCCCCGAGGGGGGCACAACCCACCAGGGCGCGCCAGGGCCCCCTAGCGCGCCCAGGTGGGTTGTTCCCACCTCGGTGGCCTCCCGCACCCCCTCTTTACCCTATAAATTCCCAAAAATTCCAAAAACCCTCGGGGTTAACCTAGATCAGAAGTCCCGCCGCCGCAGGGCTCCGTAGCCACTGAAAACCAATCTAGACCCGTTCTGGCATCCTGCCGGAGGGGGAATCATCTCTGGTGGCCATCTTCATCATCCCGGCGGCCACCATGATGAGGAGGGAGTAGTACACCCTCGGGGCTGAGGGTTTGTACCAGTAGCTATGTGTTTAATCTCTCTCTCTCGTGTTCTTGAGATGTCATGATCTTGATGTATCGTGGGCTTTGTTAATATAGTCGGATCATATGGTGTTTTCCCCTCTCTATCTTGTTGTGATGAATTGAGTATTTCCCTTTGAGATTTCGTTGTTATCGGATTGAATACTTTTATGGATTTGAGAACACTTGATATATGTCTTGCAATTGAATACTCGTGGTGACAATGGGGTAACGTATTGATTCACATGATATATGTTCTGGCACTCAACTCGCAGATTCCCGAGGTGACATTGGGATAATCTATACATAGGGGTTGATGCACGTTCTTGTCTTTGTTTCTCCGGTAGAAATCTTGGGGCACTCTTTGAAGTTCTGTGTGTTGGATTGAGTATTATGAATGTGGATTTGCTTTGGTGTTATTTTAGTACGAACTCTAGGATAGATTGAACGGAAAGAATAGCTTTGTGTTATTTTAGTACGAACTCTTGAATAGATCGAACGGAAAGAATAGCTTTGAGGTGGTTTCGTACCCTACAAACAATTTATTCTTATGTTCTCTGCTAGATAGGAACTTTGGAGTGATTCTCCGTCGCACTTTGAGGGGTGTTTATATGATCCAATTATATTAGCATTGTTGAGAAATTGCACTAGCGAAAGTACGGACCCTAGGCCTCATTTTCAAGCATTGCAATACCGTTTTTGTGCCTATTTACTATTTGCTACCTTGCTGTTTTCATTTATTCAGATTATAGAAATATATTTCTACCATCCATATTACACTTTTATCACCATCTCTTCGCCGAACTAGTGCACCTATACAATTTGCCATTGTATTGGGTGTGTTGGGGACACAAGAGATTTCTTGTATTTGGTTGCAGGATCATTTGAGAGAGACTATCTTCATCCTACACCTCTCAGGGATTGATAAACCTTAGGTCATCCACTTGACGGAAAATTGCTACTGTCCTACAAAACTCTACGCTTGGAGGCCCAACACATGTCTACAAGAATAAAGTTGCGTAGTAGACATCAACTTACTAGCCGAAGCCTTTGCAGCTGAAGAACTAACCACCCTACGATCCACAGTGGACAAGGATGATGTGATTCTCGACAAGAGATCTAAATGCACCTCTTTCAAGCTAGCAGATGAAATAGTTAAATTCCAAGTGCACCCGGCGGATCCTAATAAAGCAGCGTCCATCGGAGCATAGCTGGATCCGACGGTAGACGCCGCCTTACGCGTGTTCCTACGTGAAAATCGGGATATCTTTGCCTGGCACCCCTTAGACATGCCCGGGATCCCACATAGGCTAGCCGAACACAGCCTCAACATAATCAAAGGGTTCAAACCAGTCAAGCAAACGCTGCGGCGATTTTCCAAACCCAAATGATAAGCTATGGTGGAGGAGCTAGCCAAACTGCTCGAGGCCAGGTTCATCAGAGAAATCAAACACCCGGATTGGTTAGCCAACTTGGTCATGGTGCCGAAGAAGGATCAATCTTGGCGCCTTTGTGTTGATTTCAAAGACCTCAATAAGGCTTGCCCTAAAGCCCCTTTCCCATTACCCCGTATTGACCAGATCATTGATGCGACCGTGGGACATGACTCATTGTGTTTCCTCGACGCTTACTCCGGATACCATCAGATTAAAATGAAGGAGTCTGATCAGGCCGCAACAGCGTTCATCACCCCATATGGGCCTTTCTGTTTCAACACTATGCATTTTGGGCTTAAAAACGCTGGTGCCACTTACCAACACATGATTCAAACATGCTTGGAAAAATAAATCGGCAACACAGTTGAAGAATATGTGGATGACGTGGTCATCGAGAATAAACACGTCAAATCACTGGTGGACGATCTCTGCCTCACATTTGACAACCTCCAAACATAGGAATCAATCCGGAAAAATGCATCTTTGGCGTTCCAGCCGGAAAGCTATTAGGGTTCATTGTCTCCCATAGAGTAATTGAAGCAAACCGAGCTAAAATCCGAGACTTGCCACAATTGGCCACACCAACAGACTTAAAGCAGGTCCAAAAGCTAGCAGGGTGCGTGGCGGCTTTGAGCCGCTTTAGCTCCAGATTAGGAGAAAAAGCATTACCACTTTATAGACTGCTTAGACGCACCGACAACTTTGAATGGACGGATGCGGCCACAGCCGGATTGGAAGAAATAAAAACCTTATTAGCAGGCAACCCAATCCTAACCTCCCCAAGTGTTGGCGAGCCTATGTTGCTTTATATCTCCACAACTCAACAGGTAGTGAGCGATGTACTCATCGTCGAGCAAGGGGAAGAGGGACATAAATTCCCCATCCAAAAGCCAGTGTATTACGTATTAGAGGTCCTTACACCATGCAAATCATGATACCCTCACTACCAGAAGATAGCTTACGTGGTCTTTATGGCATCTTGAAAACTCCGACACTATTTTCAAGAGTGTTCGATCACGGTGGCATCCGAAGTACCACTTAACAACATTATAAACAACAGGGACACCACCGGCCGCATAGCTAAATGGGTCATTGAACTCTTACCGTTTGAAATAACATACAAGCCACGCCGAGCTATTAAATCACAGGTGCTGGCCGACTTCGTTGCCGAGTGGACGGAAGCCGAGCTCCCTAAAGAGTATAGTTCATACTCCAACTGCATGTACTTCGACGACTCTAAAATGCTAGCCGGACTGGGGGCTGGTGTCATCTTGACATCTCGGGGACACGGTCCGCTACGTGTTGCAAATCATGTATACGGACTCCAATAATGCAGCTGAATACGAGGCACTTCTACATGGTCTCCGCATGGCTGTCTCCATGGGCATACAACGCCTCGAGGTGCGCGGAGACTCAATCCTTGCAATATCTCAGATAAATGGAGAGTTCGATGCAAAAGATCCAAAAATGGTGGCACACTGAAACGCCGTATTAAAAATATCGGCTCGGTTCGAGGGACTTGAATTTCATCACTTCGCTCGAGACAGTAACCAGGCAGCGGACATACTCACTTGCACGGGCGCCAAGTGCGACCCCGTCCCGCCTAATACCTTTGTGGAAAGGCTCTTCAGGCCATCCGTGGTATGGCAGGACGAGAGCGGAGATGCTAGTACGGACCTGATCATGCCCCCGGCAGCCGAACATAATACAGATATCATCGGGGTTCCGGTTACCGAAATAACGCCTTCTGATCATGAGATTCGGCCGTTATTGCTCCTTGGACCGAACCCTTCCTGGCCTACCTTAATAGGCAGGAGCTTCCCGATGATCAAAATGAGGCCCGTCGCATAGTTCGGCGTTCTAAAGCCTACAAAGTTCATGAAGGTGAACTGTACAAGAAAAGCACTACCGGAGTTCTCCAAATGTGCATCTCCGAAGAGGAGGGACGACAACTCCTGGCTGAAATACATGCTGATCTGGGCGGCCATCACGCCGCAGCTCGGGCCCTTGTAAGCAAAGCCTTCCGGACAGGTTTTTTCTGGCCAATGGCCCAAGCAGACGCACAGGCCCTTGTCCAACGTTGTGTGGGATGTCAGCTTTTCGCCAATCAAAGTCATATGCCTCCCACTGCCTTAAGAACAATCCCCATCACTTGGCCCTTCACGGTCTGGGGGCTGGATATGGTCGGACCCCTTAAAGGGGGAAGCCACAAAAAGAAATATTTACTGGTTATGGTGGATAAATTCACTAAGTGGATAGAGGCCAAACCAATAAAAACGGCCGAAGCAGGACCAGTGGTTGACTTTATATCCGGCGTGGCACACCGCTATGGTGTCCTGCCCAGCATCATCACTAATAATGGCTCCAATTTTACAGCTGATGAGGTGAAAAACTGGTGTGCTAACTTGGGCATTAAACTCGACTATGCATCCGTCTACCACCCTCAAACAAACGGTCAGGTTGAACGGGCCAATGGCCAGATAATGAGCGGCATTAAGCCCCGACTAGTGCGCTCCCTACGGGAGTCGGATAAGCAATGGGTTGAGGAACTCGATTCCGTGCTCTGGGGGCTACGGACTACACCTAACCGAACAACCAGATATACACCTTTCTTCATGGTGTACGGCGCGGACGCTGTCCTGCTCTGCGACATTATTCATGACTCACCTCGAGTGCGCATGTACGAAGAGCGAGAAGCCGAGCTCGATCGACAGGACGACCTAGACGGCCTCGAAGAGGAGCGCGATATTGCCCGTTCTGCATTTTATCAACAACAGGCCAGGTGATACCAAAGCAGAGAAGTGCGGGCCAAGACATATAACATTGGCGACCTCATCTTGCGTCTCCCAGAGAAGAAGAAGGATAAGCTCAAACCAAGATGGGACGGCCACTTCATCATAGATGAAGTTCTCACGGGAGGATCCTATCGCCTTCGTAATGCATCGGATAATCGCCTTGAGCCGAATCCATGGAACGCTGCTCGGCTCCGACGATTCTACGGATAGTTCGGTAGCACCTTTTTTACTTTGACTAGGTTCCTTTTTCTCCTCTCCTTTTTTATTTTTTCCTTTTTATATCCCAGGTTATGTTCGGATCTACCAAACTATTAGGGGTACACATCTTTAAATGTATACACCCCACTATAACTGTGGCCTTCTTTGATGAAGCTTATTATTAAAAGCTTGTGGCTTACATTGTTTACGTCATTTGTTCTATACACTTTTTTGCCATTATATGCACCTCTATGACTTAAGTTTTTGCCAAGCTGGGTTGCCTTGCTCCTGTGTTTATACCCTACGTTCCCTATTGTTCGGCTAGAGTGTAAAGGGAGCACCTCTGCGATTGTTACAACCGGGTAATCTGGATCTGTACCTCAGACGGGTGAAGCCAAAAGCTAGCGCTCTTAAGGGAATAATTGGTCGGCAAGCAACGAAAGATTATTTATGTTTATGTAATTCTTCTAACAAATAAGGGATAGGCTACCCGTAATTCTATCTTTTGGATCAAAGCCTAGGCATGCATAATTAGGCATGCCGACCCAAGGAAACGAACCCTTAATGGAACTATTTTCCCTCGAAGATGTTTCTTACGTTAAATAGTAATATAACATAACCTCCCGAAGAAATTTTGTCTGTTTGAGCAATATGACCGGATTGCCTGTTTTCCGGACATAATGAATGTTTATTACATTCCAACATGGTCTCCGGAAACACTCCAACTTCTTGGTTCGGAGGTTAAAGCCGAAGGCCTGCAATGGCAAATTTTGACAAGTTCGGTTGGAGATAAGTTTGATGATAAAGTACATTGATACATTGAATCGAACGCCTACTCTTTATCTATGTCATCTATAAGACTGTTTAAGCTACAGTCTTCTTGCAAATATTTCGCAGCTATCATCACTTGGTCATATACCAAGTTCACGGGAATCTTTTTTCCGTCCGGTCCCTGAGGTCCAACTTGGGCCATACGATTAGGATCGAGCCCGGTGTAGCGCGTTTTCATCATCGCCCATGCCTCTCGTGCACCTTCCCGGCATGCTGACGCCTTCCATAGCTCCAAACGGCGCCGGGCACCTTTCAACAGGTTCGCCAACCCCTCCATGCTTTCTGGAGGGACATCGGATGGCCATAAGGCTTTGGCCATACTTCTCATGGCTTTCCGGGCCCGCTCATGCACTACGGACAGCTCTTTTAGAACGTCGCCTCGGAATCGGGATACTTCTTCTTCATGATGCCCGGTTAACAGACCTGCAAGAACAGCATTATAACACTCTGAATTACGGGATAATATTAGTCCCTTGAATGGTTCAAATGTCATACCGAATATGCCGCCTTTCAACTTTTTATTCTCTTTTTGTGCATCTGATAAGTGAGCCTTTAAGCTCTTTATCTCTTCGGCTTGCTTATCCTTTTCCTCCTCCAGTTTGTTCTTTTGATCAATGGTCATCGTGACCTTCTTCATTTCCTCTAGCTCTGTGGTGGCGGCATTTAGCTTTGTCCAGCTCGTTTCAAGCTCCTGGGACAGTGTGTTGTTCTTCTCTTTGAGAACCTGCGGTCATACCGATCCTTAAATCGGTTGGTCTAAACCGCTTCAAGTCTCGGGGGCTACTGGCATATATCTATTAAATTTACACAAAACATTACATGCATATGTTTTGAAAACAGGTGAGCAACTCCAGCAAGTCTGTCCCTGGCAGCTCGGATATATGCATCCACGGTGCTAAGGGCAGTAAATTCCTGCTCGGTAAAAACTGGAGCACGCATGGTCTCTTTCACTCGTGGGTGGTTCATCACGCTCTCCACTTCGGAATTTGTGACGGATATGTCATCCGAGTCCTCATGAGGTGGATGAGTTGGTGCTGCATCCGTATTGGCTCTTGTCTTGGTTGATGAGCCCGGTGCCAGATTAGCTGATGATCGGCTAGCTGGGACTTTAGACACGGTTCACCGTGTGCTCCTTCGGAAATAAGATGGGAAGAGAAGTATGACAATCTGGTCTTATGCCTAGGCACATGTTAAAATTTATAGCTCTTTGATGAAGGATGGGGCTCGACAGCGCTCCCGGTTTCCTTTCGTTTTCAAGGCTCACCCTGCATAGATGCTACCTTCCTAGAGGCCGCCCTCGATGGAGTGTAGCTCGCTGAGCACCGATCCTATGAAGCACGATTCATTGTCATGGGTGAGACACAAGTGGGTGGCTCCTTTTTTGTGGCTCCTTTTTTGAGGATGATTTCCGAGTACTTACCTTGGAGAAAGGGAAAAGGCCAGGGTAGTCGGCCGTAATAGCCACTTCCGAGCCATCAAGCCTTGCTTGATAAAAGACTCCATCATCAAACTCTATAAATATATCCGGATCCTCGCGAAATCCGGGGTCCTCGTTGCGAGCATAGTCCTCTGGCTGTGGGGAGGGGCAATGAATATTTTCGACCACCTTCCACCATGTCTGTTTCAAGACGATAAGAAAAATTTGATTAGCACACCTCAATAATGAGGTAGGACAATGCTGATAAACAAAAACTTACCCATTCAATGGGGTTATACATGGAGAAACCTTCCCGATAATTTAAACGGATGAATTCTTCGTTCTCCCCCTTATAAAGATCTGCAAGAATGGCCGCCAGAGCGGCTGGGGTATCCGGGCCCTCATGCTTATAACGAGATGCGTCATCCTTTCCATTGTAACACCATAAAGGGGTCACTCTAGACTGAAGGGGCTGGATGCATCGCTTTATCGCTATGGCCATGACTACGATTATCAAGAGTTTGGAATGGGAGAGTAACCTGACCTTGCTAACTAAACTATTTACTTCCACACTGTCTTCTTGCTTGGGGCTCCGGGGGCGCCAATTGAAGTGTTTCTTCAAAGGAGAACTGGAGAATTCGGGAAGTCCACGTCGAACTGGGTCCGGAAGGGGAACGTCCTCAACATAAAACCATTCCGAAGTCCATTCTTCTGATCCCTTCTTGGGAGTTCCGACGAGGTAACCTGATCCGGCTATGCACCATACTTTGGCGCCGCCCACTTCAAATATAGAACCCCCTTGATGACAAGGGATGAGGCAAAAGAACTTTCTCCACAATTTAAAAGGAGCCTCCCAGCCTAAAACTGTTCGCAGAGAGCACAAAACCTGATACGTGCAGAATAGAACCTGGTGTGAGGTTGTGTAGTTGGATCCCGTAGAATTCCAATAGACCTCTGAGGAATGGGTGGATCGCGAATCCTAAGACCCTCAGAATAAACGAGACGAAGCACACCCTCTCCTCCTTGTTGGGGTTGGGGAAATTCTATGCTAGCACATCATTGCCAATCGAGGCCAATCCTGCCTGCATGGAGAGTAGATCTGTGGGAGGGAGATATCCCTGCGTTTGAAGTCGATTTAGTTGGAGGGGAGACACTGAGCAGCTTCGCCAATCACCCGCTTGAGGGCCATGAGGGCGCGAGGAAGAGCTAGGAGCGCTCGCCATGTTTTGAAGTTTTTTCCTGGTTTGCTCTGATGCTCCTTGCGCAATATGGGATGGCATTTGGGGATCTAACCCCCTTATATAGATGCCGCCCTTGCATGGTAAGGGGCTTATTTGTAAAAAATTATGGACTGTTCGCATTTGCCCGGTGCGTGGAAATCGAGGCGACGACAGGAAGGAATGTAAAGGCAGAACATGAAGTTCAAAGCCGGACTGTCGTCAATCCGGAGTATGGTGAGGAACCTGCCTTGCAAAGCTGGATACTACCTCGCCATTGAAGGCAAGTTCGGGGGCTACTGAGGGAGTCCTGGATTCGGGGGTCCTCAGGTGTCCGGCCTATTCGATATGGGCCGGGCTGATGGGTCGTGAAGACAAAGCAGAAGACCGCCTCCCATGTCCGGGTAGGACTCCTATGTGCGTAGAACGGCAAGTTTGGTGTCTGGGTGTAATTCTCTTTGCCTCTGAAGTGACTTTGTATAACCCTAGGTCTCTCTGGTGTGTATATAAACCGGAGGGGTTAGTCCACAGAGGGCATCAGAATAATCATAGGCTAGACAGCTAGGGTTTGGCCATTACGATCTCGAGGTAGATCAACTCTTGTAACCCCTATACTCATCGAATACAATCAAGAAGGACGTAGGGTTTTACCTCCTTCGAGGGGGCCCGAACCTGGGTGAACACCGTGTCCCATTGTCCCTTGTTACCATTGATCCTTAGACTCACAGCTTGGGCCCCCCTACCCGAGATCTGCCGGTTTTGACACTGACAGGTATCCCTAGCCCACCAGGGTTCAAGTCATGATACTCGCATTTGTCATGGATTTATTTCAGGATTCCCGGTGATCTACGGGTCATTCCGTGCTCGACCCTGCACAGACCGCACATGCTCGTCAGACAGTACAACACCATAGGATCCACATCGTGGTTTCCCAGCATTCCAATTCTACGGTCTCGTCGATTTTTTCTACTTTATGTGGGATCAAGAAATAGCATGTACAGGGGCCTTCACACCCAACACACAAAGTAGTATAGCATGTTCTTTCACATGTTTTACCATTAGTCGTTTGGTTCGATCGATCACAAGCCCCTGCTGCTGAACAGCAAAGCGACTAAACATGCAACAAATCACCAAACTCCAATTTATTATTATACACCAAAGGCGCACACAAGTTTAACCGAAGAACGATACTAAAAACTCAGTCGGCTGATAGGTGGATCATCAAAGGAGAATCAATGCATCCAGAAGTAAGGCCAACATAGGAGAGGTGCACCACGCGAGAGACATAGCCAGTCGAGGAAATTCAGCCAGTGATCCTCAGAAGAACCCCCGGACAACGCCACCCCCACGCTGCATGGTAGGCTTCACATGCCACCTAGTCCATGACTTTTGCTCCTAGCGGACACACCCTTTGATTTCCCTCCTTTTATCTGCAAAATTGCCCAATTTGTTAGCCACTCACATATCAACCTGATAAGCATAATTAGAACATTTATTAGCTTTTTTTCAAAAACAACAACTGTTTCTGCATCTCCAAATTGTCCAAAAGATAGCAGCCACACCAACTAACACCCTTTTTTGGTTACATCATGTTGATTTTTTTAATAGAGACACTAAAGCACAGAATCAGATTAGTAGGATTGATCTCAAATTTAAAGTATATTTAAGAAAACCCCACACTAGTCTATTGCTCTCATCTTGACCACAAAACACACAATTTTTGGGATCTATCCAGCCACTCTTCAATAAATGGTCTCTAGGTAATACGCTATTTTTGACCATCAACCAAAGAAAGACTTTGATTTTTGGTGGAATTTTATTTTTTTCTTAAAACAATTGTGACAAACCACAATATTGAACAACAAGGTGTCTATAAAGTATTTTGACTGTAAAAAGACCATATGCAGTTAACATACACTCAATAGAATCCTTGTTGTGAGACATCACATTCCATCACATCTCATTTTGAGGCTATCCCAAAGAGCTAGAGTATCACCTCACAAAGTTCTTCTAAATCTAAAACCCTCCCAACCTCTCTACAAGGCATCAGTTGTAGTAATATTCTAATCAGAACTCAAATTATACAGTATAGCATCAGAGATTTTAAGGGGTTTATAATCCACCAACAGTATTCCCAAAAATCCAGCATTCTTGCCATTACCACTTTTTTACAATATTGGTAGAATGTGTATTTAATTTTCATGATACTGGACCAGAAATGGGAGTCCCCAGTCTTAGGTTTAGTTCCAAAAAGGCAACCATTCCGAAGATGCTTGTTCAGGAGAATCATGTGCCAAATACCATTTTTATTTTCTACCATAACTATTTAGCAGACAAGTTTTGTTCATGAGTTCAAGATTTAAAATCCCTAAACCCCCTTAATCTTTAGGTCTAAATCAAGTGTTCCACTTTACTAAGTGTTATTTTTTTTCTTATTGTCATCTGCCTACCAAACAAATCTAGCCATGAAAAAATTGGCTCTTTTCTTCACATCAACTGGGATGGGGTAGAAAAACATCATACATAAGTTGAATATCCCCCTCTATTGTTAAATCTTCTCTCATAGTGATAGTTATCAAATCTCTCCCCTTTTGTTGAAACTACCTTGCACGCCTGCACCACCATAAGACCTAGCCATCCCTTCTTGCTCACCAGATGGCGGCGTAGCAGTCAAGCCTTACCACACATCGATTGCTTGCCCACCAAATTCTCTTAGGGGGCGGACCAAAGCATCTAAATACCCAAAGGTAGCACAAGGCGCATTCTCCTTAAGTGCTTTCCTATTCCACTAACCTGGACCTCCTATACCAAAAACTTCTAGTCCAACCGCCCAGGGCCAACTACAGAAGGTTCTATGGGTAAAGGCCAAAACCCTAAAACTCACCCCCTCCTTGCTCAATATTTATCATCACAACATCAATGTAATCTAAGAAATCCACCCCAAAAACAAGCATATCCTTTGTAAAATTGGCAAGGGTAGCTGGAAAATTACCAATTCTCATAGCCTTTTTGACTAGATTTCCACCAATAACATCGAAATTCCATTTAAAAACTATATCATCACAAATTTTGATATTGTGGGTATCAACATCAGAAAGATCCAAGGACAAACCATCCTCATAACAGTATTACGATCAAAATCAATGACATGATCAACTTCCATCGGAAAATCCACCGAAGACTTTTCGAGCATGCAACTAAGATATCCTAACACTATTTCTCGCAACTACAATCCTCCCAACTGTTAGTTTGTACATGAGGATGTAAATATTTGTAGAGATCAGCAATCTTACTTGAAAATGAAGCAGCAAAACGATTGTAGGAGTCGTCGACTCCTCCCCGGCAGCAGCCATAATTGACTGCATGCCAGGAAGACGCCTACTCGTCGGCGGCGCGCTGTGCAAGCGCCTGGATCCGCGCAGAACGCCGGGGGAACCGAGGGGAGCGACGAGGCAGCTGTGAAATCACCCGCGCCACATTTTGCCTCGGCACCACCCGCACATCGTCGTCGGTCATGACAGGCATCACCGGACAGTGTGGCGGTGACCTTGTCGCCGTGGTCACCACCCGCACACCATCCCAGATCAGATTGGACGAAACCCAATCATACGACGCGTAGCGGTACCACCGCGCGCGCTGCACCGGATCGTTGGATTCCGCCTCCATCATTGCCCAATAGAGAATCTCGAGCGGGGGCTTCCCTGAGATCCAACTTTGTTCCTCCTCTGAGGCCTCTTCAAACACCCGACGTGATTCCTGATGCATCTCCTCCGCATCCCTGTACTGCCCACAGATCTCGCGAAGCCTCGCCATCTTCGTCTCGTCGCTACCCGCGATTGCCGCCGCCATGATCTCCCCCCACGCCAAAGGCCCTTCCATCACCGAGATCTGAGACGAAGGTTGGAGGGGAAGAAGAAGGGGATCGTCGACACCCTCGTGCCTCGCGTGTAGATTTAATGCTTGCCAAAGTCATAGGTATTCATTGCCCACATCACGGGTTCCTCGAGATTAGTGTGGGATCAACACCGTTGATTTTTTGGAAATTATTATGTCCTGGATGTTGAGAAATCATCTATTAGGGGCCATCCTATCACGATCCCAATGCCAAGTTGTACTCCACTAAAACTAGAATTGGCATCCGTCCATCCACGGAACGAGCACAAGCCAACAAGATTACACCAAACGTGACGCTGCACCAGTTTCAGTTTCACAGGTACGCTGCCGTGGGAAAGCGAAGAAATTGTTGGTAAAGTGAGAGGAGGACAGCATGGTAAACGATGTCTGGTCCAGGTCCCGTCTGCCACCCGCCACACCGCAAACGCACCATCCAGCTCACTTTTGCCTGGATTGTGTCGATGCGATGCAATGCAATTCCCTGGATGCCAATTGTTTGGTGGAACCACAATTTCAGTCTTGACATACGTACATGACCCATGACGCATTGTCCGGCCAAACTTCTAAATGCAATACACGTAGGCTAGAAATTCCCCATTCGGAAAAACAAGAGGAAGAAGTTGACCTCCGCATCCTGGTGCCGGAGAACAAAACGGCCGACAGATGCAGCATCGTTAATGTGGAAAATTGATCTCTCTCAGAAAAAGAAAAAAAATGGAAAGCCGATCCTGGCACGCACAAGTCTCTCTCGGTGACAAACGCGTGCACTGTTGTATGTATTTAGGTGACGATGGAAGCCGCGCTAGGATAGGAAGTTAAGTGATCACGCATCGATCATTCGACATGCACCAAAACTAGAGTTTTCACACCTGACAGTCACGCCCACCTAAAATGGCACCCTTTGTCAGTGATTTTTTTGCGAGGCACCCTTTGTCAGTGTTACACCCTTCTCACGCATTCTTGATCGTGAAGCTTCTCGTATGAACAAACAAGTAAATGGCCAACGGAACGAGGGCACACGAAAAAAAGCCGCCGCCTCCTCCTTCAGAAAAAAAAAAAGCTAAGGTTTCTACCTCCCGCCGGCACCGCCGCAAGTCCGCCTCCTCTCCGATGGCTATAGGGCCATGGGGCGCGGTGGATCTCGGCAAGTGCCGGCGGGAGGACTCCGTTTTTAGTCGTTTCTTTCAGTTTTGCTAGGGTATGTGTCCTGCTTAGGAAGACGAGAAGGCGGCGGCTCCCTGAAGATGGAATAAAGGTCTCCCCGCCTCGCCCCCGTTCCGGCGGTGCGTCTAGCACCGTTGGTGGACGTGTGGAGGTGTGTCTTCGACGGATCTATTTTTGATGGATTTGCTCGGATCTCGTCGTTGTTTGTCTACGTTTGTGTGTCTTCGAGTTGGATCCTTCTGATCTACGTTATTCTTCATCTGGGGCGGTTGCTGTTCTGGTGTGCTGATCCTACGGGGCCTTAGCACGACAACTTTCCGACTGTCTAGTACAACAAGTTGTGCCCGACTCCGGCGATGGAGGGGCGATGACAGCGGCGCGCCTTCGGCTCGCTTCAGTGCTTATAGTCGTTGCTAGGTGGTCTATGGATCTGGATGTAATCTTTATTATTTCTAATATTCATTGTACTGGCATGATTGATGATGAATAGATCACAAATTTTCCTGAAAAATAAGTAAATGGATAGAGAAAGTTTGTTGTCAGTCGAGTACCTCGGCAGTCAGCTAGGAGTACTTAAGCAGGAGTGGCCGTTTGAATCAATCAGGCGGCGGGAGATACGTACTCCCGTTCCGGAGAAAAAGTAGGCTAGTGAGCGGACCTAGAAGGACACACTGAATCTCACGCGGACGCCGCGGATGTGCACGTACGGGCTCGAGTGCGCGGCAGCGGCCGCGTGTATGCGATGAGGCCGGATTCTACACGAGTGAATCAGCAGTCGGAGAGAGTCCATTCCAGGTTAAGACCAAATCCTCTTGCCTCGACAAGACTTCCTGCCGAGACAGACGCGTCCGTACGTACGTGAGCCAGCAGCAGTCGGCACACACGTTTTTTTTTGGAAACAGAGGCATGAGATTTGCGTCATCTATTAAATAAGGAATCTATTAAATAAGGAGGGAATAGAGTTTAGAGAATTACAACACACCCACACATTCGGCATGACAATTACTCGCCCAGAAAAATATTCCCTAATTTCTTTGCGCCTGCGGCCATCCAAAGCTTGGTCTCGTCGACGATGGCGGTGAGCAGGATGGTCGGTGGTGCACTTTTGTGGCAGAACACCCGTGCATTTCTTTCATTTCAAATGGTCCACGAGACGAGCATGGTGAGGGAGGCCATAGCTTGCCGGTTAGGGTTGCGGTTGTCGGTTCTCTTGTCCCACCACTGGTAGACGGAGTCGTCCATGAGCCACTCGGATGTATCCATGTGCGCAAGACCTAGCTTCTCAATGAGAGACTTCCATAGCCGGATCGTGTAGAGGCACTTGAGAAAAGGTGGGCTCCCGATTCTTGCTCCCTATTGCAAAGCTTGCAAAGGCCACAATTTGGCCAACCTCGACGCTCCAAGCGACCGGCGGTCCAAATCCTATCTTGCAACGCCAACCAAGCAAAAAACTTAACCTTTGGGAGTGCCCATGCCTTCCAAACCATGCGATCCAAGGGGGAGAGAGTCATGCCTAGGAATTGAGCCTTGTACGCGCTGGCCGCCGTGTAGATCCCATCGTTCGCATGCTTCCAAACGATGGCGTCTTCGGTTTGCTCATGAAGGTGGACGTCATTAAGGAGCATCCAAAGAGTGAAGAACTCCCTAATGTGGGCGATGGAGACAACCGTGTCCGTGTCATGATTGATCTCGAAGATCCAAGCGTTCCCCCTGAGGGCCTCACGGACCTTCCAATTCTTTCTTCTCGAGGCCGCAAACAAGAGTGGCGCGATATCCTTGGGTTTGCGACCAAGAAGCCACGGGGAGGCCCAAAAAGGCGTTTTGAAGCCATCCCTTACAGTGATAGTCGTAGAGGCATAGAAAAACTCGAGGTCCTCCTCCGTGCACGGGTTTCCAAGGCCAACCCATAATCTGCGGGGCTCAGTCCATTCATACCATAGCATTCGGCGCCGCAAAGCACGTGCAAACTTGTCGGTGTCGAGCACCCCGAGGCCACCATATTCTTTTGGTCTACAAACCACCTTCCAGTTGACCTTGCATTTGGCTCCCGTTGTCTTGTCCGAGCCGGACCAAAGGAAAGCTATCTCAATTTTTTTAAGACTATGGAGAGAGCTCTGAGGCACGACGAGGGGCGTGATGGAGAATACTGCTTGGGAGGTAATGACCGACCTAACAAGTGTCGTACGACCTATGGTAGTGATGTTTTGGCCCTCCCAAGTTACCAATTTGCCGGCCGCTTTGTCCTCAAGGTATCGGAAATCCACCTTCTTGAGTTGCCAAACAGAGAGTAGTAGTCCTAGGTATTTGACCGGAAAAGAGGCACGTGCTGCCGGCATGCTCTGAAGAATTTGCTCAAGGTCAAGGTGATTGCGACGAATAGGCACAACCGAGCTTTTTTGGAAGTTGGAACAAAGGCCTGTGACGTCCCCAAAGCCTCTCAGGATAGAGGCAAGATTGTCGATGTCCCGCTTGATGGGGGCCACAAAGACCGCCGCATCATCCGCATAGAGGGAGGTGCGCACCATGGCACCCCGACCACAGATCTTATGTAAGAGCCCTTTTCCCGTCGCCAAGTCTAGGATCTTATGCAAGGGGTCAATTGCCAGGACAAAGAGGAGTGGAGAGATGGGGTCCCCCTACCTGAATCCACGGCCATGCTTGACAGGAGGGCCGGGTAGCCCGTTTAGCATTATCCGAGATGAAGAAGAGGATAGAAGCGCAGCAATCCAAGCTCGAAATTTTGGAGGGAAGCCCAACCGTTGGAGCAGCTCAAGAATGTATCCCCACTTGACTGAGTCGAAAGCCTTTTTTATATCAAGATTGAAAAGGAGTGCGGGGGTCTTGCATTTGTGTAGACGCCGGGCGAAATTCCAAACATACATGAAGTTGTCGTGGATACTTCTCCTTTTAATGAAAGCACTCTGGGCATTGGAAACGAGGTCATCCATGTGGGGCGCAAGGCGTAGCGAAAGAACCATGGCAATGATTTTAGCGATGGCATGTATGAGGCTAATGGGCCCATAATCAGAGATGCCTTCCGCGCCATCCTTCTTAGGCAGCAGAACAACATTGGCAGAGTTTAGCCACTGCAGGTTGGAGGTGTGTAAGCAATCGAAGCATTGAATGACCCCCATGATCGTATGCTTGATGATTCCCCAACACTTCTTGAAGAAGATCCCCGTGAAACCATCCGGTCCCGGCGCCTTGTTACTAGGCATCTCTTTTATAGCCTCCCAAACCTCCTCCTCGGTGATGGCGGCGTCGAGGTCTTGCAAGGCATGGGCCTCAATGCTCAGTTCCTCCCAATTGAAATCCTTATTGCTCGTACTTCCCCGGCCCATGACCTCGGAGAAGTGATCATGGATGATCTTCTCTTTTTCCTTGTGGTCGGTCACCCAACCATGAGCGTGCTTTAGCCGGTGAATATGGTTTTTTCTCCTACGGGCATTGATGCGACGGTGGAAGAATTTGGTGTTGGCATCACCCTCCCTTAGATTTGCCAATCTAGCACATTGGCTCTTCCTAGCCCGCTCAAGAACCGCCAAACTAACCACTCTTTGCTTAAGTCTAGCACTGAAGGAAATATGCCCTAGAGGCAATAATAAAGTATTATTTATTTCCTTGTATCATGATAAATGTTTATTATTCATGCTAGAATTGTATTAACCAGAAACATAATACATGTGTGAATATATAGACAAACAGAGTGTCACTAGTATGCCTCTACTTGACTAGCTCGTTAATCAAAGATGGTTATGTTTCCTAGCCATAGACATAAGTTGTCATTTGATTAACGAGATCACCTCATTAGGAGAATGACGTGATTGACTTGACCCATTCCGTTAGCTTAGCACTCGATCGTTTAGTATGTTGCTATTGCTTTCTTCATGACTTATACATGTTCCTATGACTATGAGATTATGCAACTCCCGTTTACCGGAGGAACACTTTGTGTGCTACCAAACGTCACAACGTAAATGGGTGATTATAAAGGTGCTCTACAGGTGTCTCCAAAGGTACTTGTTGGGTTGGCGTATTTCGAGATTAGGATTTGTCACTTCAATTGTCGGAGAGGTATCTCTGGGCCCACTCGGTAATGCACATCACTATAAGCCTTGCAAGCATTGTGACTAATGAGTTAGTTGTGGGATGATGCATTACGGAACGAGTAAAGAGACTTGCCGGTAACGAGATTGAACTAGGTATCGAGATACCGACGATCAAATCTCGGGCAAGTAACATACCGGTGACAAAGGGAACAACGTATGTTGTTATGCGGTCTGACCGATAAAGATCTTCGTAGAATATGTGGGAGCCAATATGGGCATCCAGGTCCCGCTATTGGTTATTGACCGGAGACGTGTCTCGGTCATGTCTACATAGTTCTCGAACCCGTAGGATCCGCACGCTTAACGTTACGATGACAGTTTTATTGAGTTTTGATGTACCGAAGGAGTTCGGAGTCCCGGATGAGATCGGGGATATGACGAGGAGTCTCTAAATGGTCGAGATGTAAAAATCGATATATTGGACGACTATATTCGGACTTCGGAAAGGTTCCGAGTGATTCGGGTATTTTTCGGAGTACCGGAGAGTTACGGGAATTCGTATTGGGCCTTAATGGGCCATACGGGAAAGGAGAGAAAGGCCTCAAAAGGTGGCCGCACCCCTCCCCATGGTCTGGTCCGAATTGGACTAGGGAAGGGGGGCGCACCCTTCCTTCTTTCTCCTTCCCCCTTCCCTTCTCCTACTCCCACAAGGAAAGGAGGAGTCCTACTCCCGGTGGGAGTAGGACTCCCCCCTATGGCGCGCCTCTCCCCTTGGACGGCTGCCTCCCCCTTGCTCCTTTATATACGGGGGCAGGGGGCACCCAGAGACACAACAATTGATCCTTGAGATCTCTTAGCCGTGTGCGGTGCCCCCCTCCACCATATTACACCTCGATAATACCGTTGCGGAGCTTAGGCGAAGCCCTGCGTCGGTGGAACATCATCATCGTCACCACGCCGTCGTGCTGACGAAACTCTCCCTCAACACTTGGCTGGATCGGAGTTCGAGGGACGTCATCGAGCTGAACGTGTGTAGAACTCAGAGGTGCCGTACGTTCGGTACTTGATCGGTCGGATCGTGAAGACATACGACTACATCAACCGCGTTGTGATAACGCTTCCGCTGTCGGTCTACGAGGGTACGTGGACAACACTCTCCCCTCTCGTTGCTATGCATCACCATGATCTTGCGTGTGCGTAGGAATTTTTTTGAAATTACTACGTTCCCCAACAAGCACGCAGGTCCCTCTCCTCAGGTGAGAGGGCTCGTTCCTCTTGCGCCAACTCCAACTGAAGGATCACCGAGAGGGCCGCATGGAGTTGGATCTTGGCCTTGGAGAAAAACTTCTTGCTCCATTCAGTGAGCCGGGTCGCGGTTTTCTTGAGCCTATGATGAAGAATTTGGAAAGGCTCTGTGTGGTTTACATGCTCATTCCACGCCTTTAGGACGACGTCATAGAATCCAGGCAAAGATACCCAATTTTTTTCAAATTTGAAGGACCGTGGACGTTTAGGTCCCTTGTCATCGGCAAGCAGGAGGGGGCAATGGTCGGAGAGGGAAGATGAAAGGGCATGTAACACATGTGTGTTGAAAGTAGTGTCCCACTCGGCGTTGCAAAAGAAAGAGTCAAGCTTGCAAAGGGTGGGGTTTTCCCGCTCATTGCTCCAAGTGAAGCGTCTATGTTGGAGATGAATTTCTTTGAGCTCACAAGATTGAAGGGTTGCGCGGAAACGGTTTATCCTACTCCAGTTTACATTTCTCTTGTTCTTGTCTCGTGCTCGGTAGATTTGATTAAAATCCCCAAGGGCCAACCAAGCAACACCTGGCAAAGGCTTGTGGGCGACAATCTCGGCAAAGAAAGAATCTTTACTAGCGTGGTCAGTGGGACTGTAGGCAGATGTTATCTTGAAGCATACATCTGTCGCTCAAATGCGAACCTTGCCGGAGAGGCAAAAGGCCGACGAAGAAATGTCGGAGACCTCGACGACGTTGTCATCCCATAGTAATAAGATCCCACCACTAGTTCCCGTCGCCGGTCGCTGCGCAAAACTTTTCAGCCGGTTGCCACCAAGGAAGGCAGCCACATATTTGTCCACGCTAACTAGCTTCGTCTCTTGTAAACACACAATTTGGCACGAGGAGTCTGCAATCGTAGCGCTGACGGTTGCCCTCCGGGCTGGGCAGTTTAGACCACGTATGTTCCAACTCAGGGTGTTTATAGGTTGTGGAGTCATGGGGCACACGAACATTCACTTTGAACAGTCCAGGAGGGAGGACAGCAACGAACGGACAGCAGAATAACAACAGTATTGAACTGAGCTACAAACCCCATTGGAGCACATGAGTACTGGACGTAGCTTAACACATGGACGTAGCCTAACACATATGGCCGAGCCAAGTGGCACTAGACTTACACATAGATGGAACTAAGGCAGCCAACAGGCTGACACACATTACAGTGCAGAGGAGAGCTAACATAATCAACTAAAACAGCCCTGAACGACGAACTGGACGAGCAAGTCGCCGCCTACTGTGCTCACAGGCTCGGCTGAGCCGCACTAGCATCCTGGGACATCTCCAAAGCTCCCTCACCACCGTGATCAATCAGTGCATCCTCGACATCGTTGACAGAATTGTCGTCAAGGTGAAAAAAAATCCCTCATGGCCATAATCAGCTCAGGAGCAAGTTGCTCTTTGAACTTGGCAGTGAAATCAGCAAGTGTAGCCTCTGCTACGTCTTCTCCATCTCTGACTATCCCAAAGGACCGGCAAACTAGCTTCTTCGCCGCCTTGGCTGTTGGGAGCACCATATGGGTGCGTTTGATTTTCTGCAGGGAGAGCCCCCCCTTGTTGGAGATCTTGACGCCGGCAAGGGTCTTCCGGCGAGCCGTGGGAGGCCTGGGAGGGGGGGACTCGGGCGGAGCAAGGATGCCCATCTGGCGCTCCTCAAAAATAGGCGCCAGAACATCTTCAAGGCAAGGTAAAGCACGGCTTCGCACGGGGGAGGGCGTGCGCTGCAGAGGGCCGTCGCAGATCAGGGGCGGTGTAGGCGATGTCTGGAAACCCGGCGGCCTGGAGGGCGACCGCAGGGGCAGCATGAGAGACGCGGGCGCACAAAGCTCCAGCAAGGCTTGACTGGGCGCGGGGCTCGCCAGGGGGGAAGTCGAGGCCACAGCGCGCTTGGAGATCAGGCTTGGCGGCAGCGGAACCAGATCCTCTACCGTGCCCGAAGGCAAGTCAGAGGTGCCGTGCCTTCTTGCCTTCCAGCGAAACAGGCGCACTGGGCCTGTAGCCTACGAGCAGAACGGCCCAACTAATGGCCTGCTGTTTTGATTGTTTTTTCTGTTTATTTCCAGCAGCTTGATAAAAAGCAGCTTGACAACGTTTGTCTAAAAAAACAGCTTGAGAACGGGAGCATCACACGCTAGTTGAGTAACAAAGCAAGATTTTTTATGCGGAAAACATTCAATCTTTTTTTTTCCGGAAAAATCAGATCTATTATAAAAATTCATCGAAAGTATAAATCATCTCAAACATAATAAAAATTACATCGAGATTCCGAAATCACCGAACGACCACTATTCATCATTTGTCTTATAAGGAATATTTTTTGCGAGAATTTTTTTAATTTATTCATCAACTGTCAAGGTAGTATAAAGAAAACAAGAAGTAAAAATTACATCCAAGTCCGTAGAGACCTAGCAATGACTACAAACATTAGAGCGAGCCGACGTCGTTGTGCTAAGAGCATCTCCAACAGCGGCGCTAAATAAGCGCCGCGCCGCAAATTTGTGCTTTTTAGCTCGTGCGCAATCGATATCCGGGCTCCAGCGGACGCGCAATAAGCGCGCGCGGAGCATATAGAGTTCAACACGTTGTCCGAATCACCATCGCGCGCTGTTTATTCGGTGCGCCCGTTTCCGCGCGCCGCACACTCGAGCGCTCTCGCCGCACTCTCTCCGCCGCGCCACCTTCGCCCCGCCTGCGCCGCCGCCGGCGAATTGACCCGATGGACGCCCGCACCGGCATGGGTGGCTTCGGAGGAGGATGATGAATCGGAGGAAGATGAGGATGAAGACGAAGACGAGGCTTGATTGTTGATGGACCATTCGTTCGTGTGAACTTTTGTGTCATGAACTTGGTTCGTGTGAACTTTTGTGTCATGAACTTGGTCCTCGCCGAGCCAAAACAGGCGATCGGCGCGCTGCAAATACTTTTTTAGCGCGCGGCGTGTTGGGCGGCTGTTGGAGATGCTCTAAGGCTCCATAAGACCAGCGCATTAGAACAACAACTGCCACCGTTGAAGAGAGGCATATATCGGAAGGATCCAACCTATATGAGCACCTTCAAGAGACTGAGCTAGCTTGCATCTTGAGATTGTACGAAGTCACCACAGACATAGCATCTCGATTTAATTTATCAACTTTTTATAATAGATCTGATCTTTCTGAAAAAAATTAGGTTGGAAGTTTCCCGCAGAAAAAAAAAATCTTGCTTTGCTATTCAAAACGAACGTGTTTTTTTTAGACAATCAAAACAAACGTGTGATCCTCCCGTTCCCAAGCTGTGTTTTTTTTTCGAGCCAAACGTTGTTAAGCTGCTGAAAATAAACAATCAAAATAGCAGGCCCATTAGCTCGGCCGTTCTGCTCGTAGGCTACAGGCCAGTGCGCTGTTTTCGTGGAAAGCAAGAAGGCACGGCACCTCTGACGTGCCTTCGGGCACGGTAGAGGATCTGGGCGCGGCGGCAGCACGGTTGTCGAAGACAGCGGAGGGGACACCGGGGGGGTCCGCTCCTTGAGAGCGGCGCCTGGAGGAGCGTGGAGAGGTCTGACGCGTCGGGCTGCGCCCCCGAGCGTCAACGCCGGCAGGGTCGGGGACGACCGACAGCTCAAGGGCGCGAACAGGCTCAGCACTGCCTGAGCCAGAGCCCCTAAGCACCAAGCCAGGACACACAGGGGGGGGCGGCCGCAACAGCCTGGCCGCACACACGTTTGGAGCTACGATACGATGAACAACCCGTGCCTGGTCGATCAGCCTGATATGCACAGACACAGTAACAAAAGTACCTCCATGTCCTGCGGTAGATGTCTCGATCACGCAACGAGCAAAGATTAGAGCTTGTCGATCATCACTCGACGTGGGCAGGGTAGTACGATGTCCACACTCCACTCCACGGTGGCATGAAGAAATCTCTGCTAATTCCAGTTTGCCTTGCCGGTGTGACCAACCGTTGCTCCCGATCGACCGGTCTAATAACGCTGAGTGCTACTACTATGTTCGCACTCCACAGTCCAGTCGCATTTTGAAGTTTCTCCTTTTAGCGTGTTGGTGTGACCGTCCGTTGCACACCATCGACGCATGCGTCTCATATTCAGTACGCATACACAAGGCGTAACTAATTGTGCGCGCACGGGCGGGCGTATCCTTACTCGCAAAGTTTCCTTCCCTTGGTTACGCGCGCGTATGCAGGACGACGGAAGCTTCTGGATCGGCAGGAAACGAGCCAAACCGAAGACCAAGACAAAACTGACCGCGTTCAATTGTGAGGTGCGACACGCGGTTGAGTACACGACGTGCACATTCCAAGAGAGGAATGAATGATGTTGGCACGAGACCGCACATACGCACCGGGCCATGCTGTTCGTGGTCGGCATGGGCACGTCCAGGTCAAACCCAACTCCGGCCATCTGCACACAGACAGAGCTACGAACGCGACCCTTGATTGCTTCCTGCCGCGTCAGCACCCACTAGTACTCATCGTCGACCTACCGACCGACCGTAGCAGCACCACAGCACGCGCTCGTAGCCCTGTCTGGCGGTTCATTCGTCGTGTTTAGAGACAGAAGTAAAGAACAAGGACAAGAATGAATCGCTGTTCTCTTCATTGATTGAAAACTGCTCTTTATACAAAGGGAAGAGACGCTTGTAGAAAGACGTCTGTTCGGAGGAGATGCCTGTCCGGCAGTGAACCGACGCGGAGGATAAGCAGGGATTATCCCTTCATTAACACTCGTTAATTAATCCTAACACGTCCGTGCTGTGCTCTGTCCAGGGTCTGCACCCACCACACGCACGTGCTCGTCACAGAGTACAGTATCACAGGATCCCCATCGCGGTTTCCATTCCCAGTATTCCATTCTACCGTCTCGTCGAATATTTCCGAGCTATACGGGCTCAAGAAATAGCAGCACGTACAGGTACAGGGGCATCCGCACCACACACAGTAGTATGGCATGTTCTTCCACATCTTTTACCATTATAAAAGAAATCATTTGATTCGATCGATCACGAGCCCCTCATGCTGAATAGCAAAGCGACTAAACAGGCAACGAATCAACAAACTCCAACTTATTACACATCAAAGTCGCACAACAGTTTAACCGCAGAACGGTGATAAAACTCAGTCTGATAGATGGATCATCAAAGAAGAATCAACACATCCAGAAGCAAGGCCGGCATAGGAGCTGTGCACCATGCTAGGGACGTAGCCAGTCGAGGAAGTTCAGCCGGTGATCCTCGCAACCCCCGGACGAGGACGCCACTCCTGCGATGCACTGTATGCTTCACCCGCCACCTGCTCCATGACTTTTGCTCCCAGTGTCAACACCCTTTGATTTCCCTCCTTTATCTGCAAAATTGCCCAATTTGTTATCCACCGAAATATCAACCCGATAAGAGTAATAGGGTCATTTATCAGCTTTCTTTCAAAAATAATATCATTTCTGCTTCTCCAAATTGTCCCAAAGATAGCAGTAACACCAACTAACATCTGTTTTTCAGTTTCATGCTGTAAACTTTTAATCTAGCTACTAAAGTACAAACTCAGATTATAAGGAATATATCTCAAATGAAAAGCACATTTAAACAAACCCCACTCTAGTTTAGCCACCAAACTCCTGAAGAATAACTACTCAGAGCTCTCATCATTTTTTGGGGACCGATCTAGCCTCTTTTCAGCAAATTGTCTCTAGTTAATTTGCTATTTTGACCATCGACCAAAGAAAGACTTTCATTTTTGGCGGAATTATGTTTCCACAAAAAGGTCAAAACCCATAATATTGAATAGCTTATAGTTTTGATAATAAAAAGACTGTCTACAGTTAACATACACTTAATAGAATCCTTGTTGTTAGGCACAACAATTTCCTCACATCCTTTTTTGATGCTATCCACAAGAGCTAGAGTATTACCCCACGTAGTTCTCATAAATCTAAAATCCTCTCGGCCTTTCTGCAAGGTATCAACTACAATAATATTGTGGTCAAAACTAAATTGTGCAGTCTAGCACAAGAGATTTTAAGAGGTTTATCATCCACCTACTTGTCTTCCCAAAATCAAGTATTTTTGCCATTACCACTTTTTTTGGCAAGGCTGGTAGAACATGTCTTTTATTTTCATGAGACTCAACTAAAAATGGGAGTCCCCTGTCTTAGGTTTAGTTGCAGAAAAGCAACCATTCCGAACATGTTTGTTCGGGAGAATTGTTTGCTAGAGACCATTTAAAGTCTCTAACTTCCATAACCATTTAGCCAGGATAGCATTGTTCATGAGGTCAAGATATCTGATCCCTAGCCCCCCTTGGTCTTTAGGTCTAAAGCCACTGGCCCAGTTTACTATGAGATTTTTTTTTTCTTGTTGTCGTCTCATGCTAAACAAACCTAGCCATGAAGAAATTGGCTCTTTTCTTCACACCAATCGGGATGGGGTAGAAAGACATTATATAAGTTGAATCCTCCCCTTATGTTGTTAAAGAACCGAGGACAAATCATCCCAGCAACAATATTATAATCAAAATCAGTGGCATGATTGACTTTCGTTGAAAAATCCAGCGAAACTATTTGAAGCATGGAACTCACATCTTTGAACCCTATTTCTCGCAGCTACAAATCCCCACATCATTACTTTGTACAGGAGAATGTAAAAATTTGTAGAGACCAACAATCTTACTGGAAAATGAAGTAGCAAAACGGTCGCACAAGTCCTCTTTGTCGGACTCCTCCCTGGCCAACAGCCAGAATCGACTGCCAGCCAGGAAGACGCCTACTCATCGGCGGCGGCGCTCTATGTAAGTGCCTGGATCCGTGCAGAACGCCGGGGAAACCGAGGGAAGCGACGAGGCAGCTGTGAAACCACCTGGGCAACATTTTGCCTTGGCAACACCTGCACGTCGTTGTCAGTCATGACGGGCATCGCCGGACTGCGTGGCGGTGACCTCCCCGTCATGGTCACCACCCGAACATTATCCCAGATTGGATGGGACGAAACCCAATCGTACGGCAAGTAGCGGTACCACCGCTCGCGCCGCATCGGATCGCCGGACTCCGCCTCCATCACCGCCCAATAGAGGATCTTGAGTGGGGTCTTCCCTGAGATCCGACTCTGCTCCTCCTCCTAGGCCGGTTCAACCACCCGACGTGATACTTGACACATCTCCTCTGCATCCATGTATCGCCAGTAGATCTCGCGGAGCCTCGCCATCTTCGCCTCATCGCCGCCCGCGATCGCCGCCGCGATGGGACCCCCCCGCACCCAAGGCCCTTCCAACCCCATCGCCGCCATGTTCTCTTCCCACGCCCAAGGCCCTTCCAGCTCTCAGATCTGACATGGAAGTCAGAGGGGGAGAAGGAGGGATTGCCAAGACCCTTGTGCTTTCGCGCGTGGATTTAATGTCTGCCAAACTCGTAGGTATTCATTGCCCGCCATTGATTTTTTTGGAAAGTAATATGTCATATATCTCGAGAAATCATTTATTAGGTGCCATCCTATCAAGATCCCACTGCCCAAGTTGTACTTCACTAAAACCAAAATTGGCATCTGTCCATCCGCGGAACGAGCACAAACCAACAAGATTACACCAAACGTGTTGCACCAGTTTCAGTATCCAGAGACGCTACCGTGGGAAAGCGAAGAAACTGTTGGTAAAATGAGGCACAAACAGTGTGGTAAACAGTGTCCGGTCGAGTCTGACACACGCCGCACCACAAACGCACCATCCAGCACCCGACATGCGCCTCAACCGCCGAACGGGTCAGACGAACAGTCATCTTACAAGCCGACCCCACTCGCAGCGACACCCGACACCCCCTTATTAACCGCACACACAGCCAGACCAATCCAATCATCGTCAACCTCGCCGCGTACCTCCCTCCGCTACGCGTCATAAAATGTTAAAACCCCATCCCTCCTAGACATTTCCCCGGTCCATCCACCGGCGCCGCGACGCTGAGCCCCGACCAAGCATGGAGTTGTTTGCGCACGCCGAGGGAATTCTCCTTCCAGCTTGTGCCAATATGACAGCGACTAACCTCTTTTCGTCGAGCTTTTCACTGCCCAAGTTTTCTATTTATAACCTGAATGGTGAGTAGGCTTTCCGCCACCATGACTATAACCATGCTTATATGAACCGCAATTTTATTTTTTTAGAAAAATGAGGATTACCCCAGCCTCTGCATCAGAGTGATACATGCAGCCCCGACTATATGAACCGCAATGGCGAATGTAGACAAGTATGGATGGATCAATGGATGGATGCTCAGGTGTTTAATATTTCTTCTGAGCAATTTACTGTGTTGTGTGATATCGTGTTTCAGCCATGGCATGTTTTTGTCCTGAACATGCTTTTCGCGTTGAGGTGTTGCCATCATTCATGTCGCTTGTGGGTTTGGACTTGGATGCTCCTGTAAAACGGTGGCGGTTTGCCTAGCCACGTTATGCTTTCCTTCCCTTTTGTGTGAAAAGTTTCATGTATTTCCTTACGTATAGAAAGATTCCCTCATTCGTGTATATACTTTTCTGCTTGGTCTGCGCGCACACTTGAGCAAGTTCCAGCTATGGAAAGGATAGCAATGATTGATGAGGAGATGAGGTAGTTGTACTTGTACATGGATATAGTTTGCCAACACTGTTTTAATCTGAATTTGGCCCTCTTCATGGGGTTGGTGGCATTCGACGCGGATGTTTTGTCCATGATTGGACTGGACATGTTGTGTGCTACTAACCGTCCTTAGCATTGAGCCCCATATATACTCCTGATGATAATGAAAGACAAGTTGCCAATAGTTAGCTAGTACTTATGATTTAAGTGTGTTGTGACGTTAATTATAGAGGCAGGACTTTTTCCTGGAATGTGCGATGCAGTGCAATTCCTTGGATTCCAATTGTTTGGTGGAACCACGATTTCAGTCTTGACGTGTCCCCCCTCCCGTCCCTCCCGTCCCTCCCCCGTGCGGCGGCGCCGCCCCGCACCGGGGAGCCCCCGCCCTCCTCCTATAGCCTCGCCCCTCCTCCGCTCCCCTCCGCCGCCGTCGCTAGGGGCGTCACAGGGCAAAGCCCTTGTGGTGTGGCGGCAGCGGCGGTTTCTGCTCGGATCTCGATCTGGTTGGGAGGCGGCGCTCCTCTCTGGCCAGATCGGCGGCGGTGGCGCAGATCGGCGGCGACATGGAAGTGGTGCGGCAGCGGCGGGGGAGGACGGCACCAGCAACGACGGATCTGGCCTTGACTCATGTCGGGCTAATTCGTTGTGCTACCGATCTCAATCGCCGTCGGCGGGGCACTGTTCCTGGACTTGATCTGCAACACGAGGATGTTTGGGCGCCGGCCCTAGGCTTGGTGGTGGTGGCCTTCTTCTTCGTCGGAGTTGGTCGGCCGGCTAGCTGTGCTCGCATGGTCATGCAGTGACCGGCGGCTTGGCCGGTCGGCGGCGGCGGAACTTGGCCGGTGGCAGCGGCAAAGTTCTGTCTGGATCCCGGGGCGGCGGCCCTGGAGGGTGGAGGCCGGTGAAGCTCGGGCTTCCCGCGGCGGCATGGCGTGGTGCAGTCCCTGTCCAAGGCGGATCTGCGACGGCGATCTGCTATGGATTGGTTCGGATCAGAGACGGCGACGAGCGCGCGGGATCTTTCTCGGCGGCTTTCGCGGCTTGGCGAGGCGGGGTGGGAGCCCTCCTCCTAGGCTCCAGTGGTGGCACACTCAGGCAGTGGCCGGTGCGCCAGGGGTCCCACGGTGGCACTATTGCTGCGGTTGGTCGCCGGATCTAGGCGGCTGGATCTGGGGCTTTGAAAGCGGTCGAGACGGTGCACATGTTATTGGGTGGATTTCGTGGGACGGATCCGGGTGAAAACCTGATCTTCGGTCGATGGCCGGAGACGGTGATGACGATGCCCTTATCATCGTTTCCTTCATGAAGGCATCATTGAGGTGAAGCTCCCAACTCCACTCAATACCTCCGGGGGAAACCCTAGATCAGCTAATCGGATGTTGGCGGCAATCATGTGTTGTAACCCCCTTGGGGGCGGCATTCTTGGAGGTGCACTTGGCTTCGCGGGACTAGCGGACGGCTTCTTTGGTGGAGCGGTGCTTCATCCATACATTGATGGCGACGGATCTGGACGGCGTGGTGCAGTGCAGATGCGGAGTTCGATGTGGGAGGATGGACTCGCGCAGGAGGACGACGCTGTCTGGCGTCGTGGTGGCGTCGATGGCAGAGAGACCTGGCACGGTAGATACAACAGTACAGCTCTGAAGATGGACTGTGGCAGGTGGCTGCGGCGGCCCCATACCCGGCCGGCGTCCTGGTTGAGGAGTGCGCCGGACTGGTAGGTGCCCCATATCAGGCAGGCGTCCTGGTTGGGACCTCAGGTCTTAGATGTTTAGGTTTGGCTGCGATGTCTGTTTGGTATTAGACCCAGACTATCAGCGTCCCTTCATCAACTGGATAGGTGTAGCGACAGTTGTTGCTTAGACGGTGGCTTCAGTCTTACTGTTGTATGACTTTGTAAGATCTTGTGAGAATAATTAATAAAGTGACCGCATGCATCGTCCAGATGCAGAAGCCGGGGGTCGTCCTCCTTCTCTAAAAAAAGAGGTATTGACAGGTCTTGACGTACGTATATGGCTAGTGACGCATTGCCCGGCCAACCTCTCAATGTAATACACGTAGGCTAGAAACTCCCCATTCCGAAAAGGAAGAGGAAGAAGTTTGATTTCAGGGCCCACAGATGCAACATCGTTCATGTGGAAAATTGATCTTTCTCAACAACAACACAAACAAAAAATGGAAAGGTTATCCTGGCACGCACGGGTCTCTCTCGGTGACAAGCGCGTGCACCTGCTCTATTTAGGCGACGGTGAAAGCCGCCCCAGCAAAGCAAAGGAAGTTAAGTGATCGTGCAACCATCATTCGACATGCACCATAACTGGCGTTTTCACACCTAAAATAGCATCCTTTGTCAGTGTTGCATTCCTCTCATGCATTCTTAACCGTGAAACTTATTGTAGGAACAAATAATTAAACAAACAAGTAAATGGATAGTGAAAGTTTGTTGTCTTTCAAGTACCTCGGCAGTCAGCTAACAGCAGGAGTGACCGCTTGTATCAATCAGGTGGCGGAAGATACGTACTCCCCTCCCGGAGAAAGACCGGGATAGCTAGGCTAGCGAGCCGACCTAGAACGACGCACTGAATCTCACGCGAACGCCAAGCTTTCTAGAAATGGGCAAGGAAAAAATCTGACACGGATCCTGGTGCACGTACGAGCTTGAGTGCGCGGCTGCATGCATGCGACGAAGCCGGCCGGATTCGGCACGAGTGAGTGGACCGATCGATCGGAGAGTGTCCAGGTCAGACCGAACCTCTCGACAAGACGCGGGGGCGAAGCCGAATGCCCTTGACAGACGCGTCCGTACGTGAGCCAGCAGCGGCAGTCGGCACATACTACGTTTGGAGCTACGATACGATGAACAACCCGCGCCTGGTCGATCAGCCTGGTCTGCACTGCACAGACAGTGACCGTGTGCTTGCACCACCATGTCCTGTGGTAGGTGTCTCGATCATGCAACGAGCAACGGTTAGCGCTTGTCGATCATCACTCGACCTGAGCAGGAGTAGGATGTTCACACTCCACTCCACGGTCGCCTGAAGAAATCTATGCTAATTCCAGTTTGCCTTGCCTTGTCGGTGTGACCAACCGTTGCTCTCGATCAACCGCTCTACGCTGAGTACTAGTACTACGTTCACACTCCACAGTCCAGTCGAATTTCGTAGTTTCTCCTTTTAGCGTGTTGGTACGTGTGACCGACCGTTGCACACCATGGACGGACGCGTCTCATATGTACTCCCTTCGTTCGGAATTACTCGTCCAAGAAATAAATGTATCTAGATGTATTGTAGTTGTAGATACATTCATTTTTGTGACAAGTAATTCCGAACGAAGGAAGTACGTGTATACAAGGCGTAATTAATTATAAGGAAACGTTTGGGGCCGGGGCACCGGCGAAACGATTCGGCCGGTCTCCCTCTTCCTCGCGCAGCGCACGTACAGAAGGGCACCAGAGCCGGCAGGCACCACGCGCGGGCCAGGCGACCAGCGGGCTCCTTCGATCGCTGCCGCCAGAGAGAGCGCCTTGTCGTCCGCGTGCGGCCGCCCCTCACCGGATGTCGTTCGCGTGCGGCCGCCCCTCGCCGGATCTCGTTCGCATGCGGCCGCCCCTCGCCGGATCTCGTCCGCCTGCGGCCGCCCCTCGCCGGACTACTACCCCTCTGCCTCTTCCTAGAATCCGCCCCGGCCGCCCCTCGCCAGACCTTGCAGCGCTCGGGCCTCCCCAGCCATGGCAGACTACACCCCACGGTGATTTTTTGTTAGAACCGGTTGTAGCAAATTCAATCGCCGGTGGTAGCAAAAATCTACTACTGTTGCAGCAAAACGGCGTCATCGTCATCGCGAGCAAACACTAGACATCGCGCTTTTTTGTTACATGCTACAGCCTGTATCACATTTTGCTACAACCGGCACACCACTCAGCTACAACCGGCGCCGAGTTTTGCTACATCGGATATACAGAAAGTTGCAAGCGTTCAGTACCATCGAGGAAAGCTACAACCGTCTACAGAAAATGCTACAACCTTTGATGAAAAAAGCTTCAACCAAACGAGAGATGAATTTTTCACCCGGACGCTGCTCAAAACGAAAAAAGTTTCAATCGTTTACAGAAAAGCTTCCACCGTAGAGGAGAAAAGCTACAATCGTGTCAATTTTTTGCTACTACCGTCTGTGTGTTTTGCTACATCCATTCATGCGGCCATGGTACTTTTTTGCGACTGAGGTGTGACCGGCGACGACGAGGACGAACATTTTTTGTTGCAACAACCTCGTTTTTTGCTACCATTGGCGATGTGTTTTGCTACATCTGATTAACATGTTTGCTACAATGACGACGCTGATGGATTTTTTTTGCTGCAACCGTTGTCTTCATTTGCTACGACTGACACGGGAAAATGCTACCACGGGGCATCTCTGTTTTTTGCTGGAACCAATCATCGGTGAGGCGGAGCTGCATCCATGGCACTCCGACGAGCAGCGGGGGCAGCGAGCGGTCGGGGCCAACCGAGTCCCGGAGCGCGGGGCGGCCCCGACGGGCGGCCGGGGCGGCGAGCGGACTTGGACGAGTTGAGTCGCGGAGCTGCATCCATGGCGCTCCGATGGGCGGCCGAGGCGGTGAGCGGTCAGCTCCAACCGGCGGCCGGGGCGGCGAGCGGGCGGGGCGAGCTGAGTGCCGGAGCGTGGGGCGGCCGGCGAAGTCGGACGGCGAGACGGGGTTCCTTTCCCGTCCGCGCTCGCGAGAGGAAGACGACGCCTTGATTGGATAAGGATCCAACGGATCGGAATGGGCCCATCTGACGGCTAGGGCTGGACCAGCCGAAGCGTCCGGCCGGTCCGCCGGCGCCTAGCATCGCCCTTAATTATATGCGCACGGGCGGGCGTATCCTTCCTCGCAAAGTTTTCTTCCCTTGGTTACGCGCGCGTATGCGTACACAGGAGACGGAATAGCTTCTGGATCGGGCAGGAAACGAGCCAAACCGGAGACCAATACGAAACTGACGTTCCATTGTAGGGTGCGAGTGTGCGACACACGGTAGAGTGCACAACGTGCGCTCACTGCGCGACAGCCGAATTCCAAGAGACGAATGAATGATGTTGGTACGTATGAGCCATGTTTGTTCGTGGTCGGCATGCGTCCACGTCCAGGTCAAACCCAACTCGATCTGTACACTGACAGAGCTACGAACGAGACCCCTGATTGTTGCAGTAGTACTCATCGTTACAATCGTAAGGCAAAAGATCCTCAGTACAAAGGGATCTTGGTTGAGCCACACCCACACCCCCTGACAGATTGCCTACTACTATAATTTGCCAAATGATCAGCCACACTATTTGGTTCACGAATATTCTGAGGAATAAACTCCCTCTCGGAACACAAAGCCTTTATCTCCAAGCCAAGATACGAGTCAATTACACAAAACTACCACATTTGCGGCTAGGTTTGTAGAAAACCACCAAGTCGCTAATCCGTTGCAAAAATCACTGCTTTTTCACTAAACCTCTTGCAAAAACACTGATCATCCACTTTGGCTCATCTAAGCGAGTTTATGACAGATGGGACCAGATCGTCAGTGCTGGCTTGGCAAAAGAAAAGGTTCTTCCCCAATCTCTTTACATAGAGACCCCTCTATGAAAAAAGAAAAACGCAATCAAATCCCGCCGTCTCTCCCTCTCTCTGGATGGAATGCACGGGGAGCCGGAGGCGGCCGCCGGGAGCTCGTCCTTGAAGCCACGACGGCGCCCTTTGCCTGTCGTCCGTCGGGATGTTGTGGCCGCTCGGCGCCGTGGATGGGGCCTAACCTCCATGCGCTTCGGCTCCTGGCGCCGGCGGCTCCGCCCGTCTCCGGTGCCTCTTCCAGGCCCGCAGGAGAGCCCCGCCGCCCTGTGCGCACGCGCCATCTAGCCTCGCGCCACTCCACTCGGGCTTCCCCGCAGCTAGCTGCCGCCAGTTCGCCGGTGCACCGGGCACCACCGCCGCCCCCTCTCCCTCTCCAACTTCGTTGTCTCTCTCCCTTCTCCAACACCGCTGCCTGCCACCGCGCCAGGGCCAGGCCGGCCGGCGACGGGACCTTCCCGTCCGTGCCCGTGCTGGGCGAGACGCCGCCCACCCTAGGGGACACCCTCCCTGCGAGTAGAGCCGACTAGTGGACGGTGCCAGAGGAAGAGCTCCACAAATCAACGGCGGCCGGAGCTGGGCCACCATGGCGTCATCCTCGCCAGAGGAGGAGCCGTGGCTGCAGGCTGCAGCACCTCCCCTCGACGGATCCCGTCGCAACTGAGCTCAACAGCGACAGATCTGAGCGGATGGACGAGGCCAACATCAGGAGGAGCAGACTGCGTTTGTTTTCAGATTTCAGGGGTGTGTGTGTCAATTTTTTGCCAAGTCAGCTCTGACGATCTGGTCCCATCTGTCATAAACACGCTTAGACGAGCCAAAGTGGATGATCAGTGCTTTTTGCAAAAGGTTTAGTGAAAAAGCAGTGATTTTTGCAACAGATTAGCGACTTGGTGGTTTTCTGCAAACCTAGCCGCAAATGTGGTGGTTTTGTGCAATTGACTCCCAAGATACCTATAAGGAGAGCGAGAGAGAGCTTCAGTGGAGAACACTGCTAACGCCTCCGAGGAATTGAGCTGTACAATGACTGGAAAGTCCGTATGTTGAATAGCCTTACATGATCTCATGTAACTTGACCTCCAGCGCCTCGTTGCAATTAAAGATATAGCGATAGGCTAAAGATAGGACCGAACCATCTTCTCTTCTCAGTATCATGCCTGCCGCAGCTGTGCCATCTGCTGTAAAGAAGGAACCATCAACCGACAGCGCGATGTAGCCAGCGGGCGGCTAAGGCCAATGTAGGCGTTGTGGAGGCGCAACACTCTCTTGGACGTGAACCAACTCACATGCACGCATCTTGCCTTTAACAATTTCCTCCAATCTATACTTGTGAGAGTAAATAAGAGACTTCAAATAGCTATCAAGGAATTCTACTGTAGCCACCACTCGAGGCGTCTCTGGAGCTGCCAAATGCACCAAATCAACATAATCACCATGTCCCGCATGGTTGCTGTGCAATTCATTAGAACATTCAGCAGCCAATTAGTCCCACTGTCTACTAACATGACATCACGGGGCAAGGGCCATATAGCACGCATGTGCTCCCAAATATTCCGAGCATGGCCGCAGGAAACCAATGCATGGAATGAACTTTAATCTTCGATACCGCACATGTATATGTTTGATAACCTATAAATATAGGGGATCAATTGTGTACTTTTTCGATAAGTAAAAGTGTCGAACCCAACGAGGAGCTAAAGATAGAATTAATATTCTCTCAAGTTCTATCGATCACCAATACAACTCTACGCACACTTAACGTTTGCTTTACCTAAAATAAGAATAAAACTACTTTGTAGGTGTAATAGGATAAGTTTGCAAGAATAAAACTAGAAGTTCTTAGCGGGATAATAAAAGTTAGCCTGTTTTAGTAGAGAGTATTTTGTAACACAAAGAGAAAGATTGTCCATAGGCAATTGAATATAACACAATATATACTTATCGTATGGAATGAGGGAGAGACATGAGCTAACATACTTTCTCTACTTGGATCACATGTTCTTATGATTGTAACTCTAGCATCCGCAACTACTAAAGAACATTAAGGTAAAAGTCAACCATAGCATTAAGTAACAAGTCCTCTTTACTCTCATTCCCCCCTACTCATGTTTAAGCTTCTGTCACTCGCGCAACCCACTATAAGCGAATTATGAACGTATTACAACGCCCTACAACGGTAATCCCACACGCTTGCGCGACACGGAGGGCATCATAGGACAGCACCATATTAACATACAACTCACATCAATCACACCATACCACAATTAACCCGTAGACCAAAACAAATCTACTCAAACATTATATGATGCCACACGTCATTGGACAATGATAACCCACAAGTATAGGGGATCACAACAGTTTTCGAGGGCAGAGTATTTTGCTGGGGAACGTAGTAATTTCAAAAAAATTCCTACGCACCCGCAGGATCATGGTGATGCATAGCAACGAGAGGGGAGAGTGTGTCCACGTACCCTCGTAGACCGAAAGCGGAAGCGTTAGCACAACGCGGTTGATGTAGTCGTACGTCTTCACGATCCGACCGATCCAAGTACTGAACGCACGGCACCTCCGAGTTCAGCACATGTTCAACTCGATGATGTCCAACGAGCTCCGATCCAGCAGAGCTTCGCCGGAGAGTTTCGTCAGCACGACGGCGTGGTGATGGTGATGATGATGCTACCGACGCAGGGCTTCGCCTAAGCACCGCTACGATATGATCGAGGTGGATTATGGTGGAGGGGGGCACCGCACACGGCTTGGAACAATCAACTTGTGTGTCTTTGGGTGCCCCCTGCCCCCGTATATAAAGGAGCAAGGGGGAGGCCGGCCAGCCTTGGTGCGCCCCAAGGAGAGGAGGAATCCTCTTGCTACTAGAAAGAGGATTCATCCTTTCCTAGTCCAACTAGGAAGAGGGAAGGGGGAAGGAAAGAGAGGGAGAGGGAGAGGGAAAGAGGGGCCGCGCCCCCCTCCCCTAGTCCAATTCGGACTCCTCATGGGAGGGGGCGTGCCACCTCCTGGGCTGCTGCCCTCTCTCTCCCCTCAGGCCCACTAAGGCCCAATACTTCCCCGGGGGGTTCCGGTAACCCCTTCGGCGCTCCGGTTTTCTCCGAAATCACCCGGAACACTTCCGGTGTCCGAATATAGTCGTCCAATATATCGATCTTTACGTCTCGACCATTTTGAGACTCCTCGTCATGTCCGTGATCATATCCGGGACTCCGAACTACCTTAGGTACATCAAAACACAAAAACTCATAATACCGATCGTCACCGAACTTTAAGTGTGCGGACCCTACGGGTTCGAGAACTATGTAGACATGACCGAGACACGTCTCCGGTCAATAACCAATAGCGGAACCTGGATGCTCATATTGGCTTCACTAGTGGCTTCTCTCAAGATAGCATAAGTATTACGGTGGGTGAACAAATTACTGTCGAGCAATTGATAGAATTGAGCATAGTTATGAGAATATCTAGGTATGATCATGTATATAGGCATCACGTCCGCGACAAGTAGACCGAAATGATTCTGCATCTACTACTATTACTCCACACACCGACCGCTATCCAACATGCATCTAGAGTATTAAGTTCATAAGAACATAGTAACGCTTTAAGCAATATGACATGATGTAGAGGGATAAACTCATGCAATATGATATAAACCCCATCTTTTTATCCTCGATGGCAACAATACAATACGTGCCTTGCTGCCCCTACTGTCACTGGGAAAGGACACCGCAAGATTGAACCCAAAGCTAAGCACTTCTCCCATTGCAAGAAAGATCAATCTAGTAGGCCAAACCAAACTGATAATTCGAAGAGACTTGCAAAGATAACCAATCATACATAAAAGAATTCAGAGGAGATTCAAATATTGTTCATAGATAATCTTGATCATAAACCCACAATTCATCGGTCTCGACAAACACACCGCAAAAATAAGATTACTTTTCTTGTTGTAGTAGTAATAATTAAAAAGAAAACCCAAAAAGATTTCCCGTTCTTCTTTTGCTTGTTGGGAGCTTTCCCGTGTAAATAGTTTTTATTTCTGTCCTTTTCTTTGGGGGTCGATAGGAGAAGACCATAATTAAATTGTTGAAGTGGATCTTATATGCATTATTGTTGATTTAACCAAGAGCCCATATTGCCTTGTCTTCTCCTGTTTATTGAATGCTCGCAGATTCCAGCTTAGTCCGATGCACGTGCACTCTTATTATTTTCACATCGTTCGGTCGTGCAAGTGAAAGGCAATTATGACGATATATGATGGACTGATTGAGATGAGAGAAGCTGGTATGAACTCGACCTCTCTTGTTTTTGTAAATATGATTAGTTCATCGTTCCTGATTCAGCCTATTATGAATAAATATGTTTGCAATGACAATTAGAGATTATAGTTGCTTGTGCCATGCTTAAGTAGCTATGAGTTATAATGGTTTACCTTGCGTGCCAACATGCTATTAAAATGGTTGTGATGTGGTCTGTCCGTATCTTCCATGCTAGGCGGGTTATTCTCAAGAGGAGTGGACTCCGCTCCTCACTCACGAGAAAATGGCTAGTCACCGGGATGCCCAGTCCCATGCTTTATGCAAATCAAATCAAAATAATTGTAAACAAAACTCCCCCGGGACTGTTGTTAGTTGGAGGCACTCGTTGTTTCGAGCAAGCCATGGATTGATGCTTGTTGGTGGAGGGGGAGTATAAACTTTACCATTCTGTTTGGGAACCGCCTATAGGCGTTGTTTGGATAGGGCCGGATACATGGTAAACGAGTTTGTTGCCGGATTTTAGCAAAATCGGTTTTGCTAATGAATTTTTGGATAACTAATTTACACAGAAACACGTTTGGGTTTGGAAAGGATAAAACTAGCTTGTACATTTCCTTGTTTGGGTAGGAGGATACCGATTCACTTCCTCCCCTTGCCTTCTCTCCCTTACTTTCCCCAAGTTTGGCCATTGACGACGACTTCCCAAAGCTTCGACTCCAGCCGCTCCAGCCTGTGATTCCTCTTCCGTCGTTCGTCCTCACCGCCAGACACCGGTGCCCTCCTCCCGTCGGGACGGCCTCGACGACTCCGCGTGCGGAGGCTTTCCCTGGTCGCCTATGAAGGGGAACGCGACAGAAAACAAAAATTTTCCGACCTACGCACCAGCCCAGGACCACTATGGAGACTGCATACATGGTTTGATCTTTTTCGTTACCGACTCGTAGCGCAGCGGGAAGTAGAGTCGATGACGATCGGCAGTGCAGATCCCTGCAGCTAGGATTTACAACCTCCCAACCGCGAGGATGTATACCCTCATCTGCTCCTCAGACAGCCCTCCGGGAGGCGGTCGAACAGCCCCCCGGACGGTGTCGCGGACAGCCCTTCGGGAGGACCTTCGAAACTCGAACGGTCACTCGGACAGCCCTTCGGGAGGACCTTCGAAACTCGGACGGTCACACGGACAGCCCTTCGGGAGGCACTCACGAACTAAGACCGAAACTACGATCTCTCTACAGAGTTGCACACATACGGTGTCATCTATCCGGCAGGGCTTCGCCGTCCAGAACTAGTTCCTGCCGGAACCCAGACAGCCTTACGGCTCTACGAAACTCTTTTCGTGGGAGGGAGAGAAGAAGCCAGATAATGCATGGCATGTGTATGAGAGCAAGGGATGAGTGTGGAGGGCTGCCCCTCCACCTCTATTTATAGGAAATCCCAAGGGGGTAGGGTAGTTTCATAAAAAACCCAAAATGCACATGAATGAAGTCCTTCCACAAGGACCTAGGAGTGAAACCAAGGAACAAGAGGGTCCCCAAGGGGGATACCCCATGTGGCCGGCCACACCCCCATGAGGGGCCCAAAAAATGGCTCCTATCCATCCATGTCATCCCCAAGATCTTTTGGAGCAAAGCCCCAAAAGGTGGCTTTCCATAAAGTAACCATAAAGCTGATTTTCACTATTCACGACGACATTTTTCAGCGTCTGATCGAACTGAAAATATTTATGTGGGCTAAGAACATTTCCAGTACCCACTAAAATGATTTTCAACGCGTTCCGAAACAATTCCGGTTTTAGTGATTTTCATCTGCGAAACGCATCTGAAGTGGCTCCGACAGCTCCGGAACATTTCCGGTTTTTATCTCAGAAAATTCCAAAAAGCTTCCAGAATGATTCTGGCATCCTCCAAGAATTATTAGGCATGTGCCGAAACCAATTTGACTTAATGGTGTATCCCGAAACAACTTTTCGGTATCATCGAAACTTATCCGATGACCTCTCTCTGCGGTACGATTCCGCTGTCCGAAACTTTTCGGTGTCCGAAACTTTTTCGGTGATTTTCTCTCAGACTCCCTGTCTAGTATTCAGCAGATAGATGACCCTTAAGCGTGTGACCCTATAGGTTCGGTGAAGTATAGACATCACCCGGAACCCCTTCCGATCAATGATCAACATCGGAGCCGTGGACACCCATATTGACCCCTATACCCACACGAATAAATATTCGAGTGAACCTCTAGTTGCCGTGTGCTATTCCTGTTGCTTCGCGATATGTTACAAATACCCGAGGTGAGGCATGTTGGCATTCCCGTGGATCAACAACTTGTCCACTATGCTAGTTACCTCGTTACCGGTTTTGTTCTCTTTTCTCGTTTCGTGTTCCGGCATCCCCGTGATCAAATCACAAAGTGTCTGGCCAGACGATGATGGACACCGTAACACCGAGAGGGCCCGAGTATATCTCTCCATCGTCGGAGGAGCAAATCCCAATCTCGAGCTATCAAGTCACTTAACATACTTTCCCATGAACCTGTAAGCCGCCGTAATAGCCATCCAGTTACGGATGACGTTTAACAAACCCCAAAGTTCATGAAGCAAGCATGAAGAAACTCGATACTCTCATGGTCTAAGGAATTATGCAAACATTAACTATCTCTGTGTTATAAACCAATAACTTGTGATGAATGTATCTCATAGCATAACATCAATTCGGGTCGATTCAACACAAATGTCCTTCCTGACATTGTGCCCTCAAAATTGCTTGGCATAGACATGCCCATGATTGGGAAAACATAATCATCATGCAACACTTGAGCTAGTCTTAGAGGCACGACTAGGAATACATTTTACCGTTTATTATTCCACACGTGCATATGGGTTCTCCCCAGAGCCTTTATGGATATACGGGCTCGGGAACCACAGCAATTATAGCATGGAACATAAACATAATTATGAACAGGGAGATAATCAATAACATTTATTATTGCCTCTAGGGCATATCTCCTACAGACTCCCACTTGCACTAGAGACAATAATCTAGCTTATGCTAATGCACTTCACACCTGTGGCACACCGGTGTAAATATGCTTCGCTTGTGGTATAGCCTGATGTCCAACGGATCTGACGACTTCAGTTCCGTGTGTATCTTTGCATGTCCTCGCGTTTTCACGTTTTCACAAAATTCATATTTTGTGTGGACTTGGCTTTGTATGTATGTGAATCACAGGTCAAACCTGGATTCCTCAGACTGAGTTATGGAGCAACTACCTGCAGTAGTGTCCCATTGTCAAAAGCCATCTTGGAACTATACTAAGTTCATGAATGAACTATATGATTCAACATCTTCTTTGTCGCTTCTAAAGCGTCAACATACTTAGCCCTTGTTATAGAATTCGCCACAGTAACTAGTTTGAACAAATTCCAACTAATTGTGCCACCACATTGTGTGTTACACAAAACCCTTAATTTAAATCGAAAATCGCATGGAGAAAAGATGAAGACTCTATCGATGTAACATTTGACAACGAACTCTTCATGATCTCTGCTTGCGAGAGAACCATGTCATCAGTACTTACTCTAGTACTCTGTGACATCTTTCACTGTTGTCCCATGATCAGTAATTTGATAACTTTGGTATCCATACTCGCAACACCTTGGCAGTATCGGACATATCTGGTTGTTTTACATACCATGGAATACATGATTAATCCAAACACAAAAGTGTGTGGAATCTGCATCATGTATTTTACTCATCAGTGTTTTGGGACACCGAGTCTTGCAAAAACTCTTTCCATGTGACTTTGGCAAGAATCACTCCTTCGCGTTTTAAATGCTAAAAGGTTTTAGCATCTTGTCAATATGTATTCATTGCTTAGCCCCATTAGGTAAATCTATCTCCATAGATCATCATGCCTAATATTGAGGCTATTTAGCCTAAGCACTTCATCGAAAAACTATTTTCAAATGAAGTCCTAATTTGTGTCAAGAAATTTATTTCCAATTACCAATGTGCCAAGCACATAAGGTTTTTAGAAATATTATTACGCTCCCACTTACTTTCTTGAATTACAAGCATCTCCGTTACCCATTGATGAAGTCAAAACCCCTTTGACCATTTCATCAAAACACGAAGATTCCAACTCCATTTTGCTCTCTTCTGTCCATTGCTGGAACTCTGAAGTTTGCATACCTACTAGCATCCTCTGGATCGACAAATTACTTTGGACTGTATCATATACAAGTCCTAGCTTTCATTTCCATCAGATGGAAATCCTTTTATCATCCATGTTTCATATCTCATGATTGAAATATGTATTAATTGCTAGTTCAACCCGAACCGACTTTAAGCATCGCTACGATGAAAACAACCTCATCGTATTATTTCAACAAGTCGAGCTTTATGGATAAAACATTTTATCCGTATCAGTTTTAAGTTCCATAAATATTCGTTAGACTCTAAGTCTTCCGAAAGGTGTATCAAGGTTTAATCTTGAATCACTTATATGGAAACTAACTCGGGTTGTATTGGCATTTAGCCAATTCCGGAGTCAGGGCCCGTCAACGCTTCCTTGTGTATCGTAGGTATAATGTTGTCTAACAACAATATCTCGTTTGCGCACCTGAGAGGTTTGCACGAGCCTTGCCTACGTGGTTCAGCTGCAAGTTCGACCGAAGTTCATACATTTTATTGTAGAGACTTCTGTATCAGTCGCGGTAGGAAACTCTGGAATTTCTTCCAAGGTCTCTTTCCTTTGATCTGATGAAGATACTGTTTATCTCGTCGAGTTGCACTATTCTCCCACTCACCTTTTGGAAAGAACCATTCTCTTTAAAAGCACACCGTTTCGCGGCAAAACTATTTGCCTCGGTATAGTGAGGGAGGAATACCCAACATTTTGGTATAACCTACAAAGTAGCACTTGTCTGATTTGGAATAGGTTTGTAACCTTTTACACAAGCCCCATATTCCAAATGTTAAGAAAAGATATAACATGGTTGGGCGTACCATACCATGGCTTCATTTCAACAGACCCGATGTAGCTCTTTTCAGTGTAAAAGCCGCAGTCTCTAAAGCATCACTTTAAAAGGGATAATGGCAAATTTATTTATGTCATCTTTGACCTTACCATGTCATAAATGGTTTGATTACATCTCCACGGACTTTCCACTTGCAGTGGTGTTCCGGGAGGTGCAAGTTTATGAAACCCCTTTCACAACTCATCAGACATTCGCTAAACATGTAACTCAAATATTCCTTTGTGCAATCAAATTGCAGAAACATACTTTTCTTGTTACAATAACTTCTACTTCATTTTTGAGTACCTTTCGAATGATGTCAAAAGATCCAGAATTACGTCTCATCAAGTAAATATCCATATATCTACTTGAGTCATTTCTGAAGATAAATAAATCCACCACTAACAACACTTATCGGACTACACACATCAAATGTATGATCACTAATAAGTTTGTTGTTCGTTCCTTATGGCCTGTGAACGGTATTTTAGTCACTTCACTTTTCGGAGGAAAGTTGCAAGTGTCAGATGATTCAAAATCAAAAAGACTTCAAAATCCATCATAATGGAATTTTCCATGCGGGTTTCTCCAATGTGACCAAATGTAGTGCCACACTTGTGTGGTATTCTTTTAGTCTTGCGACATTTAGCGTCAGTGTTATGGATGTATCATATTACCCTCAATATTCATAACATACGTCCCATCGATGATGGAAGTATGGCCCTTATGTTATTCATAATACTTAACAACAATTGTTGTTTTTATGAACAACTCTTTTGCAACAAACATTGTGCAATGGGCTAGAGTGTATGAAACTCTAAAATGAATTATGAAAGTAAACCCAGAGGTATTGTATTATTATCAATATTCATAACACACATCTCATTCATAATGAAAGTATGGCCCTTGTGTTATTCATAACATCGAACATAAAAAGTTCTCTTATGAACAACCTTCTTGCAAGATGCCTTATGCAATGGGATAGAGTTTGTAAAACTCTAAATGAATTATGAAAATAAATACAGACGACAATACACCGATGGAAGGTATAGTAACATTTACTATGTTCCCTGTGTATACCTTAACCTCATTTCTAGCTAGTCTTTCAAGCCATAGTAGTTCTTACATCGAGTTGCAACAGAATGCAATCGAGCGGGCATTTTTGTGATGAACTCACAATACCCAAGAATTAGTGATTAACATGTTTAACCATAATTCGCAAGAACTATATCTTTGACCAGCCTTCTATACATCAAAAACTTGTATGACATTCATACATGAGCTGGATATTCCAGTCTTCTTTCCTTTTGCCTTTATACTTCTAGCAGTTTAACTTTTAGTATTTCTCCTACTCTCAGAAGAAGCACCCAACTTAAGAGTGGCATTAGCCCCGGACTTCCTAGGCGTGTAAGTCATACTAACACCCTTTGGACACTTCCTTTCTCTTTAAGTTGTTGTTTTATTCACCTTTCATTATATGACAGGCGTTCTTCTGGATCCCTTTCCCAACAGTCAAATGCATAGTAAACACTTTTACTAATACTTGCAAACAAACATTGCTTTGTTTGTATCTGAAAATAATTTTCAGTTCCATGAATATCATATAACTATCCCAACTTTCGAAGTTTGGGTTTCATGGAAGCAAACATATTCCACTTGACCGTAACAGAATTCTAGCTTTTGGATCAAAGGACGAGAGTCACATGATCCATAGCATTAGCGGGAGGATACGGAAAGCATGCGATAGGACAAAGTCCTTCTCGGCACTTTTGAGGACAATCCTCATATTACGGTACCAATCGTAAAGTTTTAACCAGATATTTAACAGCTATTCAATTTTAACAGGGAAGGTGGAAACGCGAGCCATTATTCTACAACTATTTTGCATATAACACTTAGACAATGTTCATAATTAATTGCACTAAGAATTAAACATGTTAATTCAACAGTGCGCTCCCACTCAATTCAATATCTCTCAAAATTGATTGTGAGTGATACAAGACCCACATTTCAATTGTTCGCCATTGGTGTAACACCACTGATGACGAAAAATTTCAACCGGTAGGCCAACTTGCCAATCACATCTCTATGTGACTCTTGTTCATCTTTCGATGCGTGTGTTCCGAGCTCATGACGGTCATGCCTGAACGTCAAGACAACCAAGTGATCTCGCTGCGAGGTCTCAACTCACCCGCCTCACACTTCTCTAATCGTTCGTACCCGTGTGACACGGCGCACCCCGAAAAGATAGGTGCCGTGACGGTGCTACACTTGGGAGAACACTAACTACTTGGTATTTTAAGTGAGAGATCACCCTAATAAAAGCGACTACCGCGCAATCAAGAAGGGTGCATCATAAGGGATAAACATCTCAGGCAATTCATAATAGCATGATATGGTATAGCCCTTTCTGACGGAGAAGTCTTTCATTTCTTCGTCTTCGGCATTCGCGTCGGTGTTCACCTTCGCGAAGATTGCCACCACCTTGTCGATGCACCAGATAATATTGCTATCTCTATAGCTAACAAAATAATGCATTACAACAAGGTGGACACGCAGGTCATTAAAGTGCAATCATATGGCTCCAACCATCATGCCGAATCATGACACACAGGTCATGTTAATCAAATTACATCATATAGTCATCTCATACATAATCAAATTAGTATGAGCACTGCTATACCACATCATATGCACATCCTGCAAAACCAAGTTAGACGCCTCTAATCGGTTTATGCAAAATTTATTTTACGTGGCTTCTAAGGTTTTGACTTAAACCGCAGCGACCAACGTTTTATCATCAAGTATGATTATTCAAGTTGCTAGATTAACATCTCGGGGTGTATGAAACACGGGATAATTAAATCTCGAGCCCCATACTAAACTTCGTCATACGCATGACCCCCGTGCAGATCATATCTGCAATGCCCTTTCATCTGCGAATTTCATCTTTCTTTTGACTACAGCAGAACCCAAAGAACTGATAGCACTTCCATGATCAATCAGGATCACGGATTGCCAGAACTTTGTCAAATTCCACCATGCTGTCTCGAGATTGAGCAAACGCAAATTCTAGGGAAGCAACAAGAACCTCGGGTAACAGATTTCATCTGTCACCCGCATAAATAATTTTCAGCAATAGATCTCATCTACTACCTAATTATATTATGCAATACCCATACATCTCCATGTATTCTAGATCGAAACCTACATCTACGCATAGCACGGCTCTTGATGCCACTGAAGGGGAACGCGACAGAAAACAAAAATTTTCCGACCTACGCACCAGCCCAGGACCACTATGGAGACTGCATACATGGTTTGATCTTTTTCGTTACCGACTCGTAGCGCAGCGGGAAGTAGAGTCGATGACGATCGGTAGTGCGGATCCCCGCAGCTAGGATTTACAACCTCCCAACCGCGAGGATGTATACCCTCATCTGCTCCTCAGACAGCCCTCCGGGAGGCGGTCGAACAGCCCCCCGGACGGTGTCGCGGACAGCCCTTCGGGAGGACCTTCGAAACTCGAACGGTCACTCGGACAGCCCTTCGGGAGGACCTTCGAAACTCGGACGGTCACACGGACAGCCCTTCGGGAGGCACTCACGAACTAAGACCGAAACTACGATCTCTCTACAGAGTTGCACACATACGGTGTCATCTATCCGGCAGGGCTTCGCCGTCCAGAACTAGTTCCTGCCGGAACCCAGACAGCCTTACGGCTCTACGAAACTCTTTTCGTGGGAGGGAGAGAAGAAGCCAGATAATGCATGGCATGTGTATGAGGGCAAGGGATGAGTGTGGAGGGCTGCCCCTCCACCTCTATTTATAGGAAATCCCAAGGGGGTAGGGTAGTTTCACAAAAAACCCAAAATGCACATGAATGAAGTCCTTCCACAAGGACCTAGGAGTGAAACCAAGGAACAAGAGGGTCCCCAAGGGGGGATACCCCATGTGGCCGGCCACACCCCCATGAGGGGCCCAAAAAATGGCTCTATCCATCCATGTCATCCCCAAGATCTTTTGGAGCAAAGCCCCAAAAGGTGGCTTTCCATAAAGTAACCATAAAGCTGATTTTCACTATTCACGACGACATTTTTCAGCGTCTGATCGAACTGAAAATATTTATGTGGGCTAAGAACATTTCCAGTACCCACTAAAATGATTTTCAACGCGTTCCGAAACAATTCCGGTTTTAGTGATTTTCATCTGCGAAACGCATCTGAAGTGGCTCCGGCAGCTCCGGAACATTTCCGGTTTTTATCTCAGAAAATTCCAAAAAGCTTCCAGAATGATTCTGGCATCCTCCAAGAATTATTAGGCATGTGCCGAAACCAATTTGACTTAATGGTGTATCCCGAAACAACTTTTCGGTATCATCGAAACTTATCCGATGACCTCTCTCTGCGGTACGATTCCGCTGTCCGAAACTTTTCGGTGTCCGAAACTTTTTCGGTGATTTTCTCTCAGACTCCCTGTCTAGTATTCAGCAGATAGATGACCCTTAAGCGTGTGACCCTATAGGTTCGGTGAAGTATAGACATCACCCGGAACCCCTTCCGATCAATGATCAACATCGGAGCCGTGGACACCCATATTGACCCCTATACCCACACGAATAAATATTCGAGTGAACCTCCAGTTGCCGTGTGCTATTCCTGTTGCTTCGCGATATGTTACAAATACCCGAGGTGAGGCATGTTGGCATTCCCGTGGATCAACAACTTGTCCACTTTGCTAGTTACCTCGTTACCGGTTTTGTTCTCTTTTCTCGTTTCGTGTTCCGGCATCCCCGTGATCAAATCACAAAGTGTCTGGCCAGACGATGATGGACACCGTAACACCGAGAGGGCCCGAGTATATCTCTCCATCTTCGGAGGAGCAAATCCCAATCTCGAGCTATCAAGTCACTTAACATACTTTCCCATGAACCTGTAAGCCGCCGTAATAGCCATCCAGTTACGGATGACGTTTAACAAACCCCAAAGTTCATGAAGCAAGCATGAAGAAACTCGATACTCTCATGGTCTAAGGAATTATGCAAACATTAACTATCTCTGTGTTATAAACCAATAACTTGTGATGAATGTATCTCATAGCATAACATCAATTCGGGTCGATTCAACACAAATGTCCTTCCTGACATTGTGCCCTCAAAATTGCTTGGCATAGACATGCCCATGATTGGGAAAACATAATCATCATGCAACACTTGAGCTAGTCTTAGAGGCACGACTAGGAATACATTTTACCGTTTATTATTCCACACGTGCATATGGGTTCTCCCCAGAGCCTTTATGGATATACGGGCTCGGGAACCACATCAGTTATAGCATGGAACATAAACATAATTATGAACAGGGAGATAATCAATAACATTTATTATTGCCTCTAGGGCATATCTCCTACAGCCTAGGCCGACTCTGGTCATCCCCGTACTGGCTCTGCTCGGCGAGATCTGCTCCTCGAGCTCATCCCGTAGGTCCGCCGCCCCTGGGCGACCTCCCACATCGGCCCTGCACAGGCTTTGCTCGGGGAGAGGTTCTTCTCGAGCTCATCCTAGATGTACGCCACCCCTTGATGCTGGCCGTCCAGCAGTGTCCGTACATGGAAGTTCAGATCTCAAAAGAGTGCTCGACGCCGGCCACCCTGATAGCGGCCATGTCGGGGCTGGAGGTCAAGCGTGAGGACGATGATTCGGCGGAGCAGGTAAACATTTCATCTTTGTTTGCATTTCAAGGTCGAATTATTTGAGCTGGGAGCTTGAACAATTCATATGATGATTCTACTTGTGTTAATAAGAAATGCCATTCTACCTGCCAAGAGGAAAAAAACTTCATAGTTTACAGGGCTTAACAATTAGCTACATGGTAAAGTCGTTGATTTAATTCTTTCCCATAATAGGGACGAAGTGATAATTTGGAGAGTGGTTTGACACAGCCTTTGCTCATAGAGACAAAGGAGTGGCAAGTTGACAATGCAGAGGATAATGATGGTTGCTGGTCCATACAGATTCCTCATGCCACATGTGAAGGTTTTCTCGTAATCTCTTGAATGTGCTTATTTTTTGTTGCTGAATGCATAACCTTCATCTGCATTGGCTCTTTTCACAAATATATCAGTTTTAGTTCTTCAACTTCATTCTCTAGTCTGCAATGGCCATTTTTCTTATCGAATGACAAATTTATTGCACACAGTTGTACATAAAATAATTTGGCATTACTATCATCTTGTAATACAGAACGGGAAGTTTTGGAACCTATAAATTGATGAAAAATTGTAACAATTATTACTGTAATGAATCTATAAATAAAATTTAAAAAATAATATTGTAATGCTCAATCATCTTCTGGTTGTTGAGCGGAACGCTGTTGATGTTTACTCCACAACTGTCGAGCAATGCCTGCATGAACTCTCTCACCAGCAGCTCGTTCATCTTCTCTTGCTTGCCCTCTAACTTGCTGATCACCATGGTCAACATGTTGTTGTGCTTCCCCATGCTCATAAAGCTCGAACAACTCATCATGATGATTAACCTTCCGGATGAAGTTGTGGATAATACAGCAAGCCATAACAATTTTGACTTGTGTTTTATATGGATAAGGAATTCCTCCTTTCCTACTTAAAATTGGAAAGCGAGCTTTTAGAACACCAAAAGTTCGCTCAACAACATTTCGTAGTTGTGCGTGCAGATGATTGAACATATCTTTCTCACTAGTATATCGTCGATTACTTCCACGAAAAGAAGCAATATGATAATGATCTCCACGGTACGGGGCAATAAATTTTGGAGTATTTGCATATCCAGAATCAACAAGATAAAATTTACCTGCACTTAAGGTTTGATAGCACGGTCAGAATCTTTATGTAATAAGATTAATCAATATATAGTTCATATGTTTGAACTTTTACCTTCAGGAACAACAAACCCCCCACTAGTAACAGCCCATCTTAGAACTGCTTGATCTGACGCAGAACCTTCCCATCCAGCAGCGACATATGAGAATGTCATGTCAAATGACACTACTGCCATTACATTTTGAGAGGGGTAACCATGCCTATTTCTATAAGGAGTTTGCTTATCTAGCTTGATTTTTGCCTCAATGTGTGTCCCATCAATTGCTCCTAGGCAGTTCTGTTGGGATTTTTGTTAGTCAAACAATGAAGTTTAAATTTTCCATGACATAGTATTTAATCATATTTAAAAGTAACATGTGTTTGCGATAGGAAAATACCTTGAAATATGGGTAGAACCTTGCATCACCCAATATTTTTGCTGGGATTTCATTCCTTGGATCTGTTATGCAAACATCACGCAACCCATTTATGGCATCTAAAACAATGTTGAAGTGTCGGCTGATTGGTTCACCAGAATGCTGATATCTATCTTGGATGACACGGTTCCTAACATTGTGACCAATGATATGGCTAATTTTTTTAAATAATACTTTTTTTAAATTACAGAAATAATACGCAAAAAAAAAGAATTTTCAAAAATAATACACCGTCGGCCTACTGCAGGCCGACTGAGCCCAGTCAGCCCACAGCAGGCCGACTGGTGGCCCATCAGTTTGCTGCTGGCCGATTGGGCCGTCGGCCACCAGATCAAGCCCAGTCGGCCTGCAGTTGGCCGACAGGGTCCAGTCGGCCTGCAGTACACCGATAGGCCTACAGTGGGCCGACTATGCTCAGTTGGCCTGCTGTGGGCCGACTGGTGCATGCCTATTTTTAATAATACATGATGATATTTTTTAAAAGTATATATTTTAACACGTTATGAATACATGGTAACATTTCTTCAAATACATTTTTAATGGAAATACCATTTTTTTAAACCACACAACATTTTTTAAAATGCTTTTCTGAAATTTTCACAAACTTTTTTTAGAAACACGCGAATATTTTCTTAAAATGTCATGATCCATCTAAACATTTGTTAACCCACGTGATATGTGAGTATATTGATTGTAATATCATCTTATATTATGGGATGAAGGGAGTACCATTTTTTGCAATGTCATGGATATTTTTTGGAAACACGAGAATATTTCCAGCAAAGGTGACGTACATTCATTTAGTGGCACGAACCATTTCTTTTCATATTTTCCCAAAAAAATTGCATGCATTTTTTGAAAGGCGGGAACCTTTTTCCATTGTGATGAACATTTGTTTTGAAAGTTATCGACATTTCCAAACTGCGCTTTTCCCGCCACCCATTTCCCGCCACCCATTTCCCGCCAACCCTTTCCCGCCACCCATTTCCCGCCACCATTTCCCGCCAACCAATTTCCCGCCACCCGTTTCCCGCCACCCGTTTCCCTCCTCCCATTTCCCGCCAACCTTTCCCGCCATACCGCAGTCGTTCTTTCCCGCCATTTTCTCGTCTCTACCTATAAAACCCCCTTCAGACGGAGCTGGATAAGCATTGCAGTGTAGTGTAGTTGAGATGTCCCATTATCCTTTCGATCGTAGTTTTCACCCTGGGATGAGCAGGACCCTTCTGAGGCTAGCTACCGATTTCAGGATGGATAATAGGATAGTTCCATGGGACGAACTCACCGGTAGTGACACCATAATGAATGAGTTGGCTCACCAATTACGTAGGTCTGGGTGGCCTGAAAGGACCTATGAGGAGGTACGTAAAGAACTTCTTAGGTTGCATGACAGGTGGAAGAAGGTAGTGGTGCCGAAGAGTGAAACTTTCAGAAGGATTGCAGCAAATAATCCATGTTTATGGACTGAGGAGAGCGAGGACGAAGATGATATGTTCATGCCGCCGCTTCCGGGTTCTGCATCGTCGAAGGGCAAGTGTTCTTCATCATCGAAGGGCAAGGTTTCTGCATCGTCGAAGGGCAAGAGTTCTTCATCATCGAAGGGCAAGGTTTCTGCATCGTCGAAGGGCAAGAGTTCTTCATCGTCGAAGGGCAAGAGTTCTGCATCGATCGAGGATGACGATGATGACTTCATGTAGTTTTTATGCTGTATGTTGTGAGTTCAGTTACGTGCCATTTAATTTAGATGTAGTTCTATCTAGTTGTTTGTAATGTCTCGTTGTATGAATATTATGTTCTATCTAAATATGATCTTGTAGAGTAGGCATATGTCTCGTACATAAGTACATAGTCATTTGTCTCATACATAGAATAGACATAAGTCTCACACATAAATAGATGGTAATGTCTCTACTGATACATAGGAGCTGCAATGACGACGTCTGGCCTGCCGGGGAGGCGGATCTCGAATAACAAATTCATCACATATAACTCGGTTTCCTGTAGCAATGCAACTGAACAACCCTTTTCCATTCCCATTCGCTCAGCATTTCTTGAATCTTGCCATCATCAGTTATGTCAATCAATTTTCTTTCCCCAGGGCCATCTGAATGCTTCCTGCTGACGTAGTACACAAAATCGTCTTCCTTCAACCCTTGCTTCAACATGAATTTAGTCTTCAACCAATCAAAAGTGAGGTCCACTTCACTAACTTGCACAACACTTGGAGACAAGCCTTGGACATGAACAATAGGGCTAAGCACCCACTGAGTACCCTCAGCCATCTGCAACACACAAATCGCATTGAGTACCTACCCTACCCCTTAATATCCCCACTAACAAATATTAGACATGTCTATATATTACGAAGCTATATATTACAGAATATTAACGGAGCAACTAATACAATTCACCCACCTACAATTATATTACGAATATTTGCCGTAACAACTACAAATATTGACAGATTAATATATTTGACTGGACTGCCTATATTACGGACCTTTTTTCTGGACTCCTACATATACTGACACTCCTAAATACTTGACATCCACATATAGGACGGATTATTACCGGAGCAACTACACATTTTTACACAACTAATTAGTTGACATCTAAATATATTAACAAATACTACCGGAGCACCTACGAAAAATAAAATGTGGGCTGAAATATACCCTTGAAGCATGCGTGCGAAGGATGAACGACGAACGGCGGCCACCAAACTGCCGGTGCTCCGGCTCCAACGAAGAACGACGAACAACAGCTTCACCTCCACCACAGTGCCCCAACTTCACCACCCGCACACTGCAATGCTTATCCAGCTCCGTCTGAAGGGGGTTTTATAGGTAGAGAGGAGAAAATGGCGGGAAAGAACGACTGCGCTATGGCGAGAAAGGGTTGGCGGGAAATGGGAGGAGGGAAACGGTTCGCGGGAAACGGGTGGCGGGAAACGGGGCGGGAAATGGGAGGATGGAAACGGGTGGCGGGAAAAAGTTGGCGCGAACATATGGCGGGAAAAAGTTGGCGCGAACATATGACGATGATGACTTCATGTAGTTTTTATGCTGTATGTTGTGAGTTCAGTTACGTACCATTTAATTTAGATGTAGTTCTATCTAATTGTTTGCAATGTCTCATTGTATGAATATTATGTTCTATCTACATATGATCTTGTAGTTCCGATAACAGAGTACTAAAATAGAGTAGGCATATGTCTCGTACATAAGTACATAGTCATTTGTCTCATACATAGAATAGACATAAGTCTTACACAGAAATAGATGGTAATGTCTCTACTGATACATAGAAGCGTCAGTGACGACGTCTGGCCTGGTGGGGAGGCAGATCTGGAATCGGGGACCATCCCAACCTGTCGGGTGCCCTAATGTGACGAGGAGGAATCTCAGACTCTCCCTAGTCATGCTGTGTATCCTGTGTGGGGCCTGGTGGAGGAGTCGAAAACATGTTCATCCACTGGGTGTGCTGCGACATCTGAGCCTGTATGTTGTCCTCGGGATGTTGATCACTCCCCCACGTATCATGTGATGCCGACATAGACGCCTGATATCCATAGGCCCCTACGCGATGGAACGTTTCATCATGAAGAATGAGGTCGCGTCAATTAATATTGAAAACAATAAATATGAAGACACATACCTGCTGGGTGTGACGTCTGCTCTGGCTGAAACACGAAACTAGACGAGGGACCGTGCTGCTGTGGCTGTGGAGAAAACACGAAGCTCGACGAGGGACCGTGTTGCTGTGGCTGTGGAGAAAACACGAAGCTCGACGTGGGACCATAGTGCTGCGGGTGCCACGTAGAACTGCCAGGTTGGTCAGGACGGGGTGGCCTGGTTGTCGGCTGCTGTGCTAGGCGTGGACGTGGTTGATGTCGGTGCATGGAGTGACGCGGCTGCTCCTGCTCGTGCTGAACAACATCGGTTCTCCGGGTGCACGTGATAGCCTCGTACACAGTCCGTATCTTATTCTGAATTCTTTCTAAGAAGGGCTGTACCACTGGACGATGATGAAGAAGAGGTCCAGATGATAGTGATCGTCCAAAGGTGGTCACGTCGTCGTACAGTTCGCGTGTCAAGGTAGCCTGCAAATTTCCATGATGATTAATAATGTCTGTCTCTTGCACGTCAAAGTATGTGACAACATTACGTAAAGAAAAAATATCTTACCGCGTACTGCCTAGAGCCCGAAGTATCATAGCTCGGGCACATATCCGACGGAGTAGGATCCGGTAACTCCTCTGGGTGGGAGTACTCAACAATGCGTAACCGTGTTCCGGTCATGTAGCGCCGCAAATAGAGATTGAATTCATCGAGATCGAAATTGTGATTCTCGTGCCATAGATTTGTGTTTGCTGTCTCCCATTCTATAACATACGGCTCTAGTCTAACTAGCCAGTCAGCAGTTGTCCTGTTCATGCCCTTCCTTGTCGACCTAAAATTGTGGTGTGTGTTCAACAATTACCTAAAGCTTCGAATGGAGTACTATGAAAGAAAATGCAACATTGAAAAACTGGTTAATATCTGTGGATGTGTGCTGGCACCGGGTTCTCTATAGGGGGAGGTAGCTCCAACTGCAGAAGACCAAATTGCCTCATAACCCTCTGTTGTGCCATCTCCTCAACGAAGACATCGAAGATGATCTTCGATTTTGTCATCCAGTAATCTCGGTCCCTTGTGCATAGCACAGACATACCAGCAGGGTATCTCGCTTGTATGGCTGCTTCCGTGTAGGGTTGCCAGATGACCCCGGTGTACGCATCGAACTGCTCGTTCAATGCTGTGTATGCCTTCCTGGTCTGATCACTAGCAAAGCGTCTCTGCAGAGAATAAAAGTTAGTAGCCTCTAGCATCGATTGATCTCTTGTGCAGAAAAAGTTGCATTAAACTACAACACGGTGCATACCTTGCGACGAGTCCAACACAGACCGAAGTAGGCATGTTGATGCCGTCAACATCAAACATGGCGTCTATAGGCTCATGAACACGTACATCTGGTCGCCCTATAGAGAACCTCTCCCACGACCACAGCTGTAGGAATAGAGGGCATCCAAGAAGGGCTGGCTTTCTCGATGTAAGCTGGCAACCGTTGCACATACCTCGGTATGTAGCCGCTAACACCGCTGAACCCCAACTCCTCTGTCTGATCTGATCCGCCGTCTGAGCGCTCGCTATCTCGAGTGCCATAGGGATGTAGAGGGCGCTAATAGTGGTGACATGGTTCTCCGTGAACATCACCTTGCCGAAAAGCCACAGTAAGTAGGCCTCGAGGCTCCGAGTGATCTGTTCCGCAGTCAACGGCGCCCGGAAGTTCTGGATCTGCATTAAGCGAAGAGAAAGTTTTAGTAAGCCGCAATTATTTTTTGTAAAACTTTATGCGCGATAACTTGAAGAGAATAGGTAGGGGAAATTACCCGGAAATTTAGCAACCACTCATACTTAGGTCCGTGATGCTCCCATACCGGATCGGGAGCATCCGAAAAAACACCGTGAAAACGTTCTGTAAGAGCTCGCTCCCAACCAGCCGGTGCGTCCAACGGTCCTACAGCATGACCTACCAACGGTAGTCCGAGCAAAAGTGACACATCCTCCAGAGTAGGAGCCATCTCTCCCCATCTGAAGTGAAATGTGTGGGTCTCTGGCCCCCAACGGTCCACTAAGCAGCTCAGCAAAGACCCATCGATGGCGACGCGTTTCTCACCCGGGATAGACTCAACCAGACGCGCGAAAGGTAAAAGGCCGGCCCATTTCAACCTTCATCAGAGAACTTTTCAGTTAGTGTCTCCCATTTCAACCATTAATATGCATGTCAGTGTGCAAATTAATAAAGCACGTACCGCTGAAGCCATCCTGAGTGTATCTTCCAGTTTTCCTTAGGAGTGCGAGTGACCAGAGGCTCAAGCTTGCGCTCATACCATATCGCAGCACGATGACCCCTATCAATGTCCCCATTCAGCAACCACAATCCCGACATTCCTGCACATACAAAATTCAGAACATAGTGTCACACTTAATAAAAATTCAGAACAAAGTGCCACACTTAATAAAAATTCATAACATAGTGCCACACTTAATAAAAATTCAGAACATACTGTCACACTTATTACAAATTCAGAACATAGTGCCACACTTAATAAAAATTTAGAACATAGTGCCACACTTAATAAAAATTCAGAACATAGTGCCACACTTAATACAAATTCAGAACATAGTGCCACACTTAATACAAATGCAGAACATAGTGCCACAGCACACTTAATATAAATTCAGAACAAACTAGTGCTAGCTTAGCTTCTTCCTCTCGCCCTTACTCCTCTACTACCTCTACCTCCTCTTCTTCCCCGGTTGCGTCGTCCACGCCCAGTGACGAAAGTGGGACAATTAGTGTCCCTATGGCCAAATTCATTGCATAGAATGCATTGCCTAGTCGGACCTCCTGCTTCAGATTCATCCATATCATTTCGGATGCGCTGACACTGCCGTCTGCCTCTACTTGTACGCATATGCTCTGGGTTTGGAATGTAACGCCTTTCGGCGGGGTTGACGCTGTTGAAATTACCCATTGATCGAAAACCCATCAGCTCACCTGTCCAGGTATTGAGGACAGCCTCTTTCAGAAAATATGGAGACACAAATGATATTGCGTCCATTCCAAGCTGCCCGCAAGCAGCAAGTACATGTGAGCAAGGTAGGTGAAGCAATTTCGGTTTATTGCATGTGCACTCACACGTTGGCCAGGCTTCATTGCCAATTTTCACCTCATGCGTCCTCAACTCATTTGCACATCCGAATTTGTTGTTGGCTAAGCGGACCTCAAACCTGCTTTCTTGATTACCGATGGCGACTACAGTGTGTGACCTAGCTTTTTGCATCTTGTTGTCCATGTACTTCGTGGCTCTTTCACAGTACCGTGTGTTTGGGTTGTTCAAGATATGCTGCTCTGCTATTTGACGTCTGTCTCTGAAATACTTGACGGTGCCATAGAAAATACCCTCAACGATGGCTGTAAGTGGCAATGCCCGGTTTCCTCTAAGGACAAAGTTGTATGTTTCCGCGAGGTTCGTTGTCATGACACCGTACCTTGCTCCATGTGTGTCATGTAGCAAAGACCACCTCTGCAGAGGCTCATGCTCTATCCACTGCTCGAAGGTTTTAATCGACCTCCCGAGCCTTCTCCTAGTACCAGGTGGGTCAAAGCCTGGCAGGTCACATAGCCCAACAACCTCCTCCTCCACGGCCGCTGTTCCTGTTGCCAACTGTGCAGCTACTGCTTCAACATGTGCCCTCACCGCTGCATCTCTTGCAGCTTTCCTGTCCCTCACGTGTCTCTGCGTGCACACATTAAGTCCGTCGCGTATCAAATTGTACTTCCATAACTGGTTCTGCTTGCAGAGTTTTTTGAACAGATTCATCAGGTTCTTATTTCTAAACTGCGAGAAGAAATTAGCCCCGAGATGGCGCATGCACCAACGGCTCTGCAAATACTGCCATGGAACTTGTTCCTCAGGGCCTGGGTTTGTCAGTGTCCTTATCGCACTGAGTATACCTGCATGCCTGTCATGAAGGATGCACACATTGGGCTTCACCTTAACAACTGATATTTTCAACTGCCTGAAGAACCATGTCCAACTTTCAATGTTCTCACTCTCCACAAAAGCAAATGCCAGTGGGACGACTTGATTTTGGCCGTCTTGACCTATGGCTGTCAGGATCTGACCCTTGTACTTGCCTATGAGAAAAGTACCGTCAACACATATCACCGGTCGGCAATGCCTGAAAGCTTCGATGCATACACCGAAAGAGAAGAAGAGACGATGCAAAACCCTCACAGTTGGGAACTCTGGCATGAACATGTCTTGGATATCGATATAGGTGCCTGGATTCCGCTGCTGCAGGGTGTGGAGGAGGTGGACAACAGAGTCATATGCATAAAATAAGAACCAAATCTCCTCTCAAGCGCTGCATGCTTAGCCCTCCAAGCCTTGCCATAAGAAATTCTGTACTTCAACCTGGCGAACACTTTTGTCTGCACTGCCTTCACTTCCATAGCTTTGCCTTGCACTATCTCATCGTAAAACAGTCGAGCAATAAGCGTGGATGAAAGGTTGGCATGATCTTGAGGGATGCAGGGAATAAGACAAGTGTGATTAACTAAGTCACTTATCACCCAACTTGTGCCATACTTAGGGAGAAAGCCGTGCACCCTTGCGGGACAATCTGCGTTCTTGCATACCATTGTGAGGAATTTCTGACTGGACACCTCAGCTTTGAAAACCCTTTGCGTGGACATTGCCCAATTAATTTTTGCATCCTTCAGGGCTTGCTTGTTCGGATACATAGCACCCATCGCAATATTGTTCTGGTGATATTGCTAGGCTGAATCATGTCCATTATTCACGGTCATTGCAGATGATAAGTCATGATTCCACCATGCAAGATTCGGGACCTCCTCTGCATTTTCTTCTTCATCTGACTCGTCAGAATCATCGGCATGACCCCTTTCAACATCGGTGTCTTCTTCTTCCATCTGGTTCTGCATGTGCCCATCTACCTCGTCAGCGTCCACCTCACCATTGTAATCACCATCGGCATTTCCTCCTTCTACCTGACTACTCTGCCCTGGTTCATAACCATAAGCATTTCCTCCTTCTACCTGACTGCTCTGTCCTTGTTCGTAACCATAAGCATTTCCTCCTCCTACATGACTGCTCTGTCCTTCGTAGCCACCCTCCCCTTCATGTGCAGTGACCTCCTTCACGACGGGAAGCACTAAAGCAACAGGATTGCATCCCCTTCGTTCACAACCTTGTAACCACCGCACCCAATCGGAGTCTCCCTCTATTGGCCTCAAATAAAAGTAAATTTTTGAACTTGACCGTGTCCACAATGCATGAACACCGACGGTGTGTGTTTCAGTATCAAGACCTAAACTTGCCGCAATCCATTCTTTCAACTGACTAACAGACCATGTTTGTGGTGCGCTGATTGCCACCTCTATGTGAGTAAATTCACTCAGATCTGCTCCCAACTCATTTGTTTGGACAGTACCAGGACCATAGTAAAATCTCAACTTCACTACATCGGACATCTCGACTCACCTATTTTTTTCAACATAGAAATACAAGTATTAGACATGTCTATATATATATATTACCAGGACCATAGTAAATTTCATGATCAATATAATTTAATCTATGTGGACGATTATGATGAGTTGCTTCACTCTTCTTTTAATAATAATATAATAAATAGGCCCATGTTTACTAATAATAAATAGGCCTCAAATAATAATAATAATATAACCGTCAAATATGATAATTTAGTTTATTTGAATTATATGGCCCATGTTGATGTATTTTTTATTTTAATCTATGTTAAGAATAATTTAGAAAAAGGCATGCGTCTTATTTCTACGATCATGTAAAATTCTTCCTTGCAAAGAAGTTTTTATCCGAAGTTTTTTTGTTAAACTACAGCGTGGCCGTTTAAAAAATAACAGTGTGGGTTAGCGGGTAATCCGCTTCATATTGGCATCGGGTACGGACTGAAACGTTTTTTAACATGTAGTTCTACTTTTCCCATTTTTTGTTTGCTTGTTAAATTTCCATCACACTGACATGCTATGCACATGCCGACCCCAACTCTTTAAAAAAAACTTGTCTCTTCTTTCCAACTTTTTATTCATGTTTCCAACTTCTTATCCCGCACCTGTGTACGTGTCAAGTATTAAGCAACAACTTATTATCCCCACTAACAACTACTACAATTCACACACCTACAACTATATTACGAATATTTGCCGTAGCAACTACAAATATTTACGTATACTACCGGGGCAAATAACAATAATCGCACACAAATTTAATTTCACATCGAACGAAGCGTGCGTGCGAACGAATAATATTTACGTATACTACCGGGGCAAATAACAATATTTCTGTATACTACCGGGCCAAATAACAATAATCGCACACAAATATTTACGTATACTACCGCGGCAAATAACAATATTTACGTATACTACCGGAGCACCTATGAAAAATAAAATGTGGGCTGAAATATACCCTTGAAGCGTGCGTGCGAACGAAGAACGAAGAACGAAGAACGACGAACGACGAACGATGAACGACGAACGAGGACGAACGAAAAACTGCCGCTGCTCCGGCTCCAACGAAGAACGACGAACAACAGCTTCACCTCCACCTCACTGCCCCAACTTCACCACCACCACACTGCCCCAACTTCACCACCACCACCTCCACCAAAATGCTCACCACGACCACCACGAGCTACCCCGTCAGTAGATCGACACCTCTTTTGGCTGCCCTAAATGAGTTGAACCCATTCACGGTGCCAAAATCGCAAAAATGTAGCTCATTTAGGTGTACAAATGTGTGCCATTTTTCTGTAGAGAGAGGAGGAGGAAGAACACAGAAGAAATGAGCCACCAGGTGGGTAGGAGAGGAATGAGAGGATAAGGGCGGGCACGGGAGAAGAATAATGGAGGAAGGAGAGGAAGGAGAGGATAAGGGCGGGCCGGCCAGCGCGCGTCAGGTCGGCAGCACCCTGTCGGCCACCAGGTGGCCGATCGGCGGGCGGCAGGCCGACAGGGGCGCACCACGCCGACAGGCCACTGCCTCCCCCTCGCGACGTGGCCCGACCAACCACAGGCCGCCGCGTGCCAGCCCGGCATGCAGTCGGCCTCCTGCTAGCCGATCGGCCTGCTGTGGGCCGACTGGGCTCAGTCGGCCTGCAGTGGGCCGACGGTGTAATATTTTTGTAAATACTTTTTTCTGCGTATTATTTCTGTAATTTAAAAAAATGTATTATTTAAAAAAAATAGAAACATGAGTAGTTGTTCGTCCACTGTCATTCACTTTGTATCCTTCAGTAAGCCTCTCTCACACAAAGCATCTCGCAGCAAGTAGAATATGTGCTTCTCAAGATGAATTTGTTCGTAAAATTTAACTGGATGTCCCTCTAGCAACTCTTTTGTTTTCTGGGCACCAGTTAATATGGAGGTGTTACGAGGTGTTTTGAATAACCTTGTGAACAACACATCACGAAACACGGACACTGCAGAAATGTTATTAATAAGAACTTGCTCGGAATCAGAAAATTCATCATCTGGCACATATAAACTGTTCATGGTTCCCTGCACAGTGTACACTATTGATTGTATCATCTCAGAATAATATTTTATAAGATATATAAAATAGTTGGAAATGAACTTTCTCAAAATGAAAGTACAGTTGATCGTTGCAACACAAACTGACAGAAAAAGCAATGGAAATTGTTCTCTAAATACATAAAACGACAATTACTGAAATCAAATAATGGTGTATTACAAAATAACTAAGGATCAAGAATCCAAAGCTTTCGAGTTTCTTCATCCATCTCAATGAAAATGGTGCGTTTGTCACCATCTGTAAATGCTTTTACTGCTTTCAGTTTTGTGCTGGCATCGAGGCTACCCATACTATTTAATACTGACACGCATGATTTAACCGAGTAAGTGTCATTTTGTTCTGCTGTTTTTTTCTTTGCTTCAGCAATGCTGAGTGATGCATCTGCAAGACGATCAATTGCTGTTATGGCATCATCAGCTATACGTTTTTGTCCTCTTGTAGTTTCTTTTAATCCACTTCCAGGGAATTTCCTTTTTTCTGGCTCAATGGCTGTCGACTTCTTAGTGAACACACCAGGGGAGCCATTGTTTTCATCAGACTTGATTTCATGTACTTCAACATCCTTATTGAGATCAATTTGAGATGATTTAGTTGTGCATGAACCATCTTTCCCTTTGCTAGATATAGCACCAACTCCAGATGCCGTTGAACTAGCACATATTTGTTGAAGATCTTCCCAACTAGGCCACACCTTTTCTCGATATTCTTGGAGTGACTTATCCTTCTGCAAGTTGTTAATTTTTATTAATAAATACAATATACCAATTTTATATGAATCCTACTCGCACAAACTTACCTCAATTAGTTCCTCCCAAGTTTCTTCTGAAGCTTTTATCATTTTGTCATCGTCATCCCAACCAAATCACGTCAGTTTAAGAAGTCTATCCATGGCAGCATAGCAACTCCTATAGTACTTATGGCGATTTTTCAATTGTTGTAATTCAAGTTTGTCTACTCTTGAATCATTGAATTGTTCTAAGATATCACGCCATGCTTTCTTTGTGTAACATGTTCCTTCTTTCCCTCCGTGTAAAGTTTGATCTTTCAGTATAGTGAGAAGTATTTTGTCCTCCGAAGATTTCCATACATGCCTCTTTTTATCTGGGTTTTCTTTCCTATTTTTTTGGTCCTTCTGATCATCCATATTTATCTACAAGAAAATAAAAAATTTAAATGAGTATGTGATTGACAAACTTAATTTCTCTTGACATTTCAAAGCCTCCAATTTAAAGTTGTACTTACAACAAGCCATATTGCAAAGTGAGTTATTTGGTTGAGAAGAGCACTGTTAAGTGGAAGAAATGAACATGATAATAATATTTCAACTGCATTCGTGTGATCTCTTGGCGTGTATTCTTCTGATTGCAGTAGACAAATGGGGGTCTAGGACTGAGCTAATCTTTAATGTTTTACCTATGACAACACTTACTACTAATTGTTTGATTTCTACGTGTATTCCTATGTTCTTTTCACAATGCAGGTCGACAAAGGAACTGATGGCTTGTATTTCAGTGATCTACTGTTCGGCTTACCATTTGTTTTTATAGAGGTAAAGCTGCATGTGCATGTTGAATTTAAATTTGAGGGCCCCTTATATCCAGGAGTACACGATTGGCCTACATACTAGACTATGATACTTGTGTATACAATTTAGACTACAGCACAAACATACATACTTATATCGCACAGTTCAGATTGGCCTAGTGCCTATTAATACCATATAAATATATAATTAGAGTTAGCGTGCCATTTACTCTTTTTTCATATCTGGCATTTACCTGGTTTCCATGTACAACAGCAAGTAACCAGTGTAGTGGGTTTCTTTTATAATCAAACAGAGGTGTGTTTCCAATTAGAGAGAGGAAGGGACAAATTGCCAAGTTGGTGGTTCTAGTTTCATCTACGAATTGGCTATCTCAGATTACCGGAGTTTTTTTCTTTCTGCAAAATGAGCTTCATTACCAAAAAAATGAATCGATGAACAATACCATGAATTTGTGGATCTACGGACGAATTTGTTGATCAGGATGATTGATCGATGAACAATACCATGAAATCTGTACATCTAAACTCATATGGACCAATTTGTTGATCAAGATGATTGATCGATGAACAATACCATGAAATTTGTACATCTACAACTTATATGGACTAATTTGTTGATCTGGATGATTGATCAATGGACAATATCATGAAATATGGACATCGACTACAACTTATATTGACAGGATGATTGATCTTACCAGGGTCGTGCAACTTGATTGAAGATGGGAAGATGATGAGAACCGCCTGATGAAGAAGCTGCTGAGAACCAGCGCCAGCGTCTCCCAGCCAGCGCCTGTGAATGGAATTGACGGCCAGCCAGTTTTATTAGCGATGGGGCCTGTATATAAGCAATGAAAAAGGCGCGAGGGCGAGCAGCAAAACGCAGAACTGGCACCAGAAAAGTTGTTGAGAAGCGAGCGGGCGGGAAAAAGTTGTTGCGATCACGCATATAGCAATCGCGTTTGTGGAAAAACGGATAAAGCTCATTTTTCTATAAGCCCGAAATCTTGGGTTGTGCAGTTCCAAGTTTCCTATAAACGTGGATTTGTTATAGTAGCCAAACGAGGTTTTGTTCGGTTGAACCGTTTCCCTGGTTTATAGAGTACGGATTCTATATATATCTTCTATCCAAACAACGCCATAATGTGTGTAGCATGGAAGATATCGCCATCTCTTGGTTGTTATGTTGACAATGAAAGTATGCCGCTCAAAATATTATTTATCTCTATTTCAAAATCGAGCTCTGGCACCTCTACAAATCCCTGCTTCCCTCTGCGAAGGGCCTATCTATTTACTTTTATGTTGAGCCATCACCCTCTTATTAAAAAGCACCAGCTGGAGAGCACCGCTGTCATTTGCATCCATTACTATTAGTTTATATTGGGTATGACTATGACTGGATCTCTTTTACCATGAATTACAATGTTTAGTCAGTCCTTGATCTTTAAAGGTGCTCTGCATTTATGTTTTGCGGTCTCAGAAAGGGCTAGCGAGATACCATCTTGTTATATCATATTATGATTGTTTTGAGAAAGTGTTGTCATTCGAGATTTATTATTATTGCTCGCTAGTTGATTATGCCATTGATATGAGTAAACATGAGACCTAAGAGTTATTGTGAATGTGGTTAGTCATAATATTTGCTGAAAACTTGAATGCTGGCTTTACATATTTACAACAACAAGAGCAAACAGAGTTTGTAAAAGTTTTTCTTTGTCACTTTCAGTTTATCAACTGAATTGCTTGAGGACAAGCAAAGGTTTAAGCTTGGTGGAGTTGATACGTCTCCGTCGTATCTACTTTTCCAAACACTTTTGCCCTTGTTTTGGACTCTAACTTGCATGATTTGAATGGAACTAACCCGGACTGACGCTGTTTTCAGCAGACTTTCCATGGTGCTATTTATGTGCAGAAACAAAAGTTCTCGGAATGACCTAAAACTCCACGGAACTTATTTTTTGGAAAAAAATAAAATACTGGAAGAAGAATCCACGTCAGGGGGGCCTCCACCTGTCCATGAGGGTGGGGGCGCGCCCCTGCCTTGTGGGTCCCCTGTTGCTCCACCGACCTCAACTCCAACTCCATATATTCATGTTCGGGGACAAAAAAATTAGAGAGAAGGATTCATCGCGTTTTATGATATGGAGCTGCCGCCAAGCCCTAAAACCTCTCGGGAGGGCTGATCTGGAGTCCGTTCGGGGCTCCGGAGAGGGGAATCCGTCGCCATCGTCATCATCAACCATCCTCCATCACCAATTTCATGATGCTCACCGCCGTGCGTGAGTAATTCCATCGTAGGCTTGCTGGACGGTGATGGGTTGGATGAGATCTATCATGTAATCGAGTTAGTTTTGTTAGGGTTTGATCCCTAGTATCCATTATGTTCTGAGATTGATGTTGCTATGACTTTGCTATGCTTAATGCTTGTCACTAGGGCCCGAGTGCCATGATTTCAGATCTGAACCTATTATGTTTTCATGAATATATGTGAGTTCTTGATCCTATCTTGCAAGTCTATAGTCACCTACTATGTGTTATGATCCGGCAACCCCGAAGTGACAATAATCGGGACCACTCCCGGTGATGACCGTAGTTTGAGGAGTTCATGTATTCACTATGTGTTAATGCTTTGGTCCGGTACTCTATTAAAAGGAGGCCTTAATATCCCTTAGTTTCCATTAGGACCCCGCTGCCACGGGAGGGTAGGACAAAAGATGTCATGCAAGTTCTTTTCCATAAGCACGTATGACTATATTCGGAATACATGCCTACATTACATTGATGAATTGGAGCTAGTTCTGTGTCACCCTATGTTATGACTGTTATATGATGAACCGCATCTGGCATAATTCTCCATCACCGATCCAATGCCTACGAGATTTTCACATATTGTTCTTCGCTTATTTACTTTTTCGTTGCTACTGTTACAATCACTACAAAACCCAAAAATATTACTTTTGCTACCGTTACCGTTACTTCCGTATTACTTTGCTACTAAATACTTTGCTGCAGATACTAAGTTATCCAGGTGTGGTTGAATTGACAACTCAGCTGCTAATACTTGAGAATATTCTTTGGCTCCCCTTGTGTCGAATCAATAAATTTGGGTTGAATACTCTACCCTCGAAAACTGTTGCGATCCCCTATACTTGTGGGTTATCACCAAGCCGGCGGCCAAGGCCAATGTAGGCATTGCGCAGGCGCAACACTCTCTTGGACGTAAACTAACTCACATGCATGCATCTTGCCTTTAAAAATTTCCTTCAAGCTATACTTGTGAGAGTAAACAAGGGACATCAAATAGCTATCAAGGAATTCCAGTGTAGCCACCACTGGAGGCATCTCTTTGCCATGGCACAAGTCATTCTGCAGCTGCCAAATGCACCAAATCAACATAATCACCATGTCCCGCATGGTTGAAGTGCAATTCATTAGAACATTCAGCAGCCAATCATTCTCACTGTCTACTAAGAGTACATCCCGGGGCAAGGGCCATATAACACACATGTGCTCCCAAATATTCCGAGCATGGCTGCAGGAAACCAATGCATGGAAGGAACTTTCATCTTCGATACCGCACAGTGTAAAGATTTGATAACCCATAAGTATAGGGGATCAATTGTAGCCTTTTTTTGATAAGTAAGAGTGTCAAACCCAACGAGGAGCTAAAGGTAGAATTAATATTCTCTCAAGTTCTATCGACCACCGATACAACTCCACACACACTTAACATTTGCTTTACCTAGAACAAGAATAAAACTACTTTGTAGGTGTAATAGGATAAGTTTGTAAGAATAAAACTAGAAGTACTTAGCGGGATAATAAAAGTTAGGTTGTTTTAGTAGAGAGCATTTTGTAACACAAAGAGAAAGATTGTCCATTGGCAATTGAATATAACACGATAGATACTTATCATATGCAATGAGGGAGAGGCATGTGCTAACATACTTTCCGTACTTGGATCACATGTTCTTATTATTGGAACTCTAGAAAGCATCCGCAACTACTAAAGATCATTAAGGTAAAACCCAACCATATCATTAGGTAACAAGTCCTCTTTACTCTCATACGCAACAACCCCCTTTCTCGGGTTTAAGGTTATGTCTCGCAACCCACTATAAGCGAATCATGAATGTATTGCAACACCGTACAACGGTTATCCCACACGCTTGCGCGACACAGAGGGCATCATAGGACAGCACCATATTAACATTAAACACATATCAGTCACACCATACCACAATTAACCCGTAGGACAAAATAAATCTACTCACATTATATGATTGCCACACATCATTGGATAATAACATATACTATTAAGCACCATGTTCAAGTACATAATTACAACGGGAACAGAGAGGTTACACCACTGCATAGAGTTGTTGGTGTAGATCGCCGTCACGATGATTTCCCCGGTGGAGCTCCGGCAACACCGGAAGAGAAGGGGCAGAGCCCCCCTCCTTCTTCTTCTTGCTTGGCCTCCCCCATAGATGGGAGGAGGGTTTTCCCACTGGTCCATGGCCGCCATGGCTCTCGGAGGGCAGGAGCCCCTCCGAGATTGCATCTCTCTCTGTGTTTCTCTTCTGTTTTTCATTTATTTTTGGACACCTTCACCGTTTTTTATATTCCCGAAGATCCATAACTCCATTGGGATGAAATTTTTAGGGGATTTTTGTCTAGAAATTATCTTTCTTGCGGCGAAAGAAGGGCTCCAATTGAGGTAAGAGGGCGTCACAAGGCAACACAGCGCGCCCTGGGGTATCGTCTTGCATTGATTCTTCTTCCCAAAAATCACATATATTCCAAAATAAACCTTAGCAAAATTTTATCTTGTTTGGAATTCATTTGATATGGATATTCTGCGAAACAAAAAAACATGCAAAGAAAAGGAACCAGCACTGGGCACTGGATCAATATGTTAGTCCCAAAAACAATATTAAATGTTGCCAAAAGTATATAAAAGTTGTAGAATATTGGCATGAAATAATCAAAAATTATAGATACGACAGAGACGTATCAAGGTTCCACGTCTAGCCAGGTGCCGGTTTGCCTTGTCGAGCGTGGCCCACACACCGACATCCACGTAGTGATCTTCATCTTTTGCGGTACAACTGCTTTCCAAATACAGTTCCATAACGACCGCTCACCATGCGGTGAGCTACTTGATGCACCATGCGGTAATCATGTTCAGTTGTCGCTAATCTATATGCACTCTTCAGACCGTGGGTAGTAACATATATAGGGTTCAACTCAGCAAATTTACTTATGTGGTAATGATTTAATGAGGAGAGAGATGATTTTAGTAACATAGCTCGTTATTTACACTATGGGTAACACCACACATATCAAGACAAGATGAGTCTATAATCTAATAAAAGAAGTGTTGCATGACACCACACTTATGTTAGGCCCCACTATGGGTAGTCTCACTGTAAAATTTCCAGATTTCTCAGGATTCCCAGCGAAGAAGTCACTTTTTTGTCTTGGAGATGTTCGAATTTTTATAATCTCCTGAACATCATCACCCAAAAATGAGTATTAAGCATGTCAATGTTCCAGCTTCCGTTATCATCCAAGAAATCGGCCACCCGGTTAAACCGACAATTACGCTTCAGAGTAACTGGGCCAAAAGAGGAACACCTCGGAATCCATGGATCTCGCCAAGTTCTGATCATGGCGCCATTCCCAACCCTCGAAATAATGCCCTTCTTCACCAGCTCCAATCCCCTTCCAAACAGCCGAGGAGGTACGTGAAAAAAATAGTGTCCAAAAGGTTCCCAGTCGGACAGTATTTTGCATGGAGGAGATGAGCACACAAACTGTTAGGTGCATCCAGCAAACCGCCACACTTGTTTATCAAGTAATGCTTGGTTGAAAGCCCTAATATCACGGAAGCCCATACCACCGTTAGAACTGGGTAATATCATTTTTTCCCAACTAAGTTAGGCCATCTTACGCTTTCCCTTCTCGACCACCACCAATATTGCCTCATCAATCGTGTAAGATCAGCACATACTGAGGCAGGAAGACGGAACACACTCATCACATATGAGGGATAGCTTGGGCCACCGCCTTAATAAGAATATTTTTATTTCCAGAAGACAAATATTGTTCACTCCAATCCAATGGACATTTACTCAACACCGCTTGAACGGTTTCAAATCTACCCTTGTGCATCCTCCCTTCCGGCACTGCAAGGCCCAAGTACTTAGGCTCAAACACTTCATTTGTGATACCTAGAATATTTTTTATCTCCATGGAAATCGTAGGTAAGCAATTTTCAGAAAAAATAATAGAACACTTGGTAGGGTTAATGTGTTGGCCCGTGGCTGAGGCATAAGTGCTCAAAACATCCTTAACCAAACATGCCTGTTGCTCAGAAGCTTGAATGAATAACAATGAGTCATCCGCAAATAGAAGATGTGAAATAGTTTGCGCCCTTCGGCATATCAATCCCTCCTCCGCCATGGACTTGCTGATCAGTGCAGACAATGCGCCAGCAACAAAGAGAAATAAAAACATGGACAAAGGATCGCCTTGGCGAAGTCCCTGCGAAGGGGGTAAAAGACTCGAGTAATTTTCCACTAAACTTTATGCAATATTTCAGCGAAGTAACACAAGCCATAATACGAGAAATCCATGATGTAGTAAAACCCCACTTACATAGGGCTTACACAAGAAACACATAGTCGGCGCGATCATATGCCTTCAATAGGTCAAGCTTGTAAGCACATAATGCCGGATTATCCTCTCACAGAGATAGAATATGATGAATCACTCAAAAACAAAGATGGAATTATCTGAAATAAGTCTACGTGGAATGAAAGCACTTTGGTTTTTAGAGATAAGATCCATCATCAAAGGCCTTAGCCTATTCACCATGCATTTTGACACAATTTTGTAAACCACATTGCAAAGACTGATGGGATGAAAATCATTTATGTCCTTAGGTTGCGGAACCTTTGGAATTATAACTATCGCCGTATCATTCACTCCCATAGGCATAATCCCTATCACAAAAAAACCACTAAACAGTCGCACAACATCTAATTTAAGCATTGCCCAGTTATAATGATAGAAACGAGCTAGAAAACCATCCATACATGGGGCCTTAATAGGGTCGATCTGGAAAAGAGCATCAAAGATCTCCTTCTCTTAGAAAGGTGCGCACAAGACCTCGTTCATCTGCACTGTCACCTTAGGCTCAATACACTCTAAAACTGCCTCTGGGGAGAGGGTTGGGTTGTTGGTACAAACCTCCTTGAAGTAGGAGGCTGCCATTCGCTCCATCTTCTAAGGAACATAGCACCATGTCCAATCCAAGTTGCCCAAGCACCGAATATAATTCCTCCTTGCCTGCCAAACATCGCGATGGTGGGGGTATTTGGTATTCCGCTCCCCTTCTTCCAGCCATGTGATACATGAGCATTGCAACCATAACATTTCCTCACGGTATAGTAACTCATCAAGTTGGTTTCACTTTTTTTGCATACTCATATGATCTGCTCCATTAGCTTCATTATATCTAGCTCACCACAGAGCTTCTCTATGTCATTGTTGATAGGAGCAAAATTCTTTCAGCTCCAATCCTTCAAACTATGCATAAGTGCTCACAACAACTCCGCTACATAGGAGGATAGTGGTATCCCTAGCCCACGAGGGTTCAGGTCCTGATACTCGCATTTATCCTGGATATATTTCAGGATTTCCGATGATGCGCGTTCAGTGGGAGGATACGTTCCCGTCGACTACGAGGCGTCTACGATGAGTTTGTAAAATCTCAAGATGATATGTGACTCAGTCTCCCAGATGTGCTCATAAGGGTAGGATGTGTGTGTGTGCGTTCATAGGGGTGAGTCTATGCGCACATATGTGAGCGCTTATGTTTGTACTGTGTTAAAACAAGTACTGGACATTGTGACCTGCCTGGACATTGTGACTCACTGGAGACCTGGCGGGCGGATCCGATGGACGACAAGGCCGAAGGCCCAGGAGGCTAGCTTATACTCTGGTGGGCTGGCTTAAGGAGAAAGGGATGACGAATATTTCCTTTACGAGGGAGCAAGACCCGGACTTGTATTCAACTTGTAAGAAAAGATAGACTAGTCCTAGTCCTACTAGGACTCCGCATGTAACCCGCCCCTCTAACTTATATAAGGAGGGGCAGGGTACCCCAAAGAGGGACAAGCAAGAAACAATAATGTCTAGGGCTAGACACAACTAAAGGAGAGCCGGCTTATGCGGCGTCTCCCTGATGAGCATAATGAGATCTAGCCACAAACAGCATGTAGGGCTATTACCGGATGATGTTTCCCGGGGCCTGAAGCTGTCTAAATCCTTGTCTTGTGTTGCGTCTCTCGATTCCAACCAACCCCTCTCAAGCTACCACATAGATGCACTGGCCTCGCGACTAAGTCCTGACACTAAGGACATTTGCCGTGACAATTCCACGACACTACCTAAGCCTTTTTCCCTTGGGAGTCGCGCTCCCGAGGGTCATCTTTATTTTACCCCCCCTGGGCCAGTGCTCCTCTGAGTGTTGGTCTAAACTAGAGCCCTTTGCAGCGCCACCTCGGGGAAACTTGAGGCCTGGTTTTAGTTGTACGGATTGCTCATCTGATGTGCCCTGAGAACGACATATGTGCAGCTCCTATCGGGATTTGTCGGCACATTCGGGCGGCTTTGCTGGTCTTGTTTTACCATTGTCGAAATGTCTTGTAAACCGGGATTCCGAGACTGATCGGGTCTTCCCGGGAGAAGGAATATCCTTCGTTGACTGTGAGAGCTTATAATGGGCTAAGTTGGGACACCCCTGCAGGGTATTATCTTTCGAAAGCCTTGCCCGCGGTTATGTGGCAGATAGGAATTTGTTAATGTCCAGTTGTAGAGAACTTGACACTTGACTTAAATAAAATGCATCAACCGCGTGTGTAACCGTGATGGTCTCTTTTCGGCGGAGTCCGGGAAGTGAACACGGTTTTGGGTTATGTTTGAACGTAAGTAGTTTCAGGATCACTTCTTGATCATTGCTAGTCTCACGACCGTTCCGTTACTTCTCTTCTCGCTCTTATTTGCGTATGTTAGCCACCATACATTGCTTAGTCGCTGCTGCAACCTCACCACTTATCCTTTCCATACCCTTTAAGCTTTGCTAGTCTTGATACCCATGGTAATGGGATTGCTGAGTCCTCGTGGCTCATAGATTACTACAACAACAGTTGCAGGTATAGGTTTTGCGAAGATCATGACGCGAGAGCGATGTTACTTGTTTTGGAGTTCTTCTTCTGCTTCTTCTTCGATCAGGGGATAGGTTCCAGGTCGGCAGCCTGGGCTAGCAGGGTGTATGTTGTTTGAGTTTCTGTTTGTGTTTCATCCGTAGTCGGATGTTGATCTTATGTATGATGTATTGGTGTATTCTTGGGGCGTTTGTGCCTTTTGTATGTTTCCCCATCTATTATGTAATGTTGATGTAATGATATCCACCTTGCAAAAAGCGTTTCAATATGCGGGTCTATCCTTGGTGGGACCTTCGAGTTCCTCTCGGATAGGGTCGCATATTGGGCGTGACAAGTTGGTATCAGAGCCTCGACCGACCTTAGGAGCCCCCCTTGATTGATTGTATAGTTTGGCCGTTGTTGAGTCTAGAAGAAAACTGTTTTTCGGAGTCTAGTTATATCGGAGAGTAGGAATTCTTTTTACTCCTCAGCCCCTTCGTCGCTCTGGTGAGGAATCTTGACGTAGGTGTTTCGACTTACTTCTCTTCCCCTTCAATTTTTCTTTAGGATCACGCGGATAGTTTTCATTCGTTGTCCATCCTCTTTTCAATCCGGCGCATTTTTTCTTCGAGTGGTTTCGCTCCTCGCCATCTTTTGCAAGATCAGTCCTCAGTGCTTTCTCAACCGACGTTGTTTCCCCATCAGAAGTTGTCCTTGTCTTTCCCACCCGCCCACCCTTCTTCTTCTTTGAGCCGGAGTCCGTGATCGAGTATCCATCCTACTCGTGTGAAGCCTTTGCATTCTTTCCTCAAGTATTTAAACTCTTCAAGCTATTCGTCGGTTCTCCCTTTCAAGTTGCCTTTGTTTCCCGCCCTCCCACCCTCTTTTTCCCGGAGCTTGAGTCTCTTTCGAGCATCAATTTCATTCGTGTGGAGTATCTTCAGTCTTTCCTCAGTTGTCTCAACCGGTGAATTCTCGCCTAGTTAATCATTGTTCGTCTCATTTCCTTTTCTGGTGGATTCAATTCCAATTTTCGGTAGTGATTATATTCTTTCCTCGGCTCAAATGTTTCCCGTTGCTCGTTCCCCTCTCGTCATTTAATCGTTCTGGAGTGATGAAGACATCTCAGGAGATTCGTCTGTGTTCGAATTAATCCGAGGTTATCACCTCATTCAAATATTTCAATTGTTCCGGTGCATCATCTATCTCTGCAACAATATTTTTCAACGGTGTTTCTTTTTAGTGGGCCCTAACCCACAGGTCTTTTCCCCGGATCTTACCTGACTCTTCTGTCGTGGAATTGTCACGGCAGATGTCCTCGTGCAAGGACTCAGTCGTGGAGCCATCGCAACTAGGAAGCTTAAAGGGGTTAAACGGGACAAAGGACACGAGGATTATACTGGTTCGGCCCCTTACGGTGAAGGTAAAAGCCTACTCCAGTTGAGGTGGAATTACTTAGGGTTTCGATGACCAGGGAGCTTAACCGCTATGCCTGGCTATCGATCTGATGTTGCCTGTCCTGAACCGCCGCCGGGTCGTCTCCTTATATAGAGAGGTTGACGCCCAGCGGCTCTCAGAGTCCCAGCCGGCTTATAACAGCATCCGGCTCGGACTCTTAACTATTCTTGCCTTACACTACAAGTCTTGCCATAACGGCGGTTTATCACTACGGGCCTTAAGCCGCCTCCGGGTCTTAAACCCATTACTGAACCGCCATCCTCAAACTTGGTACTGGGCTTCACGTGATGATCATTATGACATAACCCGGCCCCTCCTGGGCGGGTGACTCGAATGGTTATATCCTCAACATTAGGCCCCGGATTGATTTGAACCGGTTCATGTCAATCTTCAATACCTTTTAAAAGAAAATCTTCCGGCTTCTGCTTGTGCGAAGGTTATAACCCGCCGTGACGTCATCTTCTGGATTCTTGGTAACCCGCCATGACGTCATCTTCCATTAAATTCATTTTTTATTCTGCCATATCCCAACGGATCTTATCTTAATGACCATCCTGAGAATCGAGGCGTTTCTGCGGCAAGATAATCATGTCTTCAGCCTCCTCGTTTCTCGCGCCCATTTACCAGCCGTCCCTTATAAATAGGCCCGGTCCATAAACCTTTCGCCACTCTTCTCGATCCATCGTCTTCCTCCTCTGACGCACCAGAGCTCGAGCTCCGCCGCCGCCGCCGCGCCCCTCGTCTTCCTCAACCTCGGCCGCTGCATCATCCTGAATCGGTCCAGAGAAACGGCGGCGACCTCCGCTGCTCATTGGCACCAGTAAGTCCTTGCTACTTCGTACAGTAGATTCGCATTAGGGTTCCATGATTCTTCCCTGTTCTTCGTAGTTTCATCTCGATTTCTTCATAGTCCCTCCACCGAGGCTCCTTTTGATCCGAAAATGGTACAGACTCCCTGCGGTAGTAGTTTCTCACCCATTTTTATGCTAGTAGATCCCTTTTGCCCGAAAAAAGACCTCATTTAGAGTTTATGAACTCCTCTGTATCAGTTTTTTAGGTCTAGAAATTTTTCCTTTCTGGACGATCGTTTGATCCAAAGTAATCTCTGCAATCTGTGAAACTTGTTTGTGCAACACTTAGACAAAAACTGCATCTGTTAGCCATGGCGGCTCATATCGCCGGCTTAAAAGAGACCCTGCTTTGTAAAATCTCCGGCTCACTCACAACAGAGTTAAATAACTTAAATTACATAAGATATCCGCAGTGGCTTAGATAACCTGACACAGTTAGTCATATATCATTAGGCCCCTTCATAAACCGCCATATTGAATACTGAACTGAAATCTTCCTCCGGCTTAAATTTGAACGGGGAATTTTCTTTTGCCGTAGGCTTCCATTTTCCACAATGCCGCACAAGGCTCCCAAAGCACCCATTACATGCAACTGGGTGAGATCCAACGTTACTGATAGCACCTTAGATGACTTCGTAAAAATGGTCTACCTGCCTAAGAAGGAGGTCATGTCCTACCGAGCTCCTGACCCGTTCGAAGAGAGACCTCAACCAAAGGACGGAGAGGTTGTCATATTTGCTGACCACATGAGCCGGGGCTTTGCTCCTCCTGGCTCAAAATTCTTCAGAGATGTTCTGCACTTTTTCGATCTGCGACCTCAAGACATTGGACCCAACTCCGTGTCGAACATTTGTAACTTTCAAGTGTTCTGTGAGGTATACCTTGGAGAAGAACCCAGCCTGCTACTCTTTAGGGAGTTATTTTACCTGAACCGCCAGAATGAATGTGCCAACGGGCCTAGCTTGGAACTTGGTGGAATCTCAATCCAACGACGGAGAGATTGCTCTTTCCTTATGCTGAGCCACCAAGCCACCCGAGGACTGGAACCAGACATGGTTCTACTGTCAAGATACTTCTCCGGCTGATGAGAACCCTCTGCCCGGCTTTCGCGCCCTGCGTCTGGAGTCAAATCACCCTCTGCCAGACAAATTATCTCAAGCTGAGCGTCAACCGCTTATTCCCACCATCAACAAAATCAAAGCTCTTCTGGGAAACGGCCTAAACGGCATTGATCTAGTCCGGGTCTGGATTGCTTGGCGGGTGATTCCTCTAAGCCGCCGCCCCGGCTTAATGTGTGATTACACGGGCCGGAAGGATGATTCTCTTCGGCACAACCCTGACAACTTACCTGAGGACATCGTTGATGACATGACCAAGTCTCTTCTGAACGAGAGCTTAGCAGATTGCGGGAGGACAGGCCTAAGCCCGTTGTGCAAGGCTAACCCGGCCCCGGCGGTAAGCTATTGACCTGAACACCTTACTTTCCATTTTAACAATTTTCGTCTTAACTTCAAGAAACATTTGTTGTATTTTTCAGGCTAATGATAAGTTTTGGAAGGTCAGGTATGACCATGAAGCTGCTAAAAAAGCCAGGAAGGTTAAAAAAGCCGCCAGGAGAGCCGCTCCCCGCAAGAAGGGGAGTAAGCCTAGCGCCTCAGATCTGCTTCACCTGGAAGACACCTCTGAGTCAGAGGTAGCCCTTGATTCTTTAGGCTCCTTTTTAACCATCTTATTGACACTGATTATCTGCAGGAGGATACCGGAGCGAGTAACCCGGTGATTGAAGAGGTAACTATACTTTCCTCCGACTCGGAGCCCTTGCCAAGACTGAAAGTCCGAAGAGTAACCTGGAAAGTAAGATTTTCACATCCTTTAGCTTATCAAGATCCTCAATTTCTTTTGAAGCGACAGATTCATGAGAGTCGGAGGCAGACCCGGACCAGCAAGGATGCAGACCTCTCCTCCGGCTTACCCGAAGCATCAAGGAAGCGCCGGACCAAGGTTATCTCTGACTTATATCCTTTTCATCCTTTGGCGGGCGTCACTCGTCAACCACTCAATTCTTCTGATTCAAACTATCAGGGAACTTCACCTTCCTCTGGCGACTCCATGCAATCTAACTTGCCGGCCTTCAAAACCGCACCCGGGTAATGATAGCTAGCTTCTTTTGTGCTTATCTTACTCATGTTTTTGCACTAACCCTTTGACTTTCAGTATACAAGTAAAGCCCAGCAAGAGGGTGAAGAAAAGTAAGCCGACCAAAGATCCCCAGCCCCTGAACCGCCATCTGCACCAGCTCCGGAAACCACCACTGCCCCATCTGATGAGCAAGCTATGGAGGGTTCTGATAACCCGGAGATCCCCAGCCCGGCTCATCCAGATGACCCGGACGTGGTGATTACCCGGACCGAATTTGTTGAACCGAGAAGACCCACCGTGCTGGCTAGGTGCTCTGCCAAGGAGGAACTTCTGGAACGCCGCAGAGCCAGGCTGGTCATTACTAACTATGCCAATCTGAGCATTGAAGATATTGTCACTGGCTATATTGGCCAAGTGCACAACAGCCGGGACCTGGAGATTGACATGGTGAAGCAAATACAGCAAAAATCTGAGGTACGACTCCCTTGCTTACTCCATAGTCATCCTTACCATGCCAGCCCCCAAATCTATTACTTATGATGGAATATGTTGTAGATTTAATACCGGCTTAATAATTACTGCAAGAAGACCGGCTTCCCTGGTGACACTCACGGGCCGGATTAAACATCATAGTTTAACCGGTCTTTACCTTAGGTTAATCAAGTAGTTGAGCAACTTTACACATTAGCCCCCAAGTGCCGAGTACCTTTGCCTGCAAAGTGCTGGGGACTTACTTTCATGAACCGGCACTGTAGATAGAGCCTTTCAGCATACATTAGTCCCCAAGTGCCAAGTGTTTTTGCTTGCAAAATGCTTGGGACTTAATATTGCATTATAATCACCTTAACTGTAACCCGGAATTTGTACAGGCCGCCTGTAAGAAATTTGAATCGGAAATCTCTGATCTGAAGAGCTGCCAGAAGACCCAGGAAAGTGAAACCCAAAAAGCCAACTCCAAATTTGAACTCAGTGTATCCGCACAAGAGAAACTGAAGAAAAAATTTGAAGCAAAAAAGAAAGCCTGGGCAGATGAAAAAGCTGCTTTGCTCAGCCGGGCCGAACAAGCGGAGGCCACTCTTACTGAAAGAACCACCGAGCTCTCCGGCTTAAAACGCCATGTCTCTCAGATGGTCTCCGCAATCTTTGGTAAATTTCTAACCAGTTTACATCGTTTAGTTCCCATAAACATCTCAATTGCCAACAACTCACTTGACTTGGTAATGCAGGTCCCAGGAGTTCCAATCTCAACCAGAGCGTGCTGACCAAGCTGAAGGCGGTTTACACCTTGGTGGAGCAACTTTACACCGGGTCACAGCGTGCTTTAGCCGTTGTGGCTCTGTCCAATGAAGTTCCCACTCACCTGGCAGAAGTACTCAGGCGGCTTGCCATACTTCCTCAGCGCTTCCAAGAGCTGAGACGGGCTTCTGCAAGAGCCGGAGCCATAGCCGCTCTGAGCCGTGCCAAGGCGTTTCTACCGGAGCTAGACCCGGCCGACATCGCCCTTGGGTATCCCAGCTTGAAGGAAGACGGCACCCCCTTTGAACAGAAGGACTTCGCCGCCTGTGTGAAGAGCGTACGCCCTGTGGCCACTTTGATTGGCAATGACACAGATCTTTCCAAATATCAGCCGGGCTATGACGCGGAGAATCAGAGAATTCCAACACCACGCTATGAGGCAGTCAGCCTGATTCCGCCAACTCGTAAGCATACCTTCGCCCCTGAAGTTGACCCGGCCGGGTTAATTGATGATGAGGCTCAATTTGAAGCTTTGAGCGGCATTGACTGGAAATCATCAACCTTCCAGGTCATGGAAACAGCCGGAGGAGCGGAGAGGGATGAGCCGGAAGCTTCAACCCAACAGGCACTTTAATTTCTTAGGCGGCTCATGGTTATGCCTCAAAACAATGCCTCACCTTTTGGACTCGGGGAGTCGTGTAATAGAGTAGATCGAACACTTAATTTTGTCGTGCCATCGTGCACGTGTGCAGCACTTAACTCTGTTTAAGCTGCGCTGTTATATCCCTCCGGGTTACGTTTGATCCTCTGCTTTCCTTAAGTTTAAAGAGCTGTCTGTAATTCCTCTGCATAGAAAACAAATCGCAAGTCCCTAGGCGGCTTACCGCATGGAGAGTCATATATTTTACATATAACCCGGAATATGAATCAAAGTCATAATAAACTGGCTCACAATTATATCTTAGAGATAACCATAACAGCATACCTGCGAGCTTTCAAGTGAACTTCTGGTTTATGTAACCCGAATAAGGAGGTTGAGAACTCAACTCCGGTTTACCAGCACCCATAATGCTTATTGTGTGCTATCAACATTATCAATCAAGGTTAAACCGGTGGAATAAGAACCAACCTTGAACACCTTTGATATGATTAAAAGAACTTGTTGCAAACCAAGAGATCAGAAACTTAAGGGCTTCTGATTCCAATACGACCAGAGAACCGTCCCAAAGGGGTTAAGCTAAGATTCGAATGCGATCATATAGCCCCCAGTGGCTTTGGCGCTGCCTATCAAGAGGGTACCGACAGCTATGTTCTCTTTGGTTCGAATACGACCTATGTTTGAACAGGAAGCCCCCAAATGACCTTGAAATTTGTTTAACGACGCTGATTCAAATACGATCCACGTCGGCTCCCAAAGGGGGTTGAGCTATGATTCAAATATGATAAAAAAAAAACTCCCCAATGAGCTCGGCAATATGCCAATCAAATGGGTATCGACAGCTCTGTTCTCTTTGGTTCGAATACGACCTATGTTTGAACAGGAAGCCCCCAAGTGATCATGTTTTTAACGGCGAGATTCGAATACGATCATAAGCCGGATCAACCTCCAAGTGACCATGTAATGTTACAATGAAAATAACAACGATACATTTACCTTGGGAGGAAAAAAGGACAGAGGTCCTGCTTTTTTATTTATCACAATATATACATTGCTATAGAAATATGTACATTATGAGAGCCGGTGGCTCAAGAGTAAGGCCGAAGCTGAGCTATGTTCCACGGCCGGCGGGTCTCCTCCTCCGACTTACGTGAATCTCTATGCTCTCGAACATCGATAAGGTAGTATGACCCGTTGTGCAAGTTCTTGCTGACCACAAAGGGCCCTTCCCAAGGTGGGGATAACTTGTGCGCATCTGTTTGATCCTGGATGAGCCGGAGCACCAAATCACCTTCCTGAAAGACCCGGGACTTAACTCGGCGGCTGTGATAGCGGCGCAGGTCTTGTTGGTAAATCGCCGAACGAGCTGCTGCTATGTCACGTTGTTCATCCAACAAGTCAAGAGCTTCTTGACGCGCCTGCTCATTGTCTGCCTCGACATAAGCCGCCACTCGAGGCGAGTCATGACGGATGTCGCTAGGGAGGACCGCCTCAGCTCCGTAAACCATGAAGAAAGGTGTGTAACCCGTAGACCAGTTAGGAGTAGTATTGATGCTCCATAACACGGAAGGTAACTCCTCCACCCAACAACCCAGCGTCCGTTGCAAAGGGACCAAAAGCCGGGGCTTGATGCCCTTCAAGATCTTCTGATTGGCTCTCTCAGCCTGACCATTGGATTGAGGGTGAGCCACTAATGAAACATCGAGCCGAATATGCTCTCGTTGACAAAATTCCTCCATGGCGCCTTTAGACAGATTGGTGCCATTGTCAGTTATAATGCCGTGTGGAAAACCAAAGCAAAATATCACCCTTTTCATGAACTGAACCGCTGTGGCCGCGCCACACTTACTAACTGGCTCTGCCTCAACCCACTTTGTGAACTTGTCGACCGCCACCAGGAGGTGGGTCTTCTTATCCTTGGACCTTTTAAAAGGCCCAACCATATCAAGCCCCCAGACCGCAAATGGCCAAGTGATTGGAATCATCCTCAACTCTTGAGCCGGCACATGAGCCCATCGTGAGAACCTCTGACAACTGTCACATTTACTGACCAAGTCCTCTGCATCAGCATGAGCCGTCAGCCAATAAAAACCATGACGAAAAGCCTTGGCCACAAGGGATTTTGAGCCGGCATGATGGCCGCAATCCCCCTCATGAATCTCACGTAAAATTTCTTGACCTTCCTCAGGGGAAACACAACGCTGGAAAGTTCCAGTGACACTGCAACGATGCAGCTCGCCATTGATAATTGTCATTGACTTAGACCGCCGGGTTATTTGTCTGGCCAAAGTTTCATCCTCAGGCAATTCTCCCCGGGTCATGTAAGCCAAGTATGGTACTGTCCAATCTGGGATAACGTGGAGAGCCGCCACCAACTGTGTTTCCGGGTCAGGAACAGCCAAGTCTTCCTCTGTAGGCAACTTAACAGAAGTGTTGAGGATATAGACCTTAGAGTCACCCGCCAGGAGGGGCCGGGTTACTCATAATGGTCATTGCCAGAAGCCCGGCGCTAAGCTCGAAGACGGTGGGCCAAAGATGGGCTTAAGACCCGGATATGGCTTAAGGCCCGTAGTTACAATCATTATTATGGTAGAACTTGTAGTGTAAGGCAAGAATAGTTGAGAGTCCGAGCCGGACACTCTTATGAGCCGGCCGGGACTCTGAGAGTTGCTGGGCGTCAGCCTCCCTATATAAAGGGACGACCTGGCGGCGGTTTAGGGACAAGAAAGATCTGACCGAGAGCCAGGCATAGCAGTTAAGCTCCCTGGTCATCGAAACCCTAATCAATACCACCTCAACTGGACGTAGGCTTTTACCTTCACCGTAAGGGGCCGAACCAGTATAAACCCTCGTGTTCCTTGTCCCGTTAACCCCTTCAAGCTTCCTAGCGGCGATGGCTCCACGACTAAGTCCTAGCTTGAGGACATCTGCCGTGACAATTCCACGACAGTTGGCGCCCACCGTGGGGCCACCGCATGGTGGATTTGAGTTCTTGAAGGGCAGCTTCGAAGGGCTCAAGGGATACGTTGTGGGCCGGATGACCAAGAGTCGTTGCGGCAAGCTCTACATCGACGATGCAAACTGGGGCCCCTACGCCGGCTCAATTGAGTACGGGTACCGGGTCCCCTTCGGCGGAATTCATGTTTTCATTGGCAAGATTGGTGAGCCGGGCCCTGAGCCGGATCTCTGCGCCGATCTCATCGAGACGGCTCAGCGCGCACGACCCGCCCGGGCCCGGCCTGCCTTAAAGCATGCTTTTGTGGGATGTATCCATGGAGGGCTCTCTGATCGATCTGGATCTGGTGATGAGACGGCCGCCGGCTCTGATGGCGAGTCGTCCATAGATGAGTCAAACTCGTTGTATCAACTTCAAGATGGCAGGCTCATGGGTTGTTCCGATGGTGATAGTATTCCGGACCCGTTTGAGCCGCCAAGTCAGGTTGGAGTCTTTATGGCCGGTGCACAGCCTGTTCAGAACCCTGCTGCTGGAGCGGGAAACCCGGTGCCCTCGCCGGCTCAGGTGCTGATGGATCTCACGGACAAGATGACGGCCCTGTTAACTGCCACGGTTGACCCGACGGATCAAGCTCAGCATGATGCGGAGGTGGCGCAATTAAAGTTAGATCTAGTGAAAGCTAAGGAGGACCTGGCAGCGGAAGGGATCAGGATGGCTGCGGAGAGGGCGGCTCTCGACGCCCAAACACAATTGATCTAGGCGCAGTCTTTCCGGCTCACGATGGATCAGAACACGTCCAATGAGGTCATTAGAAGGAGGCATCAGAAGGCCCAATCTCGGCTCCCTCCGGTTTACGATCCACGAAACCTCTTCAACACACCAGGTGCAGGGTCTAGTAACCCGCCAGGGGTCATAGTGCCCGGGTCTGGGACCCCTATTCAGCCACAAGTGATGGGGCCTCCCCAGGTGCCCCCTGCCCCGCCTCAGTACGTGCCAATACCACCGGGTCATTATGCCAACCCGCTGGAGAACATGGTCGCCGCGGCAGCACGGCTGGCGGCTCTCCCAATTGACGGCGACTCTCCGACGGCTATTGAAACCCGCCGGGTCAGGGAACTCCTTCAGACAGCACTGGCGCAACAAGAGGCGTACTCCTACAGCCGGGACAGGATCCACTCGACCCCTCGTCCAGGCCGGAGCCCGAGTTACAGCAGACACATGGTCTCAGCGACCGGCTCAAGTAACGTCCGACGCCATGACCCGCCCCCTGGCCATGGCCCGGCTCATAACGGAGCCTTTCACGCAGCAAACCAAGACAGAGTGCGGCAAGAGGCGGAGCAGGTGCCTCAGTTGACGGCTTACCAGACTCCCCCGGCTTACCCGACGACGTCTGTCGACGTGGGTATCCCTAACAGGACTGGGGGTGTCCCTTGTTTAGTACCAGCTATCCGCAATGAACGTCTACCCAAGGACTTCAAAGGCCCTAGGAAGGTGCCTAATTACACGGCTGACTTACAGCCCGCAGCCTGGATCGAGAGTTACGAGATGGCCATGGAACTGCTGGAGGTCAGTGAGGCGGCAATGGCCAAGTACTTCACCATGATGTTAGATGGGACTGCCCGCACTTGGTTGAAAGGGCTACCACCAAATTCCATCGGGTCTTGGGCTGAGCTGAAAGCCCGGTTCATCCAAAACTTCAAGGATACCTGTAGGCAGTCTATGTCAATTGTGGATTTGACTAACTGTAAGCAGCAGGAGGGTGAATCCACGACACATTGGGTTCGCCGGGTCAAGGAGATCATACATTCATCAGATAAGATGGATGCCGGCTCTGCAGTCTTAATGTTGGAGCAGAATTGTCGTTTCGTGCCCCTGAAGATGAAACTCGTGCGGCTTAAGCGCGACTGCAATGATATGGGTACACTGATGGCGGCTCTTGTCAAGTACGCTGATTCTGATGGTACCAAAGACCCCGCTTCAGATGATGAAAGGACAGGGAAGGGAAAGAAGAATGGCAATGGCAAGGGTCCTCAGCATAACCCGGGGAATCAAGGATGTGGGAAGCTCAAGGCCGATGGCAGCCTAGAGTTTGTAGCCAATGCCAGCTCACAGGGTAATAACCAGCGACGCAAGGGAAGGCCCCCTCCCCGAGCCGGCGGGTCAGGCCCGACGCTGGAGCAGCTGTTGAATGAGCCTTGTCCAAGGCATGGCTCTAGAGAGAAGCCAGCTACCCATCTATGGAAGGATTGTGCAATCATGAAGGCCTTTAAAAATTACAATGGCCCGGGCGGCGGCTCAGGCGCCGGCGGTTTTCATGGCCCGGGCGGCGGCTCAAATTCTAATCCTCAGAACGGTCAAGGGGGCTTTAATCAACAGTCTGGCCAGGGTCATCAACAGCAGCAGGGGGGTTATCAGACCAATCCAAAGCAGCTTAGCGGTGGACAGTATCATGTGTTTACCACCAGTCTATGTAAGCGAGATCAGAAGCTTCATAAGAGGGCTGTGAATGCTGTTGAGCCGGCGGTTCCACGCTACTTGCGGTGGTCTGAGCAGCCTATAGTGTGGAGTAGGGAGGATCATCCTCCCCGGGTGGATAATCCGGGTCACTTGGCCTTGGTGGTGGCTCCTCAGGTGGGAGGATATAAGTTCACTAAGGTGCTCATGGATGGAGGCAGCAGCATCAACATACTCTATTATGAGACGTTCCGTCGTATGGGGTTGATTGATAAGAACCTCAGCCAGTCAAACACTATTTTCCACGGTGTGGTACCTGGTAAGTCGGCTTATCCAGCCGGCAAGATCGAGTTGGAAGTGGCCTTTGGAGATGAGCACAACTACAGGGTGGAAAAATTGACCTTTGAGGTGGTCAAGATAAGAAGTCCGTACCATGCCATATTTGGGCGGCCGGCTTACGCCAAGTTCATGGCACGGCCGTGTTACGTGTATTTACAGCTCAAGATGCCGGGTCATAATGGGACCATTACGGTTCATGGAAGCCGGAAGGTGGCCCTGGAGTGTGAGGAAGGCGGTGCAGCTTATGCAGAATCTGTTTGTGCAACAGAGGAGTTAAAGTTTTACAAAGACAACGTTGACCCAACAGATATGACCTCTCTGAAAAAGCCGACTACGGAGCATGAGCTGGCAATGAAATTCAAGTCAGCTGATGAGACTAAAATTGTTGATTTCGTTCCAAGAGATTCATCTCAGCAGTTTAGCATCAGTGCCAATCTGGATCCAAAATAGGAAAGCGCGCTCATCGAGTTCATCCGTGAGAATAGGGACATCTTCGCATGGAAACCTTCTGACATGCCAGGTATACCTAGAGAACTTTCTAAGCACACTCTCAATGTTGATCCGAAATTTAAGCCGGTCAGGCAGTTCCTTCGGCGGTTCAATGAGGAGAGGCGGAAAGCTATTGGTGAAGAGGTGGCCCGGCTCTTGGCGGCCGGGTTTATTGTTGAAGTCTTTCACCCAGAGTGGTTAGCTAACCCGGTCCTCGTACTCAAGAAGAACGGCACTTGGCGGATGTGTGTGGACTACACGGACTTAAACAAGGCGTGTCCGGCTGATCCTTTTGCCCTTCCCCGTATTGACCAAATTATTGATGCTACGGCAGGTTGTGCGCGCTTAAGTTTCTTGGATGCTTATTCCGGTTATCATCAAATCAAAATGGCAGTTAAGGACCAGGAGAAGACGACGTTCATCACTCCCTTTGGAGCCTTCTGCTATGTATCTATGCCCTTTGGACTCAAGTGTGCACAGGCAACTTATCAGCGTTGCGTGCAGAACTGTCTTCATAACCAGATTGGGTGCAATGTTCATGCTTATGTGGACGATATTGTGGTTAAATATATAAAGGAGGAAACCCTGATAGATGATTTGAGGGAAACCTTTGATAATCTCCGGGTTTACAAGATGATGCTTAACCCGGCCAAGTGTGTTTTTGGTGTTCCTGCAGGCAAACTCTTGGGTTTCTTGGTTTCTGACAGAGGCATTAAAGCTAACCCGGAGAAGATCAAGGCCATCACCTCCCTGGCTAAGCCGGCGTGTATAATGATGTTCAGCGCTTGGCTGGTCGCATCGCTGCTTTAAGCCGGTTTATAAGCCGTTTGGGTGAGAAGGCCATGCCATTATATCAGTTGATGAAGAAAACTGATAACTTTGTCTGGAATGGTGCAGCTGATACTGCCTTTGAGGATTTGAAGAAGCAGCTGGCAGAGCCCCCAGTCCTTGCTGCTTCGGTTGATAAGGAGCCCTTATTACTATATGTGGCGGCGAACACACGAGCTGTCAGTGTGGCTGTGGTGGTGGAGCGCAAGGAAGAGGGTAAGGAGCATCCGGTTTAGCGGCCGGTTTATTATGTCAGCGAAGTTCTCATCGAGTCCAAACAGCGGTATCCACATTGGCAGAAGCTTGTTTATGGTGTGTTCATGGCGAGCCGGAAGCTTAAGCATTATTTCCAGGGTCATCCCATCACTGTGGTTAGTTCGGCTCCTCTTGGTGATATCATTCAAAACAGAGAGGCCACAGGAAGAGTAGCTAAGTGGGCCATAGAGCTCGGACCTCATGGTCTCAAATACGTGCCACGCACTGCTGTTAAATCTCAGGCCTTGGTGGATTTCATCAATGATTGGACAGAGTCACAAGTGCTTGAGCAAAAGCCGGATAACACATATTGGACTATTCACTTTGATGGGTCCAGGCAGTTGGAGGGCTCGGGGGCTGGAGTTGTATTGGCTTCCCCTAAGGGTGATAAGTTCCATTATGTGCTACAATTGATGTTTCCTTGTACCAACAACGTAGCTGAGTACGAGGCCTTGCTCCACGGTCTTCGAATGGCTAAGGAGATGAGCTTGAGCCGGGTAAGGTGTTTCGGTGACTCAGACTTGGTGGCTCAACAAGTATCAGGCAAGTGGGACTCTAAGGACCCTCTCATGGCGGCTTATCGCCGCGAAGTTAATGCCATTGCTGGGCACTTTCAGGGCTACCAAGTAGAGCACATTGATCACAGGAAGAACGAGGCGGCTGATGCCCTAAGCCGGCTGGGCTCTCAGCGAAAGCCGTTGCTACTTTCCTGGATGTCCTGTATAACCCATCTGTTAAGTTGCCTACAGAGGAAGACTTGGCTGTCCCTGACCCGGAGGCACGACTGGTGGCGGCTCTCCACATCATACCGGACTGGACAATGCCCTATCTGGCTTACATGACCCGGGAGAGTTGCCTGAGGATGAAACTTTGGCCAGACAAATAACCCGGCGGGCTAAGTCAATGATTGTTATCAATGGCGAGTTGCATCACCGCAGTGTTACGGGAGCATTCCAGCGTTGTGTCTCCCCTGAGGAAGGTCAAGAGATCTTGCGTGAGATTCATGAAGGGGATTGTGGCCATCACGCCGGCTCAAAATCTCTTGTGGCCAAGGCTTTTCGTCATGGTTTTTATTGGCTGACGGCTCATGCTGATGCGGAGGACTTGGTCAGTAAATGTGATGGTTGCCAAAGGTTCTCACGACGGGCTCATGTGCCAGCTCAGGAGCTGAGGATGATCCCAATTACTTGGCCCTTTGCGGTCTGGGGGCTTGATATGGTTGGGCCTTTTAAAAGGTCCAAGGATAAGAAGACCCACCTCTTGGTGGCAGTTGACAAATTTACCAAGTGGGTTGAAGCGGAGCTAGTTAGCAAGTGTGATGCAGCCACGACGGTTCAATTTATGAAAAAGGTGATTTTTTGCTTTGGCTTTCCGCACAGCATTATAACTGACAATGGCACCAATCTATCCAAAGGCGCCATGGAAGAGTTTTGTCAACGAGAGCATATCCAACTTGATGTTTCCTCGGTGGCTCATCCTCAATCCAATGGTCAAGCTGAGAGAGCTAATCAGGAGATTCTGAAGGGCATCAAGCCCCGGCTTTTGGTCCCTTTGCAATGGACGCCGGGTTGTTGGGTGGAGGAGTTGCCCTCCATGTTATGGAGCATCAACACTACTCCTAACAGGTCTACAGGTTTTACGCCTTTCTTCATGGTTTATGGGGCAGAAGTAGTCCTCCCCAGTGACATCCGTCATGACTCGCCTCGAGTGGCGGCTTATGTTGAGGCGGATAATGAGCAGGCGCGCCAAGATGCTCTCGACTTGTTGGACGAACAGCGGGATGTGGCAGCAGCTCGCTCAGCGATTTACCAACAAGACCTGCGCCGTTATCATAGTCGCCGGGTTAAATCCCGGGTCTTCCAGGAAGGCGATCTCGTGCTCCGGCTCATCCAAGATCAAACAGATGCGCACAAGCTATCCCCGCCTTGGGAAGGGCCCTTTGTGGTCAGCAAGAATTTGCACAACGGGTCATATTACCTCATTGACATTCGGGAGCACAAAGATTCACGTAAGTCGGAGGAAGAGACCCGTCAGCCATGGAACATAGCTCAGCTTCGGCCTTACTACACTTGAGCCACCGGCTCTCATAATGTACATATTTCTCTCAGCCATGTATATATTATGATAAGCAATAAAGCAGGACCTCTGTCCTTTTTTCTCCTCCAAATGTGCACATGTTGTTTTCATTGCAAGATTACATGATAACTCGAAGGAGGATCCGGCTTATGATCGTATTCGAATCTAGCCGTCGGTAATAAGGTCACTTGGGGGCTTCCTGTTCAAACATGGGTCGTATTCGAACCAAAGAGAACATAGCTGTCGATACCCATTTGATTGGCAAAGTGCCGAGCTCATTGGGGAGTTTTCTTTGATCATATTTGAATCTTAGTTTAACCCCTTTGGGAGCCGACGTGGATCGTATTCGAATCAGCATCGTTAAACAAATCTTAAAATCACTTGGGGGCTTCCTGTTCAAACATGGGTCGTATTCGAACCAAAGAGAACATAGCTGTCGGTACCCTCTTGATTGGCATCGCCACACCCACTGGGGGCTATATGATCGCATTCGAATCTTAGCATAACCCCTTTGGGACGGGTCTCTGGTCATATTCGAACTGGAAGCCCCTAAGTTTTTCTGACTTGTCACAAGTTCTTCTGATTATGTCAAGTATGCACGGCCGGGTCGCACTTTGCCGGCTTAACTTTGATTTGCAGTACTAGTCGAACACAATTGGCGTTAGTAAGACTGGTAAACCGGAATTGAGGTACCAACCTCATAGCCCGGGTTATCTAAGCCGACAGTGTACTTGCAGGCTGGTAAGTGTGTTGTTACGATTATATCAAGGACATCATTGAGGGCCAGTCTTTGGTGAATCATATTCCGGGTTATAGGCATAAGACTATGATTCTCCATGCGGTAAGCCGCCTCGAGACTTGTGATTTGTATTTTCTTGCAGGGTAGTTAAAGACAACTATTTCAGCTTAAGGAATATGACTGATCAACTGTAACCCGGAGACATATAAGGAAGCAACTTTCATAAGGATTCAGCATTCAACACGTGCACGATGGCACAACACAGTTAAAGTGTTGACCCTATTCTGTTACAAGACTCGTTGAGTCCAAAAGGGTGAAGCATTGTTTCACATAAATCGTCTAGAGAGTTAAGACGCTTGCTGGGTTGAAGTCTCCGGCTCATCCCTCTCTTCTCCTCCGGCTGTTCCCAAGGTCTGGAAAGTCGACGACTTCCAGTCGATGCTGCTCAGAGCTTCGAATTGAGCTTCCACGTCAATTAACCCCACCGGGTCAATCTCCGGGGCGAAGGTCTGCTTGCGAGTCGGCGGGATTAAGCTGAGGGCCTCATAGCGCGGAGTGGGGATCCTCCGATTCTCTGCATCGTAACCCGGCTGATACTTAGTCTGATCTGTATCATTGCCAATCAGAGTGGCCACCGGGCGTACGATCTTCACGCAAGCTGCGAAGTCCTTCTGGTCGAAGGCGGTGCCGTCTTCCTTCAAACTGGGGTAGCCCAGAGCGATGTCCGCCGGGTCTAGCTCTGGAAGGAACGCCTTAGCCCGGCTTAGAGCCGCTATGGCTCCGGCTCTTGCAGAGGCCCGTCGCAGCTCTTGGATGCATTGAGGAAGAATGGCGAGCCGGCGAAGAACCTCAGCCAGGTGAGTCGGCACCTCGTTGGATAGGGCCACCACAGCCAGAGCACGCTGTGACCCGGTGTAGAGTTGCTCCACCTGGGTGTACACGGCTTTCAGCTTGGTTACCACGCTTTGGTTGAGGTTGGCGCTTCTGGGACCTGTTTAACAGAATAAGATAAGCCGCCGACAAGGATGAGTTATGAGATATACAGATTCTAAACTTGATGAAAGCTGGTGAGATGACTTACCGAAGATTGCGGCAACCATCTGGGACACTTGGCGCTTTAAGCCGGAGAGTTCGGCGGTCTTCTCTGAGAGAGCCTTCTCTGCCTGTTCGGCCCGGCTCACCAGAGTGGCCTTCTCTTCGGCCCAGGCTCTCCGTTCAGCATCAAAGTCTGTCTTCAGCTTTTCTTGCGCAGCAATGCTGGACACAAATTTGGCGTTTGCTTTCCGGGTCTCCGTCTCTTGCGTCTTCAGACGGGTCTTGAGATCAGCGATGTCAGCTTCAAACTTCTTGCCAGCAGCCTGCATAATTTCCGGGTTATAGCATGAACAGTTACTATGCAAATTTAAAAGTCCCAAGCGTTTTCCAAGCAAAGACACTTGGCACTTGGGGGCTAATGCGTATCGAACGTTCCTATCTACAAATTTCCGGTTCATGGAAGTAAGCCGGAACTTAAGTCTACAACATATTCAATCATAAGTTGTCGACTTGGGGGCTAGCATGGTAAAGGTAACTATGCAGTAAGTAAGAAGACAGAAGAGTGATACCTTAGACTTCTGCTGAATCTGGTTCACCATGGCGATCTCTAAGTCCCGGCTCTTGTGCACTTGGTTGATATAGCCGGAGATGGCCTCTCCGATGCTCAGATTGGCATAGTCGGTGAGGTCCAGATTGGCCTGGTGGCGCCCTAACAACTCCTCCTTAGCGGAGCACTTGGCCAGCGCAGTAGGTCTCCCCGGCTCAACATATTCCGTCCGGGTGATTACTACATCCGGGTCATCTGCTGGTTGAGCCGAGCTGGAGGCCTCCGGGTTAGCAGAAGCTTCTGCTATGGGCTTGTTGGTTGGAGCAGCGGCCTCAGGAGCAGAGGCAGCTGGCGGTTCTTGAGCGGCTATCTCCGGCTCAAGCAAGTCCGGCTCATCGGTTGGCTTGTTCTTCTTCGCCCTTTTGTTGAGTTTTGCTTGGGCACTGACAAGACAAAAAGGTCAAGCACAAAAGTGTAAGTAAAGACAAAATACAACATGAGGTGATCATCATTACCCGGGCACGGTCTTGAAAGCCGGAAGATTCGACTGCATAGAGTCGCCAGAAGAGGGGGAAGTTTCCTGATAATTTGAATCAGAAGAGTTGAGCGGTTGACGTATAACACCTGCCAAAGGATGAAAAGGGTACAACTTTGAGATCACCTCGGTCCGGCGTTTCTTCGATGCGTCAGGTAACCCAGAGGAGAGGTCAGTGTCTTTGTTGGTCCGGGTGTGCCGCCGGCTTTCATGAACCTGTCGCTTCAAAATAAATTGAGGATCTTGATAAGCTAAAGGATGTGAAAAGCTTACTTTCCGGGTTACCCTTCGGACTTTCAGCCTTGGCAAGGGCTCCGAGTCGGAGGAAAGTGACATTACCTCTTCAACCACCGGGTTACTTGCGCCGGTGTCATCCTGTTGGTGAACAGTATTGGTAAGGTGGACAGAAATAAATAGCAGATATAACAAGAGCTTACAGGTTCAGGGGTTACCTCTGACTCGGAGCTGTCGCTTAATTGCATCAGCTCTGAAGCAGTAGGCCTACTTCCCTTCTTGCGGGGAGCGGCTTTCTTCGCCTTCCTGGCCTTCTTGGCCGCCTCGTGGTCATATTTGACCTTCCAAAATTTGTCATCAGCCTGAAAAATACAATGATGATTTCTTAAAGATTCAGATGAAGGTTATCTGCAGACGGAGATAAAATGTTCAAATCAGCGGCTTACTGCTGGGGCTGGGTTGATCTTGCAGAAGGGGGCTAACCCGGTCCTCCCGCAGTCTGCCAAGCTCTCGTTCAAAAGAGCCTTGGTCATGTCCTCAGCAACATCTTCAGGAAGATCGTTGCGACTGTGTCTCTGGGGGTCATCCTTTCGGCCCGTCTATTCGCACATTAAGCCGGGGCGGCGGCTCAATGGGATCACCCGCCACGAGATCCAGACCCGGACCAGATCGATTCCGTTGAGACCATTGCCCAGGAGAGCCTTGATCTTGTTTATGGTGGGGAGCAGAGGTTGGCGCTCCGCCTGAGTCAACTTGTCAGACAGAGGGTGAGTTGGTTCCAGACGTGAAGGGCGAAAGCCGGGCAGCGGGCTCTCGTCAGCCGGCGACGTGTCTTGGCAATAGAACCACGTCTGGTTCCAGTCTTTTGGGTGACTCGGCGGCTCGGCGTAAGGGAAGAGGCAGTCTCTCCGTCGCTGAATGGAGATTCCGCCGAGTTCCAAACTTGGCCCGTTGGCGCACTCATTCTGGCGGTTCAGGTAGAAGAGCTCTCTGAAGAGCAGCAGGCTGGGCTCTTCTCCAAGATAAACCTCGCAGAACACTTGGAAATTGCATATGTTGGACACCGAGTTGGGTCCTATATCTTGTGGCCGCAGGTCAAAGAAGTTCAGCACGTCTCTAAAAAACTTTGAGCCGGGCGGTGCGAAGCCCCGGCTCATGTGATCCGCAAAAATGACCACCTCCCCGTCCCTTGGCTGTGGTCTCTCCTCTGATGGGTCGGGGGCGCGGTAGGACATGATGTCCTTCTTGGGTAGGTAACCTGACTTGACAAAATCCGCTAAAGTCTCGTTGGTGACATTGGACCTCATCCAATTGCAAGTGATGGAGGCTTTAGGAGCTTTGGGAGGCATGGTGAAAGTCGACAGCCTATGATAAAAGGAAACATCCGGTTTAATTATAAGCCGGAGGAAATTTACAGTTCAATGTTAAAGTGGCGGCTTATGAAGGGGACTAATGACATATATCTAACTGCACCGGGTTATTTAAGCCGCCCGAAGTATGGAGAGTAATTCGATTGTCTACGGCCTTATCACAGATGAGCCGGAAAATTCTATGGCGCATGGTCTCTTTTGAGTCGGAAGGTTCTACGGCGCGTGGTTTCTTTAAACCGGAAATGTAAACCGCCATGACTCAATGAGTGCAGTTTTTACTAAGTGTGGTGAAAACAAGTTTCACACATTGCAGTAAATAATTTGGATCAAAATTGTCGGTCAAAAGGAAAGTTTCTAGACCTAAAAAACAGACGCAGGGGAGTTCTTGAGCTCGAACGAGGCCTTTATGCAGTAAAAAGAGGTCTACTTGCATTTGAAATGAGTACTAAACAGCCGCCGCACTGGTTCTATACTGTCCTAAGATCAAAAAGAGGCAGTAAAAAGGAAAACTACCAAGAACTCGCGGGCGGCAGTGAAGAACACGGAAGAACAAGATGAACCTACTGCAGATCAGTTCTACGGGGCAGTCAGAACTTACAGGTGCTAGTGAGTCGCGGAGGTCGCCGCCGTTTTCTCTGGACACAACAGGTTGATGCAGCGGCCGGAGTTGGTGAGGAGGAGGAGACCCGCAGCGGCGACGGCAACAGAGCTTGAGCGGAGGAACAGTGGCACGAGGAGGAAGAACGGGTGGCTGAAGGACCGACGGACCGGGCTATTTATAAGGACGAGCTCATAAGTGGGCGCGAGAAACGAGGAGACCACGACGTGGTTATCTCCCCATGAAACGCCTCGATTTTCGGGATGGCAGTAAAGATAAGATCCGTTGCGGATCTGGTGGAGTAAAAAACGGACTTAATGGAAGATGACGTCACGGCGGATTACCCGGAGTCCAGAGGATGACGTCACGCCGGGTTATGGCCTTCACACAATTATAAGCCGGAGATTTTTCTGTCGAAAGGTTGAAGATTGACATGAGTTGGCTCAAATCAATCTGGGGCCTAATGTTGAGGATATAGACCTTAGAGTCACCCGCCAGGAGGGGCCGGGTTACTCATAATGGTCATTGCCAGAAGCCCGGCGCCAAGCTTGAAGACGGTGGGCCAAAGATGGGCTAAAGACCCGGATATGGCTTAAGGCCCATAGTTACAATCATTATTATGGTAGAACTTGTAGTGTAAGGCAAGAATAGTTGAGAGTCCGAGCCGGACACTCTTATGAGCCGGCCGGGACTCTGAGAGTTGCTGGGCGTCAGCCTCCCTATATAAAGGGACGACCCGGCGGCGGTTTAGGGACAAGAAAGATCTGACCGAGAGCCAGGCATAGCAGTTAAGCTCCCTGGTCATCGAAACCCTAATCAATACCACCTCAACTGGACGTAGGCTTTTACCTTCACCGTAAGGGGCCGAACCAGTATAAACCCTCGTGTTCCTTGTCCCGTTAACCCCTTCAAGCTTCCTAGCGGCGATGGCTCCATGACTAAGTCCTAGCTTGAGGACATCTGCCGTGACAATTCCACGACAAGAAGGGTTATGCAAAATGTCCAAGAAAGTATTAGGCGGCACCGACTTTCGCTGAGAGCCCAGCCGGCTTAATGCATCAGCCGCCTCGTTCTTCCTGCGATCGATGTGCTCTACTTGGTAACCCTGAAAATGTCCAGCAATGGCATCAACTTTGCGGCGATAAGCCGCCAGGAGGGGGTCCTTGGAATCCCACTTGCCTGACACTTGTTGGGCCACTAAATCTGAGTCGCCAAAGCACCTTACCCGGCTTAAGCTCATCTCCTTAGCCATCCGGACACCATGGAGCAAGGCCTCGTACTCAGCTGCATTTTTAGTACAGGGAAACATCAACCGTAGCACATAGCAAAACTTGTCACCTCGAGGGGAAGCTAGTACAACTCCAGCCCCCGAGCCCTCCAATTGCCTGGACCCGTCGAAGTGAATAGTCCAGTATGTATTATCTGGCTTCTCTTCAGGCACCTGCAGCTCTGTCCAATCGTTGATGAAATCCACCAATGCTTGAGACTTGATAGCAGTGCGTGGCACGTATTTTAGACCATGAGGCCCAAGCTCTATAGCCCACTTAGCAACTCTTCCTGTGGCTTCTCGATTTTGGATGATATCTCCTAGGGGAGCAGAACTAACCACAGTGATAGGGTGACCCTGGAAATAATGCTTAAGCTTCCGGCTTGCCATGAACACCCCATAAACAAGCTTCTGCCAATGTGGATACCGTTGTTTGGACTCAATGAGTACTTCGCTGACGTAGTAAACCGGCCGCTGAACCGGATGCTCCTTACCCGCTTCCTTACGCTCCACCACCATAGCCACATAGACGGCTCGCGTGTTAGCGGCTACATACAGCAATAAAGGCTCCTTGTCAACAGGAGCAGCAAGGACTGGTGGCTCAGCTAGCTGTCTTTTCAAATCCTCAAAAGCAGCATTAGCAGCATCATTCCAGATAAAGTCATCTGTTTTCTTCATCATCTGGTACAGTGGCATGGCCTTTTCACCCAAACGGCTTATAAACCGACTCAAAGCAGCGATGCGACCCGCGAGACGCTGGACGTCGTTTACACACGCCGGCTTAGCCAGAGAGGTGATTGCCTTGATCTTTTCCGGGTTAGCTTCAATGCCTCTGTGAGAAACCAGAAAACCCAAGAGCTTGCCTGCGGGAACACCAAAACACACTTGGCCGGGTTAAGCATCATCTTGTAGACCCGGAGATTGTCAAAGGTCTCTCTCAGATCTTCTATCAAGGTCTCCTTCTCCCTGGATTTAAGCACGATATCATCCACATAGGCATGAACGTTGCGCCCAATCTGGTTATGAAGACAATTCAGCACGCAACGCTGGTAAGTCGCCTGTGCACTCTTGAGCCCAAAAGGCATTAGACACATAACAGAAGGCTCCAAAGGGAGTGATGAACGCCGTCTTCTCCTGGTCCTTAACTGCCATTTTGATCTGATGGTATCCAGAGTAAGCATCCAAAAAGCTTAAACGCTCACAACCCGCCGTAGCATCAATAATTTGATCAATACGGGGGAGAGCAAAAGGATCAGCTGGACAAGCTTTGTTTAAATCCGTATAGTCTACACACATCCGCCAGGTGCCGTTCTTCTTGAGCACGAGCACCGGGTTAGCTAACCATTCTGGATGAAAAACTTCAACAATAAACCCGGCCGCCAAGAGCCGGGCTACCTCCTCACCAATGGCTTTCCGCCTCTCCTCATTAAATCGCCGGAGGAATTGCCTAACCGGCTTAAATTTCGGATCAATATTAAGAGTGTGCACAGCGAGTTCTCTAGGTACACCCGGCATGTCAGAAGGTTTCCATGCAAAGATGTCCCTGTTCTCACGGATGAACTCGATGAGCGCGCCTTCCTATTTCGGATCCAGATTGGCACTGATGCTGAACTGCTGAGATGAGTCACCTGGAACAAAATCAACAAGTTTAGTCTCATCAGCTGACTTAAATTTCATTACCGGCTCATGCTCCGTGGTTGGCTTTTTCAAAGACGTCATATCTGCCGGGTCAACATTATCCTTGTAAAACTTTAATTCCTCTGTCGCACAAACAGATTCAGCGTAAGCAGCGTCACCTTCCTCACATTCCAAGGCTATCTTTCGGCTGCCATGAACCGTAATGGTCCCATTGTGACCCGACATCTTGAGCTACAAATACACGTAACACGGCCGTGCCATGAACTTGGCGTAAGCCGGCCGCCCAAATAGAGCATGGTACGGGCTTTTTATTTTAACCACCTCAAACGTCAGTTTTTCCGCTTTGTAGTTGTACTTATCTCCAAAGGCTACTTCCAGCTCGATCTTACCGACTGGGTAGGCCGACTTACCAGGCACCACCCCATGGAAAACAGTATTGGACTGGCTGAGGTTTTTATTAGTTAGTCCCATACGACGGCAGGTCTCATAATAGAGGATGTTGATGCTGCTGCCTCCGTCCAAGAGCAATTTAGTGAATTTGTATCCTCCAACCTGAGGAGCCACCACCAAGGCCAGGTGACGCGGATTATCAACCCGGGGAGGGTGATCTTCCCTACTCCACACAATAGGTTGTTCAGACCATCTCAAATAACGGGGAACCGCCGGCTCAACAGCATTCACAGCCCTCTTATGAAGCTTCTGGTCTCGCTTGCACAGACTGGTAGTAAACACATGATACTGCCCACCATTAAGTTGCTTTGGATTGGTCTGGTATCCCCCCTGCTGCTGCAGCTGATTACCCTGGCCAGACTGCTGATTAAAGCCCCCTTGAAAATTCTGAGAGTTGGAATTTGAGCCGCCGCCCGGGCCATGAAAGCCGCCAGCTCCTGAGCCGCCGCCCTGCCCATTGTTGCCATTAAAAGCGTTGGAATTTTTGAAGGCTTTCATGATTGCGCAGTCTTTCCATAGATGAGTGGCCGGCTTATCCCTAGAGCCATGCCTTGGACAGGGCTCATTCAACAACTGCTCAAGCGTCGGGCCTGACCCGCCGGCTCGGGGAGGTGGTCTCCCCTTACGTCGGTGGTTGTTACCCTGCGCATTGATGTTGGCCACAAACTCCACACTGCCATCAGCCTTACGCTTGTTACCTCCCTGGTTTGCCGGGTTATGCTGAGGGCCCTTGCCATTGCCATTCCGTTTTCCCTTCCCTGTCCTTTCATCATCCGACGCGGGATCCTTGGTACTATCAGAGTTGGCGTACTTGACCAGAGCCGCCATCAGCGTACCCATATCATTGCAATCGCGCTTGAGGCGCCCAAGCTTCATCTTCAGGGGCGCAAAACGACAATTCTGCTCCAAGATTAAGACTGCAAAGCCGGCATCCATCTTATCAAATGAATGTATTATCTCTTTGACCCGGCGAACCCAATGGGTTGTGGACTCACCCTCTTGCTGTTTGCAGTTAGTCAAATCCACAATTGACATAGATTGCCTACATGTATCTTTGAAGTTCTGGATAAACCGGGCTTTTAGCTCGGCCCATGACCCGATGGAGTTAGGCTGCAGTCCTTTCAACCAAGTGCGGGGAGTCCCATCCAACATCATGGTGAAGTATTTGGCCATTGCCGCTTCACTAACCTCTAGTAACTCCATAGCAATCTCGTAGCTCTCGATCCATGCTCCGGGTTGTAAATCAGCCGTGTAATTAGGTACCTTCCGAGGTCCTTTGAAATCCTTGGGCAGACGTTCATTACGGAGAGCCGGCACCAGACACGGGACACCTCCGGCCCTCGTAGGTACGCCCGCATCGACAGAAGCCGTCGGATGAGCCGGGAGGGGCTGGTAAGCCGTCAACTGAGCCGCCTGTTCTGCCTCTTGTCGTGCTCTGTCATGGTCTACCGCGTTAAAGGCTCCATTATGCGCCGGGCCGTGGCCAGCTGGCAAGTTACGGCGCCGGACGTTGCTTGAGCCGGTCGCTGAATCCATGTGCCTGCTATAACTTGGGCTCCGGTTCGGACGAGGGGTTGAATGAATCCTGTCCCGGCTATATGAGTATGCCTCTTGCTGCGCCAGAGCCGTCTGAAGAAGTTCTCTGACCCGGCGGGTTTCGACCGCCGTTGGAGAGTCGCCCTCAATTGGAAGAGCCGCCAGTCGCGCCGCTGCGGCGATCATGTTTTCCAACGGGTTGGCATATTGACCCGGTGGTATCGGCACATACTGAGGCGGAGTAATGTTCACACGAGGAGGCCCCATCACTTGTGGTTGAATCGGCGTTCCAGCCCCGGGTGCTATGATCTCCGGTCGGTTACTGGGCCCTGCACCAGGCGTGTTGAAGAGGTTTCGAGGATCGTAAACCGGAGGGAGTCGGGATTGAGCCTTCTGGTGCCTCCTTCTCATGATCTCATTGGATGTGTTCTGATCCATCGTGAGCCGGAAAGATTGCGCCTGAATCAGCTGAGTCTGGGCGTCGAGAGCCGCCCGCTCTGCAGCCATCCTGATCCCTTCTGCTGCCAGATCTTCCTTGGCTCTTGCTATATCCAGCTTTAGCTGTGCCACCTCCGCATCATGTTGAGCTTGATCCGCCGGGGCGACCATAGCGGTTAACAGGGCCGTCATCTTATCTGTGAGATCCATCAGCACCTGAGCCGGCGAGTGCACAGGGCCTCCTGCCCCAGTGGCGGAGTTTTGAACAGGTTGTGCGCCAGCCATGAAGATTCCAACCCGGCTCGGCGGCTCAAAGGGGTCCGGAATACTGTCGCCATCGGAACAACCCCTGAGCCTGCCATCCTGAAGCTGGTATAACTAGTTGGTCTCATCCGTGGATGACTCGCCGTCAGAGCGAGCGGCCGTCTCATTGCCAGATCCAGACCTTCAGGGAGTCCTCCATGGACGCATCCCACGAAAGCACTCTTCAAGGCAGGCAGAGTTCGGGCGGGTCTCGCACGCTGAGCCGTCTCGATGAGGTTGGCGCAGAGGTCCGGCTCAGGGCCCGGCTCGCCAATCTTGCCAATGAAAACGTGGATTCCGCCGAAGGGGACCCGATACCCATACTCGATTGAGCCAGCGTCGGGGCCCCAGCTTGCATCATCGATGTAGAGCTTGCCGCGACGACTCTTGGTCATCCGGCCCACAGCGTATCCCTTGAGCCCTTTGAAGTTGCCCTTCAAGAACACAAATCCCCCGTGCGCTGGCCCCACGGTGGGCGCCAACTGTCGTGGAATTGTCACGGCAGATGTCCTCGTGCAAGGACTTAGTCGTGGAGCCATCGCAACTAGGAAGCTTAAAGGGGTTAAACAGGACAAAGGACACGAGGATTATACTGGTTCGGCCCCTTACGGTGAAGGTAAAAGCCTACTCCAGTTGAGGTGGAATTACTTAGGGTTTCGATGACCAGGGAGCTTAACCGCTATGCCTGGCTATCGATCTGATGTTGCCTGTCCTGAACCGCCGTCGGGTCGTCTCCTTATATAGAGAGGTTGACGCCCAGCGGCTCTCAGAGTCCCAGCCGGCTTATAACAGCATCCGGCTCGGACTCTTAACTATTCTTGCCTTACACTACAAGTCTTTCCATAACGGCGGTTTATCACTACGGGCCTTAAGCCGCCTCCGGGTCTTAAACCCATTACTGAACCGCCATCCTCAAACTTGGTACTGGGCTTCACGTGATGATCATTATGACGTAACCCGGCCCCTCCTGGGCGGGTGACTCGAATGGTTATATCCTCAACATCTTCTAAGTTTCCCGGAGTTATTCTCAAATCCTTTTCGAAGTTTGACGTAAGTAGGAATTTCATCAGTCAGATGCTTCTCCAAGATCGCTTTCAAATTCTTTCATGATCGGGTCAACCTTTTCCTCTTTTCATTCTCCCGGAGTATCTCATCAATTTTGGTGTTGTTTCTCGTTGTCATTCTCAACATTTGAGGACCAAAGAAGAGTTTCTTTTAAATCTTGCCCGTTCTCTCGGAGATTCGTGGTGCTAGCTTCATGTTATCCTCTCAAATTGTTTCTAGTCGTGCAATTCTTTTCATCCATCCGGAGTATTTCAGGAGCTGTTTTCTCTCTCGATCATCTGAAGGCCATCTTTTCAGAAGATTTCTTCATCCTAAGTTTTCAGATTCATTCTCCAATTATTCTATATGCATGCCCCTTCGTTCGTTTACATATTCTTCCGGTGCTTTGTTCAAGTATGCTTCAATCAGCTCACGATCTCTTCTTTCAATTGCATCTTGATTCCCTCAAGTATATTCGTGCTTTTCCTATTTTTCCGGGTGACTCATTCTCCTTCGTCATTCAATTTTGAATTCTAACGGTGGTTCGTTCAAGACCCCTTGTCATTTGTAATCATATCAATTAATTCGTTCTTTCCAAATCCTACCGGTGGTTCATGAAGACTTTCTCAAGTTTTGCGCTATATCCCCCCTTAATCTTTTCCAACGCGAATAAGTGGTATGCAAATCCATGGTATCTCATCAATTTAATTGATGGAGGATAGGCATAACATAATTCTTATTCTTCCCCATCAAGTTATCTAATCCCTCCCTTCAGAGTTGTTCATGTTGAATATACTCTAATCCCAAGTGATTCCATATTACTTTCCGGAGTTCCAAGCTTCCTCGGCCATCTCGTCGGAACCTCCATCAGAATCGCAAGGCTCAAACCTTATTCTATTCATCCTTCAATTCTATCTCATAATCCTTTTTGCAACCAGAGTGGTTTCAAATTCATTCTTATTCCTTGAGCTTTGATTCCCATCGTAATCGTCGTTCCTCTTTTCTATTCGGGTGCCCTCGACCTTGTTCTTTCTCTCTTTTTTGCTCTTATTTCACCTCATCTTCTTTCCCTTCCGTCTCGGTCCTAAGATCTCGAGACGAGATCTCTTGTTAGTGGAGGAGTGTTGTAACGCCTCGGATCCGATGCGCCAGGTGTCTTCCAGTTTTTCGCCGTCTTTGTCATGTCATTTGATTGCGTGTTGCATTTTGCCATGTCATCATCTGCATTTAATCTACATGCTTTTCAAAACTTGCATCCGGCCTTTTTCCCCGTTGTCCGTTTCGCGATCCGACACACTCGCACGCGCCCGTCGCCCCTCTCAGACCTTGGTTCGTGAGCTGGAGAAAAAGTTCTTGGAATGGGCCGAGATTTGCCGAGTGGCCTTGCTATATCACCGGCAGACCGCCCGTCAAATTTCGTTCCATTTGGAGGTCGTTTGATGCCCCAACAGTTAACCCCGTAGCCCGAAAGCCCCTTTTGTCTTGCAGCCCAACACCCCTCCAAATCAGCCCACTAACCCAGCAAAAAACCCCTCCATGCTCTCGGTCATTCGATCATGATTGTGTGGGCGAAAACCGCACCTCATTTGGACTCTCCTAGCTCCCTCTACCTATAAATATGTGACTTCCCCCGAAAATCCCGGATGAAACCCTAGCCTTCCTCTTCCTCGCGCCGCCGGACACATCCGCCCGCCGCCGGACTTGTCCACCGCCGCCAGCCACGTTGTCGGGGATATACCCCGCGGTATGACCCGGCCGGAGATAGTACCCGGCTGGGACATGATCTTTCATTGGTGACCCGGCAGACTATAAGCCGGCGGGAACAGTTAGGCATTGTAAGCCGGCAGGCACAGTCATGTAACCCGGCATACACAGTCATGTAACCCGGCAGACACATTCATGTTACCCGGCATACACAGTCATGTAAACCGGCAGACACTGTCATATAAGCCGGACAGTTAAGCCGGCAGATGTTAAGCCAGATGTTAAGCCAGACGGTAAGCCAGATGGTAAGACAGATCGTAAACCAGACCGCAAGTCAGATTGTAAGCCAGATTGTAGGAAACCCAAGACGTTAAGAAGCCCATGGAGAGAGGCCCGTGATGAGAGGTCAGAATAGTTTAAGTCTTAGTCCGAGATGGACTCTACATGTAACCCGCCCCTTCATCTTATATAAGGAGGGGCAGGGCTCCCCAAAGAGGGACAAGCAACAAGAAACAATCTCTAGGGCTAGACACAAAGAGCCAGCTTACCGGCGACTCTCTCATGAGCATAATGAGACCTATCCACAAACAACATGTAGGGCTATTACCGGATGATGTTTCCCGGGGCCCGAAGCTGTCTAAGTCCTTGTCTTGTGTGTCGCGTCTCTCGTCCCGATCAACCCCTCTCAAGCTACTACATAGATGCGTTGGCCTCACGACTAAGTCCTCACACTAGGACATCTGTCGTGACAATTCCTCGACAGTTGGCGCCCACCGTGGGGCTGCGCACGGTGGTGTTGAGTTCTTGGAGGGATCTTTCCCAGGGTTTCAAGAAGTTCGTGAATTTTCGGATGAAGAAGAACCGGTTTGGAAGGGTCTACGTTTGCAATCCGCGAGATCTGCGTTCGATGAAAATTAGGGTTACGTACAGTGCGACGGTTGATCAAGATCCGGCGAGTCAAAAGACGAATCGGTATCTGCTACATTGAAAATATGGCTGTTGTGACCAACCGTTGCGGTGACCCTTGGAGCAAGAGCCTCTGTTAAATTTGCTGAGTCGCCGCCGGGTCAAGCCCTGCTTCCTCGCTAGGATGTACATGGAAGGATTTACATGGACTGCAAGTTCATCAGAGAAGATTGAATAAAAAGGGAGGGGTCATGGACTCGATTTCGGCGGCCATGGCCTGTCTCGACCTGACTTCGCCCCGTCTCGCTGGCTGCATCGCCCTCAACCGCAGCGCCGCCTCAGCGCGCCTCCGCTCCAAGTGGCCCCAGCTGCCGACTGGTCGTCGCTGCGGTCGAGCCGCCTCCGCTGGTCGCCGTTTTTCCCTCGTCGGCCGCCCTTCCTCGCTCTGAGCCGCCTGGAGCCGCTGGATTCTTCCGTCGCGGATCACTTCCGCCGGCCGTCTTCAAGTCGGCAACGTTGAGCCGCCTCACGCCGCGGCCACGATTGCCATGCTTCAAGTCACGGCGAATCGCCGAATTGCCTCCGCCTTTAGAGCTGTCTGCCGGAGCTGTTGCCATCGCCGAGAGCCGCCCGGTCTCTTTCTATTTTCAACCCGGACTAGCCTCGCCCACCTCTGCTCTGCTCCGCGCGCGCGTGCGCGCACAGCCGTCTGGCTCACCTCTGCTGCTACCTGCTCTGAGCCGCCACTGCTGAATCACCGGACTGCTCGTCCACCGGGTAGCCACAGCCTCTCTCACCCCGGGTCGAGCTGCCGCGGCCGAACCGCACTACGGACTCACATCCGCAGCAGTCGCCTGCCTCCATCATTGCACGACCTGGAGGAGTTCTCAGTCAATCAGAGTTGGCCTCTTTTCCGCGCGCTGCATCAAGTCATCGCCGCGCCTCCGAGCCATTACGGCCGGCCGGGTCCCTACCATCGCCGCCGCTGTACTTCTGAACCGCCACTGCGCCGGGTCATCTTCCACCTCCGTCGACCTCCCGCGTCCTCGCCTTGAGACACCCACCTCTGCTGAGCCGCTCCGGGCCGGTCGTCGCCATCGCGCCCTCATCGTTCGACTCGCCGACGCCTCTCTGACCGCACCACGAGCAACTTCCCCTCAGCTGTGACAGGGTCGGGCCGCCCCCTACACAACCGAGCCGCCAAATCATCTCCGCCTTGGATTCAAGTAACCATCGCCACGCCAGAGTCAATGGCCCCTGCACAACTTACGTTCGCAGCGTCTGAGCCGTCATGGCCTGCCTGAGCCCTCGCCGAGCCGCCTGTTTAGAATGGCTGTCAACATACGGCCGTGTTAAATCACCGTTGTTCCTTGCCGGGTCACTGGAGCCCCTCTGCCACTTGTGAGCCGCCACCACGGACACGACTTCGCTCCAAGTCGCCTCCGCCTTGGTCTGCCTGCTCGAACTCTGACCCCTGGGTGTCCATCTGCCGCGGCCGTCCCCCACGCTGGTTTTTTGTACCGCCCCGCGCGGCTCCAGCTCACGCCCGGTCTTCTCCGATTCCGAGCTCGCTGTTCCGAGTCACTTATGGCCTGAGTCACTGGTCTGGCCGGTTCTGGCACGCCATGTAAGACGAATCTCCGCAACCACAAGCGCGGAGGAAAAATTCGCGCCGCAATAGGGCAGCGGCATGCTGGTCAAACTGGGATGCAACGTCGCGTGTGATCAAACCGCGGCTACAAATCTCTGTTTCTTTACTTAAGAGCCAGGCGCTCTTTTCTGCTACTGCAATTGTCGCGTGTACGAAGCAAAACAGTTCCAGGTGAATGAAAAATCTACCGAGGTTAGTCAAACAGGGGAGTCTAGCAGCACGATTCATGGGAGGACCATCAAGTGCTTCGTCTACAGACATCCGACAAGTCCAAAGTCTAGTTACCATACTAGCACATCTTACGGGAGGACCACCAGTGCTATGTCTACGTACTGCATCCGCCGACCAGTACTGCTGAGTCGCCATGGCCATGTCTCACTGAGCCGTCTCTGCATCAAATCCGATTGCCTACGGTCCCTCGTCAAGCCACTCTCTCACCTCGCCGGATGCCTCCTCAATTTCAGCAGTGCCGAGTTGATCCGACCTGGCGCCCTTCCAAACTGCGGTGACCCGCCCCCTACAAACCGCCACCACGCTCGCCGGCTCGCAGCTCGGGCCGCCCACGCGGTCCTTCCACGACCCTCGCCTCGCCTCGCCCTGCGCCCGGCCGCCGTCCAGGCTAGTGCCTTGCTTCACTAGCGTCACTCACTTGGCGTTTTCAAGCTGACCGGCCGCCGTTGAGCCGCCCCTGCTACGGCCGCCGTTGAGCAGCCCCCGCTGTCATCGCTGGCCACGAACCGCCTTACCGCGTTGTTCTGTCGCGGTGTCTTGCAGCAAGTCGCCTCGGCCCCATGCTACCGCGAGCCACCTTGCCGCCAGAACCGCTGTCAGGGCCTCCACAGGTTTGAGCCGCCCTCGCCTCTGACGCAAGTCGCCCTGTGTGGCCTCATCCTGAGACGCCCCTGCCGGCTATCGGTTTCGACCCCCACGACCTCAAGTTGACCTGCTTCTGAGACGCTGTGACTCATGCTGCAAATCACCGCCTTTGAACTGTCGCTACCATTGAGAGCCTTTACCTCGCCTAACTGGGTGTTCCACCAGCACCGGCCCTTCGCGTTGCCGAGCTGCCCTTCGTTTGAAACCGCCGAGGCCGCAACCCACCGGTGCCTCCATTGAGCCGCCGTTGCACGTCACCTCTATCTTGGTCCGGAGCCTCTGGGCCAGCCTGTACCGCTGCTGAGTCACCACTCCGGGTTGCCTCCGTCGTCGTGCCTCGAGTTGCCATGTTCCTCCTCCGCCTCGCCGGGGGCTTCCTTGAACCGCCTCGCTCTGCCACGGATGCGCCGCCCTGCCTTCGAGCTGCTCCATTTGACCCGCCGGTGCGGCCTTGAGCCGTCCCTGCCGGTTGCGTTTTGCTTTAAGCCGCCCCTACTGGAGGACACCTTGCACCTTGCCGGCACGGTGCTGCATGCCCTCTCTGTTTCAACGCACGAGCCGCGAGATGACAAAAGTTATGCAAGATCAAAGCAAGGTGCCATTATTCCATGCAAAAATTGGCCATGCAGTGATCCCACTGGTTTGACCGGTTCTAAGTGGTACTTGAGGCTACCCACGTGGGATTAAGCACAAAAGTACCAACGATTTGTGGTGAGCCACCCTGTTGTCGCCCGGCGCTTTAAACGCCTCTGTCGTCGTCTCACCCTTGCGGTGAGCCGCCGCTGCCCACTGGCCTTGACCCGCCTGTTGTCGCGCTTCAAACCGCCACCTCTGTCGTTGTTGCTACAACCTACAGCTAATATTTCTTCATAAAAAATATCAGAATTCATCATTACAAAGGATGCCATCAAGCTATGGCCCTTTCCTGCACCGGATGGGTTAATGGACAGGGTCAATTATAACCCGCCAAGAATCAACATATTCCAGTAATCCATTGGTCATATCATGATCAAGCATGGAGGGTCTCAAGCCAACGCCTCAAGTAGTCTTAAGACTCAGGGGCTACAATGACATGACTCAAATAAACTTGCCAGTTTCAGCGGGCTCAAGAACTTCGGATCATTGGAGGGTAGATAACCCGGTCCCAGAGGCTACCGCCATATCGGTAAAAATTTAAGGGCCGTCAGAAAATTTCCGGCTAAAAATGAAGCAATTCCGGTTTAAAAACCGGTTCAAGGGAAATCTGTTATCTCCCACAAAGCTCTGAAGCTCTCAATATCCGGCTCAACACCCGGTTCAAGAAGAATTTATCTTTTGCAAAAAGTTAAAGGTTGCCGAAGAGGACCTGCTGCCATGATGTGCAGTTCAAAAATGGGTATCCTGCCTAATGGGCTTATCACATTATTGGTCACTTGGGGGCTTCCTGTTCAAACATAGGTCGTATTCGAACCAAAGAGAACATAGCTGTCGGTACCCTCTTGATCAGCGCAATGCCAAACCCACTAGGGGGCTTCTTGATCATATTCGAATCATAGCTTAACCCCTTTTCGGTCCGACTTTGATCGTATTCGAATCAGAGTCGTTAAAAAACTCTCAAGGTCCTCTGGGGGTTTCCTGTTCAAACATAGGTCGTATTCAAACCAAATAGAACATAGCTGTCGGTACCCTCTTGATCGGCGCAACGCCAAAGCCACTGGGGGCTACATGATCGTATTCGAATCCTAGCTTAACCCCTTTGGAATGGTTCACTGATCGTATTCGAATCAGAAGCCTCGATTTTTCTTTCTATTTGGCTTAAGTTTTTTGAAAACAATCTTTGATTTTGTCTTGAGACTTTTTTGTTCAGATCTAAGTATAAGTGTGGTTTAAATTTAACCCGGCTTGGTTTTGGACGATAAGTCGCCAACATATGACAAACATCATACATTTGGAAGTGAGTGGCTTCTAAGGATTGGGTTATCACCCATACTGCACAGGTATCCTAAACCGACAGTACGATTCAATATCATAGGAACCGGTTTTCCAAACCTGATTATATTATTCAATTCTTTAATAGCCAACATGGCTGGATTTTTATTATGGTTATCAATAGCCAGTATTATGATGGAGGTCTTCAAAGTCGCTTCAGCGCAATGACTATTATTTTATCAATGGGCATGATTTATTTTACAATCGAGGAAATAGTCCCGAGTCGCTGCAGCTTACGACCCGGCACTTGAGGGCTACATTATTCAAGTTGAGATTACATCAAATATGCAAGTCTCATGTCGCTGCGAGCATGCACCATGACACTTGGGGGCTAATGCAAAGTCATTTTTATTGGCCATATTGAAGACCCGACTCATCCCATTGTAATGAGCCGGCCCTTGTGGGCTACCAATTGCTCCAGTCAAAAATTCAAGGTACACAAGCTTCAGCCCATTATATTGAAAGATCCACTACTCAGTTGGTAGAGTACAAAGCTCTTAACCTTATGTATGGACATGGGTTCAAGCCCCATGGTGGAGATTACACCATATGATGTTATCATCAATAAATTATATACAAAGTCCCAGCTCAGTATTATCTTACTGAGCCGGCCCTTGCGGGCTACACGTTGCTACTCAAGTTTACATGATCATATTTACAAAAGTCCCTGCTCATTATTTCATAATGACCCGGCATTTGGGGGCTACAAGTGATATGAATATATTGGAGTTCTACATCTTCAAGCTCGCTGAAAATTAGATGAGTATTTCATGTCCAATGTTTTCTATTATGAAGCTAGTCTATTGACTCGGATTTTCTAGAAGAAGGAAATACCAAGGAATTAAGGATGATCAGGTGCCGGCTCACAAGAGCTTTTAACACGGAGCATAATCTGTCAAAATTGTTCTTGTGTTTGTTTTACAGGATCAGTTTAACATGGATGAATCCAAATTAAACTGGGGGCTAATGTCGGGGATATACCCCGTGGTATGACCCGGCCGGAGATATGACCCGGCTGGGACATGATGTTTCATTGGTGACCCGGCAGACTATAAGCCGGCGGGAACAGTTAGGCATTGTAAGCCGGCAGGCACAGTCATGTAACCCGGCATACACAGTCATGTAACCCGGCAGACACAGTCATATAAGCCGGACAGTTAAGCCGGCAGATGTTAAGCCAGACGGTAAGCCAGATGGTAAGGCAAATCGTAAACCAGACCGTAAGTCAGATTGTAAGCCAGATTGTAAGAAGCCCAAGACGTTAAGAAGCCCATGGAGAGAGGCCCGTGATGAGAGGTCAGAATAGTTTAAGTCTTAGTCCGAGATGGACTCTACATGTAACCCGCCCCTTCATCTTATATAAGGAGGGGCAGGGCTCCCCAAAGAGGGACAAGCAACAAGAAACAATCTCTAGGGCTAGACACAAAGAGCCGGCTTACCGGCGACTCTCTCATGAGAATAATGAGACCTAGCCACAAACAGCATGTAGGGCTATTACCGGATGATGTTTCCCGGGGCCCGAAGCTGTCTAAATCCTTGTCTTCGGTGTCGCGTCTCTCGTCCCGATCAACCCCTCTCAAGCTACTACATAGATGCGTTGGCCTCACGACTAAGTCCTCACACTAGGACATCTGCCGTGACAATTCCACGACACACGTCGCCCCGGCCAATGGCAGCGCACCACGTCAGCTCCGCCGCCGCCCACAACCAACCAGGAGGCGACACGTCACCCATGCCTCGTCAGACTCCGCCGCGGCCCGCCAGGCCCATGGGAAGCGCGTCCCAGGCCCGATCCCGCGCCCGCTCGCCCGCGCCACTGCCGGAGAGCGCCGCCCGCCACCTGTCGGCGACCGCCGCCGCGCCTCCCCGATCGCGTGCCCGCGCCTCCTCGCACGCCGCCTCGTTTGCCGAACCCCGTCGCCAACCGCCCCGCACCGGCGCACGAGCGCCGCCGTGCCCCGCGCCTCACCCATCGCCGCCGGTTCGTCTTCGGCCAGATCCGGGCCGGCGCTGCCCGGATCCGGCTGCCCTGCGCCGCCCCGCCGTCATTCGGACCTCGCCCCCCCCCCCCCCCCGAGCCCCGGCACCGGCCACCTCGTCGCCGGCCCCAGATCTGGACGCCGCCGTCCCGGATCGGCTTCGCCCCCGATCCAAACGTGCGTCCCCCCCCCCGGATCTCTCCATCCCGCACGGTTCCGTCGCGATTTCGCGGGGTGAGATTTCTTCCAAGTCCCAACATTCATACATCATGTGTGCATATTCATCATGCCATAACTTCATGTGCGCTGCTCCGTTTTATGCGTGTAATATGTCAAAATGTTCACCATGAGATGCTCTTCACCTCATTCCATTGTGCCATGTTTGTTTGAGTCCATCTTGATGCCTTAATCATTGTTGCAAAAGTGCTATATGATGTTAACTGCTTACTGTTATCAGAACTTGGTGATTTGTCTTTTTCATTGCATTTTGTGTGTGTATCCTATGAGCATGAGCTCTACATGTGTTTTTAACTACATCATGCCATATTTACAGGGGTGCTTGTCTTGAATTTTTGTGATATATGTGGTGTCTAGCACAAGCATGCAAACTAGCCTCCTTGATGTTGTTGATTTCTGTGACTTGGTCATTTCTGCTAAGTCTGTAGCTGTAACATTGTGATGCTATGTAAACCTGCTGCTACCATGAGTTCGATGCATAATCTGGAGATGTTAACTAAGGGTCTTTTGTTATACATGTTATGGTGTATCCATGCATGCCCTTGGTTGCATTTATAGCCTGCTGTAGCTTGCTTAAAACTTGCTCTCAATTTGCTAAATAATGTTGCTGTTAGCCTGTTAATATGAAGCTCAGTTTTGACATGTGTTTTGCTAGTGCTCCATTCACCCTATAAACTTTCTCTTGCCATGCTTAGCTTCATAAATGTGCCTTATTACTGTTTGTCACCTTGTCATGCTATGTAATACTCTCTGGTGAGTGGTACAAGCTCACCAACATGCCTAGTTATCGTTGTTGCTGCCATGAACTGTTATTTTCATCGTCTGGATCTGTTTATGAAACTTGCTATGTTTACATGGGTGCCATCATATCTTATGTGCATTTTTGGCTCATGATCAGTAAGGTACTTTTGTTCTATACAATTAGTAGATTCATGCCATCACTTTGTTTGCTACGATATGTTCTTGTAGCATGTTGTTTGATAGCTCTAAACTTAGCAACCTGATGTTATTTCTGCCATGTCCAGTGATTTCTGCTAAGTCTGTGAAACTGCTATTATTTGCAATCTTGCCATGTCCTTTTGAGCATGCTCTAGTGATTTCTAGAGATAGCTCAGTGTTCATGTTTTGTCGTTCTTTACCTGTACATTTTGTCCATGCCTTTTACTCTCATGTTAGGATGCTGTAGCATATTGCTTTGATGCCTGCAAAATGCCTAGTTGCTGTTTTGGACAGATTGTTATTATATCTTGTTTGGAGTGTATGTGTTGCACCGTTGCTCCGTTTTGAGCATGCTCTATATGAAACTTGCTTAGTTTTGCATGAGGTTCCATATTATCATGTTGCATCCTTGTTTTGAGAGTGTTTGCTTGATGTTTGAATGCATTTTGCATCAATGCTATGTTTAACTTGGTTTGCTCATATCTTCTAGGCCGTAGCTCCGAACTAAATGAACTTTATATGTAACTTGACTAGAATTTCGTGTAGATCATCTTGGTGCATCTTAACTTGCTGTTTAACAACTTGAACATAAGGTTTATTCCGATCTGGACCAATTTTGAAATTTGCATATGGGGATTTACCGGAATTGTTATAGGTTGTTTCCGGCCTCATTTAAACTTGCTTTGATGTGTTGCTCTTGTATGCATCATCTCTTGCCATGAGTAGCATCACATAGCCTTGTCATGCATCATACTTGATTGAGCATCATGCCTTGTTCATGTGTGGTGTGTTTACCATGTTGTGCTCCTTCTCGATAGTTCCCGTTTCGTTGCGATCGTGAGGATTCGTTCGTCTATGCTTGGTTCGTCTTCGTGGCTTCATCTTCTTCATGGACTCGTTCTTCTTCCTAGAGGGAGTTCAGGCAAGATGACTGTAACCTTGGATCTCATTACTATCAGTGCTATGCTAGGTGCTTCGTTCTATCGCTATGCTGCGCTACCTATCACTTGCTCTTCAAGCCTCCCAAATTGCCATGAAACCACGTCTAACCTTTGTCACCCTTCCTAGCAAACCATTGTTTGGCTATATTACCGTTTTTGCTCAGCCCCTCTTATAGCATTGTTAGTTGCAGGTGAAGATGAAGTTTGCTCCTTGTTGGATTATGCTTATGTTGGGATATCACAATATCTCTTATTTAATTAATGTATCTATATACTTGGTAAAGGGTGGAAGGCTTGGCCTTATGCCTGGTGTTTTGTTCCACTCTTGCCGCCCTAGTTTCTGTCATACCGGTGTTATGTTCCTTGATTTTGCATTCCTTACGCGGTTGGGTGTTATGGGAACCCCTTGACAGTTCGCTTTGAATAAAACTCCTCCAGCAAGGCCCAACCTTGGTTTTACCATTTGCCTACCTAAGCCTTTTTCCCTTGGGAGTCGCGCTCCCGAGGGTCATCTTTATTTTACGCCCCCGGGCCAGTGCTCCTCTGAGTGTTGGTCCAAACTAGAGCCCTTTGCAGCGCCACCTCGGGGAAACTTGAGGCCTGGTTTTAGTTGTACGGATTGCTCATCCGATGTGCCCTGAGAACGAGATATGTGCAGCTCCTATCGGGATTTGTCGGCACATTCGGGAGGCTTTGCTGGTCTCGTTTTACCATTGTCGAAATGTCTTGTAAACCGGGATTCCGAGACTGATCGGGTCTTCCCGGGAGAAGAATATCCTTCGTTGACCATGAGAGCTTATAATGGGCTAAGTTCGGACACCCCTGCAGGGTATTATCTTTCGAAAGCCGTGCCCGCGGTTATGTGGCAGATGGGAATTTTTTAATGTCCGGTTGTAGAGAACTTGACACTTGACTTAAATAAAACGCATCAACCGCATGTAACCGTGATGGTCTCTTTTCGGCGGAGTCCGGGAAGTGAACACGGTTTTGTGTTATGTTTTAACGTAAGTAGTCTCAGGATCACTTCTTGATCATTGCTAGTCTCACGACCGTTCCGTTGCTTCTCTTCTCGCTCTTATTTGCGTATCTTAGCCACCATACATTGCTTAGTCGCTGCTGCAACCTCACCACTTATCCTTTCCATACCCTTTAAGCTTTGCTAGTCTTGATACCCATGGTAATGGGATTGCTGAGTCCTCGTGGCTCATAGATTACTACAACAACAGTTGTAGGTACAGGTTTTGCAATGATCATGACGCGAGAGCGATGTTACTTGTTTTGGAGTTCTTCTTCTGCTTCTTCTTCGATCAGGGGATAGGTTCCAGGTCGGCAGCCTGCGCTAGCAGGGTGGATGTCGTTTGAGTTTCTGTTTGTGTTTCATCCATAGTCGGATGTTGATCTTATGTATGATGTATTGGTGTATTCTTGGGGTGTTTGTGCCTTTTGTATGTTTCCCCATCTATTATGTAATGTTGATGTAATGATATCCACCTTGCAAAAAGCGTTTCAATATGCGGGTCTATCCTTGGTGGGACATTCGACTTCCTCTCGGATAGGGTCGCATATTGGGCGTGACAAGTTGGTATCAGAGCCTCGACCGACCTTAGGAGCCCCCCTTGATTGATGGTATAGTTTGGCCGTTGTTGAGTCTAGAAGAAAACTGTTTTTCGGAGTCTAGTTATATCGGAGAGTAGGTATTCTTTTTACTCCTCGGCCCCTTCGTCGCTCTGGTCAGGAATCTTGACGTAGGTGTTTCGACTTACTTCTCTTCCCCTTCAATTTTTATTTAGGATCACGTGGATAGTTTTCGTTCGTTGTCCATCCTCTTTTCAATCCGGCGCATTTTTTCTTCGAGTGGTTTCGCTCCTCGCCATCTTTTGCAAGATCAGTCCTTAGTGCTTTCTCAACCGATGTTGTTTCCCCATCCGAAGTTGTCCTTGTTTTTCCCTCCCGCCCACCCTTCTTCTTCTCGGAGCCGGAGTCCGTAATCAAGTATCCACCCTACTCGTGTGAAGCCATTGCATTCTTTCCTCAAGTATTTAAACTCTTCAAGCTATTCGTCAGTTCTCCCTTTCATGTTGCCTTTGTTTCCCGCCCTCCCACCCTCTTTTTCCCGGAGCTTGAGTCTCTTTCGAGCATCAATTTCATTCGTGCGGAGTATCTTAAGTCTTTCCTCAGTTGTCTCAACCGGTGAATTCTCGCCTAGTTAATCAATGTTCGTCTCATTTCCTTTTCCGGTGGATTCAATTCCAATTTTCGGTAGTGATTATATTCTTTCCTCGGCTCAAATGTTTCCCGTTGCTCGTTCCCCTCTCGTCATTTAATCGTTCCGGAGTGATGAAGACATCTCAGGAGATTTGTCTGTGTTCGAATTAATCCGAGGTTATCACCTCATTCAAATATTTCAATTGTTCCGGTGCATCATCTATCTCTGCAACAATCTTTTTCAACGGTGTTTCTTTTTAGTGGGCCCTAACCCACAGGTCTTTTCCCAGGATCTTACCTGACTCTTCTAAGTTTCCCGGAGTTATTCTCAAATCCTTTTCGAAGTTTGACGTAAGTAGGAATTTCATCAGTCAGATGCTTCTCTAAGATCTCTTTCAAATTCTTTCATGATCGGGTCAACCTTTTCCTCCTTTCATTCTCCCGGAGTATCTCATCAATTTTGGTGTTGTTTCTCGTCGTCATTCTCAACATTTGAGGACCGAAGAAGAGTTTCTTTTAAATCTTGCCCATTCTCTCGGAGATTCGTGGTGCTAGCTTCATGTTATCCTCTCAAATTATTCTAGTCGTGCAATTCTTTTCATCCATCCAGAGTATTTCAGGAGCTGTTTTCTCTCTCGATCATCTAAAGGCCATCTTTTCAGAAGATTTCTTCGTCCTAAGTTTTCAGATTCGTTCTCCAATTATTCTATATTCGTGCCCCTTCGTTCGTTTACATATTCTTCCGGTGCTTCGTTCAAGTATGCTTCAATCAGCTCGCGATCTCTTCTTTCAATTGCATCTTGATTCCCTCAAGTATATTCGTGCTTTTCCTATTTTTCCCGGTGAGTCATTCTCCTTCGTCATTCAATTTTGAATTCTAACGGTGGTTCGTTCAAGACCCCTTGTCATTTGTAATCATATCAATTAATTCGTTCTTTCCAAATCCTACCGGTGGTTCATGAAGACTTTCTCAAGTTTTGCGCTATATCCCCCCTTAATCTTTTCCAACGCGAATAAGTGGTATGCAAATCCATGGTATCTCATCAATTTAATTGATGGAGGATAGGCATAACATAATTCTTATTCTTCCCCATCAAGTTATCTAATCCCTCCCTTCAGAGTTGTTCATGTTGAATATACTCTAATCCCAAGTGATTCCAGCTTTCTTTCCGGAGTTCCAAGCTTCCTCGGCAATCTCGTCGGAACCTCCATCGGAATCATCGCAAGGCTCAAATCTTATTCTATTCATCCTTCAATTCTATCCCATAATCCTTTTTGCAACCGGAGTGGTTTCGAATTCATTCGTATTCCTTGAGCTTTGATTCCCATCGTAATCGTCGTTCCTCTTTTCTATTCGGTTGCCCTCGACCTTTTTCTTTCTCTCTTTTTTGCTCTTATTTCACCTCATCTTCTTTCCCTTCCGTCTCGGTCCTAAGATCTCGGGACGAGATCTCTTGTTAGTGGAGGAGTGTTGTAACGCCCCGGCTTCGATGCGCCAGGTGTCTTCCAGTTTTTCGCCGTCTTTGTCATGTCATTTGATTGCATGTTGCATTTTGCCATGTCATCATCTGCATTTCATCTGCATGCTTTTCAAAACTTGCATCCGCCCTTTTTCCCCGTTGTCCGTTTCGTGATCCGACACACTCGCACGTGCCCGTCGCCCCTCTCAGACCTTGGTTCGCGAGCGGGAGAAAAATGTTCTCGGAATGGGCCGAGATTTGCCGAGTGGCCTTGGTATATCACCGGCAGACCGCCCGTCAAATTTCGTTCCATTTGGAGGTCGTTTGATTCCCCAACGGTTAACCGCATAGCCCGAAAGCCCCTTTTGTCTTGCAGCCCAACACCCCTCCAAATCAGCCCACTAACCCAGAAAAACCCCTCCATGCTCTCGGTCGTTCGATCACGATCGTGTGGGCGAAAACCGCACCTCATTTGGACTCTCCTAGCTCCCTCTACCTATAAATATGTGACTTCACCCGAAAATCCCGAATGAAACCCTAGCCTTCGTCTTCCTCGCGCCGCCGGACACATCCGCCCGCCGCCGGACTTGTCCACCGCCGCCAGCCACATCGCTCCGGCCAATGGCAGCGCGCCACGTCAGCTCCGCCGCCACCCACAGCCAACCAGGAGGCGACACGTCGCCCCTGCCTCGTCCCACTCCGTCGCGGCCCGCCAGGCCCATGGGGAGCCCGCCCCGGGCCCGATCCCGCGCCCGCTCGCCCGTGCCACTGCCGGAGAGCGCGGCCCGCCGCCTCATCAACGACCGCCGCCGCGCCTCCTCGCCCGCTGCCTCGTCTGCCGAACCCCGCCGCCGACCGCACCGCACCGGTGCCCGAGCGCCGCCGTGCCCCGCGCCTCGCCCATCGGTGCCGATGCGTCTTCGGCCAGATCCGGCCCGGCGCTGCCCGGATCCGGCTGCCCTGCGCCGCCCCGCCGTCATTCGGACCTCGCAGCCCCCACCCCCCCGCTCGCCGGAGCCCCGGCGCCGGCCACCTCGTCGCCGGCCCCAGATCTGGACGCCGCCGTCCCGGATCGGCTTCACCCCCGATCCAAACGCGCCTCCCCGCCCGGATCTCTCCATCCCGCACGGTTCCGTCCCGATTTCGCGGGGTGAGATTTCTTCCAAGTCCCAGCATTCATACATCATGTGTGCATATTCATCATGCCATAACTTCATGTGCGCTGCTCCGTTTCGTGCGTGTAATATGTCAAAATGTTCACCATGAGATGCTCTTCACCTCATTCCATTGTGCCATATTTGTTTGAGTCCATCTTGATGCCTTAATCATCGTTGCAATAGTGCTATATGATGTTAACTGCTTACTGTTATCAGAACTTGGTGATTTGTCTTTTTCATTGCATTTTGTGTGTGCATCCTATGAGCATGAGCTCTACACATGTTTTTAACTACATCATGCCATATTTGCAGGGGTGCTTGTCTTGAATTTTTTGGATATATGTGGTGTCTAGCACAAGCATGCAAAGTAGCCTCCATGATGTTGCTGATTTCTGTGACTTCTCATTTCTGCCAAGTCTGTAGCTGTAACATTGTGATGCTATGTAAACCTGCTGCTACCATGAGTTCTATGCATAATCTGGAGATGTTCACTAAAGGTATTTTGTTATACATGTTATGATGTATACATCCATGCCCTTGGTTGCATTTATAGCCTGTAGTAACTTTTTGCGAACTTGCTCTCAATTTGCTAAATAATGTTGCTGTCAGCCTGTTAACATGAAGATCAGTTTTGACATGTGCTTTTCTAGTGATCCATTCACCCTATAAATTTTCTTTTGCCATGCTTAGCTTCATAAATGTGCCTTCTTAGTTTTGTCACCTTGTCATGGCATGGCATGCTCTGTGGTGAGTGGTACAAGCTCACCAACATGCCTACTTATCATTGTTTCTGCCATGAACTGTTATTTTCACCGTCTGAATCTGTTTATGAAACTTGCTATGTTTACATGAGTGCCATCATATCTTCTGTGCCTTTTTGGCTCGTGATCAGTAAGGGACTCTTGTTCTATGTAATTAGTAGATTCATGTCATGCGTTTGTTTGCTATGATCTGTGCCTGTAGCATATTGTTTGATAGCTCTAAACTTAGCAACCTGATGTTATTTCTGCCATGTCCAGTGATTTCTGCTGTCTGTGAAACTGTTATTATTTGCAATGTTGTCATGTCCTTTTGAGCATGCTCTATTCATTTCTAGAGATAGCTCAGTGTTCATGTTTTGTCATTCTTTACCTGTACATCATGTCCATGCCTTTTGCTCTCATGTTAGGATGCTGTAGCATATTGTTTTGATGCGTACAAAATGTCTATTTGCTGTTTTGGACATATTATTGTTATATCTTGTTTGGAGTGTATGTGTTGCACCGTTGCTCTGTTTTGAGCATGCTCTATATGAAATTTGCTTAGTTTTGCATGAGGTTCCATATTATCTTGTTGCATCCTTGTTTTGAGAGTGTTTGCTTGATGCTTGAATGCATTTTGCATCAATGTTATGTTTAACTTGGTTTGCTCATATCTTCTAGGCCGTGGCTCCGAACTAAATGAACTTTATATGTAACTTGACTAGAATTTCGTGTAGATCATTTTGGTGCATCTTAACTTGCTGTTTAACAACTTGAACATAAGGTTTATTCCGATCTGGACCAATTTCGAAATTTGCATATGGGGAGTTACCGGAATTGTTATAGGTTGTTTCCGGCCTCATTTAAACTTGCTTTGATGTGTTGCTCTTGTATGCATCATCTCTTGCCATGAGTAGCATCACATAGCCTTGTCATGCATCATACTTGATTGAGCATCATGCCTTGTTCATGTGTGGTGTGTTTACCATGTTGTGCTCCTTCTCGATAGTTCCCGTTTCGTTGCGATTGTGAGGATTCGTTCGTCTACGCTTGGTTCGTCTTCGAGGCTTCATCTTCTTCATGCACTCGTTCTTCTTCCTAGCGGGAGTTCAGGCAAGATGACCGTCACCTTGGATCTCATTACTATCATTGCTATGCTAGTTGCTTCGTTCTATCGCTATGCTGCGCTACCTATCACTTGCTCTTCAAGCCTCCCAAATTGCCATGAAACCACGTCTAACCTTTGTCACCCTTCCTAGCAAACCATTGTTTGGCTATGTTACCGCTTTTTGCTCAGCCCCTCTTATAGCATTGTTAGTTGCAGGTGAAGATGAAGTTTGCTCCATGTTGGATTATGCTTATGTTGGGATATCACAATATCTCTTATTTAATTAATGCATCTATATACTTGGTAAAGGGTGAAAGGCTTGGCCTTATGCCTGGTGTTTTGTTCCACTCTTGCCGCCCTAGTTTCCGTCATACCGGTGTTATGTTCCTTGATTTTGCATTCCTTACGCGGTTGGGTGTTATGGGAACCCCTTGACAGTTCGCTTTGAATAAAACTCCTCCAGCAAGGCCCAACCTTGGTTTTACCATTTGCCTACCTAAGCCTTTTTCCCTTGGGAGTCGCGCTCCCGAGGGTCATCTTTATTTTACGCCCCCGGGCCAGTGCTCCTCTGAGTGTTGGTCCAAACTAGAGCCCTTTGCAGCGCCACCTCGGGGAAACTTGAGGCCTGGTTTTAGTTGTACGGATTGCTCATCCGATGTGCCCTGAGAACGAGATATGTGCAGCTCCTATCGGGATTTGTCGGCACATTCGGGCGGCTTTGCTGGTCTTGTTTTACCATTGTCGAAATGTCTTGTAAACCGGGATTCTGAGACTGATCGGGTCTTCCCGGGAGAAGAATATCCTTCGTTGACCATGAGAGCTTATAATGGGATAAGTTCGGACACCCCTGCAGGGTATTATCTTTCGAAAGCCGTGCCCGCGGTTATGTGGCAGATGGGAATTTTTTAATGTCCGGTTGTAGAGAACTTGACACTTGACTTAAATAAAACGCATCAACCGCGTGTGTAACCGTGATGGTCTCTTTTCGGCGGAGTCCGGGAAGTGAACACGGTTTTGGGTTATGTTTGAACGTACGTAGTTTCAGGATCACTTCTTGATCATTGCTAGTCTCACGACCGTTCCGTTGCTTCTCTTCTCGCTCTTATTTGCGTATGTTAGCCACCATACATTGCTTAGTCGCTGCTGCAACCTCACCACTTATCCTTTCCATACCCTTTAAGCTTTGCTAGTCTTGATACCCATGGTAATGGGATTGCTGAGTCCTCGTGGCTCACAGATTACTACAACAACAGTTGTAGGTACAGGTTTTGCAATGATCATGACGTGAGAGGGATGTTACTTGTTTTGGAGTTCTTCTTCTGCTTCTTCTTCGATCAGGGGATAGGTTCCAGGTCGGCAGCCTAGGCTAGCAGGGTGGATGTCGTTTGAGTTTCTGTTTGTGTTTCATCCGTAGTCGGATGTTGATCTTATGTATGATGTATTGGTGTATTCTTGGGGCGTTTGTGCCTTTTGTATGTTTCCCCATCTATTATGTAATGTTGATGTAATGATATCCACCTTGCAAAAAGCGTTTCCATATGCAGGTCTATCCTTGGTGGGGCCTTCGAGTTCCTCTCGGATAGGGTCGCATATTGGGTGTGACAAGTTGGTATCAGAGCCTCGACCGACCTTAGGAGCCCCCCTTGATTGATCGTATAGATTGGCCGTTGTTGAGTCTAGAAGAAAACTGTTTTTTGGAGTCTAGTTATATCGGAGAGTAGGAATTCTTTTTACTCCTCAGCCCCTTCGTCGCTCTGGTGAGGAATCTTGACGTTGGTGTTTCGACTTACTTCTCTTCCCCTTCAATTTTTCTTTAGGATCACGCGGATAGTTTTCATTCGTTGTCCATCCTCTTTTCAATCCGGCGCATTTTTTCTCCGAGTGGTTTCGCTCCTCGCCATCTTTTGCAAGATCAGTCCTTAGTGCTTTCTCAACCAACGTTGTTTCCCCATCCGAAGTTATCCATCCTACTCGTGTGAAGCCTTTGCATTCTTTCCTCAAGTATTTAAACTCTACAAGCTATTCGTCGGTTCTCCCTTTCAAGTTGCCTTTGTTTCCCGCCCTCCCACCCTCTTTTTCCTGGAGCTTGACTCTCTTTCGAGCATCACTTTCATTCGTGCGGAGTATCTTCAGTCTTTCCTCAGTTGTCTCAACCGGTGAATTCTCGCCTAGTTAATCAATGTTCGTCTCATTTCCTTTTCCGGTGGATTCAATTCCAATTTTCGGTAGTGATTATATTCTTTCCTCGGCTCAAATGTTTCCCGTTGCTCGTTCCCCTCTCGTCATTTAATCGTTCCGGAGTGATGAAGACATCTCAGGAGATTCGTCTGTGTTCGAATTAATCCGAGGTTATCACCTCATTCAAATATTTCAATTGTTTCGGTGCATCATCTATCTCTGCAACAATCTTTTTCAACGGTGTTTCTTTTTAGTGGGCCCTAACCCACAGGTCTTTTCCCAGGATCTTACCTGACTCTTCTAAGTTTCCCGGAGTTATTCTCAAATCCTTTTCAAAGTTTGACTTAAGTAGGAATTTCATCAGTCAGATGCTTCTCCAAGATCTCTTTCAAATTCTTTCATGATCGGGTCAACCTTTCCTCTTTTCATTCTCCCGGAGTATCTCATCAATTTTGGTGTTGTTTCTCATCGTCATTCTCAACATTTGAGGTCCGAAGAAGAGTTTCTTTTAAATCTTGCCTGTTCTCTCGGAGATTCGTGGTGCTAGCTTCATGTTATCCTCTCAAATTGTTTCTAGTCGTGCAATTTCTTTTCATCCATCCGGAGTATTTCAGGAGCTGTTTTCTCTCTCGATCATCTGAGGGCCATCTTTTCAGAAGATTTATTCATCCTAAGTTTTCAGATTCGTTCTCCAATTATTCTATATTCGTGCCCCTTCGTTCGTTTACATATTCTTCCGGTGCTTCGTTCAAGTATGCTTCAACCAGCGCGCGATCTCTTCTTTCAATTGCATCTTGATTCCCTCAAGTATATTCGTGCTTTTCCTATTTTTCCCGGTGAGTCATTCTCCTTCGTCATTCAATTTTGAATTCTAACGGTGGTTCGTTCAAGACCCCTTGTCATTTGTAATCATATCAATTAATTCGTTCTTTCCAAATCCTACCGGTGGTTCATGAAGACTTTCTCAAGTTTTGCGCTATATCCCCCCTTAATCTTTCCAACGAGAATAAGTAGTATGCAAATCCATTGCTTCTCATCAATTTAATTGGTGGAGGATAAGCATAACGTAATCCTTATTCTTCTTTCTTCAAGTGGTTTTATGTCTTCTTTTTGGAGATTGTTCATCTTATCACATTCTCGGTTCAAAGTGTTTTCATCTTTTCTTTTCCGGAGTTCGAAGCTTCTCGCCGATTTCGTCGCGAACCTCCATCCAAATGATCGCAAGGATTTCATCTTGTCCCTTTCAACCTTCAATTTTATCTCGTCATTCTTTTGTTACCGGAGTTCATCACGGTGGCTCGTCATGATTTAATTCATTCTTCAAGTGTTCATCAAGATTCTTGTAGGCATAGCTCAAGTATCTTCTTCTTGCTTCTCAAAGTGCAATTAATTCTCCATATTCTTCTGAAGTGGAGTTTTGCATTTCCTCGTTCTTCTCAGCTTTTCAATCTTTTCCGCTTGTGGTAGGTTACCACCTCATAATTTTGAGATGTTATCCATAAGTCCACAACAATCTTATTCTTTTGTTGTTGAATTTCCAACAACTCTGTTCAATGTTTCCTTCTAAGGATGCTCTCTATTTCATTCATGGTAGAAGTTGTCATCTTCTTCCCCGTTCTTCTCATTCCACTCTTTCAAGTCTTCCGGAGGTTTTGTCTTGTTCCTCAAGTCAAGTATCATTCCATTTCTCAAGTTCATGTTCTATTCTTTCCTTATTCAGCCGGAGTGCTGGATAAATTCCTTCGTTATTATTCCTTTTCTATCTTGTCCTAACCGGAGTGGTTTCAAATTCAGCCTTATTCCTTGAGCTTTTGCTTCTTGTCTCATTCAACATTCCTCTTTCCTACTCGAGTGTTCTTGACTTTGTTCATCCTCACTGTTTTGTTCTTATTTCACCTCATCCCTATTTCCTTCCGTCTCGGTCCTAAGATCTCGGGACGAGATCTCTTGTTAGTGGAGGAGTGTTGTAACGCTCCGGATCCGATGCGCCAGGTGCAATCCAATTATTCGCCGTCGTTGCCATTTCATTTGCTTGCGTGTTGCATCTTGCCATGTCATCATCTGCATTTCAGCTGCATGTTTTTCAAAACTTGCATCCGGTCCTTTTCCGCGTTGTCCGTTTCGCGATCCGACACTCCCACACGCGCCCGTCGCCCCTCTCAGACCTTGTTTCGTGAGCGGGATAAAAACCGTTCTCGGAATGGGCCGAGATTTGGCAAGTGGGCTTGGTATATGACCGGCAGACCGCCCGTCAAATTTCGTTCCATTTGGAGGTCGTTTGATGTCCCAATGGTTAACCGCGTAGCCCGAAAGCCCATTTTGTCTTGCAGCCCAACACCCCTCCAAATCAGCCCACTAACCCAGCAAAAACCCCTCCATGCTCTCGGTCATTCGATCACGATCGTGTGGGCGAAAACCGCACCTCATTTGGACTCTCCTAGCTCCCTCTACCTATAAATATGTGACTTCCCCCGAAAATCCCGGATGAAACCCTAGCCTTCGTCTTCCTCGCGCCGCCGGACACATCCGCCCGCCGCCGGACTTGTCCACCGCCGCGAGCCACGTCGCCTGGCCAATGGCAGCACGCCACGTCAGCTCCGCCGCAGCCCACAGCCAACCAGGAGGCGACACGTCGCCCCTGCCTCATTCCACTCCGCCGCGGCCCGCCAGGCCCACGGGGAGCCCGCCCTGGGCCCGATCCCGCGCGCGCTCGCCCGCGCCACTGCCGAAGACCGCCGCCCGCCGCCTCGTCGATGACCGCCGCCGCGCCTCCCCGATCGCGCGCCCGCGCCTCCTCGCCCGCCGCCTCGTTTGCCGAACCCCGCCGCCGACCTCCCCGCACCGGCGCCCAAGCGCCGCCATGCCCCGCGCCTCGCCCATCGCCGCCGGTTCGTCTTCGGCCAGATCCGGGCCGGCGCTGCCCGGATCCGGCTGCCCTGCGCCGCCCCGCCGTCATTCGGACCTCGCCGCCCCCCTCCCCCGCTCGCCGGAGCCCCGGCGCCGGCCACCTCGTCGCCGGCCCCAGATCTGGACGCCGCCGTCCCGGATCGGCTTCGCCCCCGATCCAAACGTGCGTCCCCGCCCGGATCACTCCATCCCGCACGGTTCCGTCCCGATTTCGCGGGGTGAGATTTCTTCCAAGTCCCAGCATTCATACATCATGTGTGTATATTCATCATGTCGTAACTACATGTGTGCTGCTACGTTTTGTGCGTATAATATGTCAAAATGTTCATCATGAGATGCAATTCATTTCATTCCATTGTGCCACGTTTGTTTGTGTCCATCTTGATGCCTTAATCATCGTTTCAAAAGTGCTATATGATGTTAACTGCTGTCTGTTATCAGAACTTGGTGATTTTTCTTTTTCATTGCATTTTGTGTGTGCATCCTATGAGCATGAGCTCTACATGTGTTTTGAACTACATCATGCCATATTTACAGCGGTGCTTGTCTTGAATTTTTGTGATATATGTGGTGTCTAGCACAAGCATGCAAAGTAGCCTCCATGATGTTGCTGATTTCTGTGACTTAAAGTCATTTCTGATAAATCTGTAGCTGTAACATTGTGATGCTATGTAAACCTGCTGCTACCATGAGTTCTGTGTATAATCTGGAGATGTTCACTAAGGATGTTGTGGTATACATGTTATGCTATATCCATCCATGCCCTTGGTTGCATATATAGCCTATTGTAGCTTGTTGCAAACTTGCTCTCAAATTGCTAAATAATGTTACTGTCAGCCTGTTAACATGAAGTTCAGTTTTGACATGTGTTTTGCTAGTGATCCGTGAACCCTATAAACTTTCTCTTGCCATGCTTAGCTTCACAAATGCGCCTTCTTACTGTTGGTCATCTTTTCATGCCATGTAATGCTTTGTGGTGAGTGGTACAAGCTCTTACTGTGCCTTCTTATCGTTGTTTCTGCCATGAACTGTTATTTTCTGCTGTCTGAATTTGTTTATGAAACTTGCTATGTTTATATGAGTGCCATCATATCTTCTGTGCCTTTTTGGCTCGTGATCAGTAACGGACTTTTCTTCTATGAAATTAGTAGATTCATGCCATGCCTTTCTTTGCTATGATCTGTTCCTTTAGCATGTTGTTTGATAGCTCTAAACTTAGCAACCTGATGTTATTTCTGCCATGTCCAGTGATTTCTGCTAAGTCTGTGAAACTGTTATTACTTGCAATCTTGACATGTCCTTTTGAGCATGCTCTAATGATTTCTAGAGATAGCTCAGTGTTCATGTTTTGTCATGCTTTACCTGTACAGCATGTCCATGCCTTTTTCTCTCATGATAGGATGCTGTAGCATATTTCTTTGATGCGTGTAAAATGCCTAGTTGTTGTTTTGGACAGATTATTGTTATATCTTGTTTGGAGTGTATGTGTTGCACCGTTGCTCCGTTTTGAGCATGCTCTATATGAAACTTTCTTAGAATTGCATGTAGTTTCATCTTATCATGTTGCATCCTTATCTTGAGTGTGTTTGCTTGATGTTTGAATGCATTTTGCATCAATGCCATGTGTGACTTGTTTTGCTCATATCTTCTAGGCCGTAGCTCCGAACTAAATGAACTTTGTATGTAACTTGACTAGAATTCCGTGTAGATCATCTTGGTGCATCTTAACTTGCTGTTTAATAACTTGAACATAAGGTTGATTCAGATCTGGACCAATTTCGAAACTTGCATTTAAGGACTTACCGGATTTGTTATATGTTAGTTCCGGCCTCATTTAAACTTGCTTTGATGTGTTGTCCTTGTATGCATCATCTCTTGCCATGAGTAGTTTCATGTAGCCTTGTCATGCATCATACTTGGTTGAGCATCATGTCTTGTTTATGTGTTGAGTGTTTACCGTGTTGTTTGCTTTTTTCCGGGTGTGCTCCTTCTCGTTAGTTCCTGTTTCACTGCGATCGTGAGGATTTGTTCGTCTTCGTGGCTTCATCTTCTTCATGGAGTCGTTCTTCTTCCTAGCGGGATTTCAGGCAAGATGACCGTCACCTTGGATCTCACTACTATCATTGCTATGCTAGTTGCTTCGTTCTATCGCTATGTTGCGCTACCTATCAGTTGCTCTTCAAGCCTCCCAAATTGCCATGTCAGCCCCTAACCTTTTCACCCTTCCTAGCAAACCGTTTTTTTGGCTATGTTATCGCTTTTGCTCAGCCCCTCTTATTGCGTTGCTAGTTGCAGGTGAAGATGAAGTTGTTCCATGTTGGAACATGGATATCATGAACTTTGTTGGGATATCACAATATTCTCTTATTGAATTAATGCATCTATATACTTGGCAAAGGGTGGAAGGCTCGGCCTTATGCCTGGTATTTTGTTCCACTCTTGCCGCCCTAGTTTCTGTCATACCGATGTTATGTTCCTTGATTTTGCGTTCCTTACGCGGTTGGGTGTTATGGGGACCCCTTGACAGTTCGCCTTGAATAAAACTCCTCCAGCAAGGCCCACCCTTGGTTTTACCATTTGCCTACCTAAGCCTTTTTCCCTTGGGAGTCGCGCTCCCGAGGGTCATCTTTATTTTACCCCCCCCCCCCGGGCCAGTGCTCCTCCGAGTGTTGGTCCAAACTAGAGCCCTTTGCAGCGCCACCTCGGGGAAACTTGAGGCCTAGTTTTAGTTGTACGGATTGCTCATCCGGTGTGCCCTGAGAACGAGATATGTGCAGCTCCTATCGGGATTTGTCGGCACATGTGGGCGGCTTTGCTGGTCTTGTTTTACCATTGTCGAAATGTCTTGTAAACCGGGATTCCGAGACTGATCGGGTCTTCCCGGGAGAAGGAATATCCTTCGTTGACCGTGAGAGCTTATAATGGGCTAAGTTGGGACACCCCTGTAGGGTATAAACTTTCGAGAGTCGTGCCCGCGGTTATGTGACAGATGGGAATTTGTTAATGTCCGGTTGTAGAGAACTTGACACTTGACTTAAATAAAACGCATCAACCGCATGTGTAACCGTGATGGTCTCTTTTCGGCGGAGTCCGGTAAGTGAACACGGTTTTTGGGTTATGTTTGACATAAGTAGGAGTTCAAGATGACTTCTTGATCGTTGCTAGTTTCACGACCGTTCCGTTGCTTCTCTTCTCGCTCTTATTTGCGAATGTTAGCCACCATACATGCTTAGTCGCTGCTCCAACCTCACCACCTATCCTTTCCTTACCCATTAAGCTTTGCTAGTCTTGATACCCATGGTAATGGGATTGCTGAGTCCTCGTGGCTCACAGATTACTACAACAACAGTTGCAGGTACAGGTATTGCGATGATCATGACGCGAGAGCGATGTTACTTGTTTTGGAGTTCTTCTTCTGCTTCTCTTCGATCAGGGGATAGGTTCCAGGTCGGCAGCCTGGGCTAGCAGGGTGGATGTCGTTTGAGCTTCTGTTTGTGTTCCATCCGTAGTCGGATGTTGCTCTTATGTATGATGTTGTTGTATTCATGTGGCATTGTATGCCTCTTCTATGTATCCCCAACTATTACGTAATGTTGATGTAATGATATCCACCTTACAAAAGTGTGTCAATATGCGGTTCTATCCTTGGTGGGACCTTCAAGTCTCTTTAGGATAGTATCGCATATTGGGCATGACAAGTTGGTCGGGTCGCTACAAGATGGTATCAGAGCACACATTGAATGTAGGACACGACTACTAAAAAAGCCATAGGTCACTCTTCTCTACTCATTTCTTACTCCTCTCCATTTTCTACTTTTTAGGATGGCAGACTCGAGGAATAAGTTTGCACAACCGGATGAAGACATACCTTTTGGACGACACTTGAAGGAAGTCACTAGGTACCTGAACATCGGAATACCAAGCTTCACCGGGACCTGCACCGCCACTATTCCAGAAGAGGATCAATGGATGATTCGAGTTCAAGTTCCAGGAAGGACATGTATGCCAGTTACGGAGCCCATAGAGTTTTCCTTTGATGCACCCACCTGGAGCCTAGGCAAGAGCATGGCAGCCCACATTGCTATGGGACGTATTGGAGAAGTCTACAACAAGGAGCTGAAGGACACTATCTACCAGATATGTGGGCGCCGAGATGAGAAATGGGAGATAGTCAGCACCAGGAGAGATAGGTCCATTGCAGCATTCATCCAGGAGCTAAACCAGCACATTAGACGCCAGGAGAACCAGATGTGCACAAGCATGATAGATTTGAAGAAGGCGATGACAAGGATCACCGAGCTAGAAGAGGAACTTAAGTCCACGCACGACGGATATGAGGAGGAAATCGCAATACTATTGGAGAAGAATGACGACCTGATAAAGAAGATCGGCGTGTTCATGGGAGATCCCCCACCAGGAAGAGATGAAGATGAACCCTAGGAGATTCGTTTTGAAGACTACATCATCATCGACGACACCGACTCCGACTCCGATGATAGTGATGATGATTATGAAGACGAAGCTGGAGCGGATATCATGGAGTCTTCCACCGATCAAAATTTCTAGATGACCACCATATGACTAGAAGTATTCCCCCTGTATATAGTAGTAGTCTGAGCATTTTTAACGATAGTTCTAGACCGATTGTATGCCCTTGCTTGATTGATTGAGTGATATGATTGTGTTTGTCTCATGTGCATATGGTTAGTGCCTTCTCACTAGACCTCATTTCTATTCTAATCTCTCCCCTCTAAACCCATCAGATGCCTCCGAGACGTGACACCGGATTTGTCTTCCCATCGGAGATCACCCAATTGATCCAGCAGCAGAATGCCTTGATGCAGATATTAGTCCAGAACCAAGGCAACAACAACAACAACAACAACAACAACCCACCTCCAGTTGACAGCTGAGCCCGTTTTTTGATGTTACAGCCGCCGGTGTTTTCCAGTAGCATCGAGCCAATAGTTGTGGATGACTGGCTACGTAGGATTGGAAGGGAGTTGACCACCACAGGTTGCACAGATGCAGAGAAGGTGCGTTTTGCCGCACACCAGTTGGATGGACCAGCAGCCTCATGGTGGGAGAATTACACAGCCACCTTCCTATAGCCAATATCACTTGGGATCAGTTTCAGCAAGCATTCCGCACAGCTCATGTCTCAACTGGAGCTATGAGCATGAAGAAGCGTGAGTTTTGCAACTTGCGCCAGGGAAATCGTACAGTGTCTTAGTACGTAGATGAGTTTAGTAAGCTGTCTCGTTATGCCCTTGATGATGTGGCCACGGATGCCGCGAAGCAGGGGAAGTTTATGGAAGGGCTTAATGATGAGATGAGCATGCAGTTGATGGTGGCAACATTCAACAACTACCAGGAGTTGGTAGACAAGGCCCTTATGATTGAAGGGAAGCAGCAGCAGATTGAGAGCCGCAAGAGGAAGTATGGACAAGGAAGGTACAACTCAGGAGCTCAGCAGAAGCCTTGTTTAACCCCGAACTCGGGAGGATTCACCCATAACCATGGAGGCCAGACCCACAATGGAGGGAGTTCTCACAACCACAATGGCCCCAAGAATGGCAATGGGAATGGAGCAAGCAGTAATCAGAACCGCTCCAATCCAGCCACACCCGCCAAGAAGGACCTAAGTCACATTACTTGTTTCAAGTGCGCGAAGACTGGACACTATGCCACTCAGTGCCCTAAAGCGAAGAATGGGAGTGGAAATGGAAGCGCTGGGAAGAAGCCCAACCCTTTCAACAGAGGACAAGTGAACCACGTGAACGTGGAGGAGGTTGAGGAGCAGCCTGATGCAGTTATCGGTAAGTTTTCGGTTAAGTCATTTACTGCAATTGTTCTTTTTGATACCGGTGCATCGCATTCATACATATCAAGGGGATTCGTGGATAAGTATAAGTTGCCCACTAAAGTACTAAGGACACCTATGTTAGTAAGCTCACCAGGAGCGGAGTATATGGCAAGTCAAGGATGTTTTCAGATGCCATTGACCATTGGAAGCCATGTTTTCCCCTCAGACTTGATAATTTTGGAGTCACAAGGATTGGATGTGATACTAGGCATGGATTGGCTATCGATGTATGGGGGCAACATCGATTGCATGAGTAAGTCAATTTTACTCACCACCCCGGAGGGAAAAAGGATCAAGTATGTTTCCAGGCATATGCCGAGGAGGACCCAAGTAAATTCTCTCAAGGGAATTGTTCAGGAGGAAGTGCTTGTTGTGAAGGATTACCCAGATGTATTTCCAGAGGAGTTACCAGGCATGCCGCCAGATCGAGACATCAAGTTTTTGATAGAACTATTGCCAGGCACCGGGCCTATATCGAAGTGACCATACCGGATGCCCGCGAATGGTCTGGAAAAGATCAAGAAGCAGATTAAGGAGTTGTTGGAGAAAGGTTACATTCGACGAAGTTCATCACCATGGGGATCCCCAGTGCTCTTGGTTGATAAGAAGGATGGATCGTTAAGAATGGTTGTTGATTATCGTGCGTTGAATGAAGTAACAATCAAGAATAGTACCCACTGCCAATGATCAATGATTTGTTTGACCAGCTGCAAGGAGCTAAAGTGTTTTCGAAGATCGATCTGCGAGAAGGATATACCTAAAATAGCTTTCACCACAAGGTATGGGCTGTATGAGTATACGGTTCTATCGTTTGGATTGACCAACGCCCCTGCCTATTTCATGAGTATGATGAACAAGGTGTTCATGGAGTTCTTGGATAAGTTTGTCGTGGTGTTCATTGATGATATCTTGGTATACTCGAAGAATGAAGAGGAACACAAGGAGCATTTGCGTTTAGTTCTCGAGAAGCTCAGGGAACATCAGTTATATGCCAAGTTCAGCAAATGTGAGTTTTAGTTGAAGGAAGTTGGATTTCTTGGGCATGTTATATCTGGGGAAGGTATAGCAGTGGATCCCACCAAGGTTCAGTTAGTCACTGAGTGGTTGGCACCCACCTCAGTTGGAGAGATCCGCAGTTTTCTTGGACTCGCGGGATATTATCAGACATTTATTGAGAATTTCTCCAAGATTGCGATGCCGATGACGGTATTATTCAAGAAGGACACCAAGTTCCATTGGACTGAAGAATGTGAAGCAAGTTTCCAGGAGTTGAAGAAACGTCTAACTACAGCCCCAGTGCTGATTCTGTCGGATATACGCAAGGATTTCCAAGTGTATTGCGACGCCTCTCGCTTAGGACTTGGAGGAGTACTTATGCAAGACGGAAGAGTTGTTTCGTATGCCTCACGACAACTTCGACCGCATGAGTTGAATTACGCCACGCATGACCTAGAGTTAGCAGCAGTAGTGCATGCGCTTAAGACCTGGAGACATTTTCTTATTGGAAACCGTTGTGATGTGTACACGGATCATAAGAGTTTGAAGTACATATTCACCCAGAAGGAGCTGAACCTCAGACAGAGGAGATGGTTTGAGCTTATAAAGGATTATGACATGAAGTTGCACTATCATCCAGGTAAGGCCAATGTCGTAGCAGACGCTTTGAGCCGGAAGAGTTATGTCAATACCCACGAAGCGGAGGAATGCCAAAGGAGTTGATAGAAGATCTCAGGGAGTTTCGCTTGGAGATAGTCCCTAGAGGTTTTGTTGCAGCGTTGGAGGTTCAGTCAACATTATTGGGAAAGATTCGAGAAGCTCGGAAAGATGACAAAGAAATTGCCGAAATAAAGGAGAAGATGAGTGAAGGGAAAGCCAAAGGTTTCCGTGAGGATGAGCACGACACCTTGTGGTTTGAGGAACATGTATATGTGCCCAAGAATGCGGAGCTCAGGAAGTTGATACTACAAGAAGCTCATGACTCACCATACTCGATACACCCCGGTAAAACCAAAATGTTTTTGGACTTGTTGAGGATATAGACCTTAGAGTCACCCGCCAGGAGGGGCCGGGTATCTCTTAATGGTCATCGCCAGGAGCCCGGCGCCAAGCTTAAAGACGGTGGGCCAAAGATGGGCTTAAGACCCGGATGTGGCTTAAGGCCCGTAGTTACAATCATTATTACGGTAGAACTTGTAGTGTAAGGCAAGGATAGTTGAGAGTCCGAGCCGGACAATCTTATGAGCCGGCCGGGACTCTGAGAGCTGCTGGGCATCAACCTCCCTATATAAAGGGACGACCCGGCGGCGGTTTAGGGACAAGAAAGATCTCATCGAGAGCCAGGGATAGCAGTCAAGCTCCCTGGTCATCGAAACCCTAATCAATACCACCTCAACTGGACGTAGGCTTTTACCTTCACCGTAAGGGGCCGAACCAGTATAAACTCTCGTGTTCCTTGTCCCATTAACCCCTTCAAGCTTCCTAGCAGCGATGGCTCCACGACTAAGTCCTAGCTTGAGGACATCTGCCGTGACAATTCCACGACAGTTGGCGCCCACCGTGGGGCCAGCGCACGGTGGATTTGAGTTCTTGAAGGGCAGCTTCGAAGGGCTCAAGGGATACGCTGTGGGCCGGATGACCAAGAGTCATCGCGGCAAGCTCTACATCGACGATGCAAACTGGGGCCCCGATGCCGGCTCAATTGAGTACGGGTACCGGGTCCCCTTCGGCGGAATTCATGTTTTCATTGGCAAGATTGGTGAGCCAGGCCCTGAGCCGGATCTCTGCGCCGATCTCATCGAGACGGCTCAGCGTGCACGACCCGCCCAGGCTCAGCGTGCATTCTTTTGTGGGATGTATCCATGGAGGGCTCTTTGATCGATCTGGATCTGGTGATGAGACGGCCGCCGGCTCTGACGGCGAGTCGTCCACCGTTGAGTCAAACTCGTTGTATCAACTTCAAGATGGCAGGCTCATGGGTTGTTCCGATGGTGACAGTATTCCGGACCCGTTTGAGTCGCCAAGCCGGGTTGGAATCTTCATGGCCGGTGTGCAGCCTGTTCAGAACCCTGCTGCTGGAGCGGGAAACCCGGTGCCCTCGCCGGCTCAGGTGCTAATGGATCTCACGGACAAGATGACGGCCCTGTTAACCGCCACGGTTGACCCGGCGGATCAAGCTCAGCATGATGCGGAGGTGGCGCAGTTAAAATTGGATCTAGTGAAAGCTAAGGAGGATCTAGCAGCAGAAGGGATCAGGATGGCGGTGGAGAGGGCGGCTCTTGATGCCCAAACCCAGTTGATTCAAGCGCAGTCCTTCCGGCTCACGATGGATCAAAACGCGTCCAATGAAGTCCTGAGAAGGAGGCATCAAAAGGCCCAATCTCGACTCCCTCCGGTTTACGATCCACGAAACCTCTTCAACACGCCAGGTGCAAGGTCTAGTAACCCGCCAGGGGTCATAGTGCCCGGGTCTGGGACCCCTATTCAGCCGCAAGTAATGGGGCCTCCCCAGGTGCACCCTGCCCCGCCTCAGTACGTGCCAATACCACCGGGTCATTATAACAACCCGCTGGAGAACATGGTCGCCGCGGCAGCACGGCTGGCGGCTCTCCCAGTCGACGGTGACCCTCCGACGGCTATTGAGACCCGCCGGGTCAGGGAACTCCTTCAGACAGCACTGGCGCAGCAAGAGGCGTACTCCTACAGCCGGGACAGGATCCACTCGACCCCTCGTCCAGGCTGGAGCCCGAGTTACAACAGACACATGGTCTCAGCGACAGGCTCAAGTAACGTCCGACGCCATGACCCGCCCCCTGGCCATGGCCCTGCTCATAACGGAGCCTTTCACGCAGCAGACCAAGACAGAGCGTGGCAAGAGCCGGAGCGGGTGCCTCAGTTGACGGCGTACCAGACTCCCCCGGCTTATCCGACGACTTCCGTCAACGTGGGTATCCCTACCAGGACTGGGGGTCTCCCTTGCTTAGTGCCAGCTATCCGCAATGAACGTCTACCCAAGGACTTCAAAGGCCCTAGGAAGGTGCCCAATTACACGGCAGACTTACAACCCGCAGCCTGGATCGAGAGTTATGAGATGGCCATGGAACTGCTGGAGGTCAGTGAAGCGGCCATGGCTAAGTACTTCACCATGATGTTAGATGGGACTGCCCGCACTTGGTTGAAAGGGCTACCACCGAATTCCATTGGGTCTTGGGCGGAGCTGAAGGCCCGGTTCATCCAAAACTTCAAGGATACCTGTAGGCAGTCTATGTCAATTGTGGATTTGACTAACTGCAAGCAGCAGGAGGGTGAGTCTACGACACATTGGGTTCGCCGGGTTAAGGAGATAATACATTCCTCGGATAAGATGGATGCCGGCTCTGCGGTCTTAATGTTGGAGCAGAATTGTCGTTTTGTGCCCCTGAAAATGAAACTCGGGCGGCTTAAGCGCGACAGTAATGATATGGGCACACTGATGGCGGCTCTTGTCAAGTACGCCGATTCTGATGGTACCAAGGACCCCGCTTCAGATGATGAAAGGACAGGGAAGGGAAAGAAGAACGGCAATGGCAAGGGTCCCTCAGCATAACCCGGGAAACCAAGGAGGAGGCAAGCGCAAGGCCGATGGCAGCCTAGAGTTTGTAGCCAACGCCAGCTCACAAGGTAATAACCAGCGACGCAAGGGGAGGCCCCTTCCCCGAGCCGGCAGGTCAGGCCCGACGCTGGAGCAGCTGTTGAATGAGCCTTGTCCAAGGCATGGCTCTAGAGAGAAGCCAGCTACCCATCTATGGAAGGATTGTGCAATCACGAAGGCCTTTAAGAATTACAATGGCCCGGGCGGCGGCTCAGGCGCCGGCGGCCTTCATGGCCCGGGCGGCGGCTCAAATTCTAATCCTCAGAATGGTCAAGGGGGCTTTAATCAGCAGGCTGGCCAGGGTCATCAACAACAGCAGGGGGTTATCAGACCAATCCAAAGCAGCTTAGCGGTGGACAGTATCATGTTTTTACCACCAGTCTGTGTAAGCGAGATCAGAAGCTTCATAAGAGGGCTGTGAATACTGTTGAGCCGGCGGTTCCACGCTACTTGCGGTGGTCTGAGCAGCCTCTAGTGTGGAGTAGGGAGGATCACCCTCCCCGGGTGGATAACCCGGGCCACTTGGCCTTAGTGATGGCTCCTCAGGTGGGAGGATATAAGTTCACTAAGGTGCTCATGGATGGAGGCAGCAGCATCAACATCCTCTATTATGAGACGTTCCGTCGTATGGGGTTGATTGATAAGAACCTCAGCCAGTCCAACACTATTTTCCATGGTGTGGTACCTGGTAAGTCAGCTTATCCAGTCGGCAAGATCGAATTGGAAGTGGCCTTTGGAGATGAGCACAACTACAGGGTGGAAAAATTGACCTTTGAGGTGGTCAAGATAAGAAGTCCGTACCATGCCATATTTGGGCGGCCGGCTTACGCCAAGTTCATGGCACGGCCGTGTTACATGTATTTATAGCTCAAGATGCCGGGTCATAATGGGACCATTACGGTTCATGGAAGCCGGAAGGTGGCCCTGGAGTGTGAGGAAGGCGATGCAGCTTATGCAGAATCTGTTTGTGTAACAAAGGAGTTAAAATTTTACAAAGACAACGTTGACCCAACAGATATGACCTCTCTGAAAAAGCCGACTACGGAGCATGAGCCGGCAATGAAATTCAAGTCGGCTGATGAGACTAAACTTGTTGATTTCATTCCAGGAGATTCATCTCAGCAATTTAGCATCAGTGCCAATCTGGATCCAAAATAGGAAAGCGCGCACATTGAGTTCATCCGTGAGAATAGGGACATCTTCGTGTGGAAACCTTCTGACATGCAAGGTGTACCTAGAGAACTCGCTGAGCACACTCTCAATGTTGATCCGAAATTTAAGCCGGTCAGGCAGTTCCTTCGGCGGTTCAATGAGGAGAGGCGGAAAGCTATTGGTGAAGAGGTGGCCCGGCTCTTGGCGGCCGGGTTTATTGTGGAAGTCTTTCACCCAGAATGGTTAGCTAACCCGGTCCTCGTACTCAAGAAGAACGGCACTTGGCGGATGTGTGTGGACTACACGGACTTAAACAAGGCGTGTCCGGCTGATCCTTTTGCCCTTCCCCGTATTAATCAAATTATTGGTGCTACGGCAGGTTGTGCGCGCTTAAGTTTCTTGGATGCTTCTTCCGGATACCATCAGATTAAAATGGCAGTTAAGGACCAGGAGAAGACGGCATTCATCACTCCCTTTGGAGCCTTCTGCTATGTGTTTATGCCCTTTGGACTCAAGTGTGCACAGGCGACTTATCAGCGTTGTGTGCAGAACTGTCTTCATAACCAGATTGGGCGCAATGTTCATGCTTATGTGGACGATATTGTGGTTAAGTCCATAAAGGAGGAAACCCTGATAGATGATTTAAGGGAAACCTTTGATAATCTCCGGGTTTACTAGATGATGCTTAACCCGGCCAAGTGTGTTTTTGGTGTTCCTGCAGGCAAACTCTTGGGTTTCTTGGTTTCTGACAGAGGCATTGAAGCTAACCCGGAGAAGATCAAGGTCATCACCTCCCTGGCTAAGCCGGCGTGTATAAATCACGTTCAGCGCTTGGCGGGCGCGTCGCTGCTTTGAGCCGGTTTATAAGCCGTTTGGGTGAGAAGGCTATGCCATTATACCAGTTGATGAAGAAAACTGATAACTTTGTCTGGAATGATGCAGCCAATACTGCTTTTGAGGATTTGAAGAAGCAGCTGGCCGAGCCCCCAGTCCTTGCTGCTCCAGTTGACAAGGAGCCTCTATTGCTGTATGTGGCTGCTAACACACGAGCCGTCAGTGTGGCTGTGGTGGTGGAGCACAAGGAAGAGGGTAAGGAGCATCTGGTTCAACGGTCGGTTCATTATGTCAGCGAAGTGATCATCGAGTCCAAGCAACGGTATCCGCATTGGCAGAAGCTTGTTTATGGGGTGTTCATGGCAAGCCGGAAGCTTAAGCATTATTTCCAGGGTCATCCCATCACTGTGGTCAGTTCTGCCCCCCTTGGTGATATCATTCAAAACAGAGAGGCCACAGGGAGAGTGGCTAAGTGGGCTATAGAGCTCGGACCCCATGGTCTGAAATACGTGCCACGCACTGCTGTTAAATCTCAGGCCTTGGTGGATTTCATCAATGATTGGACAGAGTCACAAGTGCCCGAGCAAAAGCCGGATAACACATATTGGACTATTCACTTTGATGGGTCCAGGCAGTTGGAGGGTTCGGGGGCTGGAGTCGTATTGGCTTCCCCTAAGGGTGATAAGCTCCATTATGTGCTACAATTGATATTTCCTTGTACCAACAACGCAGCTGAGTACAAGGCCTTGCTCCACGGTCTTCGGATGGCTAAGGAGATGAGCTTGAGCCGGGTAAGGTGTTTCGGTGACTCAGACTTGGTGGCTCAACAAGTATCAGGCAAGTGGGACTCTAAGGACCCTCTGATGGCGGCTTATCGCCGCGAAGTTGATGCCATTGCTGGGCACTTTCAGGGCTATCAAGTAGAGCACATTGACCGCAGGAAGAACGAGGCGGCTGATGCCCTAAGCCGGCTGGGCTCTCAGCGAAAGCCGGTGCCGCCTAATACTTTCCTGGATGTCCTGTATAACCCTTCTGTTAAGCTGCCTATAGAGGAAGACTTGGCTGTCCCTGACCCGGAGGCACGATTGGTGGCGGCTCTCCACATCATACCGGACTGGACAATGCCCTATCTGGCTTACATGACCCGGGGAGAGTTGCCTGAGGATGAAACTCTAGCCAGACAAATAACCCGGCAGGCTAAGTCAATGATTGTTATCAATGGCGAGTTGCATCACCGCAGTGTTACGGGAGCATTCCAGCGTTGTGTCTCCCCTGAGGAAGGTCAAGAGATCTTGCGTGAGATTCATGAAGGGGATTGTGGCCATCACGCCGGCTCAAAATCTCTTGTGGCCAAGGCTTTTCGTCATGGTTTTTATTAGCCGACGGCTCATGCTAATGCGGAGGACTTGGTCAGTAAATGTGACGGTTGCCAAAGGTTCTCACGACGGGCTCATGTGCCGGCTCAGGAGCTGAGGATGATCCCAATTACTTGGCCCTTTGCGGTCTGGGGGCTTGATATGGTTGGGCCTTTTAAAAGGTCCAAAGATAAGAAGACCCACCTCTTGGTGGCAGTTGACAAATTTACCAAGTGGGTTGAAGCGGAGCCAGTTAGCAAGTGTGATGCAGCCACGGCGGTTCAATTTATGAAAAAGGTGATTTTTCGCTTTGGCTTTCCGCACAGCATTATAACTGACAATGGCACCAATCTATCCAAAGGCGCCATGGAAGAGTTTTGTCAACGAGAGCATATCCAACTTGATGTTTCCTCGGTGGCTCATCCTCAATCCAATGGTCAAGCTGAGAGAGCTAATCAGGAGATTCTGAAGGGCATCAAGCCCCGGCTTTTGGTCCCTTTGCAATGGACGCCGGGTTGTTGGGTGGAGGAGTTGCCCTCCATGTTATGGAGCATCAACACTACTCCTAACAGGTCTACAGGTTTTACGCCTTTCTTCATGGTTTATGGGGCAGAAGCAGTCCTCCCCAGTGACATCCGTCATGACTCGCCTCGAGTGGCGGCTTATGTTGAGGCGGATAATGAGCAAGCGCGCCAAGATGCTCTTGACTTGTTGGACGAACAGCGTGATGTGGCAGCAGCTCGCTCAGCGATTTACTAACAAGACCTGCGTCGTTATCATAGTCGCCGGGTTAAATCCCGGGTCTTCCAGGAAGGTGATCTCGTGCTCCGGCTCATCCAAGATCAAACAGATGCGCACAAGCTATCCCCGCCTTGGGAAGAGCCCTTTGTGGTCAGCAAGAATTTGCACAGCGGGTCATATTACCTCATTGACATTCGGGAGCACAAAGATTCACGTAAGTCGGAGGAAGAGACCCCTCGGCCGTGGAACATAGCTCAGCTTCGTCCTTACTACACTTGAGCCACCGGCTCTCATAATATACATATTTCTCTCAGCCATGTATATATTATGATAAGCAATAAAGCAGGACCTCTGTCCTTTTTTCTCCTCCAAATGTGCACGTTTTCATTGCAAGATTAACATGATAACTTGAAGGAGGATCCGGCTTATGATCGTATTCGAATCTAGCCGTAGGCAATAAGGTCACTTGGGGGCTTCCTGTTCAAACATGGGTCGTATTCGAACCAAAGAGAACATAGCTGTCGATACCCATTTGATTGGCAAAGTGCCGAGCTCATTGGGGAGTTTTCTTTGATCATATTTGAATCATAGTTTAACCCCTTTGGGAACCGACGTGGATCGTATTCGAATCAGCGTCGTTAAACAATTCTTAAAATCACTTGGGGGCTTCCTGTTCAAACATAGGTCGTATTCGAACCAAACAGAACATAGCTGTCGATACCCTTTTGATTGGCATCGCCACACCCACTGGGGGCTATATGATCGTATGCGAGTCCTAGCATAACCCCTTTGGGACGGGTCTCTGGTCGTATTCGAACTGGAAGCCCCTAAGTTTTTTCTGATTTATAGTGAGTTTTTCTGGTTATTTCAAAGTGTATACGGCCGGGTTTCACTTTGCCGGTTTAAACTTTGATTTACAGGGTTAATCGAATACAACCGGTGTCATTAAGACTGGTAAACCGGAATTAAAGTACCAATCTTATTGCCCGGGTTAGCTAAGCCGGAAGTGTGCTTGCAGGCTGGTAAGTGTGTTATTACGGTTATATCAAGGACATAACTGAGGACCAGTCTTTTTTTATTCATATTCCGGGTTATATGTTTAAAACTATGCTTCTCAGTGCGGTAAGCCGCCTAGAGACTTGTGATTTGTCCTTCTATGCAGGATAGTTAAAGGCAATTATTTTGAGCTTAAGGAAAATGAATAATCTATTATGACCCGGGGAAATATAGAGGAGACAACTTCAATGGACTTCAGCATTCAACGCGTGCACGATTGCACGGCAAATTTAAAGTATTGATCCTACTCTATTACAAGACTCATCGAGTCCAAAAGGGTGGAGCATTGTTTTATAAGCCGCCTGCAGAATTAAGATGCTTTCTGGGTTGACGTCTCCGGCTCATCCCTCTCTTCTCCTCCGGCTGTTCCCAAGACCTGGAAAGTTGATGACTTCCAATCGATGCCGCTCAGAGCTTCGAATTGAGCTTCCTCGTCAATTAACCCGGCCGGGTCAATCTCCGGGGCGAAGGTGTGCTGGCGAGTTGGTGGGATTAAGCTGAGGGCTTCATAGCGCGGGGTGGGGATCCTCTGATTCTCCGCATTGTAACCCGGCTGGTACTTGGTCAGATCTGTGTCATTTCCAATAAGGGTGGCCACCGGGCGCACGATCTTCACGCAGGCGGCAAAGTCCCTTTGGTCGAAGGCTGTGCCGTCTTCCTTCAAACTTGGATAACCGAGGGCGATGTCCGCCGGGTCTAACTCTGGAAGGAAAGCCTTGGCCCGGCTCAGCGCGGCGATCGCTCCGGCTCTTGCAGAGGCCCGTCGCAGCTCTTGGATACGTTGAGGCAGAACGGCGAGCCGGCGAAGCACTTCCGCCAGGTGAGTCGACACCTCGTTGGATAGGGCCACCACAGCCAAGGCACGCTGTGACCCGGTGTAGAGTTGCTCCACCAGGGTGTACACGGCCTTCAGCTTGGTTACCACACTCTGGTTAAGGTTGGCGCTTCTGGGACCTGTTTAACAAAGTAAGATAAGCCGCCGACAAGGCTGAGTTATGAGATATGAAGATTCTAAACTTGATGAAAACCGGTGAAATGACTTACCGAAGATTGCGGCAACCATCTGGGACACTTGGCGCTTTAAGCCGGAGAGTTCGGCGGTCTTCTCTGAGAGAGCCTTCTCCGCCTGTTCAGCCCGGTTCACCAGAGCAGCCTTCTCTTCGGCCCAGGCTCTCCGTTCAGCGTCGAAGTCCGTCTTCAGTTTTTCTTGCGCAGCAATACTGGACACAAATTTAGCATTTGCTTTCCGGGTCTCAGTTTCTTGCGTCTTCAGCCGGGTCTTGAGATCAGAGATGTCAGCTTCAAATTTCTTGCCAGCAGCCTGCATAATTTCCGGTTCATAAGATGAACAGTTACTATACAATCTTAAAAGTCCCAAGCACTTTCCAAGCAAAGGTACTTGGCACTTGGGGGCTAATGCATATTGAACGTTTCTATCTACAAATTGCCGGTTCAATTGAGTAAGCCGGAACTTAAGTCTACAGCATATTCTATCATAAGTCGTAGTCTTGGGGGCTAGAGCATGGTAAAGGTAAATATGCAGTAAGTAAGAAGACAGAAGAATAATACCTCAGACTTCTGCTGAATCTGGTTCACCATGGCAATCTCAGCATCCCGGCTCTTGTGCACTTGGCTGACGTAGCCGGAGACGAGCTCTCCAATGCTCAGGTTGGTGTAGTCGGTGAGGTCCAGATTAACCCGGCGGGGCTGAAGCAGCTCCCCCTTGGCAGAACACTTGGCCAGTGCAGTAGGTCTCCCCGGCTCAACAAATTCCGTCCGGGTGATTACCACATCCGGGTCATCTGCTGGTTGAGCCGAGCTGGAGGCCTCCGGGTTAACAGAAGCTTCTGCTATGGGCTTGTTGGTTGGAGCAGCAGCCTCAGGAGCAGAGGCAGCTGGCGGTTCTTGTGCGGCTACCTCCGGCTCAGGCAGGTCCGGCTCATCGGCCGGCTTGTTCTTCTTCGCCCTTTTGCTGAGTTTTGCTTGGGCACTGAAAAGACAGAAAGGTTAAGCACAAAAGTGTAAGTAAAGACAAAGTACAACATAAGATGACCATTATTACCCGGGCACAGTCTTGAAAGTCGGCAGGTTCGACTGCATAGAGTCGCCCGAAGAGGGGGAAGTCTCCTGATAATTTGAGTCAGAAGAATTGAGCGGTTGACGTATAACACCCGCCAAAGGATGAAAAGGGTACAAGTTGGAGATAACCTCAGTTCGGCGCTTCCTCGATGCGTCAGGTAACCCGGAGGAGAGGTCGGCGTCCTTGTTGGTCCGGGTGTGACGCCGGCTCTCATGAACCTGTCGCTTCAAAATAAATTGAGGATCTTGATAAGCTAAAGGATGTGAAAAGCTTAATTCCGGGTTACCCTTCGGACTTTCAGCCTTGGCAAGGGCTCCGAGTCGGAGGAAAGTGACATTACCTCTTCAACCACCGGGTTACTTGCGCCGGTGTCATCTTGTTGAGGAATAGTATTGATAAGGTGGACAGAAATAAATAGCAGATATAGCAAGAGCTTACAGGTTCAGGGGTTACCTCTGACTCGGAGCTGTCGCTTAATTGCATCAGCTCTGAAGCAGTAGGCCTACTTCCCTTCTTACGGGGAGCGGCTTTCTTCGCGGCTTTCTTCGCTTTTCTGGCCTTCTTGGCCGCTTCATGGTCATATTTGACCTTCCAGAACTTGTCATCGGCCTGAAAAATACAAGGATGATTTCTTAAAGATTCAGATGACGGTTATCTACAGAAGAAGATAAAATGTACAGATCTGCGGCTTACCGCTGGGGCTGGGTTGGTCTTGCAGAAGGGGGCTAACCCGGTCCTCCCGCAGTCTGCCAGGCTCTCGTTCAAAAGAGCCTTGGTCATATCCTCTGCAACATCTTCAGGAAGATCGTTGCGGCTGTGTCTCTGGGGGTCATCCTTTCGGCCCGTGTACTCGCACATTAAGCCGGGGCGGCGGCTCAATGCGATCACCCGCCAGGAGATCCAGACCCGGACCAGATCGATTCCGTTGAGACCATTGCCCAGGAGAGCCTTGATCTTGTTGATGGTGGGGAGCAGAGGTTGGCGCTCTGCCTGAGTTAACTTGTCAGACAGAGGGTGAGTCGGCTCCAGACGTGAAGGGTGAAACCCGGGCAGCGGGCTCTCGTCAGCCGATGACGTGTCTTGGCAATAAAACCACGTCAGGTTCCAGTCCTTTGGGTGACTCCGCGGCTCGGCGTAAGGGAAAAGGCAGTCTCTCCGTCTCTGAATGGAGATGCCGCCTAGCTCCAAACTTGGCCCGTTGGCGCACTCGTTCTGGCGGTTCAAGTAGAAGAGCTCTCTGAAGAGCAGCAGGCTGGGCTCTTCTCCAAGGTAAACCTCGCAGAACACTTGGAAATTGCATATGTTGGACACTCAGTTGGGTCCTATATCTTGTGGCCGCAAGTCAAAGAAATTCAGTACATCCCTGAAGAACTTTGAGCCGGGCGGTGCGAAGCCCCGGCTCATGTGATCCGCAAAAATGACCACCTCCCCGTCCTTTGGCTGTGGTCTCTCCTCTGACGGGTCAGGGGCACGGTAGGACATGACATCCTTCTTGGGCAGGTAGCCTGATTTGACAAAATCTGCTAACGTCTCGTTGGTGACATTGGACCTCATCCAATTGCAAGTGATGGAGGCTTTAGGAGCTTTGGGAGGCATGGTGAAAGTCGGCAGCCTATGATAAAAGGAAATGGCCGGTTTAATTATAAGCCGGAGGAAATTTACAGTTCAATGTTAAAGTGGCGGCTTACGGAGGGGACTAATGACATATATCTAGGTGCATCAGGTTATTTAAGCCGCCCAAGGTGTTGAGAGTAATTCGATTGTCTACGGCCTTATCACAGATGAGCCGGAAAATTCTATGGCGCGTGGTCTCCTTTGAGTCGGAAGGTTCTACGGCGTGTGGTTGCTTTAAACCGGAAACGTAAGCCGCCATGGCTCAACGAGTGCAGTTTTTTACTAAGTGTGGTGAAAACAAGTTTCACACATTGCGGTAAATAATTTGGATCAAGTGGTCGGCAGAAAAAGAAAATTTCTAGACCTAAAAACAGACGCGAGGGAAGTTCTTGGGCTTGAATGGGGCCTTTAGGCAGTCAAAAGAGATCTGCTTGCATTTGAAATGAGTGCCAAACAGCTACCGCGGCAGGTCTAGACAGGTCTAAGATCAAGAATGGCAGTAAAAACCAAATCTACCGAAGGCCCGCGATGAACTACGAAGAACAGAGGTAGAACTACGGAGCCCTAGTGCGGATCTGCCCTATGGAGTAACGAGGACTCACCTGTGCTGAAGAGATGCGGAGGTTGCCGCCGTTTGTCTGGACCGAGTCAGGGTGATGCAGCGGCCAAGGTTGACGAAGACCGGGGGCGCGGCAGCGGCGGCGGAGTTCGAGCTCGAGCGGAGGAACAGTGGCGCGAGGAGGAAGAAGAGTGGCTGAAGGCCCGTCGGGCCGGGCTATTTATAAGGGCGAGCTCATAAGTGGGCGCGAGAAACGAGGAGACCGCGGCGTGGTTATCTCCCCATGAAACGCCTCGATTTTCGGGATGGCAGTAAAGATAAGATCCGTTGCGGATCTGGTGGAGTAAAAAACGGGATTAATGGAAGATGACGCCACGGCGGATTACCCAGAGTCCAGAGGATGACGTCACGCCGGGTTATGGCCTTCACACAAATGGCAAGCCGGAGATTTTTTCTGTCAAAAGAATTGAAGATTGACATGAGCCGGCTCAAATCAATCTGGGGCCTAATGTTGAGGATATAGACCTTAGAGTCACCCGCCAGGAGGGGCCGGGTTACTCTTAATGGTCATCGCCAGGAGCCCGGCGCCAAGCTTAAAGACGGTGGGCCAAAGATGGGCTTAAGACCCGGATGTGGCTTAAGGCCCGTAGTCACAATCATTATTATGGTAGAACTTGTAGTGTAAGGCAAGGATAGTTGAGAGTCCGAGCCGGACACTCTTATGAGCCGGCCGAGACTCTGAGAGCTGCTGGGCGTCAACCTCCCTATATAAAGGGACGACCCGGCGGCGGTTTAGGGACAAGAAAGATCTCATCGAGAGCCAGGGATAGCAGTCAAGCTCCCTGGTCATCGAAACCCTAATCAATACCACCTCAACTGGACGTAGGCTTTTACCTTCACCGTAAGGGGCCGAACCAGTATAAACCCTCGTGTTCCTTGTCCCATTAACCCCTTCAAGCTTCCTAGCGGCGATGGCTCCACGACTAAGTCCTAGCTTGAGGACATCTGCCGTGACAATTCCACGACAGGACTTAAAGGAGCGTTTCTGGTGGACTGGTATGAAGAAGGATATTGCCGAGTATGTAGCCATATGTGAGGTATGTCAGAGAGTGAAGGCAGAAAATCAGAAGCCAGCATGATTACTGCAGCCTATGCCAATAACCGAATGGAAGTGGGACAAGCTTGGCATGGATTTTATCACCGGATTGCCCAGGACCCGATCGGGATATGATTCTATCTGGGTAGTAGTGGATCGCCTGACCAAAGTAGCTCACTTTATCCCAGTGAAAACCACTTATACAAGTGTGAAGTTGGCCAAGATATATATGACCAGGATCGTATGTCTGCACGGAGTTCCGAGGACCATCATATCAGATAGAGGATCACAGTTTACTTCAAAGTTTTGGCACCAGCTGCACCAGACCTTGGGAACTAGGCTAGAGTTCAGCACTGGTTTTCACCCGCAGACAGATGGACAGACTGAGAGAGTCAATCAGATTCTGGAGGACATGTTAAGAGCTTGTGCGCTAGATTATGGATCTAGTTGGGATGACAACTTGCACTACGCCGAGTTCTCGTACAACAATAGCTACCAGGCCAGTTTGAAGATGGCACCGTTCGAAGCCCTGTATGGAAGAAGGTGCAGAACACCGTTGATGTGGGATGAGGTTGGAGACCATGAGTTTTTTGGACCAGATTTGATTAAGGAGTCTGAAGAGAAGGTTAAGCTGATTCGAGATAGGCTGAAGGTAGCCCAGTCCCGACAGAAGAGTTATGCAGACTCGAAACGCAAGGAGGTAGTCTATGAAATCGGAGACAGAGTATACCTGCGAGTGTCACCCTTGCGAGGAGTTAAGCATTTTGGAGTCAAGGAAGTTAGCCCGAGATTTGTAGGACCGTACCGTGTTTTGGAGCGTATGGGAGAGGTAGCCTACAAGTTGGAGTTACTCCAAGGACTGTCAGGAGTTCATGATGTGTTTCACGTTTCCCAGTTGAAGAAGTGTCATGCTGAGATGGCTGACATACCTCTAAGAGATACAGTGCATCTGGAAGCAATTCAGTTGGATAGTGATTTGACATATGAGGAGAAACCTGTCAAGATTCTCGAATTTGCCAGCCGCGTTACTCGCAGCAAGGTTATCAAGTTTTGCAAAGTTCAGTGGAGCCACCATACCGAGGATGAAGCCACCTGGGAACGAGAGGATGATCTACGCAAAGACCACCCACACCTATTTTCTAGCCAACCCGAATCTCGAGGACGAGATTCATCTTAGGGGGGGTAGGTTTGTAACATCCCAAATTTTCAATTTGGAATGTTATACATAGGTCATTCATGCATATCATATTTTATTGCATTTCGTTTCTCGATCCTCGAAATTCTAAGCAACTCAAGGACCCTCGTAGAGAGTTGGGGATTTCACCGTTTTCATATTTGAATATTATCAAATATTGAAACAAGGATCATTTTGGTTTTAATGATTTTTCTCTTCGAAAATATTTCGAATTAAAATATATGAGAGGAGATAATATGACTTCTCCAAAATAAATGAAATATTGGAGGAAAAATATTAAAATCCAATAAATGATTTTATTTGGTTTTATTGCAATTTTATTTGAATTAGGAAAAAATATGCGTTTTTCAAAAATTGTATTAGAGGCCCAAATAAATGTTCACTTTGTCCGGAATATTTTTAGAGGACGGCGAAAATTTATTTCGGGATTTTTGTAGTCCGTTTAGTATTTCTTTTCTTTGTTTTTCTGCGCGTCAGAATATTAAAAAAAAACCGACCTACCGGGCTGTGTCCGCCTGGGACACCGACCCGGCCAGCCTCTTATAAGCCGCGGCCCGCCAGCCCCCCCCCCCAAACCCTAGCCGCCCCAAGCCCCGCACCCCAGCCGCCGCCGCCCGCTGCCGTCGCCGCCTCGCCACCGCCCCCGCCGCCGTCACGATTGCCGAGGTAGCCGCCACTTTTTTTTAACTGTTCGGTTTTATTTCGAAAACCTAGATTCGTTTTTTAGATTAGATCGGTTCGGTATTCCGTCGGTTTACTTATTTTGCGGACGTTCGTCCGTACGTTCGTTTTAACGAACACCGTTCACCCGTTAGCCACAGACAGCGAACGTTCGTTCGTTAGCCTGTTCGTCGGTTTTTCTTTTTCCAGGGTTTTCCGCGATTATTTTTCGATCACGATTTCTGCCCTAATTTTCATTTTAGTATAACTTCTCGCTCGTTTATCGAAATCAGGCGATTCAAGCGCCTAGATCTTCGTCTCGAAACCCTCTTTCTGTTTAAACAACTTGAACAAGATTTTGTTACTGTAAACTTTGACTTTAGTCCAGATTCGTAAACGGATCTTGTTTCTTTCGCAGTTGTAGTTTCGTTGCTCCGTTTGATTTGATTCTTTTTGCAAACCGGAGTTCTTAAGTTGAACTTTCTGGTTAGATCTCTTTATTTGAGTTTTACCCGTGCATCTTTGCTTGATTGCTTATGTATGCTATTTTTTGTTTGCGATAGAATTCCCGGAGTGCGAAGCGTGCTACTACGAGTCCCTAGGTTTTGCAGATCATCAGCAAGGCAAGTAACACATTGATCATACCCCTTTATTACCAGTTTTTATGCATTAGTTACAATCCTCACACATTGCATGAGTAGGATCTCTTAACATGTGGGTTTGGGAAGTAGATGTTGAGGTAGAACCTATTACCTGTTTTATTATCAAACCCTTGGGAGTTACTTCTGCGTTATGCTTATTGCCATGCCATGCTCGTAGACGTGGATTGGGTTTGAGTGTATCCATGACAGATGTGAGATTGTTAATTAATGGTTCAACTTAAGGTGGCAACTTTAATACACATCTGGGTGGATTGCTTGTGGGCACCTGGAGAATCCAGTATTGTCCTAGGATATCCCGGAGTACCCGTGTGATCATCCTACGGTCCGCCACCCAGGCTCAAAGGGATCATAAGATTATTCATGCTAGAAACTTCCGTGTGCAGCCACAAGCCATTATGGGCTCTGGCATAGTTGAGCATGTTGTGTGACCTCTTTCAGTGGTGGGCTAGCAGATGTAGAGGGAAAGTAGGTGTAACTGTGCACCCAGAGTAAAGAGTTAATGCTGCTGAAAGACTGTGTCTCGGTCATCCGTTTCTCAAACATCATGTAGTGCGAGAAATCAAACGGAGGAGATCGAGTCTTGTGGGGAAAAGTGTGCAAACCTCTGCAGAGTGTATAAACTAATCATGGTTAGGCGTGTCCCTGGTTATGGACATCTTGAGTATCTGGTACTTGAATTATTGATTTGATCTCATCACTCTAAATTAATTTGTTGGGTTGTTAATGATTACTTTAATTGGGATTGAGTTGGAGGAACCTTCTCAATGTTGTTCAACTACCATGATAGTTAAATAAAATTTATTCCTTTGTTGTAGGGAAAAATTGGCTTTTCGCAAAAACCATATAACCATAGAGCCTCCACCAGCCATATATGCATGTAGTGATAGCATTTATCTGTTCATTGCTCTACTGTGTTATATTGCCAGCATATTCCATGTGCTGACCCGTTTTCGGGCTGCAACGTATTATGTTGCAGACTTTTCAGACGAGGAGTAAGGTCCGCTAGGTCGTTTGTCACGCACTCAGCTATGCCGTTGGAGTTGATGGACTCACTTTATCTTCCAAGCCTTCCGATGTTATCGTTTTAGATGGCCTTAAGCCATATTTATTGTGATAAGTTCTCTTTTGAGACATTCGATGTAATAAGTGTGTGATTGGTACTCTGCTATAAATCCATTCGAGTACTGTGTGTGTCAGCATTACCGATCCAGGGATGACACTGAAGCACAGAGACTTGACCGTTTGAGGTCGGGTCGCTACACGTTGTATGTGAACGTAGAGCTTATCACACCCGATCATCACGTGGTGTCTCGGCATGACGAACTGTAGCAATGATGCATACTCAGGGAGAACACTTGTACCTTGAAATTTGGTGAGGGATCATCTTATAATGCTACCGCCGTTCTAAGCAAAATAAGATGCATAAAGGATAAACATCACATGCAATCAAAATAAGTGATATGATATGGCCATCATCATCTTGTGCCTTTGATCTCCATCTCCAAAGCACTGTCATGATCACCATCGTCACCGGCTTGACACCTTGATCTCCATCGTAGCATCATTGTCGTCTCGCCAACTATTGCTTCTACGACTAACGCTACCGCTTAGTGATAAAGTAAAGCAATTACATGGCGATTGCATTTCATACAATAAAGCGACAACCATATGGCTCCTGCCAGTTGCTGATAACTGTTACAAAACATGATCATCTCATACAACAATTTATATATCATCACGTCTTGACCATATGACATCACAACAAGCCCTGCAAAAACAAGTTAGACATCCTGTACTTTGTTGTTGCAAGTTTTACATGGCTGCTACGGGCTTCTAGCAAGAACCATTCTTACCTACGCATCAAAAACCACAAAGATTTTCCTCAAGTGTGCTGTTTTAACCTTCAACAAGGACCAGGCATAGTCAAACTCGATTCAACTAAAGTTGGAGAAACAGACACCCGCTAGCCACCTGTGTGCGAAGCACGTCGGTAGAACTAGTCTCATGAACGTGGTCATGTAATGTCAGTCCGGGCCACTTCATCCAACAATACCACCGAATCAAAGTAAGACGTTGCTGGTAAGCAGTATGACTATTATCGCCCACAACTCTTTGTGTTCTACTCATGCATATAACATCTACGCATAGACCTGGCTCGGATGCCACTATTGGGGAACGCAGTATTTCAAAAAATTTACCTACGATCACGCAAGATCTATCTAGGAGATGCAAAGCAATGAGCGGGAAGAATGTGTCCACGTACCCTCGTAGACCGAAAGCGGAAGCGTTTAGTAACGCGGTTGATGTAGTCGAACGTCTTCACGATCCAACCAATCCAAGCACCGAACGTACGGCACCTCCGCGTTCAGCTCGATGACGTCCCTCGAACTCTCGATCTAGTTGAGGCCGAGGGAGAGTTCCGTCAGCACGACGGCGTGGTGACGGTGATGATGAAGTTACGGACGCAGGGTGCCCCCCTCCCAATTATATAAAGGGGGGAGGAGAGGTGGTAAGCACTACGACGATGTGACCGAGGTGTGTAACGGTGGAGGGGGGCACCGCACAGGGCTAAGAGAAGACTTGGTGTGTCTTTGGGGTGCCCCCTCCCACGTATATAAAGGGGGGAGGAGAGGTGGCCGGCTCAAGGGGGGCGCGCCAGGTGTGGGGAGTCCTACTAGGACTCCCTAGTCCAAGTAGGATTCCCCTCTCCTTTTTCCTTTTTCGGAATAGCAAAGAGGGAAAGCGAGGAGGAGGAGGAGAGGGAAAGGGGGGCGCCCCCCACCCCTTGTCCAATTTGGGCTGGGCAAGGGGCGCGCGCCACCTCCCTGGATGGCCCTCTCTCCTCCGCTAAGGCCCATGTATGGCCCAATAACTTCCTGGGGGGGTTCCGGTAACGCCTGGTACTCCGAAATTCATCCGATATGACCCGAACCATTCCGGTGTCCGAATGTAACCTTCCAATATATGAATCTTTACCTCTCGACCATTTCGAGACTCCTCGTCATGTCCGTGATCTCATCCGGGACTCTGAACAAACTTTGGTTCATCAAAACACATAACTCATAATACAAATCATCATCGGACGTTAAGCGTGCGGACCCTACGGGATCGAGAACTATGTAGTCATGACCGAGACACATCTCCGGTCAATAACCAATAGCGGAACCTGGATGCTCATATTGGCTCCTACATATTCTACGAAGATATTTATCGGTCAAACCACATAACAACATACGTTGTTCCCTTTGTCATCGGTATGTTACTTGTCCGAGATTCGATCATCGGTATCATCATACCTAGTTCAATCTCGTCACCGGCAAGTCTCTTTACTCGTTCTGTAATGCATCATCCTGTAACTAAATCATTAGTCACATTGCTTGCAAGGCTTATAGTGATGTGCATTACCGAGAGGGCCCAGAGATACCTCTCTGATACACGGAGTGACAAATCCTAATCTCGATCTATGCCAACTCAACAAACACCATCGGAGACACCTGTAGAGCATCTTTATAATCACCCAGTTATGTTGTGACGTTTGATAGCACACAAGGTGTTCGTCCGGTATTCGGGAGTTGCATAATCTCATAGTCTGAGGAACATGTATAAGTCATGAAGAAAGCAATAGCAATAAAACTAAACGATCATTAATGCTAAGCTAACGGATGGGTCTTGTCCATCACATCATTCTCTAATGATGTGATCCCGTTCATCAAATGACAACACATGTCTATGGCTAGGAAACTTAACCATCTTTGATTAACAAGCTAGTCAAGTAGAGGCATACTAGGGACACTCTGTTTGTCTATGTATTCACACATGTACTAAGTTTCCGGTTAATACAATTCTAGCATGAATAATAAACATTTACCATGATATAAGGAAATATAAAACAACTTTATTATTGCCTCTAGGGCATATTTCCTTCATCTTGATCCGGATACGGTGGCAAGTGAGCGAGGATCGGGTCGTCGCATCCTTAGTGGTGCGCTACATCGGCGCCCGGATGTAGTGGAAAATGAGCAAGGGTCTTCGCATTTGACTCGACGAGTGCGAAGGGTAAGGAAGCTAGCTGAGCCTAGGAGGATTCGCTTAGGTAGCTGGAACGTAGGGTCTCTGACAGGGAAGCTTCGGGAGCTAGTTGATGCAGCAGTGAGGAGAGGTGTTGATATCCTTTGCGTCCAAGAAACCAAATGGAGAGGACAGAAGGCGAAGGAGGTGGAGGATACCGGCTTCAAGCTATGGTACACGGGGACGGCTGCAAACAGAAATGGCGTAGGCATCTTCATCAACAAGAGCCTCAAGTATGGAGTGGTAGACGTCAAGAGACGTGGGGACCGGATTATCTTGGTCAAGCTGGTAGTTGAGGACTTGGTTCTCAATGTTATCAGCGCCTATGCCTCACAAGTAGGCCACAATGAGAACACCAAGAGGGAGTTCTGGGAAGGCCTGGAAGACATGGTTAGGAGTGTACCAATTGGTGAGAAGCTCTTCATAGGAGGAGACCTCAATGGCCACGTGGGTACATCTAACACAAGTTTTGAAGGGGCGCATGGGGGCTTTGGCTATGGCATCAGGAATCAAGAAGGAGAAGATGTCTTAAGCTTTGCTCTAGCCAACAACATGATTGTAGCTAACACCCTCTTTAGAAAGAGAGAATCACATCTAGTGACTTTTAGTAGTGGCCAACACTCTAGCCAGATTGACTTCATCCTCTCGAGAAGAGAAGATAGGCGTGCGTGCCTAGGCTGTAAGGTGATACCTGGAGAGAGTGTTGTACCCCAGCATAAGCTGGTGGTTGCTGACTTCCGCTTTCGGATTCATGTCCAACGGGATAAGCGTGCCAAAGTCGCTAGAACGAAGTGGTGGAAGCTCAAGGGGGGAGGGTAGCTCAGGCGTTCAAGGAGAGGGTCATTAAGGAGGGCACTTGGGAGGAAGGAGGGGATGCGGACAATGTGTGGATGAAGATGGCGACTAGCATTCGTAAGGTGGCCTCAGAGGAGTTTGGAGTGTCCAGGGGAAGGAGAAGCGAAGATAAGGATACCTGGTGGTGGAATGATGATGTCCAGAAGGCGATTAAAGAGAAGAAAGATTGCTTCAGACGCCTATACCTGGATAGGGGTGCAGACAACATAGAGAAGTACAAGATGGTGAAGAAGGCCGCAAAGCGAGCTGTTGGTGAAGCAAGGGGTCGGGCATATGAGGACCTCTACCAAAGGTTAGGCACGAAGGAAGGCGAAAGGGACATCTATAATATGGCCAAGATCCGAGAGAGAAAGACGAGGGATATTGGCCAAGTCAAACGCATCAAGGATGGAGCAGGCCAACTCTTGGTGAAGGACGAGGAGATTAAGCATAGATGGCGGGAGTACTTCGACAAGCTGTTCAATGGGGAGAATGAGAGTTCTACCATTGAACTGAACGACTCCTTTGATGAGACCAGCATGCGTTTTGTGCGGAGAATCCAGGAGTCTGAGGTCAAGGAGCAGTATAAGGGAAAACCCTAGTAGTAGCGCGGGTTTCGAGGCTATCAGCAGCGCGGGCAGCCGCGCAACTAATAAGGCGCTACAACTAACTGTTACTAGTAGTGCGGTCTGTACCCCCGCTACTAATATTGGCTATATCAGCAGCACTTTTCCAGAACACGCTACTGTTAGTTAGCTGTAGCGCTTTCCTAGCCCCGCGCTACTTCTATGTGTTTCATCATTCCCCCCAGCTTCCTACCCAGTTTTAGTTTCAATAAACTGCAATTTCCAGATACTAGGTACTCCTAGATATCAATTTCATAAAGCATTATAGGTATTAGGTAGTACTATCTCGGTCCCAAATTACTCGTCGTCGTTTTAGTTCAAATTTGAACTAAAACCACGATGAGTAATTTGGAACGGAGGGAGTACTAGATAACAATTTCATATATAGTCAACATGCATCCTCAAGCTGTACAAGGTGATATCGACGATGATCATCATATGTAGTTCTAGATGATATCGACGACGATCATCATATGTAGTTCTACATGACATCGACGACGATCATCATATGTAGTTCTAGATGATATAGCCACACACACACACACACACACACATATGTAGTTCTAGGTGATATCGACGACGATCATCATCCTCAAGCCTGGGCGATGGGTGTTCCTGATAGTAATTAGGATGGCATGTCCAACACGAAGATTCTTGCCAACGAGGAATCTCTTCCACCCAACCGAGTTTAAGTGTGTGCGACCGTCTGTGTCCATGCGGTAAGTACAGGTGGTGACGGAGCCCCATGCGGTAAGGCGTAGTCCAGCTGAGCCTTCTTCATCAGGCTCGATACCACAACTCACCAATAGGTTCTTTGGCAATTTTTGAATAAGAAAAACATATCAATTAATAAATAGCCTCGCACATACTCTTGCAAATATATTTCTATTAAGTATAGATTTCTACACTATCCAAAGACATAGTACTACACATTTGTACTAATTAAGCATTAATTCTACTAATAAGTATATATGGATTATCTACACTATTAATAGTTCCTTGGATTCTACACTAATAAGCATGTGATCAGACTCTACACTAAAGCATATCATCGACTAGATTCCACACAGCATATCTTGGACTCTACACTAAGAATATCATCGTATTCACTAAGCATATCATCGGATAATTTGCATTTGTAAGTATGACAATAAAGCATATATATATATATATATATATATATATATATATCATCAAATTACTACAGTCAGTATAACATACCATTTCATGCTGATCGACCATGGTACTTGTCAGGCGGGTCACGAATGGCACCCCGACAAAGTCATCACGTGGCGGAATTATGTCCCATAGGTTGCACACCTCCTCCTCGCTCAACCTCATTCTTTGAGCAATGATGGCTTCATGAAGTGGGTTCTCATCATCTTCATTGAGTGGGTCCTCATTATCTTCATCATCTTCGTCATCTTCGTCATCTTCATCATCTTCGTCATCATCATCTTCCACCAGGTTTATATAAATGACAACCAGCTTGGGTCTTTCTGCTCTGAAGGAGAAGCTGGTCAACTCACCACCAGTAAGACACATGCGGGCGAGGAAACGGGCCCATCCATCTCCTCCAATCTGTGATATTACGTCCTTTCTCGACCTGCATAGTGTACGGCCCCCAGGAGCCTCAAATGTCACAGTGTCTCCTGTCATCTTGTTGAATTTCAACCTCACATTGCATGGGACGATCTGTGTAAAAAAAGCAAAATGACACAATGCAGTAATGCCAACACTAAAAATAAAATAGTTGTTACATTTCATCTAATTTCTTACCGCCGCATGACGAAAACTCGGCTGGAAGTAGATGCCGAATAGCTTGCCAGTTGCAAGGCTGCTGGCGCACCTTGACTTGCACAGTCGACATTGTGGTGGTGGTGGTGGTGGCGCCATTTTCCTAAAGCAATATGAGCAAAGGATTAACGATCCACTTCACAGGAAAGAAAAACAGTAGCATGTGATATTTATGGTTCTTCCGTGAGAAGCAATTTGATGGACAATTATAATCCTAAGATCTAGTAACATATTAGATGACAAGGTACCACCTACCAAAGCATTTCGGTGGCACCTATTGCCGAAAAAACTTTTCACAACTATCTACCAAATCAGGGTACCACCTACCAAGACATTTCATCTAATTTGGCCCCTATTGCCTAAGATAATTGATTAAAAAACAAGTGGCAAATTTAACTAAATTGGCACCTACATTTTGCAAAAAATTAAGTTATTACAAAAAAACAAAAGCATCTAGCTATCCATGCACAGAAAAAATAACAATAAAATGGTGCATACTAAATCAACTAAATCAACAAGCCTACTAAATCAACTAAATCAACTAGCCTACTAAATCAACTAGCATAATAAATCAACTAAATCAAAATGTTCTAAATCAACTACCCTACTAAATAAACTAAATCATATCAACTAAATCAAAATGTTGCATATGAACTAGCCTACTAAATCAAAATGTATCAGGAAGAAATTCGTAAGCCCTCGTAGCATCTAGGTAGGGCAGCCCTCGGGGGGTGCTGTCGAGCGGAGGGGGGATGGCATGGTGACCTCGGTCGGGGGTGCTGACGAGGGGAAGGCCGGTGACTTTACTACGAGAGGGGGGACGACAGCGGCCGGCAAGGGGATCGAGGGCAGTCGGCCAAAGGCGCCCGGCCAGAGCTCGCGGCCAGCGACAGAGTGGGCGGCGAGAGGGTGGAGGAGCAATGGATGGGCGACGAGAGGGGGGAGGAGCATTACCTGCGGCGGTGGTGGCGGAGGAGAAACCCTAACCGCAGCTGCCGGCGTCGGGAGGAGGGGGACGATTGAGAGATGACCGTGCGGGGGGGCGGCCAGGCCGCGTGTTTTGTTTTGCTTCAGCAGTAGCGCAGGTATAGGGAGCGCGCTACTGCTAAGCCCAATATCAGTAGCGCTTTGTCCTAAAAAAACGCTACTGCTAAGTCTAAGCAATGTAAAAACATCAAAAATATACATTGGTCATCATTGATCTTTTTGTGTAGAATCTAAATAGTCAACATGAATCCTCACCGTACCTGTATAGGTACACGCGAGGATTCATATTGCAGCCACAAATCCTACACATATAGTTCAATGAAGACCAAGTGCTCGAGATAGTTTGAGAAGTAACATATTTAAGGTGGTAAACACCTTGTTGGCTTAGCAGTATGGGACTAAACTTAATTAGTTGCAAGGGGGGTGATACTTAGCAGCAGCGAGTTTTGAAGAAAAACACTACTACTAAGTACTTTAGCAGTAGCGCGTCTAGAAGAAGGGCGCTACTACTATATCTAGCCTGGAGGCAACACCGTGGCAATTATAGTAGTAACGCTTGTTTCACCTAGAGCGCTACTGCTACTTGGTTATTAGTAGCGCGGTTTCCTGAAGCTCGCTACTGATAACTAGCAGTAGTGTTTGTTTTTAAACAACGTTGCTGCTAAGATTCTGTGTATAAGGTTTTCCCTAGTAGTGGAGGCTTTAAAAAGGATGCAAGGGGGCAAGGCGATGGGCCCTGATTGTATCCCCATTGAGGTGTGGAAAGGTCTCGGGGACATAGCGATAGTATGGCTAACCAAGCTTTTCAACCTCATTTTTCAGGCAAACAAGATGCCAGAAGAATGGAGACAGAGTATATTAGTACCAATCTTCAAGAACAAGGGGGTGTTCAGAGTTGTACTAATTAAAGTGGAATTAAGCTGATGAGCCATACAATGATGCTATGGGAGAGAGTCATTGAGCACCGCTTAAGAAGAATGACAAGCGTGACCAAAAATCAGTTTGGTTTCATGCCTGGGAGGTCGACCATGGAAGCCATTTTCTTGGTATGACAACTTATGGAGAGATATAGGGAGCAAAAGGACTTGCATATGGTGTTCATTGACTTGGAGAAGGCCTATGATAAGATACCGCGGAATGTCATGTGGTGGGCCTTGGATAAACACAAAGTCCCAGCAAAGTACATTACCCTCATCAAGGACATGTACGATAATGTTGTGACAAGTGTTCGAACAAGTGATGTCGACACCGATGACTTCCCGATTAAGATAGGACTGCATCAGGGGTCAGCTTTGAGCCCTTATCTTTTTGCATTCGAGATGGATGAGGTCACAAGGGATATACAAGGAGATATCCCATAGTGTATGCTCTTTGCGGATGATGTGGTGCTAGTTGACGATAGTGAGACGGGGGTAAATAGGAAGTTAGAGTTATGGAGACAAACCTTGGAATCGAAAGGGTTTAGGCTTAGTAAAACTAAAACCGAGTACATGATGTGCGGTTTCAGTACTACTAGGTGTGAGGAGGAGGTGGTTAGCCTTGATGGCTAGGTGGTACCTCGGAAGGACACCTTTCGGTATTTGGGGTCAATGCTGCAGGAGGATGGGGGTATTGAGGAAGATGTGAACCATCGAATCAAAGCCGGATGGATGAAGTGGCGCCAAGCTTCTGGCATTCTCTGTGACAAGAGAGTGCCACAAAAGCTAAAAGGCAAGTTCTACAGGACAGCGGTTCCACCCGCAATGTTGTATGGCGCTGAGTGTTGGCCGACTGAAAGGCGACATGATCAACAGTTAGGTGTGGCGGAGATGTGTATGTTGAGATGGATGTGTGGACACACGAGGAAGGATCGAGTCCAGAATGATGATATACGAGATAGAGTTGGGGTAGCACCAATTGAAGAGAAGCTTGTCCAACATCGTCTGAGATGGTTTGGGCATATTCAGCGCAGGCTTCCAGAAGCTCCAGTGCATAGCGGACGACTAAAGCATGTGGAGAATGTCAAGAGAGGGCGGGGTAGACCCAATTTGACATGGGGGTGTCTGTTATTAGAGACCTGAAGGATTCGAGTAGCACCAAAGAGCTAGCTATGGACAGGGGTGCGTGGAAGCTTGCTATCCATGTGCCAGAGCCATGAGTCGGTTGCGAGATCTTATGGGTTTCACCTCTAGCCTACCCAAACTTTTTTGGGAATAAAGGCTTTGTTGTTGTTGGGTTGCCTCCCAACAAGCGCTATAGTTTTACGCCCTTAGCTAGGCATAAAGCAAGGATCTAAGTTTTCTCATCTTTGTTTCGAGATCCATAAGATGCCCTCATGATTGATTCGTATGGTGGCCTAATTCTTGTTCTAGGGAAGTGTTCCATACCCTTCCTCAAAGGAAATTGGAAATTAATATTGCCTTCTTTCATATCAATCACGACACCGATAGTGCGTAAAAACGGTCTACCAAGAATAATTCGACAAGACGGATTGCAATCAATATCAAGAACAATAAAATCTATGGGCACATAATTCCTATTTGCAAGAATAAGAACATCATTAATTCTTCCCATAGGGTTTTTAATAGTAGAATCCGCCAAGTGCAAATTTAAAGAACATTCTTCAAGATCGGTAAGACCAAGACATCACATAAAGATTTCGGAATTGTAGAAACACTAGCACCCAAGTCACACAAAGCAAAACACTCATAATTTTTAATCTTGACTTTGATAGTAGGTTCCCATTCATCATGCAATTTTCTAGGAATTGAAACTTCTAATTCCAATTTTTCTTCAAAAGCTTTCATCATAGCATCAACAATATGTTTAGTAAAAGCTTTATTTTGTTCATAAGCATGGGGTGAATTTATCATGGATTGCAACAAAGAAATACAATAAAACAAACAGCAACTATCATAATTAAAGTCTTTGTAATCCAAAAGAGTGGGCACATCACAGGTTAAAGTTTTGACCTCTTCAAACCCACTTTCATCAATTTTCTCAACAAGATTTTCACCCTCTGAATTATCGGCACCCCTTCTAGCTTCGACTCTTCTCCAGTCCTTTTTCCATCAATCTTAACTTTACAAACAAGGAATCAATAGAAGAAACACCAATCGTTTTAAGATCTTCATCACTTTTATGAAAGTAATCGCTAGAAATTCTTTTTCTAAAAATTCTCTTTTATCTCTAAGCATAGCGGTTCTTTTCTTACTTTCATCCATAGAAACATAAAGAGCTTTAATTTATTAATCAACCTTAGGCACAAAAAATTTCATCTTGAGATTTTCCACATCATGAGAAATTCTATCAACACTTCTAGAAAAATCATCAATCTTATTCAACTTTTCTTCTATGGAAGTGTTGAAAACTTTTTGCGTGTTGATAAATTCTTTAATATTATTCTCAAGATCAGAGGTGTTCCTATTATTATTATAAGAAGGATTTCCATAGGAATTACCATAATTATTAGAGGAATTACTAGGAAAAGGCCTAGGATTAAAATTACCTCTATAAGCATTGTTATTGAAATTATTTAACCCATGAGTTGGGCAATTCCTTAGCATCATTTTCATCCTTTCCCAAGATTGTGCAACATGCTCATGTTCAAGTTGCTTGAAATTCATGATCTGTGTTCTAAGGGAAATAATTTTTGTGGGTGGAAAATACTTAGTGATAAAAGCATCTTTGCACTTATTACAAGAATCGATACTATTGCGAGACAAAGAAGAGAACCAAATTATTGCAGAATCACGCAAAGAAAACGGAAATAATTTCATCTTCACAACATCATTGTCCACATCTTTTTTCTTTTGCATATCGCATAATTCCACGGAGGTATTAAGATGGGACGCGGTATCCTCATTAGGAGTACCGGAAAATTGATCTTTCATAACAAGATTCAATAAAGTAGTATTAATATCACAAGACTCCGCACTAGTGGCGGGAGGAGCAATCGGAGTGCCAATAAAATCATTGTTGTTGGTATTTGAGAAATCAAATCACTTGGTGTTCTCTTGAGTCATGATGACTACACAACAAGATTGCACTCAAAAACAGATCCAGCAAGAAAACGGCGAATGAAAAAAGAGGGGCGAATAAAACTGCAAATTTTTGTGAAGTGGGGGAGAGGAAAACGAGAGGCAAATGGCAAATAATGTAAATTGCGAGGAGATGAGAGTTGTGATTAGGAACCTGTTATATGTTGAAGATCCTCCCTGGCAACGGTGCCAGGAATTCCTTTTGATGCGGCTTGAAGCTACGTCGGTATTTCCCCAAAGAGGAAGGGATGATGCAGCACAGCATCGGTAGGTATTTCCCTCAGATATGAAACCAAGGTTATCGAACCAGTAGGAGAACCAAGCAACACAACCTAAACAGCACCTGCACACAAATAACAACTTCTCAGAACCCGATGTGTAAAAGGGGTTGTCAATCCCTTTCGGGTAGCGCCGCCCCAAGATGGGCAAACGGACGTGAATAAAATTGTAGCAGATTGATAGATCGAACGCCAAATAAAATAAATAAGAATAAACCCCAGCAAGGTATTTTTGTATTTTTGTTTAATAGATCTGAAAATAAAAGCAAGGGAAAATAGATCGCAAAGGCAAATAATATGAGAAAGAGACCCGGGGGTCGTAGGTTTCACTAGTGGCTTCTCTCGAGAAAAATAGCAAACGGTGGGTGAACAAATTATTGTTGGGCAATTGATAGAACTTCAAATAATCATGACAATATCCAGGCAATGATCATTATATAGGCATCACGTCCAAGATTAGTAGACCGACTCCTGCCTGCATGTACTACTATTACTCCACACATCGACCGCTATCCAGCATGCATCTAGTGTATTAAGTTCATGGAGAAACGGAGTAATGCAATAAGAACGATGACATGATGTAGACAAGATCTATCTATGTACAAATAGATTCCATCGTTTTACCCTTAGTAGCAATGATACATACGTGTCGGTTCCCCTTCTGTCACTGGGATCAAGCACCGTAAGATCGAACCCACTACAAAGCACCTCTTCCCATTACAAGATAAATAGATCAAGTTGGCCAAACAAAACCCAAATATTGAAGAAGAAATATGAGGCTATAAGCAATCATGCATAAAAGAGATCAAAGAAACTCAAATACTTTCATGGATATAAAAAGATAGATCTGATCATCAACTCAAAGTTCATCCGATCCCAACAAACACACCGCAAAAAGAGTTACATCATACGGATCTCCAAGAGACCATTGTATTGAGAATTCAGCAAGAGAGAGGAAGCCATTTAGCTACTAACTACGGACCCGAAGGTCCACAAAGAACTACTCACGCATCATCGGAGAGGCACCAATGGAGGTGGTGAACCCCAGCCGTGATGGTGTCTAGATTGGATCTGGTGGTTCTGGACTCTACGACGGCTGGAATTGATTTTCGTCGACTCCCTTAGGGTTTCTGGAATATTGGGGTATTTATAGAGCAAAGAGGCGGCCCGGGGGCACCCGAGGTGGGCACAACCCACCAGGGCGCGCATGGGCCTCCTGGCGCGCGCTGGTGGGTTGTGCTCTCCTCGGAGCACCCCCCAGGCGTAGCCTTGGCCCATTAGGTGTCTTATGGTCCAAAAAAATCTCCATAAAGTTTCGTTGCATTTGGACTCCGTTTGGTATTGATTTCCTGTGATGTAAAAAACATGCAGAAAACAGCAACTGGCATCTGGCACTATGTCAATAGGTTAGTACCAAGAAATGATATAAAATGACTACAAAATGATTATTAAACATCCAAGATTGATAATATAACAGCATGGAACAATCAAAAGTTATAGATACGTTGGAGACGTATCAAAGCCCTGTCTGATACATGCGACTCCAAGCACAGACTCAACTCACAGCCTCCGAGCATGTTGGGTACTTCGGCAGGTAGCTAAAAGTGGGGAGGCCATCCTCACCACCGCCACTTCAGAGAAGCATTCTCCGGAGGATGATGATTTTAATGTCCTTACAGTCTTTGAGACATTCTCTTCAAATAATCGGCGTAACAGGGCACTTCGCGACCTCGCCGAAGTCCACCAAGTAACCGCAATGAGCCTATGGAACAACTCGACAATAACCTTCACCGCTGATGACGAACCAAGGGCCCGATCAGTCCGAGCACCCGTCGCTTTAGTACTAAACCCCACTGTGGACGGCTTTCGACTTACCAAAGTGCTCATGGACGGCGGCAGTGGGGTTAACCTCATCTATGAGGACACGCTTGACAAAATGCAGGTTGACAGAACACGCATCAAGCAAAGCAGTACCACCTTTCGAGGCATCATCCCCAGTCGAGAAGCACGATGTTCAGGGAGAATTAAGCTTGACGTAGTATACGGCACGCCTGCAAATTATAGGTCAGAAGAGCTGCTCTTTCACGTTGTTCCCTTCAATAGCGGATATCATGCCCTTCTAGGGCGGGACGCTTTCTCATGCTTCCAAGCCATACCCCATTACGGGTACATGAAGCTTAAAATGCCAGGGCCCAATGGAATAATCACAGTTTCGAGTGACCGGATAAGGCACTCCGCGCCGAAAACAAAACCACATCCTTGGCTCTTGAGTTATGATACGTCTCCAACGTATCTATAATTTATGAGGTATTCATGGTATTATTTTATCATTCTTGGATGTTTTACAATCATTTTATAGCAACTTTATATCATTTTTTGGGACTAACCTATTGATCTAGTGCCCAGTGCCAGTTGCTGTTTTTTGCTTGTTTCTTACATCGCAGATAATCAATACCAAACGGAGTCCAAACGCAACGAAACTCCACGGAGATTTTTATGGACCGGAAGGAACCCAATGGGCCAGAGCTGCACCTGGGGGTGCCCCGAGGGGGGCACAACCCACCAGGGCGCGCTCAGGTGGGTTGTGCCCACCTCGGTGGCCTCCTGCGCCCCCTCTTTACCCTATAAATTCCCCAAAATTCCAAAAACCCTCGGGGTTAACCTAGATCAGAAGTCTCGCCGCCGCAGGGCTCCGTAGCCATCGAAAACCAATCTAGACCCGTTTTGGCACCCTGCCAAAGGGGGGAATCATCTCCGGTCACCATATTCATCATCCCGGCGGCCACCACGATGAGGAGGAGTAGTCCACCCTCGGGGCTGAGGGTTTGTACCAGTAGCTATGTGTTTAATCTCTCTCTCTCTCTCTCGTGTTCTTGATATGTCACGATCTTGATGTATCGTGGGCTTTGTTAATATAGTCAGATCATATGGTGTTTTCCCCTCTCTATCTTGTTGTGATGAATTGAGTATTTCCCTTTGAGATTTCATTGTTATCGGATTGAATACTTTTATGGATTTGAGAACACTTGATATATGTCTTGCAATTGAATACTCATGGTGAGAATGGGGTATCGTATTGATTCACATGATATATGTTTTGGCACTCAACTCGCGGATTCCCGAGGTGACATTGGGGTAATCTATGCATAAGGGTTGATGCACGTTCTTGTCTTTGTTTCTCCGGTAGAAATCTTGAGGCACTCTTTGAAGTTCTTTGTGTTGGATTGAGTATTATGAATATGGATTTTCTTTGGTGTTATTTTAGTACGAACTCTAGGATAGATCGAACGGAAAGAATAGCTTTGTGTTATTTTACTACGAACTCTTGAATAGATCGAATGGAAAGAATAGCTTTGAGGTGGTTTCGTGCCCTACAAACAATTTATTCTTATGTTCTCTACTAGATAGGAACTTTGGATTGATTCTCCGTCGCACTTTGAGGGGTGGTTATATGATCCAATTATATTAGCATTGTTGAGAGATTGCACTAGCGAAAGTACGGACCCTAGGCCTCATTTTCAAGCATTGCAATACCGTTTTTGTGCCCGTTTACTATTTGCCACCTTGCTGTTTTTATTTATTCAGATTATAAAAATATATTTCTACCATCCATATTACATTTTTATCACCATCTCTTCGCCGAACTAGTGCACCTATACAATTTGCCATTGTATTGGGTGTGTTGGGGACACAAGAGATTTCCTGTATTTTGTTGCAGGGTCATTTGAGAGAGACCATCTTCATCCTACACCTCTCACGGATTGATAAACCTTAGGTCATCCACTTGAGGGAAAATTGCTACTGTCCTACAAAACTCTGCGCTTGGAGGCCCAACATGTGTCTACAAGAATAAAGTTGCGTAGTAGACATCAAGCTCTTTTCTGGCGCCGTTGCCGGGGAGGTGAGTGCTTGAAGGTATATCTTTAGATCTTGCAATTGAATCTTTTAGTTTCTTGTTTTATCACTAGTTTGGTTTATAAAAAGAAAACTACAAAAAAATGGAATCGAGGAAAATTGTGCGCCATTGTTAGAAGAAGAATTCTATAAAATGTTTGACAAAAAATCTTTGAATGATGAGCATGATTGCAATGTTGTTGGTATGAACTCTTTGAATATCCATGATGCTAGGGATATGCAAATCCATAAGCTTGGGGATGCTATGTTTGATGAAGATGATATTTTTAGTCCCCCAAGATTTGATGTGCAAATTTGTTATAATGATTGCATGCCACCTATTTATGATGATTATATTGATGAAAGTGGGTTTGTAAGAGTGTCAACTTTAGATAGTGATCCCACTATTTTGGACGGTGTTGAATCTTATTGTTATAATGATAAAAGTGGATTTGGAGAGGTCATGACTTTATTTAGTGATGAGTCCACTATTTCGGAAGAGGTTCCAATTGATTATGAGAACAAAATTGCTACATATGATGATTATGTTGATGACATGTATGCTATAAAGAATAATGATAACCATGAAACTTGTCATCATGATTTTAATTTTCACTCTCATGATAGTTATTTTGTTGAGTTTGCTCCCACTACTATAGATGAGAAGAAATTTTCTTATGTGGAGAGTAATGAGTTTTCTATGCTTTTGTGTCATGGAAAGAATGCTTTATGTGATAGTTATATTGTTGATTTTCTTAATGATGCAACTAAAAAATTTTATGAGGGAGGAACTTATGCTTGTAGGAATTGCAATAATATCAAGTTTCCTCTCTATGTGTTGAAAGTTTTGAAGTTATGCTTGTTTTGCCTTCCTATGCTAGTTGATTATTGTTCCCATAAGTTGTTTGCTCTCAAAATCCCTATGCATAGGAAGTGGGTTAGACTTAAATGTGCTAGTCATATGCTTCATGATGCTCTCTTTGTGTTTCAATTCTTTACTTTTATACGAGCATCATTGAAATCATCATGCCTAGCTAAAAGGCATTAAAGAAAAGCGCTTGTTGGGAGACAACCCAAAACTTTTACCTACTGTTTTTGTGTGTTCACATGATTAGGCTACTGTAGTAATCATGTTTTATTGCATTCGGTTCAATAAAGTACCAAGTAAGACCTTTGGGATCATGTTGGGTGATAGTAGATTTGATCTTGCTGAAAAACAGAAACTTTGGCGCTCACGAAAATAAGTCTCATTTTTAACAGAAGAGTGCTTTTGAGTTTATTCTTTTTGCAGAAGTTTAATATACAAATTGCTCACGTGGTCATAATTTTTTGAGTAGCAGAAGTATGGTAGTTATCCAGATCATTACAGACTGTTCTGTTTTTGACAGATTCTGTTTTCAATACATAGTTTGCTTGTTTTCTAGTTTCTATGGCTTATAGTACTCAATATAAATTGTGGAAATGATGAGGTACAGTAGGCATTGTGTGGAAAAAATATGAATCTTATCTTTGACAGTACCAAAGTGAAATGGTTTGCTCTTTATCATACTAACCTATCTCACGAAGTTCCGTTAAGTTTTGTGTGATTGAAGTTTTCAAGTTTTGGGTGAGATATCGATATGAGGAGAATAAGGAGTGACAAGACCCTAAGCTTGGGGATGCCCAAGGCACCGCAAGTTAATATCCAAGGAAGATCCAAGCAACTAAGCTTGGGGATGCCCTGGAAGGCATCCCCTCTTTCGTCTCCAACATTCTCGGTAACCTCACTTGGAGCTATGTTTTCTTCGTCACATGATTTGTGTTTTGCTTGGAGCATCATTTTATTTTGTTAGTATTTTCTCGCTGGTATTTAGAATAATGTTTTGCATCTTTTATTTCAATAACAGTGGCAATGATAGCCTTTGCCATGCTTATTTTGCAAGTATACATGTTACTGTTTGAAAACAGAAAGTTTACCGCTATTGCAAAAATTCCCTAGAAAAGTCAGAATGTGATAAAATGTTGAAACTTTTTGAATGATAATCTATGATAAATTCTCTACAGTGTGGTAGAATTCCATAATGTTTGGAGGTGAATAAGTATTGATACTCTTGCATTCTTTACAGACCGTACTGTTTTGGCAGATTGTTGTTATGTTTGCATTGTTTGCATATGTTTGCTTGTTTAATGCTCCTATTTGAGGATATGAGTATTAAATATGCAGAGGCATTTAGTATGCAATGTTGAATAATAATTTTAGTGATTTGCTACAGTAGATAATGATAAGGTTTTTGCATTGGTTTATACTAACTTATCTCACGAGTTCTTGTTGAGTTTTGTGTGGATGAAGCTTTTTAGATTTAGGAAAACCGTGATATGAGAGGAATTAAGGAGACACAAAACCTCAAGCTTGGGGATGCCCAAGGCATCCCAAGATAATATTTCAAGAAGTCTCAAGCATCTAAGCTTGGGGATGCCCCGGTAGGCATCCCACCTTTTTTCTTCAACAATTATCGGTTAGTATCGGTTGAGCCTAAGTTTTTGCTTCTTCACATGAGTTGTGCTATTCTTAGAACGTCATTTTATTTTTGTTCTGCTTGTTGTTTTAATAAAATACTTATATCTGAAAGTTTTAAATAAGAGAGAGTCCAGACATAGCTATCTATTTACTTAACTACTCATTTGATCTTCACTTATATCTTTTTGGAGTAGCTTGTCATTTACTCTTGTGCTTCACTTATATCCTATGAGTAAATTGTTGAATGAATTGAATATTATGAAGTTGAAATTATAGCATGCCTAGTGGTAGCTTCACATTGGGTTTAGAAAGTGAAATCTTTTGAGGCATGACAATCACAATATTGGTCATACAAGCAATTCACGACTAATTAGTATAAGGAAGAGAACTTTCACATGCAAATACATTATCATGGAAATCTTTTGTGATTGTGAGCCCCCATCAAAATATTATATGCCAAAATTGTTGATGTTGGACAAGGAAGATGTAATGATGTATGTTTGCTCATATTCACATAGAAGTTATATTGTCATATATCCTTCAACATGTGGTGCTTGCCCCCATCTTTGCTAGCCAAAAATTCTGCACCAAGTAGAGATACTACTTGTGCATCCAAAAACCCTTAAGCCCAAATCTTATTTTCAAGAGTCCACCATACCTACCTAAGGATTGAGTCAGATCCTTCAATTAAGTTGTCATCGGTGCATTAAGGCAATAAAAATTGTTTCTAAAAGTGAGATCATTTAGTGCAAGAGAAAATTGAGCCTTGTACGAACTTGGATGCCAAAGAATAAAATCGACAGACTGCATAATAAAGGTTGCCATCTTAAGGGGCAATACAACGCGGCGTTCTTTTGCACTAAGGGATTGAGCATACAAACAAATAAGCGCATGGCAACCTCTGCTTCCCTCTGCGAAGGGCCTATCTTTTACTTTTATGTATTTACTTTTATGCAAGAGTCAAAGTTTTTCTCTCTATTCCTTTTTTATTTTCTCTTTTGGCAAGCATCATGTGGTGAGGAGGAATCTAGGCACATATGTCCAGTTGAATATGGGTAGCATGAGTTATTATTGTTGACATCACCCTTGAGGTGAATACGTTGGGAGGCGAAACTCTAAGCCCCTATCTTTCTATGTGTCCGGTTGAAACGTTCTGCTCATGTGTATGCGGTGAGTGTTAGCAGTCATAGAAGACTATATGATGGTTGAGTATGTGGAGCTCTTACTTAGACTCTGTTGAATAAGTTGAATTGCAATTGCTTGGTGACTAAGAACATAATTTGTTGAGTTTCAAGAGAGTTCATTGTTTGGACCTTAACATGTGAATTGGTTGCTACTATAACATGAGAAGTTTTATAAGAAAGAATTGTTGTTATGATGCTAGGAAAAGTGATTAAATTTATCATTGATCAAACTTATGTACTTTGCTAGCATTCACACTTCATAAATTATTTCTTTTATCATTTACCTACTCGAGGACAAGTAGGAATTAAGCTTGGGGATGCTGATACGTCTCCAACGTATCTATAATTTATGAATTATTCATGCTGTTATTTTATCATTCTTGGATGTTTTACAATCATTTTATATCAACTTTATATCATTTTTTGGGACTAACCTATTGACTCAGTGCCCAGTGCCAGTTGCTGTTTTTCGCTTGTTTTTTACATCGCAGGAAATCAATACCAAACGGAGTCCAAACGCAACGAAACTCCACGGAGATTTTTTATGGACCACAAGGAATCCAATGGCCCAGAGCTGCACCTGGGGGTGCCCCGAGGGGGGCACAACCCACCAGGGCGTGCCAGGGCCCCCTGGCACGCCTAGGTGGGTTGTGCGCACCTCGGTGGCCTCCCGCACCCCCTCTTTACCCTATAAATTCCCAAAAATTCCAAAAACCCTCGGGATTAACCTAGATCAGAAGTCCCGCCGCCGCAGGGCTCCGTAGCCACCGAAAACCAATCTAGACCCATTCTGGCACCCTGCCGGAGGGGGAAATCATCTCTGGTGGCCATCTTCATCATCTCGGCGGCCACCACGATGAGGAGGGAGTAGGCCACCCTCGGGGCTGAGGGTTTGTACCAGTAGCTATGTGTTTAATCTCTCTCTCTCTCTCTCTCTTGTGTTCTTGAGATGTCACGATCTTGATGTATCGCGGGCTTTGTTAATATAGTCGGATCATATGGTGTTTTTCCCTCTCTATCTTGTTGTGATGAATTGAGTATTTCCCTTTGAGATTTCGTTGTTATCGGATTGAATACTTTTATGGATTTGATAACACTTGATATATGTCTTGAAATTGAATACTCGTGGTGACAATGGGGTATCGTATTGATTCACATGATATATGTTCTGGAACTCAACTCGCGGATTCCCGAGGTGACATTGGGGTAATCTATGCATAGGGGTTGATGCATGTTCTTGTCTTTGTTTCTCCGGTAGAAATCTTGGGGCACTCTTTGAAGTTCTTAGTACGAACTCTAGGATAGATCGAACGGAAAGAATAGCTTTGTGTTATTTTACTACGAACTCTTGAATAGATCGAATGGAAAGAATAGCTTTGAGGTGGTTTCGTACCCTACAAACAATTTATTCTTATGTTCTCCGCTAGATTGGAACTTTGGAGTGATTCTCCGTCGCACTTTGAGGAGTGTTTATATGATCCAATTATATTAGCATTGTTGAGACATTGCACTAGCGAAAGTACGGACCCTAGGCCTCATTTTCAAGCATTGCAATACCGTTTTTGTGCCCGTTTATTATTTGCTACCTTGCTGTTTTTATTTATTCAGATTATAAAAATATATTTCTACCATCCATATTACACTTTTATCACCATCTCTTCGCCAAACTAGTGCACCTATACAATTTGCCATTGTATTGGGTGTGTTGGGGACACAAGAGATTTCCTGTATTTGGTTGCAGGGTCATTTGAGAGAGACCATCTTCATCTACACCTCTCAGGGATTGATAAACCTTAGGTCATCCACTTGAGGGAAAATTGCTACTGTCCTACAAAACTCTGCGCTTGGAGGCCCAACACGTGTCTACAAGAATAAAGTTGCGTAGTAGACATCAAGTTACTAGCCGAAGCCTTTGCGGCTGAAGAACTAACCACCCTACGATCCCTAGTGGGCAAGGATGATGTGATTCTCGACAAGAGATCTAAATGCACCTCTTTCAAGCCAGCAGATGAAATAGTTAAATTCCAAGTGCACCCAGCGGATCCTAATAAAACAGCGTCCATCGGAGCACAGCTGGATCCGACGGTAGACACCGCCTTATGTGTGTTCCTACGTGAAAATCGGGATATCCTTGCCTGGCACCCCTTAGATATGCCCGGGATCCCACACAAACTGGCTGAACACAGCCTCAACATAATCAAAGGGTTCAAACCAGTCAAGCAAACGCTACGGCGATTTTCCGAACCCAAACGACAAGCTATGGTGGAGGTGCTAGCCAAACTGCTCGAGGCCGGGTTCATCAGAGAAATCAAACACCCGGATTGGTTAGCCAACTTGGTCATGGTGCCGAAGAAGGATCAATCTTGGCGCCTTTGTGTCGATTTCAAAGACCTCAATAAGGCTTGCCCTAAAGCCCCTTTCCCATTACCCCGCATTGACCAGATCATTGATGCGACCGTGGGACACGACTCATTGTGTTTCCTCAACGCTAACTCCGGATACCATCAGATTAAAATGAAGGAGTCTGATCAGGCCGCAACGGCGTTCATCACCCCATATGGGCCTTTCTATTTCAACACTATGCCTTTTGGGCTTAAAAACGCTGGTGCCACTTACCAACACATGATTCAAACATGCTTGGAAATAAAATCGGCAAGACAGTTGAAGAATATGTGGATGACGTGGTCATCAAGACTAAACACGTCGAATCATTGGTGGACGATCTCCGCCTCACATTTGACAACCTCCAAACATACCAATCAATCCGGAAAAATGCGTCTTCAGTGTTCCAGCCGGAAAGCTATTAGGATTCATTGTCTCCCATAGAGGAATTGAAGCAAACCGAGCTAAAATCCGAGACTTGTCGCAATTGGCCACACCAACAGACTTAAAGCAGGTCCAAAAGCTAGCAGGGTGCGTGGCGGCTTTGAGCCGCTTCAGCTCCAGATTAGGAGAAAAAGCATTACCACTTTATAGACTGCTTAGACGCACCGACAACTTTGAATGGACGGATGCGGCCACAGCCGGATTGTAGGAAATAAAAACCTTATTAGCAGGCAACCCAATCCTAGCCGCCCCAAGTGTTGGCGAGCCTATGTTGCTTTATATCTCCGCAGCTCAACAGGTAGTGAGCGATGTACTCGTCATCGAGCGAGGGGAAGAGGGACATAAATTCCCCATCCAAAAGCCAGTGTATTACGTATCAGAGGTCCTTACACCATGCAAATCCCGATACCCTCACTACCAGAAGATAGCTTACGTGGTCTTTATGGCATCCCGAAAACTCCGACACTATTTTCAAGAGTGTTCGATCATGGTGGCATCCAAAGTACCACTTAACGACATTATAAACAACAAGGACGCCACCGGCCGCATAGCTAAATGGTCCATTGAGCTCTTATCGTTTGAAATAACATACAAGCCACGCCGAGCTATTAAATGTCAGGTGCTGGCCGACTTCGTTGCCGAGTGGACGGAAGCCGAGCTCCCTAAAGAGTAAAGTTCATACTCCAACTGCATGTACTTTGACGACTCTAAAATGCTAGCCGGACTGGGGGCTGGTGTCATCTTGACATCCCCTACGGGGGACACGGTCCGCTATGTGTTGTAAATCATGTATACGGACTCCAATAATGCAGCTGAATATGAGGCACTTCTACATGGTCTCCGCATGGCTGTCTCCATGGGCATACAATGACTCGAGGTGCACGGCGACTCAATCCTTGCAATATCTCAGATAAATGGAGAGTTTGATGCAAAAGATCCAAAAATGGCGGCATATCGAAACGCCGTATTAAAAATATCGGCTCGGTTCGAGGGACTTGAATTTCATCACTTCGCTCGAGACAGTAACCAGGCAGCGGACATACTCGCTTGCACGGGCGCCAAGTGCAACCCTGTCCTGCCTAATACCTTTATGGAAAGGCTCTTTAGGCCATCCGTGGTATGGCAGGACAAGAGCGGAGACGCCAGTACGGACCTGATCATGCCCCCGGCAGCCGAACATAATACAGATATCATCGGGGGTCCGGATACCGAAATAACGCCCTCTAATCATGAGATCATGGTCGTTATTGCTCCTTGGACCGAACCCTTCCTGGCCTACCTTAATAGGCAGGAGCTTCCCGATGATCAAAATGAGGCCCGTCGCATAGTTCGGCGTTCTAAAGCCTACAAAGTTCACGAAGGTGAACTGTACAAGAAAAGCACTACCGGAGTTCTCCAAATGTGCATCTCCGAAGAGGATGGACGACAACTCCTGGCTGAAATACATGCTGGTCTGGGCGGCCATCACGCCGCAGCTCGGGCCCTCGTAAGCAAAGCCTTCCGGACAGGTTTTTTCTGGCCAATGGCCCAAGCAGACGCACAGGCCCTTGTCCAACGTTGTGTGGGATGTCAGCTTTTCGCCAATCAAAGTCATATGCCTCCCACTGCCTTAAGAACAATCCCCATCACTTGGCCCTTCGCGGTCTGGGGGCTGGATATGGTCGGACCCCTTAAAGGGGGAAGCCACAAAAAGAAATATTTACTGGTTATGGTGGATAAATTCACTAAGTGGATAGAGGCCAAACCAATAAAAACGGCTGAAGCAGGACCAGTGGTTGACTTTATATCCGGCGTGGTACACCGCTATGGTGTCCTGCACAGCATCATCACTGATAATAGCTCCAATTTTACAGCTGATGAGGTGAAAAACTACTGTGCTAACTTGGTTATTAAACTTGACTATGCATCCGTCTACCACCCTCAAACAAACGGTCAGATTGAACGGGCCAATGGCCTGATAATGAGCGGCATTAAACCCCGACTAGTGCGCTCCCTATGGGAGTCGGATAAGCAATGGGTTGAGGAACTCGATTTCGTGCTCTGGGGGCTGCGGACTACACCTAACCGAACAACCGGATATACACCTTTCTTCATGGTGTACGGTGTGGACGCTGTCCTGCCCTGCGACATTATTCATGACTCACCTCGAGTGCGCATGTACGAAGAGCGAGAAGCTGAGCTTGATCGACAGGACGACCTAGACGGCCTCGAAGAGGAGCGCGATATTGCACAAGCCCGTTTCGCATTTTATCAACAACAGGCCAGGTGATACCAAAGAAGAGAAGTGCGGTCCAAGACATATAACATTGGCGACCTCGTCTTGCGTCTCCCAGAGAATAAGAAGGATAAGCTCAAACCAAGATGGGAGGGCCCCTTCATCATAGATGAAGTTCTCACGGGAGGAGCCTATCGCCTTTGTAATGCATCGGATAATCGCCTTGAGTCGAATCCATGGAACGCTGCTCGGCTCCGACGATTCTACGGATAGTTCGGTAGCACCTTTTTACTTTGACTAGGTTCCTTTTTCTCCTCTCCTTTTTTATTTTTTCATTTTTATATCCCAGGGTATGTTCGGATCTACCGAACTGTTAGGGGTACACATATTTAAATGTATACACCCCACTATAACTTGGACCTTCTTTGATGAAGCTTATTATTAAAAGCTTGTGGCTTACATTGTTTACGTCATTTGTTCTATACACTTTTTTGCCATTATATGCACCTCTATGACTTAAGTTTTTGCCAAGCTTGGTTGCCTTGCTCCCGTGTTTATACCCTACGTTCCCTATTGTTCGGCTAGGGTGTAAAGGGAGCACCTCTGCGATTGTTACAACCGGGTAATCCGGATCTGTACCTCAGACGGGTGAAGCCAAAAGCTAGTGCTCTTAAGGGAATAATTGGTCGGCAAGCAACGACAGATTATTTACGTTTATGTAATTCTTCTAACAAATAAGGGATAGGCTACCCATAATTCTATCTTTTGGATCAAAGCCTAGGCATGCATAATTAGGCATGCCGACCCAAGGAAAGGAACCTTAACGGAACTATTTTCCCTTGAAGATGTTTCTTACGTTAAATAGTAATATAACATAACTCCCCGAACAAATTTTGTCTATTTGAGCAATATGACCGGATTGCCTGGTTTCCGGACATAATGAATTTTTATTACATTCCAACATGGTCTCCGGAAACACTCCAACTTCTTCGTTCGGAGGTTGAAGCCGAAGGCCTGCGATGACAAATTTTGACAAGTTCGGTTGGACATAAGTTCGATGATAAAGTACATTGATACATTGAATCGAACGCCTACTCTTTATCTATGTCATCTATAAGACTGTTTAAGCTACAGTCTTCTTGCAAATATTTCGCGGCTATCATCACTTGGTCATATACCAAGTTCACGGGAATCTTTTTTCCGTCCGGTCCCTGAGGTCCAACTTGGGCCATACGATTCGGATCGAGCCCGGTGTAGCGCGTTTTCACCATCGCCCTTGCCTCTCGTGCACCTTCCTGGCATGCTGACGCCTTCCATAGCTCCAAACAGCGCCGGGAACCTTTGAACAGGTTCGCCAACCCCTCCATGCTTTCTGGAGGGACATCGGATGGCCATAAGGCTTTGTCCATACTTCTCATGGCTTTCCGGGCCCGCTCATGCACTACGGACAGCTCTTTTAGAACGTCGCCTCGGAATCCGGATACTTCTTCTTCATGACGCCCAGTTAACAGACCTGCAAGAACAGCATTATAACACTCCGAATTACGGGATAATATTAGTCCCTTGGATGGTTCAAATGTCATACCGAATATGCCGCCTTTCAACTTTTTATTCTCTTTTTGTGCGTCTGATAATTGAGCCTTTAAGCTCTTTATCTCTTCGGCTTGCTTATCATTTTCCTCCTCCAGTTTGTTCTTTTGATCAATGGTCATCGCGACCTTCTTCATTTCCTCTAGCTCTGTGGTGGCGGCATTTAGCTTTGTCCAGCTCGTTTCAAGCTCCTGGGACAGTGCGTTGTTCTTCTCTTTGAGAACCTGCGGTCATAACGATCCTTAAATCAGTTGGTCTAAACCACTTCAAGTCTCGGGGGCTACTGGCATATATCTATTAAATTTACACAAAACATTACATCCATATCTTTTGAAAACAGGTGAGCAACTCCAGCAAGTCTATCCCAGGCAGCTCGGATATATGCATCCACGGTGCTGAGGGCACTAAATTCCTGCTCGGTAAAAACTGGAGCACGCATGGTCTCTTTCAGTCGTGGGTGGTTCATCACGCTCTCCACTTCGGAATTTGTGATGGATATGTCATCCGAGTCCTCATGAGGTGGATGAGTTGGCTCTACATCCGTATTGGCTCTTGTCTTGGTTGATGAGCCCGGTGTCGGATTAGCTGATGATCGGCTAGCTGGGACTTTACACACGGTTCACCATGTGCTCCTCCGGAAATAAGATGGGAGGAGAAGTATGACAATCTGGTCTTATGCCTAGGCACATGTTAAAAGTTATAGATCTTTGATAAAGGAGGGGGCCCGACGGCGCTCCCGGTTTCCTTTCGTTTTCAAGGCTCACCCTGCGTAGATGCTACCCTCCTAGAGGCCACCCTCGATGGAGTGTAGCTCGCTGATCGCCGGTCCTATGAAGCACGATTCAATGTCATGGGTGAGACACAAGTGGGTGGCTCCTTTTTTGTGGCTCCTTTTTTGAGGATGATTTCCGAGTACTTACCTTGGAGAAAGGGAAAATGCCGGGGTAGTCGGCCGTAATAGCCACTTCCGAGCCATCAAGCCTCGCTTGATAAAAGACTCCATCCTCAAACTCTATAAATCTATCCGGATCCTCATGAAATCCGGGGTCCTCGTTGCAAGCATAGTCCTCTGGCTCTGGGGAGGGACAATGAATATTTTCGACCACCTTCCTCCATGTCTGTTTCAAGATGACAAGAACAATTTGATTAGCGCACCTGAATAATGAGGTAGGACAATGTTGATAAACAAAAATTTACCCATTCAATGGGGTTATACATGGAGAAACCTTCCCGACAATTTAAACGGATGAATTCTTCTTTCTCCCCCTTATAAAGATCTATAAGAATGGCCGCCAGAGCAGCCGGGGTATCCGGGCCCTCATGCTTATAACGAGATGCATCGTCCTTCCCATTGTAACACCATAAAGGGGTCACTCTAGACTGAAGGGGCTGGATGCATCGCTTTATCGCGATGGCCATGACTACGATTATCAAGAGTTTGGAATGGGAGAGTAACCTGACCTTGCTAACTACCTATTTACTTCTGCACTGTCTTCTTGCTTGGGACTCCGTGGGCTCCAATTGAAACGTTTCTTCAAAGGAGAACTGGAGAATTCGGGAAGTCCACGTCAAACTTTGTCTGGAAGGGGAACATCCTCAACATAAAACCATTATGAAGTCCATTCTTCTGATCCCTTCTTGGGAGTTCCGACGAGGTAACCTGATCCGGCTATGCACCATACTTCGGCGCCGCCCACTTCAAATATAGAACCCCCTTGATGACGAGGGACGAGGCAAAAGAACTTTCTCCACAGTTTAAAATGAGCCTCGCAGCCTAAAATTGTTCGCAGAGAACGAGAAAACCTGATATGTGCAGAATAGAACCTGGTGTGAGTTTGTGCAATTGGATCCCGTAGAATTCCAATAGACCTCTAAGGAATGGGTGGATCGCGAATCCTAAGCCCCTCAGAATAAACGAGACGGAGCACACCCTCTCCTCCTTGTTGGGGTTGGGGAAATTCTATGCTAGCACATCATTGCCAATCGAGGCCAATCCTGCCTGCATGGAGGCTAGATCTGTGGGAGGGAGATATCCCTGCGTTTGAAGTCGATTCAGTTGGAGGTGAGACACTGAGCAGCTTCGCCAATCACCCGCTTGAGCGCCATGAGGGCGCGAGGAGGAGCTAGGAGCGCTCGCCATGTTTTGAAGTTTTTTCCTGGTTTGCTCTGATGCTTCTTGCGCAATATGGGATGGCATTTGGGGATCTAACCCCTTTATATAGATGCCGCCCTTGCATGGTAAGGGGATTATTTGTAAAAAATTATGGACCATTCGCATTCGCCTAGCGCGTGGAAATCGAGGCAATGACAGGAAGGAATGTAAAGGTAGAACATGAAGTTCAAAGCCGGACTGTCGTCAATCCGGAGTATGGTGAGGAACCTGCCTTGCAAAGTTGGATACTACCTCGCCATTGAAGGCAAGTTCGGGGGCTACTGAGGGAGTCCTGGATTCGGGGGTCCTCAAGTGTCCGGCCTATTCGATATGGGCCGGGCTGATGGGTCGTGAAGACGAAGCAGAAGACCGCCTCCCGCGTCCGGGTAGGACTCCTATGTGCGTAGAACGGCAAGTTTGGTGTCTGGGTGTAATTTTCTTTGCCTCTGAACCGACTTTGTATAACCCTAGGTCTCTCCGGTGTGTATATAAACCGGAGGGGTTAGTACACAGAGGGCATCAGAATAATCATAGGCTAGACAGCTAGGGTTTGGCCATTACGATCTCGAGGTAGATCAACTCTTGTAACCCCTATACTCATCGAATACAATCAAGAAGGACGTAGGGTTTTACCTCCTTCGAGAGGGCCCGAACCTGGGTGAACACCGTGTCCCATTGTCCCTTGTTACCATTGATCCTTAGACTCACAGCTTGGCCCCCCCTACCCGAGATCTGCCGGTTTTGACACTGACAGGTATCCCTAGCCCACCAGGGTTCAAGTCTTGATACTCGCATTTGTCATGGATTTATTTCAGGATTTCCGGTGATCTGCGGGTCATTCCGTGCTCGACCCTGCACAGATCGCACATGCTCATCAGACAGTACAACACCATAGGATCCACATCGCGGTTTCCCAGCATTCCAATTCTATGGTCTCGTCGATTTTTCCTACTTTATGTGGGATCAAGAAATAGCATGTACATGGGCCTTCGCACCCAACACACACAGTAGTATAGCATGTTCTTTCACATGTTTTGCCATTAATCATTTGGTTCGATCGATCACAAGCCCCTGCTGCTGGACAGCAAAGCGACTAAACACGCAACAAATCACCAAACTCCAATTAATTATTATACACCAAAGGTGCACACAAGTTTAACCGAAGAACGATACTAAAAACTCAGTCGGCTGATAGGTGGATCATCAAAGGAGAATCAACGCATCCAGAAGTAAGGCCAACATAGGAGAGGTGCACCACGCGAGAGACATAGCCAGTCGAGGAAATTCAGCCAGTGATCCTCAGAAGAACCCCCAGACAACGCCACCCCCATGCTGCATGGTAGGCTTCACATGCCACCTACTCCATGACTTTTGCTCCTAGCGTCAACATCCTTTAATTTCCCTCCTTTTATCTGCAAAATTGCCCAATTTGTTAGCCACTCGCATATCAACCTGATAAGCATAATTAGAACATTTATTAGCTTTTTTTTCAAAAACAACAACTATTTCTGCATCTCCAAATTGTCCAAACGATAGCAGCGACACCAACTAACACCCGTTTTTTGGTTACATCATGTTGAATTTTTTTAATAGAGACACTAAACCATAGAATCAGATTAGCAGGATTGATCTCAAATTTAAATCATATTCAAGAAAACCCCACACTAGTTTATTGCTCTCATCTTGACCAGAAAACACACAATTTTTGGGATCTATCCAGCCACTTTTCAATAAATGGTCTCTAGGTAATACGCTATTTTTGACCATCAACCAAAGAAAGACTTTGATTTTTGGTGGAACTTTTTTTTTCTTAAAACAATTGTGACAAACCACAATATTGAACAACAAGGTGTCTATAAAGTGTTTTGACTGTAAAAAGACCATATGCAATTAACATACACTTAATAGAATCCTTGTCGTGAGACATCACATTCCATCACATCTCATTTTGAGGCTATCCCAAAGAGCTAGAGTATCACCTCACAAAGTTCTTATAAATCTAAAACCCTCCAACCTCTCTACAAGGCATCAGTTGCAGTAATATTCTAATCAGAACTCAAATTATACAGTATAGCATCAGAGATTTAAGGGGTTTATAATCCACCAACAGTCTTCCCAAAAATCCAGCATTCTTGCCATTACCCACTTTTTTACAATATTGGTAGAATGTGTATTTAATTTTCATGATACTGGACCAGAAATGGGAGTCCCCAGTCTTAGGTTTAGTTCCAAAAAGGCAACCATTTCGAAGATGCTTGTTCAGGAGAATCATGTGCCAAATACCATTTTTATTTTCTACCATAACTATATAGCAGACAAGTTTAGTTCATGAGTTCAAGATTTAAAATCCCTAAACCCCCTTAATCTTTAGGTCTAAATCAAGTGTTCCACTTTACTAAGTGTTATTTTTTTTTCTTATTGTCATCTGCCTACCAAACAAATCTAGCCATGAAAAAATTGGCTCTTTTCTTCACATCAACTGGGATGGGGTTGAAAAACATCATACATAAGTTGAATATCCCCCTCTATTGTTAAATCTTCTCTCATAGTGATAGTTATTAAATCTCTCCCCTTTTGTTGAAACTACCTTGCGCGCCTGCACCACCATAAGACCTAGCCATCCCTTCTTGCTCACCAGATGGCGGCGTAGCAGTAAAGCCTTACCACACATCGATTGCTTGCCCACCAAATTCTCTTAGGGGGCGGACCAAAGCATCTAAATACCCAAAGGTAGCACAAGGCGCATTCTCCTTAAGTGCTTTCCTATTCCACTAACCTGGACCTCCTATATCAAAAACATCTAGTCCAACCGCCCAGGGCCAACTACAGAAGGTTCTATGGGTAAAGGCCAAAATTCTAAAACTCACCCCCTCCTTGCTCAATATTTATCATCACAACATCAATGTAATCTAAGAAATCCACCCCAAAAACAAGCATATCCTTTGTACAATTGGCAAGGGTAGCTAGAAATTTACCAATTCTCATAGCCTTTTTGACTAGATTTCCACCAATAACATCGAAATTCCATTTAAAAACTATATCATCACAAATTTTGATGTTGTGGGTATCAACATCAGAAAGATCCAAGGACAAACCATCCTCATAACAGTATTACAATCAAAATCAATGACATGATCAACTTCCATCGGAAAATCCACCGAAGACTTTTCGAGCATGCAACTAAGATATCCTAACACTATTTCTCGCAACTACAATCCCCCCAACTGTTAGTTTGTACATGAGGATGTAAATATTTCTAGAGATCATCAATCTTACTTGAAAATGAAGCAGCAAAACGATTGTAGGAGTCGTCGACTCCTCCCCGGCAGCAGCCATAATTGACTGCCTGCCAGGAAGACGCCTACTCGTCGGCGGCGCGCTGTGCAAGCGCCTGGATCCGTACAGAACGCCGGGGGAACCGAGGGGAGCGACGAGGCAGCTGTGAAATCACCCGCGCCACATTTTGCCTCGGCACCACCCGCACATCATCGTCGGTCACGACAGGCATCACCGGACAGTGTGGCGGTGACCTTGTCGCCGTGGTCACCACCCGCACACCATCCCAGATCAGATTGGACGAAACCCAATCGTACGACGCGTAGCGGTACCACCGCGCGCGCTGCACCGGATCGTTGGATTCCACCTCCATCATTGCCCAATAGAGGATCTCGAGCGGGGACTTCCCTGAGATCCAACTTTGTTCCTCCTCTGAGGCCTCTTCAAACACCCGACGTGATTCTTGATGCATCTCCTCCGCATCCCTGTACTGCCCATAGATCTCGCGAAGCCTCGCCATCTTCGCCTCGTCGTACCTGTGATTGCCGCCGCCATGACCTCCCCCCACGCCAAAGGCCCTTCCATCACCGAGATCTGAGACGGAGGTTGGAGGGGAAGAAGAAGGGGATCGTCGACACCCTCGTGCCTCGCGTGTAGATTCAATGCTTGCCAAAGTCATAGGTATTCATTGCCCACATCACGGGTTCCTCGAGATTAGTGTGGGATCAACGCCGTTGATTTTTTGGAAATTACTGTGTCCTGGATGTTGAGAAATCATCTATCAGGGGCCATCCTATCAAGATCCCAATGCCAAGTTGTACTCCACTAAAACTAGAATTGGCATCCGTCCATCCACGGAACGAGCACAAGCCAACAAGATTACACCAAACGTGACGCTGCATCTGTTTCAGTTTCACAGGTACGCTGCCGTGGGAAAGCGAAGAAATTGTTGGTAAAATGAGGGAAGGACAGCATGGTAAACGATGTCTGGTCCAGGTCCCGTCTGCCGCCCGCCGCACCGCAAACGCACCATCCAGCACCGAACGTGTGCCCTAGCCACCGAACGAGTCAGACTAACAGTCACCTTACAAGCCGACCCCACTCGCAACCACACCCAATACGCCCTTATTAACCCCGTGCACACCAGAACCAATTCGATCATATCCCCTTTGTCAACCTCGCTGCATACCTCCCTCCGCTCCGTGTAATAAAAAGTTAAAAACCCATCCTCCAAACATTTTCCCAGTCCATCCACCGGCACCGCCGCGCTGAGCCCTAGCCACGCATGGAGCTGTTCACGCACGCCAAGAAAATTCTCCTTCCAGTTTGTACCTGTACGACAGCCACTAACCTCTTTTCATCGAGCTTTTCACTGCCCAAGTTTTCTATTTATAACCTGAATTGTGAGTAGGCTTTCAACCACCATCACCATGACCATGCTTATATAAACCGCAATGGCGGATGTAGAAAAGGATGGATGGATGGTCAGGTGCCTAGCTATATTTCTTCTATGCAATGTGTTGTGTGATATTGTGTTTCAGCCGTGGCATGTTTTGGTCCTGCACATGCTTTTGGCGTTCAGATGTTGCCATCATTCGTGTTGCTTGTGGGTTGGGTTTTGATGTTCCTGTAAGGAGGTTTGGCATGCCATGTTATGCCTTTCATTCTTTTTACGGAAGATTTCATGTTTCCCTTGCGTATAGGAGGTTTCTCTGGTTCATGTGGTTTTTTCAAGTAACAGCGCTTCGTCTGCGCGCACACTTGAACAAGTTCCAGCTATGGAAAGGATAGCAATGATTGATGAGGAGACGAGGTAGTTGTACACTATTTTTATCTCAATTTGGTTTGCGGGGTAATTATTTTCAATGAGCAGCAGCAACACAGCGCATGCAATCAGTTTCCTATTTTCCTGCGGTTGTAGGGATTGCGAACGGGTTCGGCTCACCTGCGGGGTTCCCAGCAGGGATTATTATGCAGGGCCAATAAATGAGTGCCATGTGTCCATGTGGGCCAACAACTATAATTAACTTTAATTAATTTTGTTTCCTGCTGCTTCATCATCCGGCGTCTGCGCGGAAGAAGTAGGAAGCTGGCTGTGCTTGGTCGGCCGCCGAGCCGAGTCGCCGACGATGTAGCTGGGTCGTGTACTGCCAATCGAGGACTACCCTGCGTCATTATTTTTCAGTCTGGTGGAGCGCCGCCGTCCTTATCTACCGTTTTGGCGAGATTACAATTTTAATGATGGATCTCTATCACATCGAGCAAACGACCACAGAAGCACGGCCATGGCAGTCTATACGACGACCCCGCAGTACCTGTACTTTCGGCTGCTCCAGCTCTGCACCAACGAAAATCAGTTCATCGTTTCATCCCTTTTTTGATCGGCCAAATTAAAAGAGGTTAAATATTGACTGAGGAATTATTGGATCGTTGACGGAGGGTGCGAGGCGGACAGGTCTTCAACGGTGGTGTGCGTGAGCTCGGGCGCCATGGGCGTCGGCGGGCTGAGCGACTCCGACGAGGGAACATGCGCCTTCTTCTTGCCCCTCTCCTTTTTCCGCTTGTGCTTGTTCGCTCGTGGACGAGGCCTGGGCCGCGGCCAGCACGGCAGGTGCTTCGGCAACCGGCGGGGGCGTCGCCATGGGATGCAGCACTGCGGGAGCCACGGCTGGGGCGGCCATCCACGACAGGAGGTAGAACGCCAGCGGTGCCGCGGGCCGACGAATCAAAACCCATCGGCGCTAGCAACTAGTCTCGGGGCGAGGAAGGATCGATGCAGCAGGAAACAAAATTAATCAAAGGTAATTGTAATTGTTGGCCCACAGAGACACATGGCACTAATTTATTGGCCCTGCACAATAATCCCTACTGGGAACCCCGCAGGTGAGCGGGACCCATTGCGAACGTGGGACGGCGGAGTTTTCGTCCGCCCACAAAAATAGGAAACTGCGGGCGTGGGTTGTTTCTACGGACGTGTGAACGGTAGAGTTTTCGTCCGCCATGATGATGTTCTCTTGTTTAATAGTAGTGTAGATCAGGTGGCGGGAGATACGTACTCCCATTCCGGAGAAAGACCGAGATAAGTAGGCTAGTGAGCGGACCTAGAACGACGCCTTGAATCTCACGCGGACGGCGCGGATGTGCACTTACGGGCTTGAGTGCGCGGCAGCGGCCGCATGTATGCGACGAGGCCGGATTCTACGCGAATCAATTTGTTGTTGGATGGTTAGAGAGACTGTGATATCCCCAGCCCATCAGGGTTCAAATCCTGGTGCTCGCATTTATTCCTAAATTTATTTCAGGATTTTCGGCGATGCACATTCAGTAGGAGGAGACGTTCCCGTCAAATTTCAAGATGATATGCCGGCTTAATCTTTCGGACGTGCTCATAGAGATAGGGTGTGCGTGTGTACGTTCATAGGGGGTGAGTGTATGCGCGTGTATATGAGCGCTTGCGTCTGTACTGGGTTAAAAAAAAGAGGCTGGATTCTATGAGTCAGCAGTCAGAGAGAGTCCAGTCCAGGTAAGACCAAATCCTCTTCCCTCGACAAGACTTCCTGCCGAGACAGACGCGCCCGTCCGTACGTGAGCCAGCAGTCGGCACATACTACGTTTGGAGCTACGACACGGTATAAACAACCCGTGCCTGGTAGGGCTGCAATAAAAGCTCGAGGCTCGTGAGTCGCTCGAGATCGACTCATATTTTTGCTCGATTCGAGATCGACTCGAAAAAAAATGAGCTGAGTATGAACACTTTATGTAGCTCGATTGAGAAATGAGCTAATCTTGAGCCAACACTGACTCGCTCGATTCTAGCCCAATAGCCCGAGATCATATAATTATATTACATAATTTTGATATATATTAAAGGTAAATGGGAATATTTATTACCATATAGATAGTGAAAAATAATTTATTACCATGTACGTTGTGTATGATTTTCCTCAGTTTTACCTACTACCAAACATGGAAAATTAATTAACCACGGAGAAAAGTCAGCCTCACTATGGTATGTGATCACCGTGTGTTAAAGGAGTATGTTGTTTTGGCAAAAGTTTGAGTGCAGACGCACCTTCATTGTTCTCTCGCTACTAGTTCTTCCACGAACTCTTCTGTTATGTACTAGTATCGGTTTAGGAAAAATAGCTTGAATTATATAATGGTCTTTATGTTGTGTTGTGGCCTATCTTGTTTTAAAATTTGTTCTAAATTGTTAAAAAATATCATTTTATTTAGCTCGAAACTAGCTCGAAATCTACTCGAGATCGTTACAAGCTGAGCACGAGCCACTTTCTACAGCTCGATGTTGATCTTCGCTTGGTTTGAGCTCGCTCAAAATTTTATAGAAGTTGAGCTGAGCTTGCTCCAACTCGCTCAAACTCGACTCTTTTGCAGCCCTAGTGCCTGGTCGATCAGCGTGGTCTGCACAGACAGTGACCATGTGCTTGCACCACCATGTCCTGTGGTAGGTGTCTCAATCATGCAACGAGCAACGGTTATTAGCGCTTGTCGATCATCACTCGACCTGAGCAGGAGTAGGATGTTCACACTCCACTCCACGGTCGCATGAAGAAATCTATGTTGCTCTCGATCCACCGCTCTACAATGAGTACTAGTACTATGTTCACACTCCACAGTCCAGTCGCATTTGGAAGTTTCTCCTTTTAGCGTGTTGGTGTGCCCGGCCGTTGCACACAATGGACGGACGCATCTTCTCCTCTCTATATCAGTAGTAAGTATATATACGTACTACTACGTACGAAGATATAGGAGTATTAATTAATTGTACGCGCACGGGCGGGCGTATCCTTACTCGCAAAGTTTTCTCCCCACCCTGGTTACGCACGCGTATGCAGCAAGACGGAAGCTTCTGAATCGGCAGGAAACGACGAGCCAAACCGAAGACCAAGACAAAACCGACGTTGAATTGTGGGGCGCGACACGCGGTAGAGTGCACGCTCCAAGAGAGGGAGGAATGATGTTGGTTCGAGACCACACGTACGTGCCGGGCCATGCTGTTCGCGGTCGGCATGGGCACGTCCAGGTCAAACCCAACTCCGTCTTCACCAAAGGAGACCCTTGATTGCTGCCTGCCGCGTCAGCACCTACTGGTACTCGTCGCCGGCCGACCGTAGCAGCACCACAGCACGCGCTCGTAGCGGAAGCTGTCTGGCGGTTCCATCCGTCCGTCGATTGCACAGTGCGCGGGTCATTCCGTGCTCTGCTCTGTTCAGGGCCTGCACCCGCCGCACGCACGTGCTCGTCAGAGAGTACAGTACCATAGGATCCTCATCGCGGTTCCCAGTATCCCAATCTATTGTCTCGTCGAATTTTTTCCGAGCTATGCGGGCTCAAGAAATAGCAGCACGTATGTAGGGGCGTTCGCACCACACACAGTAGTATAGCATGTTAGAGCAACTCCAACGCGTCGACTCATTTTATCCGCGCGTGTCTCCTTGGGTCGCGGCGGACAGAAAAATCGGCTCAATGCGCCGATCCAAACGGACGCCTGTTCGCTTTTCGTCCGCCTGTCGACCCATTCGCAGCCCATTTTTTAGCCTGATTTGCATAGGCGCGGGCGCGCGGCAACAACTCCCCCTAGCCCGCCAGTCGGTGGCAAAACCAGGCAGCATTCCCTCCAATTTCCCAAAACCTCACATTGTTGGAGGGTCATAAACGGAGAGGAAAAGTTCAAGGCGCAATATGCCGCCCTCATGACGCGTGGGGGAAGAAAGACGAGGAAGAGGTTGTGGATGGCGAGAAGACACAGCCGCGAGGGAAGACCAACTCCAAGAAGGAGGACAAGTGGGATGCGGCGTCCAACGCCTTGATCTACCGTGGAGGGCATGATGACCAAGAACGACACAAGGGAGGAGAAGCGCCGACAAGACAAGGAAGATCATGTGAACGCCTTCATGGAGATCAAAAGGAGGAGGCAGAGAAGCAAGCGAGGATGCTCGAGATAGAAGCAGCCAATGCCAAGACTAAGGCGAAAGAAATAGCTCTCGCTAGCATGATGAGGGGGTGGAGATCATGAAGGTGGACCTCAACACCGTATCACCGAGGAAGAGGCCATGGTTCAAGAAGATGCAGGCCGACATGCTCAAGTTCGACGACGAGTGATCTATGGCCGCAGGCGCCATCCTTTTTTGTATGCCAGCAAGCGTGCTGGCATGACCACGGGCCGAGACGGCATGGTCGAACTCCAAACTTTTTTGTGTGCTGGCATGTGTGCCCGCCGCGGGCAAACGTGCCAGCGAGGCTGTGTGATGGTCTTTTCGGAGGCTGGCATTGTATGCCGGCTGCTGGCATGACGCCGGCATGAACTTTGGGTGGCAGCATGGCCGCGGGCATAATCTATGGCCGTTGGCATTTTAAATTTCCACGCGGACATGAAATGGGCTACCAGCATTGGACACATAGACGACCCAAAAAAAACTGGGCAGACACCGAGCGGGCGGCCGACCCAAACGGACGAAAAACGGACAAGATCATCGTCCGTTTGGGTCGGCGCGTTGAAGTTGCTCTTATTCCACATGTTTTACCATTAAAGAAATCGTTTGGTTTGATCAATCACAAGCCCCTAATACTGAATACCAAACTGACTAAACAGGCAACAAATCACCAAAATCCAAGTTATTGTTACACACCAATGGTGCACAACAATTTAACCGAAGAACAATCATAAAACTCGGTCTGATAGATGGGTCGTCAAAGAAGAATCAACGCATCCAGAAGCAATGCCGACATAGGAGTTGTGCACCATGCCAGGGACGTAGCCAGGCGAGGAAGTTTAGCCGGTGATCCTCAAAACCCCCGGACGATGCCACCCCTGTGATGCACTGTATGCTTCACCCGCCACCTGCTCCCAAGAATTTTGCTCCCCGCATCTACACCGTTTGATTTCCCTCCTTTATCTGCAAAATTACCCAAATTGTTATCCACCGGCATATCATCCCGATAAGCATAATTTGGTCATTTATCAGCTTTCTTTCAAAAAATAAATCATTTCTGCACCTCCAAATTATCCAAGAGATAGCGGCAGCACCAACTAAGACCAGCTAAATCACAAACTCAGATTATAAGGACTATATCTTAAATGAAAAGCACATTTAAACAAACCCCACACTAGTTTTGCCACCAAACTCCCAAAGAATAACTACTCAATGCTTTCATCATTTCTTGGGGTCCTATCTAGCCTCTTTTCACCGGATTGTCTCTAGTTAATATGCTATTTTTGACCATCGACCAAAGAAAGATTTTCATTTTTGGCGGAATTTATGTTTCCACAAAAAGGTGGAAAACCATAGTATTGAATAGCTTATGGTTTTGATAGTAAAAAAGATTGTCTACAGTTAACATACACTCGATAGAATCCTTGTTGTTAGACACCACAATTTCTCACATCCATTTTTTATGTCATCCCCAAGAGCTAGAGTATTATCCACTTAGTTCTTATAAATCTAAAATCCTCCCAACCTTTCTGCATGGTATCAACTACAATAATATTGTAATCAAAACTCAAATTGTGCAGTCTAGCATAAGAGAGATTTAAAGAGGTTTATCATCCACCTACCAATCTTCCCAAAATCAACTATTTTTGCCATTACCCACTTATTTTTGCAATGTTGGTAGAATATGTCTTTTATTTTCATGAGACTCAACTAAAAATGGGAGTCCCCAGTCTTAGGTTTAGTTGCAGAAAAACAACCATTCCGAACATGTTTGTTCAGGAGAATTGTTTGCTAGAGACCATTTATAGTCTCTAACTTCCATAACCATCTAGCCAACATACATGTGCTCATGAGGCCAAGATATCTAATCCCTAGGCCCCCTTGCTCTTTAGGTCTAAAGCCATTGTCCCAGTTTACTAAGAGATATTTTTTTCTGTTGTCACTCCTGCTAAACAAACCTAGCCATGAAGAAATTGGCTCCTTTCTTCACACCAACCGGGATGTGGGTAGAAAGACATCATATAAGTGACATCATCCCCTTCTGATGTTAAAGAACCGAGGACAAATCATCCCCATTAGCAATATTATAATCAAAATCAGCGGCATGATCATCTTTTGTTGAAAAATCCAACAAATAACTATTTGAAGCATGCAAATCACATCTCTGAACCGTATTTCTCGCAGCTACAAATCCCCACACCATTAATTTGTACATGAGAATGTAAAAAATTGTAGAGACCAGCAATCTTACTGTAAAACGAAGCAGCAAAACGGCACGCATGAGTCCTCATCGTCGGACTCCTTCCCGGCTAGCAGCCAAAATTGACTGCTAGCCAGGGAGACACCTACTCATCGTCGACGCTCCGTGCAAGCGCCTGGATCCGTGCAGAACGTCGGGGGAACCGAGGAGAGCGACGCGGCAGTTGTGAAACCACCCGGACCACCTTCTTCCTAGGCACCACCCGCACGCCGTTGTCGGTCACGACGGGCGTCGCCAGACTGCGTGGCGACGACCTCACTGTCATGATCACCACCCCCAAATCATCCCTGTCTAGGTCGGACAAAACCCAATCGCGTGATGCGTAAGGTTTCCACCATGCGCGCCCCAGATCATCGGATTTCCCCTCCATCATCGCCCAATAGATGATCTCGAGCGGGGACTTCCCCTTGATCTGAATCCGTTCCTCCTTCGAAGCTTCTCGAATCACCAGGCGTGAATCCCGATGCATCTCCTCCGCATCCTTGTACCACATATAGATATGGTGAAGCATCGTCATCTTTTTCTCGTCGCCGCCCGCGATCGCCGCCGCCATGCGCTCCCCCCATGCCCAATACCCGTGATTCGCTATCGCCGCCATGTGCTCCTCCCACGCCCAAGGCCCTTTCGTTGCTGAGATCTGAGACAGAGGTCGGAAGGGGAGAAGCGGATGGATCGTAGAGACCCTCGTGCCTCCTCGTCTAGATTTAATGCCTGCAAAAGTCGTAGGTATTCATTGCCCGCATCGCGGTTTCCCCGAGATTGGTGCGCGATCGACGCGGTTTTTCTTTCTTTCTTTCTTTCTTGCGAGGACGCCGCTGATTTTTTGGAAATTATTATGTCCTAGATCTCGAGAAATCATTTATGATGGGCCATCCTATCAGGATCCCACTTGCCCAAATTGGATTCCACTAAAACCAGAATTGATAGTCGTGTATCTAAGATGCCGATCATGGGAAGATCATGACCAATATTTGTGTATATACTATACTTAAACACCAAGCAACTCAGAGAGAAGTATACTTAATATTATTGGCGTCTGTTCATCCACAGAAGGAGCACAACCCAACAAGATTACACCAAACGTGACGCTGCATCAGTTTCAGTCTCGCAGCGGGACGGAAACGCTGCCGTGGGAAAGCGGAGAAAAAACTGTTGTAAAACGAGGCGAGGACAGCGTGGTAAACGGTGTCCGGTCCGGTCCAGTCCGACCCCCGCCGCACCGCAAACGCACCATTTCCGCGAACACGCCGCGCCCGACGTGCGCCCCAGCCGCCGAACGGGTCAAACCAGCACAAACCCCTGCCCTCACCGACAGACCGGCCCCACCTACAGCCCGACCCCACTCGCAGCCACACCCCGCACCCCGTTATTAACCCCGCGCACAGCCACAACCAAAATCAATCACCTCGCCTCGCCCCGTCGTCAACCTCGCCGCCTACCATCCCAGAGAGAATTCCCTCAGACAACTACCAGTCCACCGCCGCCGCCGCCGAGCCCCGGCCGCGCATGGAGCTGTTCGCGCACGCCAAGGCGGTGCGGCTGAAGAGCCGGCACGACAAGTTCCTGTACGCGGACGAGGACGAGCTGCACGTCACGCAGGACCGCAACGGCTCCTCCCCGAGCGCGCGCTGGACGGTGGAGCCCGTGCCGCACGCGCCCGGCGCGGTGCGCCTCCGCAGCAGGTACGGCCGCTACCTGGCCGCCTCCACGGAGCCGTTCCTGCTGGGCATGACGGGCCGCAAGGTGCTGCAGGCGGCCGCGGCGCCCGGGGGCCGCCCCGACGCGTCCGTCGAGTGGGAGCCCGTCCGCGACGGCTTCCAGGTGCGCCTCAAGTCCCGCGCCGGCGGCGTCCGCGGGGGCGGGGACAAGTACCTCCGCGCCAACGGGGGCGTCCCGCCCTGGCGCAACTCCGTCACCCACGACGTGCCGCACCGCACCGCCACCCAGGACTGGGTGCTCTGGGACGTCGAGATCGTGCAGGTGCTCACCCCCGGCCCGGCCACGCCCGCGCCCGAGAAGGCCGCGTCGGCGCCCCCCGCCGCCCTCGCGCCGGACTCGCCGCCCGCGCCCAAGCTCAGGCCCGCCCCCACCCCCTACGAGGCGCACCACCGGCCCACCAAGTCCCAGACGTCCCCGCCGCCGCCGGACTACGCGCCGCCCCCGCCGCCCAAGCCCAAGCCGGAGCCCAGGCTCTCCAAGCTGGAGGTATCCCCCTTTTTCTTCTCTTGCGTCTGATTGCGAATAATTGACTTCCGTTTTCGTCCTGACGACGGCATTGACTTCGCAATGCTCGTCTCTGTGTCCGTCGAATTGCTAGTTTTGCTAGGCGCTTCGCAGTTTTAATTCGCAGAATAGTTGAATCTGAACTGCATCTAAGTGTTAGATTAGTGCTTTTGGAATGCTAATCGCGCTTAGGAGAAACACTTAGATTATTTCCCCACAATGCACAGCAATTGTCTGCCAGTGGTCATGTGGCTTCACATTGCTGGCATCGGTTGTATCACATGGCCCAGATACAAGTGTCGCTTTGCTTTGAATGTGCCGATGAAGTAGATATAGATAGGCTTTCTGCATTTTGTCACATTGCTTGAAGTAGATAGGCTTTGCGCATTTCGTGTTGTGATAGCTATGTGGTGGCCGTTGTTGTACTGGTTGGGTGTACGCAATTCTGTTGGTCTCATGTGTCATGTGTAACGTTCGCTCTTGAGCTCTCCCAAACTGTTGCTGCTATCGCAAGCAATCTGTATTATGCAATCTAATGCTGGGCTTATTGTAGCATTCATCCCAACTTTTCTTTTGTTGGTAAGGAATCATCATCATCATCATCAAATCTTCTGTCATATTTTGGGTAACTTTTCAAAGTGCTGTCAAGTGCATCCTGAGAAACTCTCCTTTCTCAGCTCTGTACAGTCGAGCTAGGCTGTATAGCATTACTCTGTATTGTTGAAATTTTCAGAATTTTTATCTTCTGTACTGAAGAACTTGCACGTTGCATCTACACTTATCTTTGGTATTGTCGTCATTAGTCTGAACTTTTATGGTGGGTGAGAAAATATTAACACTGTGCTTCTTTCTTTTATCGTCAGTCTTCCGATTCATTCTCTGCCCCGTTGCACAAGGTGCAGGGTCGTGCGATCCACTACCACATTGCAGACGATAAGGGCGACGTGGACGATGATATCGAGAGACGCTCATTCACGTTTAATGGCTCTAACCTGGAGGAGCTCACCCAGAAGTTACAAGAGGAAACAGGCATCGATGATCTGATCGTCTGCACACGCAGCCCAATCAGCGGGAAGCTCACTCCTCTCCTTCTGCAGCTGCCTCCGAACAATGCAGCGATGCACATTGTGCTCGTCCGTGAGTCCTCAAAAGGTATGTCTGCTATTCCTTCTTGCTTATACTACAATCATTCATTGATCGTGCCAATTTAGTTGTAGCAGTATGGCATGTTTGTGATTTTAGATAGGGAATCGGCGAAGGATTCTAGGGTACTTTAGCTTTTTGATGAGTTGGGTTTTCCGACTAAGCAAAGCGCACCTTCTCCAGTTTATCATTTCAAATATCAACTTGTGCAGTAATGGTTTGTGCACTACCACCATACGTGGTCTTATTCTAATCCTTTTCTCAGAAACATGACTGTGATGTCAAGCACCGTGTTTTAAGTTTTTGGAGCAAAAGAGTGAGTGTCCATTTGATAAAATAACACGCCAGCTCATCTTTTTTCTGCTACCCTAAGGAACCCTGATAATGAAGTTATGTGGGAGATTTCTGTGTTATATCATCTTTAGGCAGACGATGCAGATTTTGTTTCTTTACTGAAGTCAGTCTAGCTCAGAATGCATTTCACACGACAAGACGGGTACCGTCTGCCCGTCTAGTAGATCAGTAGTGTACTTCAGTACACACCCTCCCTCTCCTCTGTTCTGACAGTATGGTATTATTCTGTTAGGGGTATAAACATAGTACTACTGAGTAGTGCTGCTCATTAGGACACGTGTTTGCGTGATTAAAAAACATGTGTTCACATAGTACTACAGTTTATTATTTTGTTTTGTTTAGCATGGTTCACATATGATACAGCCCCATTGTAAGTACATGGATACAGCGATGTTTGAACTCTCCTTTAGTACATGGTATTTTTATCTTCATCTACTGATCTTCTCCGTTGTGAATTTCAGTGGCGAAGACATTCCCATGGCCGTACGGCTCATAATCTTTGGAGGGAAGACGCGGTCACTTCAGGTTGAGCAGTGGGATGCTGGGCTGCGCATCTGGTTGATTCATTGGAGCTATACATCGTTTATTCTGGCTTCTGGGTATCAGAGGCAACTAGGATCCCGTTCTTGTGTATAAAGTGGTATAGATTAATTTAAACCGGCAGATCGTGCGAAAGACTGGAGAGATGTTTATACTTTACAGACTAGTAGTGCTAAGTATGTTTATACTTTATAGACTAGTTGGAGGTTGGTGATGGTACTTGGAAATTTGTATTCCCTTGGTTTATTGATTGAATCATTGGAGATAGTGCTGTCCATGAATATCCTGGCCTGGAAAACTCAGTGGACTCATTCCTCGGTTGCAATCCATCTGGAAGTAGCACTTGGTGTAGTATTGAAAATGGAAGCAAAATGTCTGACCCGACTACGTCTGATTTGACTTTCAGGACGAAGAATGGTTCTTAGCGAAAGAGTAGTGGAGGTAGTATATCTGTTCAACAGGGCACTTATGAGAGGCTGACGGTTGTTTTGGATCATACTGGTAACTTGGTAAGTAAGCATCTTGTCCGTGACTGGCGCTGCATCTTCTGGCCATCACGGTACTTAGCCTCGTTGGGCAGACCAGGCATTCACAAGTTTAACATTTTAATCACAAGTTTTCAGCCAGGAACTCGGCAGAGAATTTTGGGGTTTGCGGTGAAGAACAGAGGATGGTTGGTGAGATTCAGTGTACAAGCTGATGAATGAGTGCCAACTTCTTCTTCTTTTTTTTTTTTTTGAGTAACTACTGCTGGTAAAAATTTGTCTCATACTCATCTTGGGCTCCTGGCTTGGGCCGTCACATATAGTTCTTCACCGTAATAATATCTCCGTCGAAAAAAGAGGCAGCGCTACTGGTGTGCCCAGGTCTCACTTATAGCGAGACAAATGGCTGCCTCGCGCGCGAGAACACTACATGGAGTCGGTCCTGGCCGGCCCAGTAGGGATGCTGGTCGTCGTGCTGAAGTCATACTAAGTCTATTTGTTTTTCTTATTTTAAAATAACATATTTAAAATACATTAATTTACTTAAAACGAATTGAAACCATGCACTTGAAAAATGTTAACACAGTATAAAAAATGTTACCACAATTCAAAAAACATGTGAAAATTTTGAAACGCGTACACGATGTGAACAAAATATTTTGCATACTACAAAACAATGTTTCATACCATTACCATTAAGAAAAGTTGAAATGTGTACTTGAAAGAAATGTTGACCATGTATTAAAAAAAGGGCTTCAAAACATCTATTAAAAGAAAATTTACATCGTCGAAAAATTGTAATACGTAAAAAAGTGTTTGACCAGTATAAAAAAATGTTTTGTACCATTAAAATAATCTACATGGCATTCCAAAGAAAATATTCTCGAGTTTCAGAATATTCATTTAAAAAAAGTTTATACAATGTAAATAAATGTTCGTGTAGTTAAGAAAATGTTGATTGCCATTAAACAATGTATGTGACACTTTAAAAGAAATATTCACTAGTTTCCAAAAAATATCTGTGAAAAAGTAAAAATGTTTGTGCAATGTAAAAAAACTCATAGTTTGTAAAAAAAACTTTGTTATCATTAAACAAATGTTAAACATGTATTTGTAAAAGTATTGACCATGTATTAAAAAAATGTTCAAAACATTGTGTTAAGAAGAAACAAATGTAGAATATGTTTCATATATAAACTGAAAGAATTTTTACGTCTTGTATTTGAGAAATGTAGAATATGTTTCATATGTAAACTGAAAAAATTGACATGTGTCAAAAAAACAAAAAAAATGATAAAAAGCAACAAAGAAACATAAAACAAATCAGGGAAACCAGAGTATAATGAAGAACCAAAACAAAAAAACTAAAAGCAAATGGAGGAACATAAAAAAATAAGAAAGCCAAAGTATAACAAAGAAAAGAAAAGAAAACTAAAGTGCAACCAAGAAATTAGAAAAAAAATGAAAGAAAACCCATGAACAAAGTACAACGAAGAAAACAAAAAAACCCGAAGAAAACTGATTAAGAAACAAAGAAACCAAAAGAAGAAGAAATGGACAAGTCCAACAAAGTTAAAGGAGACGATCAAACATATCCAGCAATTGAAAAAAAACCAATGAAACATACCGGCCCAGTTACGACGGGGAACAAAAATCTTCAGGCGAGAACGAAGCCATCCTCGCTAGTCTTCGCCCAGCGCTACACGGAAACTCCGACATCAGTAGTTAATGGATATTCCTTGCAAAGCTCACTCTCACCTTCTCAGGTGCCGACCAACAAGTTTTTCCTTTATTCGTAGATTCGTTTGTCCAAAACGTTTTATCTCTTGAAATATGCGTCTAAATCTTAATCTGTTTTTGCTGCTAGGTTTTTCGCATCGAGATCTTCAAAAGTAGATCCATTTTAATTGGTTTTGACAAACTTTTGTTTTCACAAAAAAATAGGAAAAAAACAGGAAACAGTTTTTTTAAATGACATATAAAAAAGCTAAAAACCCAACAACCAAAAAAAGAATGACAAGAAAATGAAAGAAAAAGCCCAGAGCCAGAAGCAAAGTGGGCCGAACCATTAAACATAGATAAATATTTTTTCTGGCTTTTTAGATTTTTTTCTTTTTCCTGTTTGTTGGTTCTGCAATATTCTTTTCTGGCTATATCTTAGTTTTTTAATTTTCGTTGTGTACTTTTTTCTTTTTCTGTTTCCTTTTTCTTTTATTTCTTCCTTCCTTTTTTATGATACCCATGTTTTAATAAATGTTCAAATCTTCAAAAAATGCTCAAAATTTGAAAAAATTGCCGCTTTTCTAGAAATGTTTCAAGTATCAAAATTCACTTAAGGTTTTTCAATATTGCTCATTTTATTAAACAATATTTTGAATTTAAAAATATCACTTTTGTGGAAATTTAATAAATTTCAAAAATCTCAAGAATTTCAATAATTGTTCGAAAAATTCAGAAATTATCGAAATCTCAAAAAAAAAACAATCACAATTTTCATTTTTCTGACTTTTTAGAAAATGTTCATATTTTCTAAAGAAACCAGTTTTCAACAATTGTTTGGAATTTCAAATGTTGTTCTGAATTTTCAAGAAATGTTCGAAAAATAAAATTTATTTGGAACAAAAAAAATGGCCTTTTTCGAATAAATGTTCAGAAGTTCAATTGTTGTTTATAATTTCAAACAGGTATTCGGAATTTCGAAAATTGCTCACAATTTTCAAGAAAAATTAAAAATTAAAAAAATGAAGTTTAAAATATGTTAGCCTTTTGCAAAAAAAGGCTTGAAATTTTAAAAAAAATGTTCGTGTTTTCAAAAAATATTTGCAATCTAAAAAATATACATTTAAAAAACATTTTTTTTCAATTTGAATGTCTGCTACAGTGTCGTTTATATGTGCAGTGCCGCTAGCTCGGTTCGGTTCGGTTCATATGTATAACTGCCAGTATGTGCATTGTGCCCTCTAATAGGTCAATGTGCGTCGCCCTATGTGTCGGTCAAATGATTTTAAGAAGACCAACCACCTTGGCAGGCGGGACAGAGCCCTGAAAAGCTGAATAGCGGCCTTATCTCTCCCATGTGAAGGCCATATTTTGCAACAAGGGTAATGTTGGGCTTGGCCTTCTACAATGGACGAGGATCCCCTGACGTGGGCTATCCCACCATTGGGTCATTGACATGTGGGTCCCATCGGGGTGGGTCCCACATGTCAGCGGCCCAGGGTGCATATCTGGTGATACGGCCTAGCATATGCTCCCCTGCTCGAGAACAGTCCGGTGCGTTGGATCTGGACTCTAGGGACAAGATGGAGCACGCTGACTTCCTTCTGAAAAATATACAAAAAAGACCCTTGGTTATGCTGCAATTTAGGGACAGGTGCACATCTGTTCGTTCTGTATCTCCTTCAATTCCATTTACTGTAGCCCATCAATCCCTAAAAAATACTGTAGCCACATCAACCTGTCTAGTTCTTGGTAGTAGGAAATATAGGAATTTTTATATTTATGGGAGTATAGCAGCTTGTATTTAGGGGAATATAGGAATTTTTGTAGCGCCACAACATTTGTAACCCAAGTTTTGACATGAGGAACAAGCATCTTACGAGGTGCATTCACAAGCAAGAATGATAGTCTCACAGAAATTTATAGATCTAATTGTTGATTTTGTCATGTAGATGTGTTTTTGTGCCCGGCACTGGATGGTGTGCGAGGAGAGTCGGAAATCCGTTGGTGCTCCCGGGAGCGCGCGCTCCTGCGTGCGAAAATATTTCTTGAAATGTCAAAAAAGTTCCAACAAAAATTGCATGTGCTTTTTGTCGCATCCAAATACTACATACAAATTTGCAGGCGAAAAGATTAGAGATTTTGGCCTGTGCAAAAAAAAACCCAAATGTCAACCTAAATTTGTTTTTTTTTCAACTGGCGAAACACCACTACTCCATTTCGCATGAAAATTTTCAAAGATGCTTGGGACACTAACATGAACATCTACAAAAAGAATCATAATTTTTGAAAACATTTACTATATATTTTTTGTTTATGTTGGGATCGTAGCAGAATTTTAAAATTTCCTACGCATCACCAAGATCCATCTATGGAGTATACTAGCAACGAGGGGAAAGGAGTGCATCTACATACCCTTGTAGATCGCGAGCGGAAGCGTTCTAGTGAATGGAGTTGATGGAGTCGTACTCGTCGTGATCCAAATCACCGATGACCGAGCGCCGAACGGACGGCAACTCCGCGTTCAACACACGTACGGAGCAGCGACGTCTCCTCCTTCTTGATCCAGCAAGGGGAAAGGAGAGGTTGATGGAGATCCAGCAGCACGACGGCGTGATGGTGGAAGTAGCGGGGATCTCGGCAGGGCTTCGCCAAGCTTCTGCGAGAGGGAGAGGTGTTGCAGGGGGAGAGGGAGGCGCCAAGGGCTGCGGTGTTGCTGCCCTCCCTCCCCCCACTATATATAGGCCCCCTGGGAGGGGGGGCGCCGGCCCTGGATCCCATCTACAAGGGGGGCGGCGGCCAGGGGGGAAGCTTGCCCCCCAAGGCAAGTGGGGCGCCTCCACCCCTAGGGTCTCTAACCCTAGGCGCAGGGGGAGGCCCAAGGGGGGGCGCCCCAGCCCACTAAGGGCTGGTTCCCTTCCCACTTCAGCCCATGGGGCCCTCCGGGATAGGTGGCCCCACCCGGTGGACCCCCGGGACCCTTCCGGTGGTCCCGGTACAATACCGATAACCCCCGAAACTTTCCCGGTGGCCGAAACTGGACTTCCTATATATAATTCTTCACCTCCGGACCATTCCGAAACTCCTCGTGACGTCCGGGATCTCATCCGGGACTCCGAACAACTTTCGGGTTTCCGCATACTAATATCTCTACAACCCTAGCGTCACCGAACCTTAAGTGTGTAGACCCTACGGGTTCGGGAGACATGCAGACATGACCGAGACGCCTCTCCGGTCAATAACCAACAGCGGGATCTGGATACCCATGTTGGCTCCCACATGTTCCACGATGATCTCATCGGATGAACCACGATGTCGAGGATTCAATCAATCCCGTATGCAATTCCCTTTGTCAATCGGTACGTTACTTGCCCAAGATTCGATCGTCGGTATCCCAATACCTTGTTCAATCTCGTTACCGGCAAGTCACTTTACTCGTACTGTAATGCATGATCCCGTGGCTAACTCCTTAGTCACATTGAGCTCATTATGATGATGCATTACCGAGTGGGCCTAGCGATACCTCTCCGTCATACGGAGTGACAAATCCCAGTCTCGATCCGTGTCAACCCAACAGACACTTTCAGAGATACCTGTAGTGTACCTTTATAGTCACCCAGTTACGTTGTGACATTTGGCACACCCAAAGCACTCCTACGGCATCTGGGAGTTACACGATCTCATGGTCTAAGGAAAAGATACTTGACATTGGAAAAGCTCTAGCAAACGAACTACACGATCTTTGAACTATGCTTAGGATTGGGTCTTGTCCATCACATCATTCTCCTAATGATGTGATCCCGTTATCAATGACATCCAATGTCCATAGTCAGGAAACCATGACTATCTGTTGATCAACGAGCTAGTCAACTAGAGGCTTACTAGGGACACGTTGTGGTCTATGTATTCACACATGTATTACGATTTCCGGATAACACAATTATAGCATGAACAATAGACAATTATCATGAACAAAGAAATATAATAATAACAATTTTATTATTGCCTCTAGGGCATATTTCCAACAGTCTCCCACTTGCACTAGAGTCAATAATCTAGTTACATTGTGATGAATCGAACACCCATAGAGTTCTGGTGTTGATCATGTTTTGCTCTAGGGAGAGGTTTGGTCAACGGATCTGCTACATTCAGGTCCGTATGTACTTTACAAATATCTATGTCTCCATTTTGAACACTTTCACGAATGGAGTTGAAGCGACGCTTGATATGCCTGGTCTTCCTGTGAAACCTGGGCTCCTTAGCAAGGGCAATAGCTCCAGTGTTGTCACAGAAGAGAGTCATCGGGCCCGACGCATTGGGAATCACCCCTAGGTCGGTAATGAACTCCATCATCCAGATTGCTTCTTGCGCTGCCTCTGAGGCTGCCATGTACTCCGCTTCACATGTAGATCCCGCCACGACGCTTTGCTTGCAACTGCACCAGCTGACTGCCCCTCCATTCAAAATATACACGTATCCGGTTTGTGACTTCGAGTCATCCAGATCTGTGTCGAAGCTGGCGTCGACGTAACCCTTTACGACGAGCTCTTCGTCACCTCCATAAACGAGAAACATATCCTTAGTCCTCTTCAGGTACTTCAGGATATTCTTGACCGCTGTCCAGTGTTCCATGCCGGGATTACTTTGGTACCATCCTACCAAACTTACGGCAAGGTTTACATCAGGTCTGGTACACAACATGGCATACATAATAGACCCTAGGGCCGAGGCATAGGGGATGACACTCATCTTTTCTCTATCTTCTGCCGTGGTCGGGCGTTGAGCCGTGCTCAATTGCACACCTTGCAATACAGGCAAGAACCCCTTCTTGGACTGATCCATATTGAACTTCTTCAATATCTTGTCAAGGTACGTACTCTGTGAAAGACCAATGAGGCGTCTTGATCTATCTCTATAGATCTTGATGCCTAATATATAAGCAGCTTCTCCAAGGTCCTTTATTGAAAAACACTTATTCAAGTAGGCCTTTATACTTTCCAAGAATTCTATATCATTTCCCATCAATAGTATGTCATCCACATATAATATGAGAAATGCTACAGAGCTCCCACTCACTTTCTTGTAAACACAGGCTTCTCCATAAGTCTGTGTAAACCCAAACGCTTTGATCATCTCATCAAAACGAATGTTCCAACTCCGAGATGCTTGCACCAGTCCATAGATGGAGCGCTGGAGCTTGCATACCTTGTTAGCATTCTTAGGATCGACAAAACCTTCTGGCTGCATCATATACAATTCTTCCTTAAGAAAGCCGTTAAGGAATGTCGTTTTGACGTCCATTTGCCATATCTCATAATCATAGATGCGGCAATTGCTAACATGATTCAGACGGACTTCAGCTTCGCTACGGGTGAGAAAGTCTCATCGTAGTCAACCCCTTGAACTTGTCGATAACCCTTAGCGAAAAGTCGAGCCTTATAGATGGTCACATTACCATCCGCGTCTGTCTTCTTCTTAAAGATCCATTTATTTTCTATGGCTCGCCGATCATCGGGCAAGTCAGTCAAAGTTCATACTTCGTTTTCATAGATGGATCCTATCTCGGATTTCATGGCTTCTAGCCATTTGTCGGAATCCGGGCCCGCCATCGCTTCTTCATAGTTCGAAGGTTCACCGTTGTCTAACAACATGATTTCCAGGACAGGGTTGCCGTACCACTCTGGTGCGGAACGTGTCCTTGTGGTCCTTCGAAGTTCAGCAGTAACTTGATCCGAAGCTTCATGATCATCATCATTAACTTCCTCCCCAGTCGGTGTAGGCACCACAGGAACATCTTCCCGCGCTGCGCTACTTTCCGGTTCGGAAGGGGCAACTATCACCTCATCAAGTTCCACTTTCCTCCCACTTAATTCTTTCGAGAGAAACTCTTTCTCCAGAAAGGACCCGTTCTTGGCAACAAAGATCTTGCCTTCGGATCTGAGGTAGAAGGTATACCCAATGGTTTCCTTAGGGTATCCTATGAAGACGCATTTTTCCGACTTGGGTTCGAGCTTTTCAGGTTGAAGTTTCTTGACATAAGCATCGCATCCCCAAACTTTTAGAAACGACAGCTTAGGTTTCTTCCCAAACCATAATTCATACGGTGTCGTCTCAACGGATTTCGACGGAGCCCTATTTAAAGTGAATGCGGCAGTCTCTAAAGCATAGCCCCAAAATGAGAGCGGTAGATCGATAAGAGACATCATAGATCGCACCATATCCAATAGAGTGCGATTACGATGTTCGGACACACCGTTTCGCTGAGGTGTTCCAGGCGGCGTGAGTTGTGAAACAATTCCACATTTCCTTAAGTGCGTACCAAATTCGTGACTTAAATATTCTCCACCACGATCTGATCGTAAGAACTTTATTTTCATGTCACGTTGATTCTCAACCTCACTCTGAAATTCCTTGAACTTTTCAAAGGTTTTAGACATGTGTTTCATTAGGTAGACATACCCATATCTACTTAAGTCATCAGTGAGAGTGAGAACATAACGATATCCTCCGCGAGCCTCAACACTCATTGGACCGCACACATCGGTATGTATGATTTCCAATAAGTTGGTTGCTCGCTCCATTGTTCCGGAGAACGGAGTCTTGGTCATCTTACCCATGAGGCATGGTTCGCACGTGTCAAATGATTCGTAATCAAGAGACTCCAAAAGTCCATCTGCATGGAGCTTCTTCATGCGCTTGACACCAATGTGACCAAGGCGGCAGTGCCACAAGTATGTGGGACTATCGTTATCAACTTTACATCTTTTGGTATTCACACTATGAATATGTGTAACATCACGTTCGAGATTCATTAAGAATAAACCATTGACCAGCGGGGCATGACCATAAAACATATCTCTCATATAAATAGAACAACCATTATTCTCGGATTTAAATGAGTAGCCATCTCGCATTAAACGAGATCCAGATACAATGTTCATGCTCAAAGCTAGCACTAAATAACAATTATTGAGGTTTAAAACTAATCCCGTAGGTAAATGCAGAGGTAGCGTGCCGACGGCGATGACATCGACCTTGGAACCATTCCCGACGCGCATCGTCACCTCGTCCTTCGCCAGTCTCCGCTTATTCCGCAGTTCCTGTTTTGAGTTACATATATGAGCAACCGCACCAGTATCAAATACCCATGAGCTACTACGAGTACTGGTAAGGTACACATCAATTACATGTTTATCACATATACCTTTGGTGTTGCCGCCCTTCTTGTCCGCTAAGTATTTGGGGCAGTTCCGCTTCCAGTGACCACTTCCCTTGCAATAAAAGCACTCAGTCTCAGGCTTGGGTCCATTCTTTGACTTCTTCCCGGCAACTGGCTTACCGGGCGCGGCAACTCCCTTGCCCTCCTTCTTGAAGTTCTTCTTACCCTTGCCCTTCTTGAACTTAGTGGTTTTATTCACCATCAACACTTGATGTTCCTTTCTGATCTCCACCTCCGCTGATTTCAGCATTGAATATACCTCAGGAATGGTCTTTTCCATCCCCTGCATATTGAAGTTCATCACAAAGCTCTTGTAGCTTGGTGGAAGCGACTGAAGGATTCTGTCAATGACCGCGTCATCCGGGAGATTCACTCCCAGCTGAGACAAGCGGTTCTGTAACCCAGACATTCTGAGTATGTGCTCACTGACAGAACTATTTTCCTCCATTTTACAACTGAAGAACTTGTCGGAGACTTCATATCTCTCGACCCGGGCATGAGCTTAGAAAACCATTTTCAGCTCTTCGAACATCTCATATGCTCCATGTTTCTCAAAACGCTTTTGGAGCCCCGGTTCTAAGCTGTAAAGCATGCCGCACTGAACGAGGGAGTAATCATCAGCACGTGATTGCCAAGCGTTCATAACGTCTTGGTTCTCTGGGATGGGTACTTCACCTAGCGGTGCTTGTAGGACATAATCTTTCTTGGCAGCTATGAGGATGATCCTCAGGTTCCGGACCCAGTCCGTATAGTTGCTGCCATCATCTTTCAGCTTGGTTTTCTCTAGGAACGCATTGAAGTTGAGGACAACGTGGGCCATTTGATCTACAAGACATATTGTAAAGATTTTAGACTAAGTTCATGATAATTAAGTTCATCTAATCAAATTATTCAATGAACTCCCACTCAGATAGACATCCCTCTAGTCATCTAAGTGAAACATGATCCGAGTTAACTAGGCCGTGTCCGATCATCACGTGAGACGGACTAGTCAAGATCGGTGAACATCTCCATGTTGATCGTATCTTCTATACGACTCATGCTCGACCTTTCGGTCTTCCGTGTTCCGAGGCCATGTCTGTACATACTAGGCTCGTCAAGTCAACCTAAGTGTATTGCGTGTGTTCCGAGGCCATGTCTGTACATGCTAGGCTCGTCAACACCCGTTGTATGCGAACGTTAGAATCTATCACACCCGATCATCACGTGGTGCTTCAAAACAACAAACCTTCACAACGGTGCACAGTTAGGGGGAACACTTTCTTGAAATTATTATAAGGGATCATCTTACTTACTGCCGTCGTTCTAAGCAAATAAGATGCAAAACATGATAAACATCACATGTAATCAAATAGTGACATGATATGGCCAATATCATTTTGCTCCTTTGATCTCCATCTTCGGGGCGCCATGATCATCTTTGTCACCGGCATGACACCATGATCTCCATCATCGTGTCTTCATGAAGTTGTCACGCCAACGATTAATTCTACTTCTATGGCTAACGCGTTTAGCAATAAAGTAAAGTAATTTACATGGCGTTAATGACACGCAGGTCATACAAAAATAAAGACAACTCCTATGGCTCCTGCCGGTTGTCATAATCATCGACATGCAAGTCGTGATTCCTATTACAAGAATATGATCAATCTCGTACATCACATATATCATTCATCACATCTTCTGGGCATATCACATCACAAGGCACATGCTGCAAAAACAAGTTAGACGTCCTCTAATTGTTGTTGCAAGTTTTTTTTATGTGGCTTCTATAGGTTTCTAGCAAGAACGTTTCTTACCTACGTAAAACCACAACGTGATATGCCAATTACTATTTACCCTTCATAAGGACCCTTTTCATCGAATCCGATCCGACTAAAGTGGGAGAGACACACACTCGCTAGCCACCTTATGCAACTAGTGCATGTCAGTCGGTGGAACCTGTCTCACGTAAGCGTACGTGTAAGGTCGGTCCGGGCCGCTTCATCCCACAATGCCACCGAATCAAGATAAGACTAGTAGCGGCAAGTAAATTGACATGATCTACGCCCACAACTGCTTTGTGTTCTACTCGTGCATAGTAACTACGCATAGGCCTGGCTCATGATGCCACTGTTGGGGATCGTAGCAGAATTTTAAAATTCGCATCACCAAGATCCATCTATGGAGTATACTAGCAACGAGGGGAAAGGAGTGCATCTGCATACCCTTGTAGATCGCGAGCGGAAGCGTTCTAGTGAACGGGGTTGATGGAGTCGTACTCGTCGTGATTCAAATCACCGATGACCGAGCGCCGAACAGACGGCACCTCCGCGTTCAACACACGTACGGAGCAGCGACGTCTCCTCCTTCTTGATCCAGCAAGGGGAAAGGAGAGGTTGATGGAGATCCAGCAGCACAACGGCGTGGTGGTGGAAGTAGCGGGGATCTCGGCAGGGCTTCGCCAAGCTTCTGCGAGAGGGAGAGGTGTTGCAGGGGGAGAGGGAGGCGCCAGGGGCTGTGGTGTTGCTGCCCTCCCTCCCCCCACTATATATAGGCCCCCTGTTAGGGGGGCGCCGGCCCTGGATCCCATCTACAAGGGGGGGGGGCCAGGGGGGAAGCTTGCCCCCCAAGGCAAGTGGGGCGCCCCCCCACCCCTAGGGTTTCTAACCCTAGGCGCAGAGGGAGGCCCAAGGGGGGGCGCCCCAGCCCACTAAGGGCTGGTTCCCTTCCCACTTCAGCCCATGGGGCCCTTCGGGATAGGTGGCCCCACCCGATGGACCCACGGGACCCTTCCGGTGGTCCCAGTACAATACCGATAACCCCCGAAACTTTCCCGGTGGCCGAAACTGGACTTCCTATATATAATTCTTCACCTCCGGACCATTTCGGAACTCCTCGTGACGTCCGAGATCTCATCCGGCACTCCGAACAACTTTCGGGTTTCCGCATACTAATATCTCTACAACCCTAGCGTCACCGAACCTTAAGTGTGTAGACCCTACGGGTTCGGGAGACATGCAGACATGACCGAGACGCCTCTCCGGTCAATAACCAACAGCGGGATCTGGATACCCATGTTGGCTCCCACATGTTTCACGATGATCTCATCGGATGAACCACGGTGTCGAGGATTCAATCAATCCCGTATGCAATTCCCTTTGTCAATCGGTATGTTACTTGCCCGAGATTCGATCGTCGGTATCCCAATACCTTGTTCAATCTCGTTACCGGCAAGTCACTTTACTCGTACTGTAATGCATGATCCCGTGGCTAACTCCTTAGTCACATTGAGCTCATTATGATGATGCATTACCGAGTGGGCCTAGAGATACCTCTCCGTCATACGGAGTGACAAATCCCAGTCTCGATCCGTGTCAACCCAACAGACACTTTCAGAGATACCTATAGTGTACCTTTATAGTCACCCAGTTACGTTGTGACGTTTGGCACACCCAAAGCACTCCTACGGCATCCGGGAGTTACACGATCTCATGGTCTAAGGAAAAGATACTTGACATTGGAAAACTCTAGCAAACGAAATACACGATCTTTGAGCTATGCTTAGGATTGGGTCTTGTCCATCACATAATTCTTCTAATGATGTGATCCCGTTATCAATGACATCCAATGTCCATAGTCAGGAAACCATGACTATCTGTTGATCAACGAGCTAGTCAACTAGAGGCTTACTAGGGACACATTGTGGTTTATGTATCCACACATGTATTACAATTTCCGGATAACACAATTATAGCATGAACAATAGACAATTATCATGAACAAAGAAATATAATAATAACAATTTTATTATTGCCTCTAGGGCATATTTCCAACAGTTTACTATTCACGCAGGAGCGCGCGCTCCTGGGAGCCAAAACGCCATTCTCCGAATCGAGTGGGCTATAGTAAAATTGTTTCGTTTAGCTATGTGAACCTGTGAACTAAATGGTACTCTTGTAAATGTATATATTGTATGATCACCGTATGGTACTCTTGTGAATTACTAGTACTAGACAAAGATGTCAGCATGTGCTGCACCTTCATTTGTTGATGTGCTTTTGTTTCCAGTGATCCTTTGGTGCTACGAATGAATTCTCCGTACTTGCCGTGTGATCAGATAGTCTCATTACTATTGTATTACCATTGTCTGGCTAAAGTCCTGCTTTCAGGAAAGTGAGCGATGCAAAACGGATGTCAATACATTTTCTTCTTCTTATACTTACCGAGCAGCTGATTCTGGAAAAGGATTAGCATGCCCGATCTCTTCTTTGCATTACAGTGAATAAATCTGTTGCAGAAACAAATTCTGTACATGTAGTTGCAATGCCCTCCTAATAATCTGGTGCAAGTTTTCTTAATCTGCCCCTTTTGATTTACACTGGATGTTGGCAGCGACCTAGCAAGATGCTCAGTTCAGTACAAAATCTAGGTTCGATTGAGCAGTACTATTGTGGGTTTGCAAGGCCTTTCGGGGGGCAAGATGGGAATGTACCAAGGGGGTGTATGTAAAAGGATTAGTGAATTGATCCTGCCCCTTCCATGGAGATCCAACGCACCAGGAGATCTTGTAGCAGCGTATCATGGGACGAACCGTAGCACTGGATATTTCCCCCAGCGGCCCAAAGGCAGGGTAAGGCACGTCAGAGGATCCATGTCCCTTCTGCAACTGGAACCTTGTTGCAATCTCCCACGGACCATTTTCTTTTCCCGTTCGGAACAAGACACACGTGTTTCCTTTGAAACTGCATTGCGCAACGGAGAGGGTACTAGTTTGACAGTTTACAGAATAAAACATATAGGAGGATTGAATCTAGTCTGGTATTAACGCATATCTTTATTTATTTTTTTGAAACGTGGGGCAAAAGATTTGCCCCTTTTCATTAATTAGGAGAGGGGAAAGGTCTTTCAAAGTTACAGAGGACAAGAAAATAAAAGCCCCAAGCATGGGGTGCATATCACATCCGCAATACCCTCCCGGTAGAATGTGGCCCAAATGTTTCGCCCCCGCGGTCGCCCAAAGAATCGCCGCTTTTTGGATGGTGCGAAGAAGGACGGTTGGAGGAGCAAAGTTGCGTCGAAAAACCCTTGCGTTCCTTTCGTCCCAGATCGACTTGCATACTAGCATAGTGAGGGAAGACATCGCCCTTCCGTGGATCCTTTGGGTGGTGACCATGTCGAACCACCAGTCCTTGATACTCCTATAGTTCGCCCAGACTGCAACGTCCAAGCTGACAAGCTGAAGCCAGTCCTTCACCAAGTCCCATAGCCTCAGCGTGTAGCGGCAGCCAAAGAAAAGGTGCTCGACAGTTTCTAGGCCCCTGCGGCAAAGAGGACAAGGGCCACAGTTTGGCCACCCCCGCTTGGCCAACCGGTCAGCTGTCCAAATCCTGTTTTGTAGAGCAAGCCACGCGAGGAATTTGACGTTCGGGGGCGCCCAGGTCTTCCAAACAACCTTGCACATGTTTGTGCGAGTGATAGATAGAAATTGCGCATTGTACGCAGAGGAAGCAGTGTATTCTCCTGAGACCGTATGCTTCCAAATGATGGCGTCTTCGGCATGCTCATCTAGACCAATAGCGTGGATGGAAGTCCACAACCCCAGAAATTGTCTCAGGTGGTCAAAAGAGAACGCAGCCGTAGAGTTGTTTTTGCTAATCCATACTTCATTGTGCAAAGCTTCCCTGACCTTCCATTGCTTTCGAGACGATGCCTCAAAGATCAGGGGGGCGATGTCCTTGGGCTTGCACCCGTTTAGCCAAGGGGACTCCCAGAAGGCCGCACGGGCGCCGTTGCCAATGGTGATGGTCGTGCATGCATAGAAAAAGAGCTTATCCTCCTCATCACATATGTTACCCAGACCAACCCACAAACTCGTTGGCGCGGTCCATTCGAGCCAGAGCCAGCGTAAACGAAGCGCTCGGCAGAACTTGTCTAGGTGTAGGACCCCAAGGCCCCCCAGGTCTTTGGGTCTACAGACGCGCTCCCAATTGACTTTACACTTGGCCCCAGTCGTCTTGTGCGAGGCCGACCAAAGGAACGCTCGCTCAATCTTGCTGATGTTGTTCAGGGTGCCCCTAGGGATGGGAAGAGCAGTAGCAGTAAAGACAACCTGCGAGGTCAGGACCGATTTGACCAAAACCACTCGGCCCGGAGTTGCAATGTATCTCCCTTCCCAAGGTACAAGCCTTCCTGCGACCTGATCCTCCAGGTACTGAAATTCGGCACGTTTGAGCTGCCACACCGACAAGGGCAGCCCCAAGTATTTTAGCGGGAAGGAAGCTCTCTTTGCGGGGAGCCCATGAAGAATGGCGTCAAGGTTAAGGTTTCGGCAACGAATGGGGACGACCGAGCTTTTGGAGACATTTGTACAGAGGCCCATGACCTCCCCAAAACCTTTCAGAACGGAAGCAAGGTTGTCCACATCCTCCTTGATAGGCTTGATGAAAACTGCTGCATCATCGGCGTAGAGCGAGGTCCGAAAGGTAGAACCACGTCCCCTTATCTTGTGAAGCAGCCCGTGCCTGGTGGCCAAGTCGAGAACCTGTTGGAGCGGGTCGATGGCAATGACAAACAGAAGGGGTGAGAGTGGGTCGCCCTGACGAAAGCCCTGACCATGCAAAAAAGGAGGACCCGCCACACCGTTCAGAAGGACGCGAGACGAGGACGTGCTCAGGAGCGCTGCAATCCAATCCCTGAAGATGCTCGGGAAACCTCTCCGCTGCAGGAGTTGCAGGATGTAGTCCCATCGTACGGAATCAAAAGCCTTGCAGATATCCAGTTTGAAGAGTAAGGAAGGTGTCTTGCTTTTGTTGAGACGTCGAGCGAGGTTGCGGACGTACATGTAGTTGTCATGTATACTTCGTTTTTTAATAAACGCGCTCTGGGCATTGGAGACCAGGTTGTCCATGTGGGGTCCCAGACAAAGCGCCAGCGTCTTGGCTATAATCTTGGCAATGGCGTGGATGAGGCTAATGGGCCTACAATCAGCAACTCCTTCCGCGCCATCCTTCTTCGGCAGAAGCACAATGTTTGCTGAGTTTAGCCAATGCATGTTGGAAGTCCGCAGAGTCCCAAAAGAGTGTATAGCGCGCATGATATCGTCTTTTACTATTTCCCAACAGCTCTTGAAGAACAGCCCGGTGAACCCATCGGGACCAGGGGCCTTATCTTTGGGCATTTGGCACATGGCCGCATACACCTCCTCCTCCGAGAAAGGGTTCCCAAGCTCGTGCAAATCCACGTCGGGGAAATTGAAGTTATCCCAGTTGAAGTCCTTCTCCTGCCTACCATCCCTGCCCAAAGCACTAGAGAAGTGCTCAAATATGATCTCCTCTTTCTCAGAATGTCCAGTGATCCAGCCATTATTGTGCTTGAGACGGTGAATGTGATTTTTCCTTCTACGCGCATTCACCCTTAGGTTTACTTTGTATTGCCGTCCCCTTCTTTTAAATTCCTTATTCTGGAGCACTGTTTTTTCCTTGAGCGCTCGATCACCGCGAGGCCGATAACCCTCCTCTTGAGCCTAGCCCGAAGCTCAATCTCTCCGGCCGACAACTCTCTTGTCTCCTGGGCCACGTCAAGTCTGAGGATGACCATGAGTGCTGCGCGAAAGTGGATCTTGGCTTGGGAGAAAAGTGTCCTGCTCCATTTGGACAAACAAGCCCCAGTCCTCTTAAGCTTGTGGAAAAGGTTCTGGCATGGCTCGAAATGCCCAGAATCATGATGCCAAGCCTCCTTCACCACATCTTGGAAACCTGGGATGGACGCCCAGAAATTTTCAAATTTAAAAGTGCGCGGCCGCCGTGGTCCACTGTCCTCTGCTAGGAGAAGTGGGCAGTGGTCTGAGAGGGACGACGACAAGGCATGTAGGATATGAGTGCCAAAGTGAATGTCCCATTCATCATTGCAGAAAATGGAGTCAAGCTTGTAGAGGGTCGGATTTTGTCGTTCATTGCTCCAAGTGAAGCGCCTGTTCTGGAGATGGATCTCCCTAAGCTCGTAGAGATTTAGGGCTGCCCGGAAGCAGTTTATGCGGCTCAGGTTTACATTACGCTTGTTTTTATCTCTTGCCTTGTAAATTTGGTTGAAATCGCCCATCACTACCCATTTGACCCCAGCAACCGGCTTGTGCGTGAGAAGCTCAGAAAAAAAATCATCCTTTCTCGAAGAGGTCGTAGGGCCGTAAACCGTTGTGAGCTTGAAGGTGGTTCCGCAGGCCTGAATTTGGACATCCGCGGAAAGGCAAAATTCTGAAATAGAAACGTTGGACAGCCCAACAGTGGCCTCATCCCACAGAACCAGGATGCCCCCCCCCCCCCCGCGTGCCCAGCGCCGGGCGCTGAGAAAAATTCCTGAGCTGGTGCCCACCCAAGGAGGATGCAACGAATTGATCAACGTCGTCTAATTTGGTCTCCTGAAGGCACACAATATGGCATGTAGTGGACACGATCGTTTCATGGACAGTCACGCGGCGATCAAGACACTTCAGACCTCGAACATTCCAGCAAAGAAAATTGACTGGTTGTGCTAACATGATGGAACTAGAGGGATTCCCAGCTTGGACCAGCCTGCTTTCAAAGTGATGAACATGACATTAGCTTGACGGCTGCAATCACCAAGAGTACACTTGGACTCAAAGTCTACAGGACACACAGCCCACATGGCCAATACAGAGCAGCAAATGGAGAAGCAGAAACTACGATACACGCCCCACACAGAGGAGACCCAGCAACTAAAATGTGTTAACATTAGAGACGAGTTGGGCACGAAGGACTCGCAACTGCAAGTCTAGGCATCAGCCACCAGAGACTCCCCATCATGGTCGAGGGCATCAGGGCCTCCATGAGCAATCAGGGCCTCCTCCACCGCCGTGGCCGCGGCATTATCCAGCTTGAAAATCTCCCGCATTGCTTTGATCATCTCATCAGTGAGCTGCTCCTTGAATCTGTTTTGAAATTCAGCAATTGCCGCCTCGGTGACTCCTTCTCTGGTCTTCACAATTCCCATGCCTTGGAAGACCAACTTCTGGGCAGCAGCCTCCACAGGCGGCACGCGCGCGCGCCCAGCAGCCCTCAACCGCGCGCTTGAGCGACACAGGGTGTAGCCAATAGAAACACCAGCCAGCGTTTTGCGCCTGTTCGCCAGCCTTCTACAAGCCGACGGGGCAGGGGAACCCAGCAGCCCCTTCGTGCTCTGCTGAAACAAGTGCCCCAGGCCATCGGCTGCCTCATCTTCAGCTGCTTCCTGTACTGCTGCATCTGGCGTTGGAGCAGGAGAGATGGGGGTTTGCAGCTGGGAGCCCCTCGAGCCAGCGGGGAACGCCGCTTCTGGACTCAACAGCGAGCAAACAAGAGCCGCCGGCGAGCAGATGCGAAGAGCCGCCTGAGCCAAACCATTTAGCGCCTCCACCTGGGTCGCAAGGCCACCCTTAGAGCCCTACGTCGCCGGTAGCACCGAAACAGGGGACCCTGGAGGAGTCCGGTTGTCCCTGGAGCGCCTCCTAGCAGAGCTCGGAGAAGGGTGGCGATGTGGGCTTCGGGCCCTAGCAGGTGGTGAAGCAGCCTCCGACACCACCTCAGCCACCGGCCGTTGGATGCGACGCCAGACAAGGGCACCGGCCTTGTCGCGGCGCAGAACAGCATCAGGAGTGCGGACCGCAGCACTGGCCCCTCCCTCCTGGAGAGCCAGCAAATCAGCAGCATGGGCGACCTCTCCAGCCCTCCTTCGGTCATGGCGATCATCTCCTCTGCGCCCATCTCTGTCTCGGTGCTCGTCTGGGGCACGCGAGCGGCTGCGGAAGAAACGATCGCCCCAGGAAGTCTGGCGCCCCGAGTCCCGGCCTCGGCGCCCCTCATCATTGCCCCTGTCACGATGCCTCCTCTCCTCGTCATCATCGCGGCGACGGCGATCGTTGTCATCATTGCGACGCACATCGAAAGGCTGGCCCCTGTCGCGGACCGTGGCCTCGCCATCGACAACCCCAAGGCGAATGTCGAACTTGTTCTGGAAGCGCGGTGACGGCGAGTCGCTGGTGAAGTCTTCATGCAGCTCGAGGTGTACAAGCACCCTGTAGGTGAGCCCCGCCCTTCCTTGCTGCTGAGCCGAAGAGGAGCTGCTGCCAGCGTTGCTGAAGCCCGGGAGAGGGCCAGAGCTGGAGACGATGATGTTGTCGCCGGTCGCAGCACCGCCAATGATGGTAAGCCACATGATCTTGGGAATCTTAGAGGGATTCGCCGTCCAAGCCCACAGATTGAGTGTGGACGCGTCCGTCTTCTGCGTCGTGGCGGCGTCGAAGTAGTGGGCAACGGCCGCACCACCGAGGATCTTCGCGACCACCTCCTCATTCCACGCATTGAGCGGAACGTTCTCCAGGCACAAGTGCACATGGTGCTTGAGCTGCACCGCGTCGGCGTGGGCGCGCGGAGACCAGTTGGACAGACGGATGTCCAGCTCGCCCGACACGAAGCTGCCCGGGGCCGCGGTGACCGCGTCGCGATGATGCTGGTGACGAAAGGTGATGAAGAAATCCTCCGGGTAGTGCGGGACGACGTCGAAGAACTCCCTGCTGATGCGGAAGCGGACTGCAATGGCGTCCGCGATGACAGCCGCGGAGACTTGAGGACGACGACCACCAAGCCACAGCAGCGCCGCCCTGGACGACAGGAAAGCCGCCTGCTACTCCAGCGCCGGAGTGGTGGCCATGAGCACCACGCCCTCCTCGGGCCGGGTCTCGGGGTCCCCCATGCGCGGCATGGCAGCTGCAGGTGAAGGGCGGGGGACGGCTGTTGCCGCCGGGGTTGCGGAAGACGGAGGCGCCGGAGGGTTGCCGAAGCGCAGAGGGCAGCTATCCGCCTTGTGTCCGCTCCGGGAGCAGTAGTTGCAATTGAAAGGGTCTCGGCGGTCAATAGCAATATGGCCTTTAGCACGGCAACGATGGCAGCTTCTCGTCTCCCGTCTCGGCCTTGAATGCCTGCCTCTGCTCTGCCTTGAATGCGAACCAGGGGAGCGCCGCGGCGACCAGTTGGCTGGTAGCTTCGCCTTGAATGCAAGCCGCGAGGGAGGGATTTCCTCCACCAGAACGGCGCCTTGACCACCTCCCAGCGCACATTTAGTGCGGGATCTTGGGCAGCAGGGGAATGGATCCGCGGGGCAGGCGAGGATGCAGCCACTCCCCAGCAGACATTAAGGGAAGCCTCCCCTTGCCGCAGGTCAGCCACAGGAGCTGGCCGCGGGACGGCGCGCACAGCGTCAGCGAAAGACGGGAGGCCGTGCCCATTAAGGCCACGCGGCGCGGCGGTCGCATCGCCCAAAGCACCATCAATGCGGGGAGTAGCAGCTGAACTGACCGGACGGGGGCCCGAGGAGCCCGACAGCTCGAGCCTGCAGCCATAGACGGAGCTCGGGATCTGGATCTGGTAAGGTGGTGGAGGGGGCGTGGGGAAGCCGGGGGGGAGGGGCGGATTGGGGCGGCCTGCGAGGGGGAGGAGGCAGCGGAAGGAGGCATGCCCCGTCCGGAAGCCATGGGCGGGCGGGTGGCTGCGGCCGCCGGAGTGGCGGAGCGCAGGGGGAGCTACAACACAGTCGCCTCCTCCGTCGCTGTTCTCCTGCGCCGTGCAGTTGGCAACTTGTGCTGCCCTCACGCATATCTTTATGAACTTGTCAAGTGAATCCCTGGATGGATACATGACACATCGTGCGCTTGCTTTGCGACCGAGAATCTGAGATGGATAACAGAATGCGCGTGGTCTCAAATGCGTGAGCCGCCTTCTCCTTCCCTTTTATTTCTCTTTCTCTTTCTCCTTTAGTACAGATGGATGACTGAATCTTTGTTACAGTATATGTGTAGTCGAATCTCAAAAGAACGCTGGCCCAGTTCAAGCTAGTTCAAACGCACAGTCGAGATTCAAGCTAGCTTGGAAAGACAAGAAGGTGAAAGGCAAAAGCAGCGTCGTGCCGGCCGGAGTGAGCAGTCGTCAAGTCAATGCGCAACACTCCCTCCGCCTCCGGCCTCCCTCCGAGGGTCCCGGTCAAGTAGGAGCAAATTGTTCTCTCCTTTCGCACGGAACGCCATATATAAATCTCCCGTTGATTGATGGGCGTGTTTTGTCTGGTGAGTCGTGACCAACGACGGGTTTCTAAAATATAGTGCTTCCTCTATTTCTGTGCTTCAACTTTGATTATAAATTTAACCACGAGACCGACTGCGGCGGGAGCAAAAATTATACTCCTACCAGTGAATTCATATTCAAAACAAGTTTTTCAATTATATAATTTTTTTGTCCCGCCGCAGTTGGTCTCGTTGGTTAAATTTATGGTCAAAATTGGACCTCGAAAAGCGCAGGCGCACTGTATTTTAGAATGAAGGGAGTATTTGTTAGCGTACGACTGCAGCATGTGCAATGAGCACGGGGCCACGACCTACTAGGTAATGGCACAACTTAATGACCTCGTCGCCGGCTGGGCTGATCCGATGGTCCTCCTCGTCGCTGTCTGCACAGGTCGTCGCTAATCAACTCGGAATTCAAACAAAACCAGTAGCAGTAGTAGTACCAGCTTCACGTCCGCGTCATGGAGCATGAGCAGCGACTACACCGAGCGCGACCCGCTGAACCCATAGTCGACAGATACGATAGGGTCGGCCGCAGCCCGCAGCGCGCCACCTCACGCTCCACCCCAATCCGCCCCCGCCGCGCCGCTGAGACGAGACGGGCGCGCACCTAGCCTACTTGCATTTGCATTGCATGTGTGGGTCAGTTGGCGGTGTCGCGCCGCTGAGCACTGAAGTGAGCCGAATGAGTTGACCCTCGCGCCCAGCATTTTTCCTCCTTTCTGGTACGCGTCCGTGTCACTGCCAACCACAGGAAACGGACTGCTTTCAACAAATTTGAAAAGGAATCGTACTGTATTACGACAGTGATTATTATTTTTAGTAGAACGATCCGGCTATTTTATTCATGAAATTGCATCTGTCAGTCAGATACAGTAATACATGTTGAGCCACGTGCAAACAGAAAAGGTCTCTGGTACTACAACAAAAGATTCAAAAATCACGATGATCATTCATCGACATCTGTCCACATGCGCACTCCAATCTCGGACCGGTTTCCCTCTAAACGGCGCCAACTTGTTCACGTTTTCAATCCGCTCAAAAGCCTAAGGGGTGACTTTCGGCTTTGGCCACTCTTGAGCAATATATTCAACTCTCCCCAATGATTCCTTAAGAAAAGATTTCAGTTTCGATCGACGGTTTTTGGGGTTGGTTCGCATTGGATGGAGTCATCTTCTAATGATTTGGATTCCGTTAATGGCTGCATATGTCACATTAGGGCATCCCCAAACCGGATCATCATATCAAACCGTCCAGACCGACCCGTCTAGACGCAATTTGCCAACAACACACTCGTGTATCTGTCCAAGGACCGGTTCGTCTGTCCGAAATCCCGCAAACCGGAAGCAAACTAAGGGGCTTTGCCGGAGTTCGGACCTCCGCCATGTACAACTCCCCCGACCCACCCAAAATCACACCCGGACCCTGCGTTTTCATCTCTTCCCTCTTCCCTTGCATCCACTTCCTTCCTCGCCGACGCCCTCGTTGTACCACCCTGCCGCCAGCAAGCCATTGCCAGACTTCCGCGATCATCGCCGCTCCAACCGGTCGCCACGCCACTTTGGCTATGCCGCCGTTCCACACTTCTTGACTGCCAGCCAAGCTGGTACCATCCGCCCCTGTGGAAGCCGCCCGTTGGGGTGATTACGCTCGACAAGTGTTCGATGAAATGTTTGTGCTAAAATTTTAACAATTTTTCTTCCTTCTTAAAAGCAATGGATTCAGACATGGAGTACATCTACAAACACTACGTTGAGTCTTCCTCCGTCTCGTCCGGCGAGGAGGATTACGTGGATGAAACGACGATGATGCAGGAGGTCCTTGCCGACGCAGAGCGTGCGAAAGAGCATGTTCTGAAGTTCAAGGGATCGATCAAGGGGTATCGAATGCTGAACCGAAACAGGGCACAGGAGCATTTGATGCTGATGGATGACTACTGCCCCCGATGCCCTATTCGCGGACAACTTTCGCCGGCACTTTCGAATGCGTAAAAATGTGTTCGATATCCTCTACAATGGCGTCCGAAGCTACGATGACTATGCCATGTTGAGGAAGGATGTCGTACGAAGAATTGGATTTTCTGGTTACCTGAAGTGCACGGCTGCACTGCACGATGTTTGCGTATGGCACAACCGCAGACTCATGGGACGAGTACCTCCACGTGTATGAGAGCACATGTGCAGACGCCATGGTCAGATTTGCCACTCTGGTGATCAAGATGTTTGGACCTCGATACTTGAGAGAACTAACTGTCATAGATACCGAAAGACTCTTGGCAATGTCTGAAGTAAGAAGGTGGTCAGCTTTGCTCGGATCTCTTGATAGCACGCACTGGAGATGAAAAATAACCGTCCAAAAGCACTAGAAAGGCGATATCAAGGCTATGTTAAGAAGACCATCATTATTTTTAAAACAGTTGCATGATAGGATCACCGAATTTGGCACCTTCTTTTTGGCATGCCCAGGTCTTACAATGACATTAATGTGATGCATCGGTCTTCATTGTTTGATAGGTTGATTGAAGACCAAGCTCATTCGTGCAACTACACTGTTAATGGGCATGAAAAAACACGCAGTTTTCATAGTTTGCTAGGTTGACTGAAGGCCGAGGCCGCCCGAAACGACGCACTCTGCATATCAGTTCGGGCACATCCCTGAGGTGGAATTTCGCAGGATTCAGTTGAACTGCCTCCCGTATCAGAGGAGCATTTCTTGTTGCACTTGCTTTGCGACTGAGATGGAAACGGAATGAATCCTGGTGGTCGTAAAAAGCGTGGAGTGCGCCGCCCTCGGATCCTTCTCCGGCTCTTTCTCCTTTTTCCTTTCTCTTTCACTTTCACTTTCACCTTCACTCTGTTGTTATGTCTGATCCAATCTCAAAGAACGTCGGCACAGTAGCACGTCGAACTTGCAAAGGCCAACAGCATCAAAGGCAAAGCGGCAAAGTGCCGGAGTGACCGGTCAATGCAGATGCAGCATTGCCGTTTCGCCACTGCTCCCCCCCAAACCGGTCCCGGTCAGATTACTTGTTTTTCTCTTTGGCACGGAACACCATAATAAATCACCCATTGATTGACGGACGTGGCTGTCCGGCGTGCCGTACTCTGTCCAACGACGACCACGTAGCACGTCGGAGTAGGTACATTTTTTTTTCCTCAAAAAAAAGACGAGAGTACTACTACTGCTGCCAGTACGACGGCTCCGATTGCGATCGCCCCCACAGGCACAGCCTGCTAGCCGCGTCGCCGGCTGATCGACAGCGACGGGCCCGGCCGCGCTCGGATGCGTACCGGCTTCACGTCGGCATTAACCACGAGCAGCGACCCACGAACCAACCAACAGCGCCTAACCCACCGCCGCGCCGCTGAAACGCGCGTGTGGGTGCGTGTCGCGCGGTTGAGCACCGGGCTGAGCTCGGCTGACTCAGTTGACTCAAGCGCCACGGCCTTTCCTTTTTCGTTGTGCGTCGTGTCAGTGCCAACCGAACCGAGCAGAGTGGATCAGTGGAAGGGTTCGTATCTCACCAACTGTTCCTTTTATCCATTTTATCCATGGAATATTTTTTTTCCTTCGAGTGTGTATGGAATAATGCTGCTATTCACTCTTGATCCTACATGACGGTGCACACAGTTACAATTTGTTGCGTCTAGAGCATCTCATTTCTTTTGGGTTTGTAGTATGGCTAACCATTCATGCCGAGCGGTTACGTCTAGAGTATATACGTCGAAAATCGTCTGCGGAACCAACCATTGAGTACGTGAAAAGCCGTGTTGATCCGAGGTCCTTGTGTGGGCACCGTGGTGGTTTGTCGATTTTTAAAGTTTGAATACCAGGACTGACCCATTTATGGGACTTATCCTCGGGGTCGTAGATTACTGTTTCGACTACTCTGATCATTTTCCTTTTTCATATTTGTCCGGGCACCGCCAAACCTCGTGGATCGAATTTTCAACTTGAGATTTGGCAGCTAATTTCGGACAATGTATTGACCATGACTTTACTAAACAATGACGCTACTGGTACGACTTATGCATCTTTCAATCCTACACTCCTCCTCTTGGCTACCCCCTTCCCCCGAGTCCCCACACCTAACCAACGTCATCAACACCATTGTTGGTGCCTCACCGACCGCTTGCTCTTCTTTCCGGGGTTTGTGAGACATATGGAGAAGGGAGTTTAATGTACATATTTGAGTCGTTAAAATTTTCAGATGTGTTCGTGTTCACTTATTGATGCACCGCCCATCTTGGTTGATCGGAATTTCAGATACAGTAACCTTTGATTTGAACTAGGGGCGTCTGCTCCTTCAATCACACTCTCTTAATATGCATCACTCATCCTCCCGTGATTTCTTATGTGAGACACAATCTTCGGCCAATCTCTTGCAACGTAGTACTCGAAATTGAGATTTGACCGCTAAATTCGGATAATTTATTGACAATGACTAGGAGACCATGACGCCACCCTTAAGAGTTATGGATCACTGGAGCACTGACCTCACATCCTCCTCGTCCGAGTCATCCCCCTTCCCGGCCTACAGTTCACCCCTCGATCGAGTCCCCACGTCTCACCGACGACCTCCACCGCCATTCTTGCCGCCTCACCGACCGCCGCCGCACTCCTTGCCTCGCCATGCGCCCATGCCACCGTGTCAAACCTACAATTTTGTTTCTCAATACGGTTGTGTACACACCTCGGGTGCGCCTTGCAAAACACGAGGGGGAAAGAAAGTCTATTGTACACATGGAGCAGTTGAAATTTCCAGATATGTTCGTCTTAATTTTCCCCAAGAGGAGACCCGGAATCGCATTCCCCCAGTGGACCCCAGCGCCCATGTGCTGACGTGAAAACGACTCACGGCGGCACTCCGCTGGCAGTGGCCACTCCAGCAGAAGCAACCCTCGTCTCCCCACCGGTCGCCGCCCCCCCTCCCTCCAGTACCAAATTCCCCTCCTTTCCTCCGGCCCGATCGAACGACCCCGCCTGGATCGCGCCGCGCCGGAGCCCAGATGCCCCCGCGCCTCGTGCTCCTGCTCCTCCTCCTGGCCGCCACCTTCCCACCGCCGGCCGCGGCCCGGGTCGGCGACCACGAGCCCCCTCCCCCTCCCCCGCACCCGCGCGCCCGCCAGCACCGGGCCCAGAGCGGCGGCGGTACCGGGGGCGCGAGCCGCGTGCTCACCACCGCGCTCGTCGCCGCCGCGTCGCTCCTCGCCGTGCTCCTGCTCTACCTCTGCGTCGCCATCGCCGTGCGCCGCATCCGCGGCAAGGGGGAGGGCGGCGGCGGGCGCGCGTCGCGGCAGCAGGCGTCGCAGTCCTCCCGCGCGGCGGCGTTCCTCCGCCGCCACGGCCTGCACCACAGCCGCCCGGCCTTCACCTACGAGCAGCTCCGCGCCGCCACGGCCGGGTTCGACGCCGCGCGCAAGCTCGGGGACGGCGGCTTCGGGACGGTGTACCTCGCGTACCTCCCGCCCGCGGGCCGCCCCGCCGCCGTCAAGCGGCTCCACGTGCCGCCCTCCCCGTCCCCGTCCTCCGCCACCATCACCAAGTCCTTCTGCAACGAGGTGCTCATCCTCTCCGCGCTCCGCCACCCGCACCTCGTCCGCCTCCACGGCTTCTGCGCCGACCCGCGCGCGCTGCTCCTCGTCTACGACTTCGTCCCCAACGGCACCCTCTCGCACCACCTCCACCGCCGGGGCCGCGGCATCGCCGCCACGCCGCCCCCGCCGCCGCTCCCCTGGCGGACCCGGCTCGCCATGGCGGCCCAGATCGCGTCGGCGCTGGAGTACCTCCACTTCGCGGTGAAGCCGCACGTGGTCCACCGCGACGTCACCTCCTCCAACATCTTCGTGGAGGCGGACATGCGCGCCCGGCTCGGCGACTTCGGGCTGTCGCGGCTCCTGGCGACGCCCGACGCCTGCTCCACGGCGACCGGGCGGGAGGTGGTGTGCTGCACGGCGCCGCAGGGCACGCCGGGGTACCTGGACCCGGACTACCACCGGTCGTTCCAGCTGACGGAGAAGAGCGACGTGTACAGCTTCGGCGTGGTGGTGCTGGAGCTGGTGACGGGGCTGCGGCCCGTGGACGTGGGCCGGGAGCGGCGGGACGTGACGCTGGCGGACTGGGTGGTGTCCAAGATCCAGATCGGCGAGCTGAGGGAGGTGGTCGACCCGCCGGTGCTGGGCGAGCTCCCCGGCGTGATGCCCAGCGTGGAGGCGGTGGCGGAGCTGGCGTTCCGGTGCGTGGCGCCGGACAAGGACGACCGGCCCGACGCCCGGGAGGCGCTGGCCGAGCTGAGGAGGATCCAGGGGATGCTCCCCGAGCTGTCCGGCCACAAGGACTCCTCTTGACTTTGGATGGCACAGATCAGAACTGAGCCAGCACTGCAAAATCTATCCTGACCGCTTGGCTGACAGATTGGTCGCAGTTATCGTTGCATTTGTCGAAGACGAGTGCCTCATTGTGGATGACCGGATGGCAAATCTGTTCAGACATGTCGCGACCCAAATCCAAGGTACGTGGAGGTTTATAGATATACTGAGATCAATCAACGGTAGGATGATACTGTGACAGTGATATGAGCTTACCTGTGTTGGTTCTGTGAGCTCAAGGAGTAGCATGAGCAAGCTCCTCTGCCTTTTGTGTTTGGCAGTAGCTTGTGATCAAAATGAACAAGTGTAACATAGAGGAGGATTCTTAGTAATGCTGTTCCAGTCAAGATGAACACCTGTAAGTTGGTTCTGTAGTCAAGAAACTGATGTTAGGTACGCCGTATGAGACAGGCATCCCACAATTGGGTTCTTGTTATATCGCAAGTAGTAGTATTAATTTTCTCCATGATGGTGCATATCCTTTCTGAAAGTTGACTCGGCCAGTACTTAGTACTCCCTCCGTCCGAAAATACTTGTCAGAGAAATGGATGCTCTGTAAGCATGTTGATTTTCCAGGGATCATACACTAATACTTGGAGTTTAATTATGTGCCTCCCTCCTCGCTTCCACATATTTTGGTTGCTTGCCAGCGACAAACCTCTGACAGAGCAAACTAACCTCCATCCATTACACAGCACATTACGTTCACTACATATACCGTCAAACCAAGAGGGAGGGGGATTCATTAACACTCCATCTACAATACCAAATGAACATCATTAGAGGTTATATCTCGCAAAAAAAAAGAACATCATTAGATATCAACATTGGATATATAAGATGGTAATATCTCATCTAATCCCTTTATTTGTATTTACTCCGCATATTAGCTGTCTGAAGTCAAATTTTATATGCTTTGATCAAATTTATAGGAAAAAAAAATATTACTAACATATAGTATACCAAATCAACATCGAATATATAAGATGTCCATATCCCGCCTGAGGGAGAAAAAAAAAGCAACCCACAACGTGTCGTGTGGTCATCCAAGTCGGAGCAAAACCTATGAATTATAATTCCATATTTCAAGGCATGAGATTGCTAACCAGGCCTGCTGCCTGGTAATAGCCTACTCGCCAAACCAGGTTATAAACACGTTCGTTCTACCTTACGCGCGCGGTGTGGTACTAAACGTACAGCAGAACCTTTTTTTTTGTGAGCAAAACGTACAGCAGATACGGGACTCGGAGATCACATATCCGGGGCGGCGCGCGCCACAGTGGACCGCGTTGTATCTCGGCCCAACACACTCCTACCCGCGAGTTTGAGGCTGGGCCCGTCCGGTTCGGGCTCCGGCTTGATCGCCCAGTGGCCCAGTCAACATCCTTCGCGTTTAATGTTCAAGATTACGACAAACCAAGAAGACGCGGCAAAAGCGAAAAGAAACATCCTGAGGGGCCTCACATCACTGCGACTGGAAAACATAGGCAGGTACCTCTCCACGCAGTAGCAGAAGCAACACCTGATCGGCTTTGAAGCTTGCAGCATGGCGGGAGGCTTCTCCAACACGAGCCGTCGTTGCCGATGAGAGCTAGTCGGTGGTTCCGCCACCACCCAGGTTGGAGGCCATGGCGACCGGCCCCACCCTCACCCCTGCGTTACGCAGCGCGCATACTCCCCTGCCCGTTTGCCTCACCACCGACGCCCACCGCCGACGCTCGCAACAAAAAAACTTGTGGAGGAGCAGAGCCCGTCGCAAATGGAGGTAGAAAGAAAGGGAGAAAAGATAGGCGAGGAAAATGATAAGGGAGAAAGGGGGGCGGTCATGTGAGACCCACCACATACTCGCGTCGCGTGCGGCGGGGGGGGGGGGGGGGGGGGGGGGGGTGGAATCGTGGCGAGCGAAGTTCGGCCGACCGACCAGATCAACAATATTTAATACACGATGCTTCTTAATTTTAGAGCCATCCCATTAAATCGAGGTGTTACATTTGAATTTGGTTTATGATTTTGATCGGATCAACAATTTCTCAAGGAGCTATCTCATTCAACTAAGGTAATCAATTTTGGATTTGATTCATGATTTTTACTGGACCAGCGATTCCTCAATTAATCGGCAGCAACCAGCCTATAAACACAGCAGTCCCGCATATCCTCTCACTACCTAGAAAGTTGAACCGTCAACATGTGACACTGTAGTTTCAATATAATACATTCGACCATCAACGTAAGAAACTTTCCTATATAAATATAAGTTGATTAGTAGATAAACCATAATCACACTGCCAAGAAAGCCCACCAGAACACTGCATTATCAAAAAACATACACACACACCATCTTCCGCACACGTCAAACCAAATAAACAAACAAAAAATTATGAAATCCCCAAAACACTAATGGCGCAACAAAGCGCGCCTAGCCTTTCTAGTAAGATGGTTATATCTCGTCTAATTCCTTCAATTTTATTTAGTCCGCATATTAGCTTTGTCTGAAGTCAAATTTTATATGCTTTGATCAAGTTTATAGAAAAAATATTAACATGTAGTGTACCAAATCAACATTGAATATATAAGATGACCATATCCCGTCCGAGGAAGAAAACAAGATAAACATGTACAGTATACCAAATGAACATCGAATATATAAGATGACCGTATCCCATCCGAGGAAAAAAAAAGCAACCCACAACGTATCGTGTGGTCATCCAAGTCCGAGCAGCACCTATGAAGTATAATTCCATATTTTAAGGTAGGAGATTGCTGACCAGGCCTGCTGCCTGGTGATAGCCTGCTCGCCAAACAAGGTTATAAACACGTTTGTTCTACCTTACGCACGCGGTGTGGTACTAAACCTACAGCAAAACCGGGACTCGGGAGTAAATTGCATAAAACCACCACTTTGAGGGCTAGGTTTGCGAAAAACACTAGGATACAAATTCTCTGCAGAAAGCACCACGTCTTGCGCAATTGTTTTGCAAAAACACTGATCGGCGGATCGGGCTGAGTTAAGTGAGTTTATGACAGGCGGGGCCCTTTTTCGCGTACGTGGCACTACAGGCCGTCCCGACAGCCGTTAGACGGCGCCGTTCGGTTCTAGCAGTCAAAAGCGCGAACCGTTACTCCTTCTCCACTCTGCTCGCTCGCTCTCTGCTCGCTCTCGCTCTCTTCTCGCTCTCGCTCTGTTCTTGGTCGCCGCACCCGTCGCCGCCGCGCCGCAGCGCCATGGTGTCGTGGAGTGATGGGTCGGATAGCAGCGAGCACACCAGGCAGTACATGAGCTCAGATTCCGACGACGGCACCATTAAGGTCAGTTCTCAGAGTTAGGGTTAGGGTTTGATATTTGGGGATTTCTGGAATGAGCTTCTTTTCAAACATTGGACCAAATCTCTGTCATTCCTTCGCACTCCAGGTTCCTGCTAGCACCGAAGACTCAGATTTCGAGGGCCCTGAGACAAATATGTATGTTTTATGCCATGGACATGTTGGGAATCGTAGCATAATTTTAAAATTTTCCTACGCTCACCAAGATGCATCTATGGAGTATACTAGCAACGAGGGGAAAGGAGTGCATCTACATACCCTTGTAGATCACGAGCGGAAGCGTTCCAATGAACGTGGATAAAGGAGTCGTACTCGCCGTGATCCAAATCACCGATGACCGAGTGCCGAACGGACGGCACCTCCGCGTTCAACACACGTACGGTGCAGCGACGTCTCCTCCTTCTTGATCCAGCAAGGGGGAAGGAGAGGTTGATGGAGATCCAACAGCACGACAGCGTGGTGGTGGATGTAGCGGGTTTCCGGCAGGGCTTCGCCGAGCTTCTGCGAGAGAGAGAGAGGTGTTGCAGGGGAGGAGGGAGGCGCCCAAGGCTGTATGTTGCTGCCCTCCCTCCCCCCCTTTATATAGGCCCCCTGGGGGGGGGCGCCGGCCCTAGAGATGAGATCTCATGGGGGGGGGGGCAAAGGGGGGGAAGGGGTGCCTTGCCCCCCAAGGCAAGGGGAAGCCCCCCTAGGGTTCCCAACCCTAGGCGCATGGGGGGAGGCCCATGGGGGCGCGCCCAGCCCACTAGGGGCTGGTTCCCTTCCACTTTCAGCCCATGGGGCCCTCCGGGATAGGTGGCCCCACCCGGTGGACCCCCGGGACCCTTCCGGTGGTCCCGGTACAATACCGGTAACCCTCGAAACTTTCCCGGTGGCCGAAACTTGACTTCCTATATATAATTCTTCACCTCCGGACCATTCCGGAACCTCTCGTGACGTCTGGGATCTCATCCGGGACTCCGAACAACTTTCGGGTTTCCGCATACACATATCTCTACAACCCTAGCGTCACCAACCTTAAGTGTGTAGACCCTACGGGTTCGGGAGACATGCAGACATGACCGAGACGCCTCTCCGGTCAATAACCAACAGCGGGATCTGGATACCCATGTTGGCTCCCACATGTTCCACGATGATCTCATCGGATGAACCACGGTGTCGAGGATTCAATCAATCCCGTATGCAATTCCCTTTGTCAATCGGTATGTTACTTGCCCGAGATTCGATCGTCGGTATCCCAATACCTTGCTCAATCTCATTACCGGCAAGTCTCTTTACTCGTACCGCAATGCATGATCCCGTGACCAACGCCTTAGTCACATTGAGCTCATTATGATGATGCATTACCGAGTGGGCCCATAGATACCTCTCCGTCACACGGAGTGACAAATCCCAGTCTCGATCCGTGCCAACCCAACAGACACTTTTGGAGATACCCGTAGTGCACCTTTATAGTCACCCGGTTACGTTGTGACGTTTGGCACACCCAAAGCACTCCTACGGTATCCGGGAGTTGCACGATCTCATGGTCTAAGGAAAAGATACTTGACATTGGAAAAGCTCTAGCAAACGAAACTACACGATCTTTTATGCTATGCTTAGGATTGGGTCTTGTCCATCACATCATTCTCCTAATGATGTGATCCCGTTATCAATGACATCCAATGTCCATAGTCAGGAAACCATGACTATCTGTTGATCAACGAGCTAGTCAACTAGAGGCTTACTAGGGACACGTTGTGGTCTATGTATTGACACATGTATTACGATTTCCGGACAATACAATTATAGCATGAATAATAGACAATTACCATGAACAAAGAAATATAATAATAACCATTTATTATTGCCTCTAGGGCATATTTCCAACAGTCTCCCACTTGCACTAGAGTCAATAATCTAGTTACATTGTGATGAATCGAACACCCATTGCGTCCTGGTGTTGATCATGTTTTTCCCTAGGGAGAGGTTTAGTCAACGGATCTGCTACATTCAGGTCCGTATGTACTTTACAAATATCTATGTCTCCATTTTGAACACTTTCACGAATGGAGTTGAAGCGACGCTTGATATGCCTGGTCTTCCTGTGAAACCTGGGCTCCTTCGCAAGGGCAATGGCTCCAGTGTTGTCACAGAATAGAGTCATCGGGCCCGACGCATTGGGAATCACCCCTAGGTCGGTAATGAACTCCTTTATCCAGACTGCTTCCTGTGCTGTCTCCGAGGCTGCCATGTACTCCGCTTCACATGTAGATCCCGCCACGACGCTTTGCTTGCAACTGCACCAGCTTACTGCTCCTCCATTCAAAATATACACGTATCCGGTTTGTGACTTCGAGTCATCCAGATCTGTGTCGAAGCTAGCGTCGACGTAACCCTTTACGACGAGCTCTTCGTCACCTCCATAAACGAGAAACATATCCTTAGTCCTTTTCAGGTACTTCAGGATATTCTTGACTGCTGTCCAGTGTTCCATGCCGGGATTACTTTGGTATCTTCCTACCAAACTTACGGCAAGGTTTACATCAGGTCTGGTACACAGCATGGCATACATAATAGACCCTATGGCCGAGGCATAGGGGATGACACTCATCTTTTCTCTATCTTCTGCCGTGGTCGGGCATTGAGCCGTGCTCAACTGCACACCTTGCAATACAGGCAAGAACCCCTTCTTGGACTGATCCATACTGAACTTCTTCAATATCTTATCAAGGTATGTACTCTGTGAAAGACCAATGAGGCGTCTTGATCTATCTCTATAGATCTTGATGCCTAATATATAAGCAGCTTCTCCAAGGTCCTTCATTGAAAAACACTTATTCAAATAGGCCTTTATACTTTCCAAGAATTCTATATCATTTCCCATCAACAGTATGTCATCCACATATAATATGAGAAATGCTACAGAGCTCCCACTCACTTTCTTGTAAACACAGGCTTCTCCATAAGTCTGTGTAAACCCAAACGCTTTGATCATCTCATCAAAGCGAATGTTCCAACTCCGAGATGCTTGCACCAGCCCATAGATTGAGCGCTGGAGCTTGCATACTTTGTTAGCATTCTTAGGATCGACAAAACCTTCCGGCTGCATCATATACAACTCTTCCTTAAGGAAGCCGTTAAGGAATGCCGTTTTGACGTCCATCTGCCATATCTCATAATCATAGTATGCGGCAATTGCTAACATGATTCGGACGGACTTCAGCTTCGCTACGGGTGAGAAAGTCTCATCGTAGTCAACCCCTTGAACTTGTCGATAACCTTTAGTGACAAGTCGAGCTTTGTAGATGGTCACATTACCATCCGCGTCCGTCTTCTTCTTAAAGATCCATTTGTTTTCTATGGCTCGCCGATCATCGGGCAAGTCAGTCAAAGTCCATACTTCGTTTTCATACATGGATCCTATCTCGGATTTCATGGCTTCTAGCCATTTGTCGGAATCCGGGCCCGCCATCGCTTCTTCATAGTTCGAAGGTTCACCGTTGTCTAACAACATGATTTCCAGGACAGGGTTGCCGTACCACTCTGGTGCGGAACGTGTCCTTGTGGACCTACGAAGTTCAGTAACTTGATCTGAAGCTTCATGATCATCATCATTAACTTCCTCCCCAGTCGGTGTAGGCACCACAGGAACATTTTGCCGTGCTGCGCTACTTTCCGGTTCAGAAGGGGTGACTATCACCTCATCAAGTTCCACTTTCCTCCCACTCAATTCTTTCAAGAGAAACTCCTTCTCTAGAAAGGACCCGTTCTTGGCAACGAAGATCTTGCCTTCGGATCTGAGGTAGAAGGTATACCCAATAGTTTCCTTAGGGTATCCTATGAAGACGCATTTTTCCGACTTGGGTTCGAGCTTTTCAGGTTGAAGTTTCTTGACATAAGCATCGCATCCCCAAACTTTTAGAAACGACAGCTTAGGTTTCTTCCCAAACCATAATTCATACGGTGTCGTCTCAACGGATTTCGACGGAGCCCTATTTAAAGTGAATGCGGCAGTCTCTAAAGCATAACCCCAAAATGAGAGCGGTAAATCGGTAAGAGACATCATAGATCGCACCATATCCAATAGAGTGCGATTACGACGTTCGGACACACCATTTCTCCGAGGTGTTCCAGGCGGCGTGAGTTGTGAAACTATTCCACATTTCCTTAAGTGTGCACCAAACTCGTGACTTAAATATTCTCCACCACGATCTGATCGTAAGAATTTTATTTTTCTGTCACGTTGATTCTCAGCCTCACTCTGAAATTCCTTGAACTTTTCAAAGGTTTTAGACATGTGTTTCATTAGGTAGACATACCCATATCTACTTAAGTCATTAGTGAGAGTGAGAACATAACGATATCCTCCGCGAGCCTCAACACTCATTGGACCACACACATCGGTATGTATGATTTCCAATAAGTTGGTTGCTCGCTCCATTGTTCCGGAGAACGGAGTCCTGGTCATCTTACCCATGAGGCATGGTTCGCACGTGTGAAATGATTCGTAATCAAGAGACTCCAAAAGTCCATCTGCATGGAGCTTCTTCATGCGCTTGACACCAATGTGACCAAGGCGGCAGTGCCACAAGTATGTGGGACTATCGTTATCAACTTTACATCTTTTGGTATTCACACTATGAACATGTGTAACATCACGTTCGAGATTCATCAAAAATAAACCATTGACCAGCGGGGCATGACCATAAAACATATTTCTCAAATAAACAGAACAACCATTATTCTCGGATTTAAATGAGTAGCCATCTCGAATTAAACAAGATCCAGATACAATGTTCATGCTCAAAGCTGGCACTAAATAACAATTATTGAGGTTTAAAACTAATCCCGTAGGGAGATGCAGAGGTAGCGTGCCGACGGCGATCACATCGACCTTGGAACCATTCCCGACGCGCATCGTCACCTCGTCCTTCGCCAGTCTCCGTTTATTCCGTAGTTCCTGTTTTGAGTTACAAATATGAGCAACGGCACCGGTATCAAATACCCAGGAGCTACTACGAGTACTGGTAAGGTACACATCAATTACATGTATATCACATATACCTTTGGTGTTGCCGGCCTTCTTCTTGTCCGCTAAGTATTTGGGGATTTTCCGCTTCCAGTGACCACTTCCCTTGCAATAAAAGCACTCAGTCTCGGGCTTGGGTCCATACTTTGACTTCTTCCCAGTAACTGGTTTACCGGGAGCGGCAACTCCCTTGCTGTCCTTCTTGAAGTTCTTCTTACCCTTGCCCTTCTTGAACTTAGTGGTTTTATTCACCATCAACACTTGATGTTCTTTTCTGATCTCCCCTTCCGCTGATTTCAGCATTGAATATACCTCGGGAATGGTCTTTTCCATCCCCTGCATATTGTAGTTCATCACAAAGCTCTTGTAGCTTGGTGGAAGCGACTGGAGGATTCTGTCACTGACCGCGTCATCCGGAAGATTAACTCCCAGCTGACACAAGCGGTTATGCAACCCAGACATTCTGAGTATGTGCTCACTAACAGAACTGTTCTCCTCCATTTTACAGCTGAAGAACTTGTCGGAGACATCATATCTCTCGACCCGGGCATGAGCTTGAAACACCAGTTTCAGCTCCTCGAACATCTCATATGCTCCATGTTTCTCAAAACGCTTTTGGAGACCCGGTTCTAAGCTGTAAAGCATACCGCACTGAACGAGGGAGTAATCATCAGCACGTGATTGCCAAGCGTTCATAACGTCTTGGTTCTGTGGGATTGGTGCATCACCTAGCGGTGCTTCTAAGACATAATCTTTCTTGGCTACTATGAGGATGAGCCTCAGGTTCCGGACCCAGTCCGTATAGTTGCTGCCATCATCTTTCAGCTTGGTTTTCTCTAGGAACGCGTTGAAATTGAGGACAATGTTGGCCATTTGATCTACAAGACATAGTGTAAAGATTTTAGACTAAGTTCATGATAATTGAGTTCATCTAATCAAATTATTTATTGAACTCCCACTCAGATAGACATCCCTCTAGTCATCTAAGTGAAACATGATCCGAGTTAACTAGGCCGTGTCCGATCATCACGTGAGACGGACTAGTCAAGATCGGTGAACATCTCCATGTTGATCGTATCTTCTATACGACTCATGCTCGATCTTTCGGTCCTCCGTGTTCCGAGGCCATGTCTGTACATGCTAGGCTCGTCAAGTCAACCTAAGTGTATTGCGTGTGTTCCGAGGCCATGTCTGTACCTGCTAGGCTCGTCAACACCCGTTGTATTCGAACGTTAGAATCTATCACACCCGATCATCACGTGGTGCTTCGAAACAACGAACCTTCGCAACGGTGCACAGTTAGGGTGAACACTTTCTTGAAATTATTATAAGGGATCATCTTACTTACTACCGTCGTTCTAAGCAAATAAGATGCAAAAACATGATAAACATCACATGCAATCAAATAGTGACATGATATGGCCAATATCATTATGCTCCTTTGATCTCCATCTTTGGGGCACCATGATCATCTTCGTCACTGGCATGACACCATGATCTCCATCATCATGATCTCCATCATTGTGTCTTCATGAAGTCGTCACGCCAACGATTACTTCTACTTCTATGGCTAACGCGTTTAGCAACAAAGTAAAGTAATTTACATGGCGTTATTCAATGACACGCAGGTCATACAAAATAATAAAGACAACTCCTATGGCTCCTGCCGGTTGTCATACTCATCGACATGCAAGTCGTGATTCCTATTACAAGAATATGATCAATCTCATACATCACATATATCATTCATCACATCTTCTGGCCATATCACATCACATAGCACTTGCTGCAAAAACAAGTTAGACGTCCTCTAATTGTTGTTGCAAGTTTTTACGTGGTTTGTAGGTTTCTAGCAAGAACGTTTTCTTACCTACGTATGACCACAACGTGATTTGCCAATTTCTATTTACCCTTCATAAGGACCCTTTTCATTGAATCCGTTCCGACTAAAGTAGGAGAGACAGACACCCGCTAGCCACCTTATGCATCTAGTGCATGTCAGTCGGTGGAACCTGTCTCACGTAAGCGTACGTGTAAGGTCGGTCCGGGCCGCTTCATCCTACAATGCCGCCGAAACAAGAAAAGACTAGTAGCGGCAAGAAGAATTGGCAAACTCAATGCCCACAACTGCTTTGTGTTCTACTCGTGCATAGTAACTACGCATAGGCCTGGCTCATGATGCCACTGTTGGGAATCGTAGCATAATTTTAAAATTTTCCTACGCTCACCAAGATGCATCTATGGAGTATACTAGCAACGAGGGGAAAGGAGTGCATCTACATACCCTTGTAGATCGCGAGCGGAAGCGTTCCAATGAACGTGGATGACGGAGTCGTACTCGTCGTGATCCAAATCACCGATGACCGAGTGCCGAACGGACGGCACCTCCGCGTTCAACACACGTACGGTGCAGCGACGTCTCCTCCTTCTTGATCCAGCAAGGGGGAAGGAGAGGTTGATGGAGATCCAACAGCACGACGGCGTGGTGGTGGATGTAGCGGGTCTCCGGCAGGGCTTCGCCGAGCTTCTGCGAGAGAGAGAGAGAGAGAGGGGTGTTGCAGGGGAGGAGGGAGGCGCCCAAGGCTGTATGTTGCTGCCCTCCCTCCCCCCTTTATATAGGCCCCCTAGGGGGGCGCCGGCCCTAGAGATGAGATCTCATGGGGGGGGGGCCAAAGGGGGGGAAGGGGTGCCTTGCCCCCCAAGGCAAGGGGGAAGCCCCCCTAGGGTTCCCAACCCTAGGCGCATGGGGGGAGGCCCATGGGGGGGCGCCCAGCCCACTAGGGGCTGGTTCCCTTCCACTTTCAGCCCATGGGGCCCTCCGGGATAGGTGGCCCCACCCGGTGGACCCCCGGGACCCTTCCGGTGGTCCCGGTACAATACCGGTAACCCCCGAAACTTTCCCGATGGCCGAAACTTGACTTCCTATATATAATTCTTCACCTCCGGACCATTCCGGAACCTCTTGTGATGTCCGGGATCTCATCCGGGACTCCGAACAACTTTCAGGGTTTCCGCATACACGTATCTCTACAACCCTAGCGTCACCGAACCTTAAGTGTGTAGACCCTACGGGTTCGGGAGACATGCAGACATGACCGAGACGCCTCTCCGGTCAATAACCAACAGCGGGATCTGGATACCCATGTTGGCTCCCACATGTTCCACGATGATCTCATCGGATGAACCATGGTGTCGAGGATTCAATCAATCCCGTATGCAATTCCCTTTGTCAATTGGTATGTTACTTGCCCGAGATTCGATCGTCGGTATCCCAATACCTTGTTCAATCTCGTTACCGGCAAGTCTCTTTACTCGTACCGCAATGCATGATCCCGTGACCAACGCCTTAGTCACATTGAGCTCACTATGATGATGCATTACCGAGTGGGCCCAGAGATGCCTCTCCGTCACACGGAGTGACAAATCCCAGTCTCGATCCGTGCCAACCCAACAGACACTTTTGGAGATACCCGTAGTGCACCTTTATAGTCACCCAGTTACATTGTGACGTTTGGCACACCCAAAGCACTCCTACGGTATCCGAGAGTTGCACGATCTCATGGTCTAAGGAAAAGATACTTGACATTGGAAAAGATCTAGCAAACGAAACTACACGATCTTTTATGCTATGCTTAGGATTGGGTCTTGTCCATCACATCATTCTCCTAATGATGTGATCCCGTTATCAATGACATCCAATGTCCATAGTCAGGAAACCATGACTATCTGTTGATCAACGAGCTAGTCAACTAGAGGCTTACTAGGGACACGTTGTGGTCTATGTATTGACACATGTATTACGATTTCCGGACAATACAATTATAGCATGAATAATAGACAATTACCATGAACAAAGAAATATAATAATAACCATTTATTATTGCCTCTAGGGCATATTTCCAACAGGACACGGGAAGGCAGCAGAAAGGCGCGTTGCTTTCGAAGGGATTCACACTGGCAGGAGGTTTCTTTGTTGTGCAGAGAAGGTATGGTTCCAACTTAACTAATTGGAAGTTGTTGATTAACTTAACAGATCTGTCATTTGTTTGCCATGGACATGTAATGCGGCACTCCAGCAGGCATTGTATTATAATGTGAAGTTCGGACAGTGGATTCATTAAGTGTTTACTCTGCCAGCATTGTTTAGTCTGGTTCTGGCAACATTGTTTAGTTAGGTCATTTTTTAACTCTGCCATGTTAGCTTATTTTAGGACAGAATATTCATGGGTTAGCACACCAGCATTGTTTAGTTTGGATCTGGCAATATTGTTTAGTTAGGTCATTTTTTAACTCTGCCATGTTAGCTTATTTTAGGACAGAATATTCATGGGTTAGCACACCAGCATTGTTTACTTAGTAGTTGTTTACTTTAGAGCATGATCTGAATTTTAGTATAAAGTAATCTAGCCTATCATTGTAAGCAAGTCACTATTATGTAATTCATTTTGTTAATACTCTTTTTTCAGGAAGGTAAAAACCGTGGACTTGTAGAATGGATTGATCCATCTTGGCCCACTACCCTTGAGAATGCACTGTCCAAGTTGTGGTCTATGTATGAACAGAGTAAGATGGACAGAAATGAGGAATGTCTGATGCATTCATTTACTGTTCATGACCTGACACAAGAGAAGAAGAAACTCCAGGCCAGCTATGAGAAGTTGGTTGAAGATGTCAACGCACTTATGGATGCCCAGGAGCAGAGGGCAGTGATAGAAAGGAAAGATGCTGAAACAACCAAGTTGTAGGAGAAGTATGACACTTTGAAGAACATAGCAGCTGCTCAAGGTACTGTCATTAGGAACATGAAGTTGAAGCTAGCTGAAGAGAAGAAGAATTCGCAGATCCACATTGATGAGCTCAAGAAGACAGTTGAAGAGAGCAATGTGAAGCTGGAGGGGATCAAGGCCATCATAAATGGATAAGCAGTGCAAGAGAAGAATGGGCAATATCATTTGGCATTTGTTGACCTTTTGCAGGGTGTGGTTTGGCATTTGTTGTAATGATAGTAGTTTAAATTCTATTAACTATGAGTACTCCTGAACTAGTGCTGAATGTGGTGCTATTTGAACTAGTGCTGAATGTCAAACTATGATTATGTATGGAGTTGAACTAGTGCTGAATTTGGTGGTATTTAGAGCTGGTTAATGTTATCTTAAGTAATCTGTTTGTAATTGATGATTTTTGCTTTAGTATGTTCCTGTTCAACTGATGATTCTGAGTTAAGTAGGGTCAATTAGGGTTGTTTTTGGCTTTTTATCGACGCCGAGGCTTCAAGTAGGGTCAATGAGGGTTGTTTTTGGCTTTTTATCGACACCGAGGCTTCAAGTAGGGTCAATTAGGGTTGTTTTTGGCTTTTTGTCGATGTCGAGGCATCAAGTAGGCCAAGTTAGGGTTTTTGGCTTTTTATCGACGCCGAGGCATCAAGTAGGCCAAGTTAGGGTTTTTGGCTTTTTACCGACTCCGAGGCATCAAGTAGGCCAAGTTAGGGTTTTTGGCTTTTTATCGACACCGAGGCTTCAAGTAGGGTCAATTAGGGTTGTTTTTGGCTTTTTGTCGATGTCGAGGCATCAAGTAGGCCAAGTTAGGGTTTTTGGCTTTTTATCGACTCCGAGGCATCAAGTAGGCCAAGTTAGGGTTTTTGGCTTTTTATCGACGCCGAGGCATCAAGTAGGGTCAAGTGATGGTTTTTTGGCTTTTTATCAACACCGAGGCTTCAAGTAGGGTCAATTAGGGTTGTTTTTGGCTTTTTGTCGATGTCGAGGCATCAAGTAGGCCAAGTTAGGGTTTTTGGCTTTTTGCCGACGCCGAGGCATCAAGTAGGCATCAAGAATATCACAACATCATGACTATCACAGCATCAAGAGTATCACAGCATCAAGAGTATCACAGCATCAGCAGTACTACTAGAATGCCATAATTTGACACAAAATGATCATAACAGTTCCATAACTGGAGTAATAGAATTCAAGAGTAGCATAACTGGAGTAGCAGAACAACACAACATAGTTTCACAACACAACTAAAATGCCATAGTTTGATACAACATCAACACAACCAAATCACCATCATCACCATTTTGCACCAGAGGCAGTCAAGTAATCCTTCATTCTGTTGCTGGGCTTCCTGGCTCTCTGGGAACCATCACTTGGTCTTGGAGGCATGAAAGCTAACCTTGGCCCCTTCGCAGCAGCTGATGAAGATCTGGTTGCTGGTGCCTTACCCTTGGGAGCAGATGATGAAGATTTACTGGCTGCTGCCTTACCCTTGGGAGCAGCAGCAGATGTTGCCCTCCTTGCTGGAGCTGGACTAGCAGCAGATGTTGCCCTCCTTGATGATCCACCAGCAGTGGCAGCAGCAGAGGCTGCAGTCCTTGCTGGAGCTGGACTAGCAGCAGATGTTGCCCTCCTTGATGATCCACCAGCAGTGGCAGCAACAGAGGCTGCAGTCCTTGCTGGAGCTGGTGTGCTTCTACTATCAGGTGGGTAAGAGCTGGTGCTTGGCTGCAATGAAACAAGTAGTTTAACATTAGTAAGCAACAAAGTAACAACAAATTGAGTCTTTCTCATAGCAGAGTGGTTACCTGATGTTTGTTCTTTCTCATAGCAAGTGCAGGCTTTAGAGCATCATGGCAATTGGTGTACCTATGGCCCACCTTTTTACAGTTGGAGCAGGTAATTGAGGCCATTCTTGAAGTGTCTTTGGGAGCTGGCTTCTCAAATTGGCCCTTTCTCCTCTTAGTCTGTGCTCTGCCCTTGTGTTCTTTGAAAACAGGAGCCTCAATGTCCAAACTATCTGTCCTTGGCCACATGTCAGGGCTAGGTACAGGATATATTATAGGACTGTAAGCTGCCAGGTACATAGGTTTTTTGAAGAAATCATCAACAAAGTCCTCTGGCTGAAGCTTAGCCTTGTGTATGGCAGAAACAACATGATTGCAAGGAACTGCTGTCATATCCCACTTCTTACAACCACAAGTCCTATGTGCTAGGTTGACAGCATATGTTCTCTCCTCACTAGTAACTTGGTAAAGGTTGGGGCCAACCATCAATGATTGGCAGTTTCTAGACCACTTCTTTGCTTCCTCCAATTTCTCTGCATATGTTGGACAAATCTCCCATCTGACAATCTGAGTCTTGGTTCTATTTGCATTAAACTTGACCATTAATTTTGTTCTAATTCCATCAACTATGGTCCTTATTGGCTTAGCCCTGACATCTAGAACCCACTTGTTGAAAACCTCACTAAAGTTGTTAACTACCAAATCTGTTTTGCAATTTGTGTCCATGGCATGTCTGGCCCAAGTGTGCTTTGGGATTTTACTAAGCCAAGCCCATGCTGCCTCACACTCTCTCTTCAACTCATCCATTGCAACATTATAACCATGTTCAGTGTATGAGTAACTTGCTTCATCCATGTATTTCTTTAATTCTGGCCCTCTAAACCCAGCATTTTGAAAGTTTTGGTAAATGTGTCTGAGGCAAAACCTTTGTGGACAATTGGGAAAGACTCTGTTTATGGCTTTAAGCAGGCCCTGTGTGAATTTAAGTTAAGCTAACTTAGTGACTACACCTAAATGATTGTGTAACTACTACAAAGAACTAACTGATTGTGTACAAAAAGTAGCTACACCTAAATGCAACTAACTACTAGAAAGAACTAAATGAAAGCTAGCACAAGTGGATTTCATTACCTTCTGCCTATCAGAAATTATTGTGTAGTTGCCAAACTTCCCAGATTGGCCACCTAGTGCTACCTTCAGCTGATACATAAACCAAGTCCAGGAATCTGTGTCCTCCTTATCAACAATTCCAAATGCAATGGGAAATATATTATTGTTCCCATCTCTTCCAGTAGCAGCAAGGATCTGTTGACCAGTAGTGAGCTTTATGAAGCATCCATCCAGACCTATAACAAGTTAACACATTAGGCAAACTATTTGAAAACACACATTATTCAAACACACATTAGATACCAAGGAATTACCTATGAATGGTCTGCAGCCACTGAGAAACCCTTCTTTGCATCCATTTAGGCAATAGAATAATGCATGAAACCTAGGGTTTGTGCTTGGATGCTCCCTCAAATGTCTTGTTGTCACTATACACCTTGAACCTGGATTAGTATCTAGCACAACCTGCAAATAATCCCTAATCCTGGTGTACTGGGCCTTCTGATCTCCTAACACAACATTCTTTGCTGCCTTCTTAGCCCTGTATGCCATGTGGGTTGATATTTCCACTCCATATTTGCTCTTTGCAGTGTTAATTATAGTAGTGATTGTTGTGCATGGGTCATTCCTGATTGCTTCCTCACAAAACTTTGCAACCCACTTAGCAGTAACTTTTGTGTTCTCTGACACAGAAGGACAAGTGTGCACCACATACTGCTTCCTTATGGTAAAAGTCTTCTCATTTGCAATCTGAGAAGCTGCTATATAAAAAGGGCATGTCTCATCTATGCATTGTGCTATAACCCTGTCACTGCAATTTCTATGGTACTCATAGTTCCTGTTCTGTGCAATGTGCATTGTTTGAAGTGCATTCCTGAACTGGTACACATCAATGAAGCAAAGATGCTTCACAAATTGCTCAGCTGGGTGAGCTCTCTTCTCATCATACCATAACCTTTCCTTCATCTTCTTAGCTCTGCTTTTCCTGCCATTGGGCATAACATATGCCAATGCCTCTGCACCATCATCATCTTCCACACCCAAGTCCATTGGTTTCTTGTCTTCATCAGAAGATGGTATGCAGTCCTTGTTGGGAATCGTAGCATAATTTAAAATTTTCCTACGCTCACCAAGATGCATCTATGGAGTATACTAGCAACAAGGGGAAAGGAGTGCATCTACATACCCTTGTAGATCGCGAGCGGAAGCGTTCCAATGAACGTGGATGACGGAGTCGTACTCACCGTGATCCAAATCACCGATGACCGAGTGCCGAACGGACGGCACCTCCGTGTTCAACACACGTACGGTGCAGTGATGTCTCCTCCTTCTTGATCCAGCAAGGGGGAAGGAGAGGTTGATGGAGATCCAGCAACACGACGGCGTGGTGGTGGATGTAGCGGGTCTCGGCAGGGCTTCGCCGAGCTTCTGCGAGACGGAGAGGTGCAACAGGGGAGGAGGGAGGCGCCCAAGGCTGAGATGTTGCTGCCCTCCCTCCCCCCTTTATATAGGCCCCCTGGGAGGGGGGGGGGGGCGCCGGCCAAGATCCCATCTGGATGGGGGGCGGCGGCCAGGGGGGTGCCTTGCCCCCCAAGGCAAGTGGGAAGCCCCCCCACCCTAGGGTTTCCAACCCTAGGCGCATGGGGGGAGGCCCATGGGGGGCGCCCAGCCCACTAGGGGCTGGTTCCCTTCCCACTTCAGCCCACGGGGCCCTCCGGGATAGGTGGCCCCACCCGGTGGACCCCCGGGACCCTTCCGGTGGTCCCGGTAGAATACCGGTAACCCCCGAAACTTTCCCGGTGGCCGAAACATGACTTCCTATATATAATTCTTTACCTCCGGACCATTCCAGAACTCCTCGTGACGTCCGGGATCTCATTCGGGACTCCGAACAACTTTCGGGTTTCCGCATACACATATCTCTACAACCCTAGCGTCACCGAACCTTAAGTGTGTAGACCCTACGGGTTCGGGAGACATGCAGTCATGACCGAGACGCCTCTCCGGTCAATAACCAACAGCAGGATCTTGATACCCATGTTGGCTCCCACATGTTCCACGATGATCTCATCGGATGAACCACGGTGTCGAGGATTCAATCAATCCCGTATGCAATTCCCTTTGTCAATCGGTATGTTACTTGCCCGAGATTCGATCGTCGGTATCCCAATACCTTGTTCAATCTCGTTACCGGCAAGTCTCTTTACTCGTACCGCAATGCATGATCCCTTGGCTAACGCCTAAGTCACATTGAGCTCATTATGATGATGCATTACCGAGTGGGCCCAGAGATACCTCTCCGTCACACGGAGTGACAAATCCCAGTCTCGATCCGTGCCAACCCAACAGACACTTTCGGAGATACCCGTAGTGCACCTTTATAGTCACCCAGTTAAGTTGTGACGTTTGGCACACCCAAAGCACTCCTACGGTATCCGGGAGTTGCACGATCTCATGGTCTAAGGAAAAGATACTTGACATTGGAAAAGCTCTAGCAAACGAAACTACACGATCTTTTATGCTATTCTTAGGATTGGGTCTTGTCCATCACATCATTCTCCTAATGATGTGATCCCATTATCAACGACATCCCATGTCCATAGTCAGGAAACCATGACTATCTGTTGATCAACGAGCTAGTCAACTAGAGGCTTACTAGGGACACGTTGTGGTCTATGTATTCACACATGTATTACGATTTCCGGACAATACAATTATAGCATGAACAATAGACAATTATCATGAACAAAGAAATATAATAATAACCATTTATTATTGCCTCTAGGGCATATTTCCAACAGTCTCCCACTTGCACTAGAGTCAATAATCTAGTTACATTGTGATGAATCGAACACCCATTGCGTCCTGGTGTTGATCATGTTTTGCCCTAGGGAGAGGTTTAGTCAACGGATCTGCTACATTCAGGTCCGTATGTACTTTACAAATATCTATGTCTCCATTTTGAACACTTTCACGAATGGAGTTGAAGCGACGCTTGATATGCCTGGCCTTCCTGTGAAACCTGGGCTCCTTCGCAAGGGCAATAGTTCCAGTGTTGTCACAGAAGAGAGTCATCGGGCCCGACGCATTGGGAATCACCCCTAGGTCGGTAATGAACTCCTTCATCCAGACTGCTTCCTGTGCTGCCTCCGAGGCTGCCATGTACTCCGCTTCACATGTAGATCCCGCCACGACGCTTTGCTTGCAACTGCACCAGCTTACTGCTCCTCCATTCAAAACATACACGTATCCGGTCTGTGACTTCGAGTCATCCAGATCTGTGTCGAAGCTAGCGTCGACGTAACCCTTTACGACGAGCTCTTCGTCACCTCCATAAACGAGAAACATATCCTTAGTCCTCTTCAGGTACTTCAGGATATTCTTGACCGCTGTCCAGTGTTCCATGCCGGGATTACTTTGGTACCTTCCTACCAAACTTATGGCAAGGTTTACATCAGGTCTGGTACACAGCATGGCATACATAATAGACCCTATGGCCGAGGCATAGGGGATGACACTCATCTTTTCTCTATCTTCTGCCGTGGTCGGGCATTGAGCCGTGCTCAACTGCACACCTTGCATTACAGGCAAGAACCCCTTCTTGGACTGATCCATATTGAACTTCTTCAATATCTTGTCAAGGTATGTACTTTGCGAAAGACCAATGAGGCGTCTCGATCTATCTCTATAGATCTTGATGCCTAATATATAAGCAGCTTCTCCAAGGTCCTTCATTGAAAAACACTTATTCAAATAGGCCTTTATACTCTCCAAGAATTCTATATCAATTCCCATCAACAGTATGTCATCCACATATAATATGAGAAATGCTACAGAGCTCCCACTCACTTTCTTGTAAACACAGGCTTCTCCATAAGTCTGTGTAAACCCAAACGCTTTGATCATCTCATCAAAGCGAATGTTCCAACTCCGAGATGCTTGCACCAGCCCATAGATTGAGCGCTGAAGCTTGCATACTTTGTTAGCATTCTTAGGATCGACAAAACCTTCCGGCTGCATCATATACAACTCTTCCTTAAGGAAGCCGTTAAGGAATGCCGTTTTGACGTCCATCTGCCATATCTCATAATCATAGTATGCGGCAATGCTAACATGATTCGGACGGACTTCAGCTTCGCTACGGGTGAGAAAGTCTCATCGTAGTCAACCCCTTGAACTCGTCGATAACCCTTAGCGACAAGTCAAGCTTTGTAGATGGTCACATTACCATCCGCGTCCGTCTTCTTCTTAAAGATCCATTTGTTTTCTATGGCTCGCCGATCATCGGGCAAGTCAGTCAAAGTCCATACTTCGTTTTCATACATGGATCCTATCTCGGATTTCATGGCTTCTAGCCATTTGTCGGAATCCGGGCCCGCCATCGCTTCTTCATAGTTCGAAGGTTCACCGTTGTCTAACAACATGATTTCCAGGACAGGGTTGCCGTACCACTCTGGTGCGGAACGTGTCCTTGTGGACCTACGAAGTTCAGTAACTTGATCTGAAGCTTCATGATCATCATCATTAACTTCCTCCCCAGTCGGTGTAGGCACCACAGGAACATTTTCCCGCACTGCGCTACTTTCCGGTTCGGAAGGGGTGACTATCACCTCATCAAGTTCCACTTTCCTCCCACTCAATTCTTTCGAGAGAAACTCCTTCTCCAGAAAGGACCCGTTCTTGGCAACGAAGATCTTGCCTTCGGATCTGAGGTAGAAGGTATACCCAATAGTTTCCTTAGGGTATCCTATGAAGACGCATTTTTCCGACTTTGGTTCGAGCTTTTCAGGTTGAAGTTTCTTGACATAAGCATCGCATCCCCAAACTTTTAGAAACGACAACTTAGGTTTCTTCCCAAACCATAATTCATACGGTGTCATCTCAACGGATTTCGACGGAGCCCTATTTAAAGTGAATGCGGCAGTCTCTAAAGCATAGCCCCAAAATGAGAGCAGTAAATCGGTAAGAGACATCATAGATCGCACCATATCCAATAGAGTGCGATTACGACGTTCGGACACACCATTTCTCTGAGGTGTTCCAGGCGGCGTGAGTTGTGAAACTATTCCACATTTCCTTAAGTGTTCACCAAACTCGTGACTTAAATATTCTCCACCACGATCTGATCGTAAGAATTTTATTTTCCTGTCACGTTGATTCTCGACTTCACTCTGAAATTCCTTGAACTTTTCAAAGGTTTCAGACTTGTGTTTCATTAGGTAGACATACCCATATCTACTTAAATCATCAGTGAGAGTGAGAACATAACGATATCCTCCGCGAGCCTCAACACTCATTGGACCACACACATCGGTATGTATGATTTCCAATAAGTTGGTTGCTCGCTCCATTGTTCCGGAGAACAGAGTCTTGGTCATCTTACCATGAGGCATGGTTCGCACGTGTCAAATGATTCGTAATCAAGAGACTCCAAAAGTCCATCTGCATGGAGCTTCTTCATGCGCTTGACACCAATGTGACCAAGGCGGCAGTGCCACAAGTATGTGGGACTATCGTTATCAACTTTACATCTTTTGGTATTCACACTATGAACATGTGTAACATCACATTCGAGATTCATCAAAAATAAACCATTGACCAGCGGGGCATGACCATAAAACATATCTCTCAAATAAATAGAACAACCATTATTCTCGGATTTAAATGAGTAGCCATCTCGAATTAAACGAGATCCAGATACAATGTTCATGCTCAAAGCTGGCACTAAATAACAATTATTGAGGTTTAAAACTAATCCCGTAGGGAGATGCAGAGGTAGCGTGCCGACGGCGATCACATCGACCTTGGAACCATTCCCGACGCGCATCGTCACCTCGTCCTTCGCCAGTCTCCGTTTATTCCGTAGTTCCTGTTTTGAGTTACAAATATGAGCAACCGCACCGGTATCAAATACCCAGGAGCTACTACGAGTACTGGTAAGGTACACATCAATTACATGTATATCACATATACCTTTGGTGTTGCCGGCCTTCTTCTTGTCCGCTAAGTATTTGGGGCAGTTCCGCTTCCAGTGACCACTTCCCTTGCAATAAAAGCACTCAGTCTCGGGCTTGGGTCCATTCTTTGACTTCTTCCCAGTAACTGGTTTACCGGGCGCGGCAACTCCCTTGCCGTCCTTCTTGAAGTTCTTCTTACCCTTGCCCTTCCTAAACTTAGTGGTTTTATTCACCATCAACACTTGATGTTCTTTTCTGATCTCTACCTCAGCTGATTTCAGCATTGAATATACCTCAGGAATGGTCTTTTCCATCCCCTGCATATTGAAGTTCATCACAAAGCTCTTGTAGCTTGGTGGAAGCGACTGGAGGATTCTGTCAATGACCGCGTCATCCGGGAGATTAACTCCCAGCTGAGACAAGCGGTTATGCAACCCAGACATTCTGAGTATGTGCTCACTAACAGAACTGTTCTCCTCCATTTTACAGCTGAAGAACTTGTCGGAGACATCATATCTCTCGACCCGGGCATGAGCTTGGAAAACCAATTTCAGCTCCTCGAACATCTCATATGCTCCATGTTTCTCAAAACGCTTTTGGAGACCCGGTTCTAAGCTGTAAAGCATGCCACACTGAACGAGGGAGTAATCATCAGCACGCTGCTGCCAAGCGTTCATAACGTCTTGGTTCTCAGGGATTGGTGCTTCACCTAGCGCTGCTTCTAAGACATAATCTTTCTTGGCTACTATGAGGATGATCCTCAGGTTCCGGACCCAGTCCGTATAGTTACTGCCATCATCTTTCAGCTTGGTTTTCTCTAGGAACGCGTTGAAATTGAGGACAACGTTGGCCATTTGATCTACAAGGCATAGTGTAAAGATTTTAGACTAAGTTCATGATAATTAAATTCATCTAATCAAATTATTTAATGAACTCCCACTCAGATAGACATCCCTCTAGTCATCTAAGTGAAAAAACATGACCCGAGTTTAACTAGGCCGTGTCCGATCATCACGTGAGACGGACTAGTCAAGATCGGTGAACATCTCCATGTTGATCGTATCTTCTATACGACTCATGCTCGACCTTTCGGTCCTCCGTGTTCCGAGGCCATGTCTGTACATGCTAGGCTCGTCAAGTCAACCTAAGTGTATTGCGTGTGTTCCGAGGCCATGTCTGTACATGCTAGGCTCGTCAACACCCGTTGTATTCGAACGTTAGAATCTATCACACCCGATCATCACGTGGTGCTTCGAAACAACGAACCTTCGCAATGGTGCACAGTTAGGGTGAACACTTTCTTGGAATTATTATAAGGGATCATCTTACTTACTACCGTCGTTCTAAGCAAATAAGATGCAAAAACATGATAAACATCACATGCAATCAAATAGTGACATGATATGGCCAATATCATTATGCTCCTTTGATCTCCATCTTCGGGGCACCATGATCATCTTCGTCACCGGCATGACACCATGATCTCCATCATCATGATCTCCATCATTGTGTCTTCATGAAGTCGTCACGCCAACGATTACTTCTACTTCTATGGCTAACGCGTTTAGCAACAAAGTAAAGTAAATTACATGGCGTTATTCAATGACACGCAGGTCATGCAAAATAATAAAGACAACTCCTATGGCTCCTGCCGGTTGTCATACTCATCGACATGCAAGTCGTGATTCTTATTACAAGAATATGATCAATCTCATACATCACAGATATCATTCGTCACATCTTCTGGCCATATCACATCACATAGCACTTGCTGCAAAAACAAGTTAGACGTCCTCTAATTGTTGTTGCAAGTTTTTACGTGGTTTGTAGGTTTCTAGCAAGAACGTTTTCTTACATACGTATGACCACAACGTGATTTGCCAATTTCTATTTACCCTTCATAAGGACCCTTTTCGTCGAATCCGTTCCGACTAAAGTAGGAGAGACAGACACCCGCTAGCCACCTTATGCAACTAGTGCATGTCAGTCGGTGGAACCTGTCTCACGTAAGCGTACGTGTAAGGTCGGTCCGGGCCGCTTCATCCTACAATGCCGCCGAAACAAGAAAAGACTAGTAGCGGCAAGAAGAATTGGCAAACTCAACGCCCACAACTGCTTTGTGTTCTACTCGTGCATAGTAACTACGCATAGGCCTGGCTCATGATGCCACTGTTGGGAATCGTAGCATAATTTAAAATTTTCCTACGCTCACCAAGATGCATCTATGGAGTATACTAGCAACGAGGGGAAAGGAGTGCATCTACATACCCTTGTAGATCGCGAGCGGAAGCGTTCCAATGAACGTGGATGACGGAGTCGTACTCGCCGTGATCCAAATCACCGATGACCGAGTGCCGAACGGACGGCACCTCCGCGTTCAACACACGTACGGTGCAGCGACGTCTCCTCCTTCTTGATCTAGCAAGGGGGAAGGAGAGGTTGATGGAGATCCAGCAGCACGACGGCGTGGTGGTGGATGTAGCGGGCCTCGGCAGGGCTTCGCCGAGCTTCTGCGAGACGGAGAGGTGCAGCAGGGGAGGAGGGAGGCGCCCAAGGCTGAGATGTTGCTGCCCTCCCTCCCCCCTTTATATAGGCCCCCTGGGAGGGGGGGGGGCGCCGGCCAAGATCCCATCTGGATGGGGGGCGGCGGCCAGGGGGGGTGCCTTGCCTCCCAAGGCAAGTGGGAAGCCCCCCCCCACCCTAGGGTTTCCAACCCTAGGCGCATGGGGGGAGGCCCATGGGGGGCGCCCAGCCCACTAGGGGCTGGTTCCCTTCCCACTTCAGCCCACGGGGCCCTCCGGGATAGGTGGCCCCACCCGGTGGACCCCCGGGACCCTTCCGGTGGTCCCGGTACAATACCGGTAACCCCCGAAACTTTCCCGGTGGCCGAAACTTGACTTCCTATATATAATTCTTTACCTCCGGACCATTCCGGAACTCCTCGTGACGTCCGGGATCTCATCCGGGACTCCGAACAACTTTCGGGTTTCCGCATACACATATCTCTACAACCCTAGCGTCACCGAACCTTAAGTGTGTAGACCCTACGGGTTCGGGAGACATGCAGTCATGACCGAGACGCCTCTCCAGTCAATAACCAACAGCGGGATCTGGATACCCATGTTGGCTCCCACATGTTCCACGATGATCTCATCGGATGAACCACGGTGTCGAGGATTCAATCAATCCCGTATGCAATTCCCTTTGTCAATCGGTATGTTACTTGCCCGAGATTCGATCGTCGGTATCCCAATACCTTGTTCAATCTCGTTACCGGAAAGTCTCTTTACTCGTACCGCAATGCATGATCCCGTGACTAACGCCTTAGTCACATTGAGCTCATTATGATGATGCATTACCGAGTGGGCCCAGAGATACCTCTGCGTCACACGGAGTGACAAATCCCAGTCTCGATCCGTGCCAACCCAACAGACACTTTCGGAGATACCCGTAGTGCACCTTTATAGTCACCCAGTTACGTTGTGACGTTTGGCACACCCAAAGCACTCCTACGGTATCCGGGAGTTGCATGATCTCATGGTCTAAGGAAAAGATACTTGACATTGGAAAAGCTCTAGCAAACGAAACTACACGATCTTTTATGCTATGCTTAGGATTGGGTCTTGTCCATCACATCATTCTCCTAATGATGTGATCCCGTTATCAACGACATCCCATGTCCATAGTCAGGAAACCATGACTATCTGTTGATCAACGAGCTAGTCAACTAGAGGCTTACTAGGGACACGTTGTGGTCTATGTATTCACACATGTATTACGATTTCCGGACAATACAATTATAGCATGAACATTAGACAATTATCATGAACAAAGAAATATAATAATAACCATTTATTATTGCCTCTAGGGCATATTTCCAACAGTCCTCCTCAGACAACTCCTCTACACTTGCATGTTCTCTGCTTGTTGGGCCTTTTCTGTGTTTCTTCTTCTTTTTCTTCTTCTGTCCATCTTGCTCCTGCTCCAGATTACTCTCTTCCTCCAGAGTACTCTCTTCATCCTCTTCCTCCTCTTCTTCACTTTCAGGCTCATATAGTGCATCCTCCTCCTCTGTCTCATACATTTCCTCAACATCTGTGTCCCCTTCAAAATGAAGGAGTGGATCTTCCCTCTGTCTTTTCATCTCCTCAAGCCTAGCAAAGATATCACCATATTCTTCCAAATCATCATCATCACTGTCCTCCTCATTATCCATCACTGCAGCTTTTCTCTTCACAGAAGTGACCTTCTCTTTATTTTTCTTATTCTTTCTAAACATTTGAATTTCCTTCCTCCTTGTCTCCTCCATAACCTTTTCAATTTCCATTTGCTCCTCTGAATTGTATACATGATTTTCTTCCACTTGTACATAACCTAAAGCAAGTTGCTCCTCCAAATTGGTGCTATGCTGTGTTTGAAACTGTATGGGCATTGGCTCCACTTCTGCTGCTTCTGAACTTGCTGCTGCTACATGCACATCTGGTGCACTGAACAACACTCCTTCTTCATCTATCTTATACAGTTTGGGCTCTCCAATTTCTTCTAGAGGGATTTGCTGCTCAATAACATTGGAGCTGGTGTTTATACTTGCAGCATTGGGAGAACTGGCCCTAACAACTGTCACATTCAATATCTTCTGATTTTGCAATGCTATGTTGTCTAGAATTTCCTCAAGCTTGTCATCATCATCTATTTCTTCCATTCCTTCTACCCCTAGCCCAGGATCCCTGACATAGTACATGTAATCTTTAAATCCATAACCTTCTGTTTCTATCAATGCTACTAGGTTGTAAAATGTTATGTCTGACACCATCATAGATCTCTCAATGTTGTCTCTGTCATGGAAATGCATTCTCAATTCCCAAACCTCATCATCCAGACTGCAAATAATATAAATCACTAATGAAACACTAATAAAACTAATAACCAAATGTAAACCCTAGGGCACAGGACAAACAAAGCACAACATCAGAACTAATCTAAAAATGTCAACCCTAGGCACAGGACAAACAAAGCACATAATCTGAACTAATCTAAATAATGTCCTAGGGCACATGACAACAAAATCACAACATTTGACACTTGTACTGCATCTGATAGGATAGAACAATATGAACACTAACCCTAGGAGTACCCTGGCAACGCAATTGAATGGAGAACGGGAAGGGAAGAGCAAAGAAAAGTGGATCTCACTATACGCCGCCGAAGGATGACGCGATGTGCTGGCTTCCCGTCGGATTGGCCTTCACCGCCGCGGCGAATGCTCTGGCCGCCCTGTATTCCATCGAATACTGCGGGTCCTCCTCCTCCTCTTCCTCCGACGGCTTGCTAGGGTTCGAGCTCGCGCACAGCTCGCCTAGATCCACTGCGGGTCCTCCTCCACTACGTACGATGCGTGCGGCGCTGCCGGGCGGAGAGCCGCCACCAGCATCTCCACCTTTCGCCCGACTGCGCATCTCTGTGTTTCTATGGAATGGCGACGGCACCAATGGGGGAGGGCGACGGCAGCGGGAGCGAGGAGGAGGGGGAAGAAGAATGGGGGAGGGCGACGGCGGCGGGAGCGAGGAGGAGGGGGAAGAAGAATGGGGGAGGGCGACGACGGCGGGAGCGAGGAGGGGGAAAAGAGACGGATGCGGGAGTGGATGACTAAAGACGAGCCCGAACGGCGCCGTCTAACGCCGTCTAACGGCTGTCGGGACGGCCTGGAGTGCCACGTACGCGAAAAACGGGCCCCACCTGTCATAAACTCACTTAACTCAGCCCGATCCGCCGATCAGTGGTTTTTGCAAAACAATCACGCAAGACGTGATGCTTTCTGCAGAGAATCTGTATCCTAGTGTTTTTCGCAAACCTAACCCTCAAAATGGTGGTTTTATGCAATTTACTCGGGACTCGGAGATCACATATTCTGGGGCGACGCGCGCCACAGTGTACCACGTTGTATCTCGGCCCAACACACTCGTACCCGCGAGTTTGAGGCCAGGCCCGTCCGATAAAGCGATGCCTTCGCGTTTATAATGTTCAAAATTACAAGAAACCGAGAGCGCTATAGGGTTCAAAATTACAGGCATACAGTACAAACCAAGAAGACGCAGCAAAAGCGAAAAGAAACATCCTGATTGACCTCACATCACGGCGACAGGAAAACATCAAGGCAGGCACCTCTCCACACAGCAGCAGAAGCTGGGCTCGAGGGGGGAGCCCGCGCGGCAGCCTTCAGCCTGCACATGACAGCACAGCATGATCATCCCAAACTGACAACCATCGTGCAGACGTCAATCTACGCAAGGGATACAAGCTGCTTTTTTTCTTAAAAAAACACAGAAATTTTATTCATTTGCGATAACAAACACATCGTTTACGAGAAGGGGTACAATTTCACTCAAGGGCTCCTCAAACCAGTTCAAAGATGAAGAAAGTCTAGCTAACTTAGCAAGTTCATGTGCGACCCTATTTGCTTCTCTATTATTATGCTCAAATTTAGTAATGAAAAAGTCACATGCTAAAAAATCATAATCGCCAAACACTGCCGCCGCTGTACTAGCCGACCGTCCTCCATTATTCGTGATTTCGATGACCTCCATGTTATCTGAGGTAATAACTAAGCGTTGCAGCCCGCCCTTTGAGCAATATATAGACCATATCTAAGCGCCATAGCTTCAGCCGTTAGAACGTCCGCGCACCAATCAATTCTCCAATTCTCCCCTGCAATGAATTTTCCTTTATCATCCCTCAAAACAGCACCAGCCGTGCCCCTGAGCCGGTCATGATCAAAAGAGGCATCCACATTAAATTTTACAAACCCCCTTGGAGGTGGGACCCAACCTCCTCTTTTCATAGTAGCCTTTGGTCATATAGCCATCACATAGTTTAACGTAATTACACTAATTCCCATGGAGATCTGGTTAGCATCTTGAGTTTTCTCTTTATGGACCAGTTTTTGCCTCTCCCACCATAAATACCAAGTTCAAATTGCAATTAACTCACGGACATTCGGAATACCCAAGATCGTAAGCTCCTGTTCAGGCATAGAAAGCAAAAATTCAAGAACCGCCTCACTAGCATAATCAACTTCGCGCGCTCTTTTAATGACCTAATCCAGACCCAATTTTTTGCAAACCTCCTTGCTTTCTGACACTGAAATAATATATGCTTTGTATCTTCTGATCCAAAGGAACATGCCGGACAATTGGGGGTCATTTTTATGTGTCTATTCGCCAAATTAACTCTACACGGGAGGGTGCCATGCAGTGTGCGCCAAACGAAAATTTTGACCTTCGATGGACAAGATAATTTCCAAATCTCACTCCAAATAGGATTGATAGTCATATGTCCCATATCATCGGTTCTTCTTAGTTTCCCCCCGTGTTGGTGTTCCCATTGCATTGCATAGGCTGATCGAACAGAAAAAGTTCCATTCTTTGAATAGCTCCAAGCAACAAAATCCAACATGTCATGTTGGGGAAAAGGAATTGCAAGGACCCTTTGTGCATCAACTGGCCAAAACATTTGTGTAACCAGATTTTCGTCCCAATTACTAGTAGCAGGATCAATTAAATCAGATACACTTGAGATCAAATTACTCCCTCTCGGTGTGATTACTTTTCTATTTGCACAATTAGGGATCCAACATCTTCCCAAATATCAATGTTGTGACCATTTCCAACAAGCCAAATATAACCAAGATTTAGACAATTAACCCCCGCCATAATATTTTGCCAAGTAAAAGATGAGCCCTTTTTTAGTTTTATATTCAATAAATCACCGTTGGGGGAATATTTAGCTCTCAACACGGTCGCACATAAGGAATCTGGATTCTCAATAATACACCACACTTGTTTTGCCAGCATTGCTTGGTTGAAACAATGAATATCCCGGAATCCCATGCCCCCTTGATTTTTGAGTACACACATTTTCCACCAAGCCATCCAATGCATCCGCTTCTGATTATCCTCGCCCCCCACCAAATTTGAGATATATTTTAAAGACGGACATCGCATAGGTGGGGATAGCTTGTATAACAGATTTCAGGAGGATTTCCTTCCCTCCCGCGGATAAAAGTTTTTCTTTCCATCCACTTATCTTCATGATGATACGGTCAATCAAATATTGAAAACAGTCAGATTTATCCATACCCACATTAGCTGGTAACCCCAAATATTTATCATTGAGAGGTTCAGTCATAATATTGAGTGTCGTACAGAGTTGCTCCTTGATTTCCACTTTTGTATTAGGGCTGAAAATTATACTTGATTTATCAACACTGACCAATTGCCCCGATGCTTTACAATACGAGTCCAGAATGATTTTCAAAATCTCGACATTGTGAATACTTGCCTTCATCAGGATCAATGAGTCATCCGCAAAAAGAAGATTCATAATAGATGGTGCCTCTCTACATACTTTCACTCCTTCAATTTTCCCACTTTCCTCCGCATGTGACAAGAGAGCAGTCAGCCCCTCAGTACATAGCAAAAATAAATAAGGCGATAACGGGTCTCCTTGTCGTAAACCTCTGGATGGCTTAAAACTCTCAGTTTCTTCCTAATTAAATCTAACTCGATATTCAACAGTAGAAACACACTGCATGATAAAATTGACCCAACTCTCTTGGAAGCCTAATCTCAACATGATCTCCTTCAGAAAAACCCACTCCGCCCGGTCATAAGCTTTATGCATATCAAGTTTGATCGCGCACGATACTTCCTTTCCATCCCTTTCATTTTTTATTTTGTGAAAACATTCATAAGCCACTAAAACATTATCAGTAATCATTCATCCAGGTACAAAAGCACTCTGTGTCGGGCTAATAATTTCTGGAAGGAAAACCTTCAATCGAGCAGCCACCATTTTGGATATAACCTTGTACACAATATTACACAGGCTAATTGGTCTGAACTGAGTTGCCTTATCTGGTGAATTAATCTTCGGGATCATCACTATCGCAGTATCATTCCAGCCTTCCGGGATAGTGCACGTATTCACGGCTTGCAGTACTTCTTGGATGAGATCATCCCCAGCATAGGCCAAAATCTTTTATAAAAAATAGCATGGAGTCCGTCAGGGCCCGGGGCCTTTAAATCTCCTATATCAAAAAGGGCTTTTCGGACATCATCAACCGTATAAGGCGCCAGGAGGGCGCTATTCATCTCATCTGACACTCTTTTCCTAACTAGGGATATAACTTCCATACTTGGCTGCCCCACTTCGGAGGTAAAATGGTTTGAGAAATAACTCCTAATATGATTCTTTAATTCCCCTCCTTGCCGCCAAACACCAGTATCCTCAAGAAGTTTTGTAATGTTATTCCCTTTCTTCCTAGTCGTTGCGGCATTATGAAAAAAAGATGTATTACGATCTTCATGCATCAACCAGTTTGCTCTTCCTCTCTGTAGCCAAAAAATTTCCTCTTGATCTAACAAATTCTTGATGAGAACAAGGACTTCCTTCTGGCGAGAGCGAGATTCTGCATCCATTGGTCCCCGCCTCAATTTTTCCAGCACTTCCTTTAATTTACTTATTCTTCTCTTTGGTCCTTTTAGTGTCTCTCAGTCCCAGGTGTGTAAATGAGCCTGCACTGCCTATGTACGCGCCGCAAGAGACGGACCAACACCCGCTAGTTTGGCCTTTTCCCATGCTGTTCACATAATTTCTCCCACCGTCTCCTCTTTAAGCCATCTAGCCTCAAATTGCTTCACACGGATTTTTCGGCTATTAAAAATATTCTCACCATAATATTCTGTGTCAAGGATTAAGGGACGATGATCAGAATGCACATGCTCCTCATTGATGATGCCCGCCTTTGGGAACTTATTTGACCATTCGACATTGCATACAACCCTATCAAGTCTCTCCCTAATCTCCCCTCTCCTCCAAGTGAAACAGTCGCCAACATATCCCAGATCATGTAACCCACAGTCTCCCAAACAATTCCGAAATTCTTGCATCATTGCATTTGGTCTTGGGTTACCTCCATCCTTTTCATGAGAATACATAACTTCATTGAAATCACCAAGAACAACCCACGGATACGAGGCATTAGAAAGTAAAGTGCGAAGGTCGGACCAAGATAAATGTTTTTCGTTCCATGCTGGATGACCATAAAATCGCGTAAAGCGCCAGTCCACTTTATTCTCATTCATAAATATTACATCAATAAAATACGGAGACAAGTAGTAACCCGCGGAAGAGATCCTATGGTAACCAGCAGTGAGTTCAGAGACGAGACGCTGATCGCCATGGAGCGTCGGGGTTATATTGTCGGTGTGATTCATCCAAATTCCAAGGTGGTGATGTCGATGCCATCCTTGGGGAGGGGAGGGGAGGCACTCATACACGATCGGACTTGCTAAGCTATCGGTAATCCCTGAATCAGCTGGCCTGTGACAGAGTTCAGGCCAAGACAGACAGAGAGAGCACGCCCACGCAACGCTGCGCAGGCAGGAACGGCAAGCCGGCCGGCCGCGCGTTCCACTGTCGTACAACGGCGATGCGGAGGTGAGAGCATCTACAACGGGAACTTTATAAATCTGGCCCCTCAAACACCGGCGAAGGTGACCAGACGTGTCTGCGGACAGTGAGTGGCCACGTCCCAAATTAGCTACTATGCATTTGAGTCTCTCATATTTCAACCCCTAAATCCATACAAACATCCAAAATAAATCATGCGTACTACCCTAGCTAATCTTCGTCGCCGGATATGTCCACGACATCGGTGCCGGGCGCCGGGTGGACGGGCGCGCACGTAGGAGGGCTCCGGCTCGTCCCGCTCGACCTCATCCAGGTAGGCGAACATCTCCTCCTCCTCCGCGGCGTGCTGCGCCTTCATCTCCTGCCGGCGACGCCGTCTCGCCTCCGCATCCGACTCCGAGCGGAGGAAATCCAGGATGGCCTGCTGCTCCGCCTGCAGATCCGCATCCCCAGCGTCCCCCACATCCTCCTCCTCCTCTGGATCCACTGCATCCGGAGGTAGCCCCGTGGCAATCCGGGCTTCATGCCTTGCCTGGATCTGCTCAAGGAGCTGCAGTCGGCGCTCCGGCGATAGAAATGGGTGGCCCCTTATCCGGTGGCATGGGGAATGGCTACTAGTGGTGGCGGAGGGGGAGTGGAAAGTGGCGGCGGCGGGCGGGCGGAGGGAAATGTGGAGGGGTAGGGTTTCGGTGCCGGCGGTCGGCTTAAATAGCCGGACTAGGCACTACGCGGCCCGCTGGAGCGGTGCCACGCGGCGACATCGGTCCGGCGGAGTAGACTAGCTTCAGACCGTCACGTTTCAGGCGATTCCGCGTTAGTCCCCAATGTCAGTCCGACGTGGCGGGCGTGTCCGGACGCCCCCATATCCGCCCCATATTTGGGCTGGATACGAGGGATGCCGGTCAGCCGGGGAGTTTGAGGCCCGTTTAAGGCGTCCAGCTGGGTCAAAATTTCGTGACTGGTCAATGACCGGGCGGCTTGTCTGGACGTTTAAGTCGTGTTTGAAGTGCCTGGCCGTAGATGCTCTGAGCTCTGGATTATCGAAGCCGTGTTGTACATCGGGATATGATGCCACCAACCGTGGTACTGCTGTAGACGGTACAAATTGGGACAGTTAGACGACTATTCATTTTAAAAACCAATACATAAAAAGCGTGTGGCTTTAAATTAATAACAAGTCACGCCATGCAATGGATTTAGCAAAGACAAGAAATTCGCCTCTGAGGCTTCATGAACTGCACTCCACACAAAATGCGCTAAGGGCATCTCCAACATCGACCCTCAAACCTCCCACAACCTTCCGGACCGCGGAAGCCATCCAACGCCGACCTATATCGGTCCGCGGAACGGTCCGGACGCGATTTCTTCCGCAAACTGGAGACAAAAATAGAGAGGTTCCGAAAGCTATCCGACGCTGACCTGTATCGGTCCGCGGGGCGATCCGGACGCGATCTCTTCTGCAAACCGGAGACAAAAATGAAGAGGTTGTTTGTGAGAAAAGAAAAAAAAGAAAAAGCAACCCACAACGTGTCGTAACCAGCGTTGAGTTCAGAGACGAGACGCTGAATCAGCTGGCCTGTGACAGAGTTCAGGCCAAGACAGACAGACAGAGCACGCCCACGCAACGCTGCGCAGGCAGGAACGGCAAGCCGGCCGGCCGCGCGTTCCGCTGGCTTACAGCGGCGATGCGGAGGTGAGCTCTGGATTGTCGGAGACGTGTTGCTCACAGGGACGACGCCACGAACCGTGCTACTGCTGTAGACAGTACACGTTGGGATAGTTAGACGACTCTTCAGTTTAAGAACCAACACGTAAAAAGCGTCTGGTTTTAAATTAATAACAAGTCGCGCCATGCAATGGATTCAGCAAAGATAACAAATCCGCCCCTGAGGCTTCATGAACTGCACTCCACACGAAGTGCGCCAACGGATATTAAAAAAGACGTGATTGGCATCCTCACACATCACAAAGTGCACAATTACCGTCCGAGGGCCTGTTTCGCTTAGCGACATTGAAGGACGTACGTCGGGAGTCGGTTCCTAGACATTTGCCAAGGGAACACTCGTAGGCACAACACCAGGAAAACCCGAGCCTCGATCACCGTTGCGTCCCGCGGGTGCGTCGTCACAAAACCACCACATCTGCGACCACTGCTATGTCCCGCCGCCCCCGCGACCTCTAGAGCCCAAAATCCCAATCAAATCTGCAACCTCACGGCGAACCCCTCAACCCATCCACCGGGTGCATGCGAGCCGACTTGCCTCTACCCCCATCCCCCATGAAAGCGTATCGAGCTGCGCGTGCGCGTGAAGAAGGTACCGCTAGGAGTGGAGGGGAAGAAGAGAGAGACTGCTAGAGGGGATATATATATATAGAGAGAGAGATCCGGCTTACCTGTGCTTCGCCGCAAGCCGCACTCCCATCGAGGAGAGCGGCATCGATCGATGTCGGCTGCTACCTTGCCTCCTCCGCCACCAGAATCGAGAAAAATGGTGGAGGATTTTGGGTGGAGTGGAGCATGAAGCATATTTTGAAATATGCCGCTTCCACCCATCTATCAACCACGACACTGACATGTGGGCCTAAAAAAACACATCGCTCCCTTCCCGCGAAATAGTCACACGATGTGATCCTCCACAATCATGACTAGGAGGCACCTGCGCCACTGTGGGATGTGTAGCATAGTGGGGCGATCGAGCGTGTGCTCGGCGCGACGAAAGAGTGCAACTGCACTTTGATTATTTATATACAGTTTTGCGTGTGTGCTGACGTGGGTTGTATCCGTTTTTATTTTCCATGTGAATGAGACCAAATTACGTCTCATCTAGATGAGTTCTAGGTACTCCCTTATTTATAAGTTTTTCTAAACGAAATATGTATCTGGCACACGTGAGTGCAAAACGACCAAACTGTTTTGATGCCGTCCATTTTTAGATCGTGCGGTCGCCATCTCGCCATCTATTTAAACGTGAAAGATAGAGTTGCGACCTATTTACACAGAATGCCACCGCCTAGTGAGTTCAGCGTACCGGTTCGACGGGACTTGCTCTCCATGCCCGTGTAAGAGCTCCCCCGCCGTCGTAGCCGCAGAAGCAGGAGCAGCAGGCGGCGATCTACGGCGCCGTGGCGGAGTAGGCGCCGGACGGGGGGCAGTGGGAGGCCGCCCCTGCAGGGCGTGTCATGACCAAACGCCGGCCACTGTGTCCGAGCAGTTTCTCTTCGCGGCGGTGGTGTGCTCGAGGACGGCGTGCACGCGGCGGCCCAGGCCTCGCTGCCCTACGAGGATGGCGATGGGCTCACCGAGTACTCGCCGTGGAGGACCCCCTCAGCCGCGTCTTCCTCTTCTTCGCGGCCGGTGATGCGCCGCTCGAGCTTGGGTTCCCTGACGAGGCCTCCAACTCGCAAGAACTACTCACTGTACATTTTTTTGAACCGGGCGTACCCCTTTCCATTTAAGATAAACGGAAATACAACATTCTCTGATACAGCCAGGAAGCAGGGAAAGAGGAGCAGCGAGTTCAACGCACTGCCAGGAAACCCACTGTGCTCGCCCGCCATCGAAACGAGCACCATGGGGCGAAAACCTGACAACACCTACTTAGTTTGAATCAAGCTATTACAAACCAGGGGAAAAGGCACAAACACGAGGTGCCAGTAGAACATAAAGCATGTAGACTTCAAAAGTTTCCCAACAGTGGAGCCTGAGACTTAGACCCTAGCACAACGCCCCCTATCACAACCAGGGCAGAATGTAGAGCACAGCAGCAGCATCATCCAGAGAACACCCCACCCTCGTCTCCCGTTGCGCGCCTGGCCCCTTCACACATTGCCATCAACTTGGTTGTGCTCGCTCTAATCATCTCAGCTCCGAGTCGCAATCTTGCCACTTCTTCCACCGGCTGAAGACCTGCCCAATACAAAAGAAACGAACAAGCCGAATACACAATCTCAAAAGGAGATTTGATCAATCGTTTTTCAAAAGTAGCCTTATTACGCGCAAGCCAACTAGCCCAAGTTACTGCCGCCAAACCAACAGTATACAATCTAGTTTCATTGGGTAGGAACATATTACACCACACATAGAATTGCCAGGTGTTATTTGGGCATAAGTCAGTCCCCAACACAACTCCAACTGCCCTCCAGGCAACACGCGCCACAGGACACGTAAAGAACAGGTGGGACGCAGTTTCAATATTGTTACAGAAGGAACACACAGGGTTCCCCGGCCATTTTTCCTCCTCATCACCGCTCTAGTGAGCACCGCGTCTTGGGCCATTTGCCACAAGAAGATCTGTATCTTAAGAGGTAGTTTCGCCTCCCAGATCCATCTATAGTTGCTTCCATGAAGAGGTTTTTCCAGCCAATTATACATAGATTTAGTGGAGTACTTAGCATTCTTACTCAAACCCCAAAACACTACATCTTCCTCAGCTGTAGTATTAAGCCCCAAGATGTACTGTTGCACCCTATCCCACTGTTCTCTAAGATTAGGGCATAAACGCCTTCTAAAAAAGGTCGAAGCCTCTACCCTGTTAAAGTTTTGGACCGTACAATCCTGATCTGTACAGATTTCAAACAGCCGAGGGAACCTCGAATTGAGTGGGGGCAGCCCATCAATTGAGTCTTTCCACACCCTGCTCAGGTTGCCGCATCCTAGTTTAATCTTTCTCCCCATTATGTACAACTCCCCGACTTTCAGAAGAGATTTCCAGCATGGGGAGTCAGATTGTCTAGGTTGCACAGTTGCCACCGACTTGTTTTGTAAATATCTGGCTCTCACCAAGTTTTGCCAAACCCCAGTTTGGGTTTCTAATTTCCACCACCATTTCACCATCAGGCTGATGTTTTGTTTCCTGAGGTCTTTGACACCCAGACCCCCTTTGCCCTTCGATCTACACACCCTCTTCCATTTGACCAGGTAATATCTATTCTTCTTATTGCACCCGTGCCAGAAAAATTTACGACGGTGCTTGTCCAGCCTTTCTATGAAAGTTTTACTCATAAGCCACATGGACATATGATATAAAGATAGCTGCGACAACACCGAGGTAAGCAAAGTAAGTCTGCCCCCGCTGGATGCAGCATTACCAATCCAGGACCCGAAACACTTAGGTATTTATCTACAATAAATTCCCACACTGAATCTTTAAGGGTTTTGAAACTCACAGGCATACCAAGATATTTAATTGGAAAGTGCCCGATCTCGCAGTTAAAGATCTCGGCATACTTGCTATCAATGTCAGTGTCCCCTCCGACAGTCAGGATCTCGCTCTTCTGGAAGTTTACTTTCAGTCCAGACATGAGCTCGAATATGTATAAGAGGAGCTTCAGATTTAATGCTTTTTCCACATCATGCTCGAGGCAAATAATTGTGTCATCTACGTATTGCAGAACTACCACCCCATTCGGGACAAGATCAGATGCTAGTCCAGTTAGGAGGCCATTCTGCTGCGCTTTACGGATCATCTTGTTGAGACATTCTACAGCTAGGTTGAACAAAAAGGGGGAGTGGGGGTCTCCTTGGCGCACCCCTTTAGCACTTTGAAAATATGGGCCCACTGAGTTATTAAGCTTCATACTAACAGTACCATTGTATAGGATTTGATTCACCCACCCACACCAGGTTTCGTTGAAGCCCCTCATTCTGTGGCAATCCAACAGAAACTCCCAGTTAACCTTGTCGTATGCTTTCTCGAAGTCGAGCTTAAGCACCACCCCTACTTTTTTCTTGACATGGGTGTAATTGAGGAGCTCATGTAAAGTCATGATCCCATCCATAATATTCCTCCCTTTTACAAAAGCATTTTGTGACAAGCTTATCAGTTTGTCAGCATATTTTTCTACTCTCCGATCCATAGTCTTAGTAATCAGTCTATATGGGCACCTAAGGAGACAATAGGCCGAAATTGCTGAATGCGATCCGCACCTGACACTTTAGGGAGAAGAGTAATCACCCCATAATTAAGGCGCTGCACGTCAAGCGTTCCAGCATGGAAGTGGCTGAACAGCCGCATAATGTCACTTTTAACAATGTTCCAGCAATGTTGGTAAAACTCCGCAGGAATGTTATCGGGGCCAGGTGCTCTATTAACATCCATTGCAAACAAGGCCTCTCTCACCTCCTCTTCTGAGAAGGTTCTAGTCAGATCAATATTATCCTCTTGAGTGAGTTTTTCTGATTCATCCCACGAGCCAGGGTCCATGTGAAACAAGTTGCCCGGGGCTGCGCCGAATAGGGTTTTATAGAACTCTGTGGCATGTGAGATAAGGTTATCAGTACCTTCTATCTCAACATCACCATACTTGAGGGCATGAATGGTATTCTTCCTTTTTCGCCCATTTGCAATTTTATGAAAGTAATCTGTGTTCAAATCCCCTTTGAGCAGCCAACGCTCATGGGATTGTTGCAGCCAGAAAATCTCCTCATTCACCAGAATCTCATGAAGCTCAAAATTAATATCCACCTTTCTACTATACATCTCAGGGGTCAGAGGTCCCTCCTCTTCAAGCTCCTCAAGAGTGGACAATTCTACTCTTAATTCTTCTTTTCTTTTCTTGGTATGGCCGTACTTATTGGACCCCCACCCTTTGAAGAAGGTTTTAAACCTTTTTAGTTTGATATTAAGAATATCAATAGGATCTTCAGCTTTAACCGCTTTATTCCAGATTTTCTCCACTAAGGGTAGAAAGTCCTCAGTTTTAAACCAGGCCAGATCAAACCTGAACTCCCTAGGTTTATGTGCCTCCCTGCCCATGTCTCCTGAGGAAAGGAGTAGGGGGTTATGGTCAGATAACTCTCTAACCAGCTTTCTAACAGTTACCAATGGGTATAAGTTTTCCCAGTCGCTAGACATCAAAATCCTGTCTAGCTTTTCCAAAGTGGGGTGGGTCTGGTTATTTGTCCAAGTATATTTCCCTCCACTACAATAAATCTCCCTCAGGCCATATGCATTAATGACAAATTTGAACATGTCCATAGATTATGTCCATGTAATTTTTTATTCTTCTCTCCACCATGCCTCAAGATGTTAAAGTCTCCCCCAACTATGTAGGGTTTGTTCATATTAGAACAGAATTGAGCAAGTTCCAGCAGGAACTCCTCCCTCATCTCCTCATGAGCTGGGCCATACACCACTAGAATACTCCATTCAGATTTATTCTTCCTATCTATTAGATCAAGCTGGATCATGAACTTTCCTTTCTTGTTAGAACTCAAGTCCAAAATGTCTTTTCTAGCCCCTGCAATGATACCACCTGATTTTCCACATGAGGGGATCCAGACCCATTCAAAGATACTAAAGGGGTCAATTTTTCTCAAGCATTTAGGGGAGAAGTTTTTCTTCATGGTTTCCTGTAGACCCAGGAAATCAAGGGAATGGTCACTTATTAAATCAGAGAGGCAGGTGGCCATTCCTTTCTTGCCCACCCCTCTGCAGTTCCAAATGAGACCTCTCATTTGGAACGGTTTTGTTTTTGTTTTTTGGACCTGGTAACCCTGCCAGGGGCCAGGGCAGGATTACCACTATCAATGTTTTCTACTCTCATTTTCTTTTGGCTTCTAGTCACAGGCCTAGATAGCTTGACAACGGACTTACTTTTTTTCTTTCTACTCCCATTTTTATAAGAACATAAATCTTCACTACAATACTCATCCTGTTCTAACCAAGATAAGCTGAGAGGGGCTTGTTTTCCCAGTCCATTTGTGACCACCAGGTCATCCTCTTTCTCATTTCTTTTATTAATGTCATCCTATTTACTCAACAGAATTACTCTAACATCCTCTAACTCATGAAGAATATCAATACAGGTAAAGTGATCATATGGAATTAGAACCCCCATTTTATTAGCTCTACTTATTAGCTCAGCATCCCCCAAAGCAGCAAAAGAAATTTTTCTAGGGTTTTGATAGTTACCTTCCAGATTTTTCTTCTTGGCCACTTCCATAGCTTTTTGCATCATGTCTCCCTACCTCTCCTGACCACATCGAAGACTAAACCTCAGGTTAGTCTCAGGGATCAATGGAGGTGTGGGAATTATCTCATTGTCACAATCAGGCGATGGCAGGTGTACCAGATAATCATCCGATACCTTCAACTTAGGATCCACCTCTCCTGTCACTTCTGAGACCTGCGAAACACCAGTTACTACCTCCACATATGAGCATTTCTTCTCAATCAAAGGAAGTACATTCACCTGCAGTGTTTGCACATCAGTGCTCTTGTCAGGTGTTTTTTCCTCATGATCAGCGATTTTTCCTCCATCTGATTTCTCTTCATAGCCCTCTTGAGCAGAATTCTCATTAGCCAGCTTCTCAATAAATAAAGTTTTATCATCATCACTTTCATAAGAGTCTGACAAGTTATCCTCCTCATTTTCATTCTCTTTTTCAAGAGGGAGCAGGCGACAGGCCTTCCCCCCCGAAGGAAGATGTACCATGCTCAACAGGAGCATGAACACTCTTAGATGGCTCAATTCCCCCGTCCTGCCTCTTCCTCTTCGGAGTGGACAGCAGGGATTCTTTCTGATCATTTCTAACACGCACAGAATCATCTTCCTTCACCGGGTTTCTCACCAGAATTTCTTCTACTTCATATAGGAATTTGTAAAAACGGCCCCCCATGCAACCCTCAGCAGAAACAGGAAGATTATCAATACTGCGACATCCAATCTTAACCCGAACAGACGAGGGGCGCTTAATAGTAGACATATCGATCTCTAAAGTCACCCCAACAAGCCCACCACCATAAGCCACATTCTTGTCACATCTTTTATTAAGAGGTATCTTACTAATTTTCACCCAGGCAATCTCAAGCAGACCCTCACAGTCCATGTCATCAGACCATGGTGTGATTCTGACCACAGTTTGGTGCTTTTTGAGGTTTATGTATTCCACAAACAAAGCACGTTCAACCTCTCTCACATTAGGGAACCTCATAACATATTTGTTAGGGGCCACGAGATGTGCGGAACATCTCCAGCCCTGCCCAATGTACACCCCCATATCATCCTGCAGATCTTGTTTAGATATGGCCCCTTCTACAATGGTAATGAGCACATTGGTGTTCTCTCTCTGCGTCTGTCTCTCTACACTAAAATCAGGAAAGTAGCAGAAGCCCTGCCCCTTGGATTGGAAGCCACACATAGCAGGAATACATTTCCAAGGAAGAAATTCAGCGCAAATAATCGACAAGTGACCTCTCTTCTTGCATCGCTCACACAGAGCCTGGGGGCATCTAGCCGTGTAATGACCAAAAGCATTGCAGATCTGACATGCATCAGGAGTAGGGTTAGGGTTACCGGCGTGGGTGCTTGGGTCTCGCCCCGCAGCAGGCGCAGGCGTTTTCCCTTGCAGCCGTTGTGTGTTCTGGTCCCCGCCGTCGCCGTCGACAGCAGAGGACCAGCGGTCCGGGCGCGGCGGCCTAGATCCTCCCGCACCCGCCGCGACTTCCCACTTGTCGAAGCTCGTGTCGCCGGAGTCTGACGCCCTGGTGGTCGAGGACTGCCCCACGTCCTCCTTGTGCTTCCACACATTGCTGTCCGTCCACGGCCACCGCCGCGGTCGAACCGTCCCGCCCCGCGGCCATGCCTGCCAGCGCCGAAACCATTCCCCCTCATCTCTCCGCCTCCGCGACCTTGCTTCGGATCTGGATCTTTGGGTGGAGGTGGGGAAGCGACGATCTGAGCAAAGGATCTAGCGTCGCCTCGGATCTTACCCTCCCACCAAGAGAAGGAGGGAGGAACCCTAATATCTCTCCTCTGCGGCGCCTCCCAAAGATGGAGGAGGCACTCGTCGAGATCTGAAAAAGCTGAGCGAGAGCGAGGTAGCGGCATATTAGTACCTGGGGCGTGGGCCGAAACCCTAGCTCGCGACGGATCCGGGCGGTTGATGTCCGCTGCTCCCACGTGTCAAGGATCCGGGCCATGGCGGTCGGGGCCACGCCCGAGCACCCCGGGTCTCCTGTCCGGTCGTGGTGGAGGTTGGGGGGGGGGGGGCGTGCACGACCACCTCAACCTTGTCCCCGTGTACCGCCCCCTTTTTCTCCAGATCAGCGCGGTCCATGTGCACCATCGCCTCGTCGGCGCACGTCGGAGCACCGCGCGATGAGCCAATCACCGGCAGGCGGTCCTCGATCCTGGCGAAGTGGCATGGGAAGGAGACGAAGCAACCTGCGTCGATCCATTCCCCCTCATGCACATAGCGTGCATCCACCATGCACCCGCGAGAATCAAGGAGGACTAGTCGCTGGATGTCGTCACGAAGGAAGATTTCGCCGCGGCGCACCAGATCCACCGCGTACGACACTCGCCACCGCGTGTCCATTGCTCATCTTCGGGGGGGGGGGGGGGGGGGGGTTCGTCTGGCCCGGCAGTGGCTTGGTGGAGAGGAGTGTGGGAGGCGGTGGAGACTCATGTTACTGTACATGAAGGAACAGGAGAAATAAGTGTTGATTACCAAGTGTAGGAGCATCTGTGGTGCTGCTACTTCTCCTGTCTACTGTCTAGCGAAAATCAAGTCTCCGTTTCTATTGATAGTCTATGTTTCTCAAGCTGCTCCTCCTGTCTATTGTCATGGTATGCGTAAATCGGACTGGATCGATCACCTGCAGTACGTCTGTTCCCACATTGGCTGCCTACAAGGAGGATGACGGTGCCGAGGAGGAGAGCGCTGAGGAGAGCAAGATAGAGGAGGTCAACTAAATTATCATTTCTAGAGAAGAAGATAAACAGTTGGGTCAGTTAGTGTCGTGTAATCGGAGTCTTGTTGACTGTTGGGTCGAATGTATGTGTTGCGTGGTGTCATGAGCTTGTAGAATGTGAGAAGTGAAGATGGCCGAATTCTGAAGAAAAAGAGAAGAGTTTAAGTCTGAAACTTTTTTGTTTTTATGTGAACTGAATTGCATATACCTTAGTTGATCAAATTCAGACTTGGGGATGTGACTTCCCTCTTCTTCAAATTCCGAGATACCGAAAGGTGTATTACTGAGGCGCCCTTCTTGAAATTTCTGAATTCGAGTCATTCTAAAGCATGAAGAATCTTTGTTTGTGCCTGAACTGGAAAGTTTATTTTTGTAGGCAGCGAGGAAGAGCTCCAACTGAATCTCCAAGTGTTGTTTGCCTCAACTGAATCTCCATCTATCTACGCGTTCTTGGTGGTGGATGGTATGGTACAGTTGGATGAGGAACTTACATCGCAACCTGGCGTGTCTCTGGCACGTCCCGTGTGTGAGATGTGAGACGTGAAGGGAGTAATCTGGTTGAATTCTCAATTTTTTTGTGTTCTCCTGTGATATCTTGGAACTGAAACCGAAACGGTCTTTGATGATCAAATCTAGTGTTTGGTCTTTCTTCACCGGGTAACATTCATGTTGTTGAATATATTCTCAAGTGTATCTGCAGAGCAAAGATTCAATCCGATGAATCGACGATTTGGTACGTACACATTTTGTGACTAGATCTTGTAACTTTGACCATGGGAAGAAAATTGTTGAAAAGACCCCCCCTATAATTTTTGTGTAAAATGCATGGCAATAGACAGACCATAGACCTAATAAATTAGGTAAAAACAAAATGGTAACTTCAACCATGGGGAAGAAATTTCTTGAAAAGATACGCCGGTAACTTTTGTGTAAATAGCATGATAATATATGCACCGCGGACCTCATGGTAGTTTGGACCCGAGCTATTTTTTTGTTGAAACTTATCCTCGACAATTTCTGTGTAAATAGCATGATAATATACGCACCACTCACCTAATAACTTACGTCCAAAACACTACGGTAACTTTTTTGAACTGTGGGGAAAAAAGTTATTGAAACATACCCCCCGTAACTTTTGCTTAAATAGCATGATATTTTAAGCACCACGTACCTAATAACTTACCTACAAACACCATGATAACTTTTTGACCTAGAAACAAAGTTTCTCAAGCATACACTGGGTAATTTCTGTGTAAATAACATGGTAATATAAGCACCGCAAAATTGATAACTTACATAGAAACACCATGGTAACTTTTGTCCTGAGGAAATTGAAAAACATATCCATCGATAACTTATGTGTAAATAGTATGCTAATATACATCCCACAGATTTGATAACTTACATGCAAACATCGTAGTAACATCGACCAAAGGAAGAAAAACATAAGCCCAATAACTTATGTGAAACCAACATGGTAATATACAAGCCGCATACCCAACAACTTATGTACAGAAACTGCGATAACTTTGATCATAGGAAAAAAATGTTGAAAAACATACCTCGATAACTTGTGTGAAAATAGCACGGTAATATAGAAACCGCATACCCGATAACTTCCATACAAACACAGCAGCGATTTTGACCAAGAAAAAAGTTGTTGAAAAACATAACCCCGGTAACTTATGTCAAAATAGCACGGTAATATACGGACCGTATACCCGATAACTTACGTAAATTTTTGACCAAGAGGGGAAATTTGTTGAAAAATCTAACTCCGACAACTTATGTGGAAATAGCATGGTAACTAGCATACCACAAACCGTAGTAACTCATGTAGCCCAGACGTGGTAATTTTTGACCCGAAAAAAAGTCAAGGAAACATAACATGGGATTTAGTTTCAAAGATTTCGTCATGATGAATATTTTATGTGAAAATGATTTCTGCATCGGATCGATAGTTTGAGTCACAAACATTTTGAATTTCCGGAATAAGAAGAATTTAAGATGACTTCAACTTTTTTGGCCTATGATACATACATTCATGTGCATGTGAAGAAGGTGAGAGAACCTTATTTATGCCCCCCAATAACTTATGCGAAAATAGCACGGTAAATTACATATCATAGACGTGGTAACTTATGTAACCGATGCGTGGTAACTTTTGACCCGAAAAAAAAAATCGTCGGAACATAACAACATGGGATCTAGTTTCGAAGATCTCGCCGCAACGAATCTTTTATGTGAAAACGTTTTTGGCATCGGATCAACGGTTTGAGCTACAAAATATTTTGAATTTTCAAAATAAAAAGAATCTATGATGATATCAGCTTTTTTGTCCTTTAGTGCATGCATGTAATTAGAGAAAAGAATGCATGTGAAAGGAGGAGGATTCATCCTGATGAATCATGCATGTAACTAAATGGAAGGAAGAAGGTATGGTAGTTTTAACTATATGTCACACGTGTGCCAAATATACGGTCCTTTTTTCTCTACAAAACGAACGTTGTCAACTGAGGTTGGGCCAGACCTAAGTGAAGCCCGATCGACGGCAGAACTCTGAGACGGATGCGATGGGAGGAGTAATTCAATCCAACTCCGATCGGATCATAGCTCCTAGGGTTTGCCCCCGCCTTTATTAGCCAAGGCAACACGGCGTCCTCCCTACCCCGATCGATCGAAAGGTACGTTCTCCACAAATCCCCACTCCGTCCGTGTCGGCGAATCTTCTGGGCGATGGCTGGTAAGCTGGGCCGCAAGAAGGCGAGGAGGACCGTCTCCGGGCCGAAGAAGCCTACGGCGGCGAAGCCGGCGACGGTTCCTTCGTGCAAGTACTACATGTCGGAGGAGTCTGTCCAGGCGATCCTAAACCACAAGAGGGCGCCTTTCCCCCTAGGCAGCGATTTCTGCTTCGGTGCTCCCCCCTGGGCTGAACGCGAGGTGGAAAAACACATCGACGGCCAGGATGAACCAAAAACGGTTCATAACAAGGGGCACGATCGTCTTTGTTGCCCCCGTGTACAACCGTCGAGGAGCCCTGGGAGGCCCGTACGGGCCCGGTTAGATCGTATGCCCGGCCGTATACGTATTTGTATATGGCGGCGTTTCGTGCGCGCGTGGAACCGCCCACGCGTGGGGCAGCACGTGTCACGGGTAGATTCCAAAACCGTCCCATCATATAAATGTGGACGGCAACCACCTCCGGCCGCATCGCCCACCATTTCCCCCCGCCGCATCGTCTCCCTCTCCCCACTCCCCACTCCCTCTCCTCTCCAACCTCCTCGTCGCCCTCACCGCATCCTCTCCATCGCCATGGTGGACGCAGGAGGCGAGCGCCCAGATTGGGGCGCAGATCTGGTGGAGCAGGCGCGGCAGGTCGCTGCGGGCACCTTTGTGAGGGGACGTGCCGGCGTCCAGCGCGGTGCCCCCCCGCTGCAGATCTGGAGAAGGCGGGGGCGGGTTGCAGCAGCGCAGTCCAGCCAGATGCGCCTGCTCTGGCGATCTCCGGCGAGGCGCAGAAGGTGGAGGCGGGCTGTGGCGAGGCGCAGAAGGTGGAGGCGGGCTCTGGCGAGGCGCACGAGGTGGAGAAGGTGGAGGCCGGCTCTGGCGAGGAGCAGGCGGAGCAGAAGGTATCTGCTTATCACTTTAATGTGGTAGTTTTTAGATTGTAGGGTTTGTGGCCAGAAGGTTTTTTTGTTAGATTTGTTGGATGTAGGGTTTTCTCTGCATTAGGGTTTTTGAGTATTTGATTCGTGCAAGAATGGTGGACCTCATATGATTATTAGATCAGGTTAGAAGTAGCCGGATTGAGGGATGGGGTTTTTTCAGATGCTTATTAGATTAGTAGTGGAATTTTTGCAGTTCTTAGATGCTTATTAGATCAGTAGTGGAATTTTTGCAGTTCTAGGGATTATGACTGTCATAGTTGCAATTCTTAGATGCTTGATTGATGCATGTTGTCATAGTTGCAGTTCTTTGATGCTTGATTGATGCCTGTCAGGCAGAGGCTATGAGATGGGTTGTGCATGTCCTTGTGTTTTTGGAAAATGTCTACCTGAGGTGATTAGATGGTGCATTAGTTTGGTTGTAAATATAGTGAAGGATGTGCTCATGTAATGGGTGTTGTCATGTTAATCAAAAAGAGCTTCTCAAGGGCTGGATTTGTTTGTGTTGGATTGGGGCTTCTGAAGGAGAGGGGAAGGGGCAGTCTAAGCTTATTTAGTTTGGGTTAGTAGTGGAATTTTGCCGTTGCTTCAGAGATATTTACAGCATTGAACATCCTCTCCAATGCCGTTGCTTGAGAGATAAAAGCACCTTGGGATTTTTTCAGTGGTTAGTAGTGGAATTTTTGCTTGTTAGATTTTAATTAGTATGAGGTTTAATACCTTATTTAAGGGGGAATTTAAGGTCAGATAGACGTCATATGATTATTAGATCTGTAGTTCAATGCTGCAGACATATATGATTATTTGATTTGATCTGTGGTTCAATGATACTAGATGGAAACATATTTGATTTGGAATGCATTAATTTTGATGTGCCAATGAATTGATTTAGATGATACAAGATTCATCTATAGTATAATTTGTTGTTGTTTAGGTAAGTAATGAAATTTTAGATATTTGTTGGAGATGTATGCATTTATAGTTGAAGTTGTACCTAATTAACTACCGCATTATGTTAATATGTGTAGGAGCTTTGCTGCATTATCCCAAAAACAGTAATTTGTGCATATTAAAAATTGTAGTTGGCTTGTGTAATTAGTAGCAATGGATGTAATTTTATATTTAGGGGGCTAAGAGATAACTCACTTTACAATTGCAGAAGGGTGGCCTCAAAAACAGTAAGATGGCCTTGAAATATTGTCCTTGCCCAAAATTTTATAAATCAAATGTTGTAGGCAGGCCTATTGTAGAGCCTCATAAAATTAACCTGGCCAGAGATTTTCCTCTTTTGCAAATACTTATGATGAATTGCAAAAATATGCAGCTAGGATGTCAGCATTGTATAACTATGAAGTAAACATTCCAAGGCAGGATCCTAGCAACAAAATATACTATATGTTTCCATTAAGTAGTGTGTGTGGGGGGGGGGATTCCTTCAAAAGAAAAGTGTTGGGTTAATCCAGGGAATGTCAAGAATCCAGCTTGGATTTTCATTAGAATTTATGAAGGAAAGCATTTGTCTGTTGATTGATTGCTTAGATTCTGTATTTATAAGGAAAGCATTTGGTCACTTGCAACATACCAATGTGGTTCACATTCACAATTTTGTGTGTAATGACATTCTTTGAACTGCAATTCAATTAATTGTAATTGATGTGCTTGTTTGACAATATAGCAGGAGGAGGAGGATCTTGTGGTTGTGGGCAACAAGAGGAAGTGGGACAAGACTGGGTTCTACCCATATGACTCTGATGAAGATGAGCCTTATGAGGTAAGGCCTAGTTGAAATGTTATTTGTGCATTGAGTTAGTGTGTTTATAGTATTTGAATGCATAATGTATTAATGTCAGTCATTAATGTGTGCAGTATGAATCTGGAGATGATGTGGTCGAGGGGAACGTCGAGTCGTTTGAAGAGAAGGTGGTGTTGAAGATCAGGACCCAAGGACCTGGTATGTACCACAACTGGAGGACGGAAAAGTACCGCTGCCCCTTCTGCAGCAAGCCCAAGCCCAGGTCTGGGTTATTGGTGCATCTGATGGAACATTGCCGGGCTACATCGATCTCCAGTGGTGAGTACAAGATCAGGGCTGAGCATTCTGCCCTCCTGAAGGTCCTGAGAAACCCTAACCTCTAGTCCTACATCATGCTGATCATCAGAAGCTGGAAGCCGTACTCATCATCAGTATATTTGATGATGTTTTACTTTTGGAAAGCTGCATCTGGGTCTGAACTGGTTAAAAACTACCTCTATTAATGTAATGTAATGTATTGTGTGTCTTAACTGGATCTGTTGTGAACTGCCTGGTACCTAATGCTATCTATATATGTCTGGCCTTAACTTTATTGGTGGTGAATGCTTCCTTCATGTTTACTTGTTGTTTCGATGGTGCAATGATCACAAATGGCGCTTCAGTGTTGCTTCAGACATGCTGCAACACTTGTCTATGCTGTGCGCAAGTGCAACATGCTCTGCGCATGTGCCAATTATACCAAATATTGAATCTGGCAATGTTCCAAATTGGCTGTCATGAATTATATTACAAGGGGTTTCGTAAAGTTACTGATAATTGTTCATCCTCACACATTCCATCAATGCATAATTTGAATAAGCAAAAAGATCAAATGTTCCATCATTTGAACCAATGTTGCAATAACAGAGCAAATATTTCATATCAAAGTGTGAAGGAATTAAATGTAAATTTACAAGAGTAATGTAAAACTAGTTAAAAATAATGTGTGCAAAAAAAGGAATTTGAAATAAGATCTACTTTATTTTTAATAAAGTTATATAAGAGGGCATTAAAAAAATAAACTGAAGGCATTAAACAAAAGGAAAAGCATGGGCCAGCCTAGCCATCTTGGAAACCTTACTTTATAAATAAAAAAATACAGAAAAATAAGAGGGCATTAAAAAATAAACAAATATAAGAGGGCATTATAAATTAAAAAATTCAAAGAAATAGAAAGAAAATATAAGAGGGCATTATAAATTTCAAAGAAAATATAAGAGGGCATTACAAACAAATATAAGAGGGCATTAGAAATTTCAAAGAAATTTTGGAAAAAGAATATTTTACAATGCCCCCCAGAGTTATAGACCGATGTTTTGACCAGCCAGTCTGGAGGGCATTATAAATTAATAAAAAATTCAAAAAAATATAAAACCTTGGAAACCTAGCTTTGTTTGTGCAAGATATCATGTGTGCCAAAATTGAGGTGATTTGGAATTGGTCGAGAAAATGACCGCATTCCGGAGGGGCCATTTGGTCTAACTTAAGCCAGTTTTTGAACATACATGATTTTTTCCACCACCTCCAAATCACCCAAATCTTCTTGTACATGGTGACCCACATGTGCCAAACATGGCTATGAAAGAAAATTTGGAAAAATAATACTTTACAATGCCCCCTTGAGGTATAGACCGATGTTTTGACCAGTCAGTCTAGAGGGCATTATAAATTAATAAAAAATTATAAAAAAATTAAAACCTTGGAAAACTATCTTTGTTTGTGCAAAAGATCATGTGTGCCAAAATTGAGGTGATTTGGAGGTGGTCGAAAAAATCATCGCATTCCGGAGGGGCCATTTGGTCTAACTTAAGCCAGTTTTTGAATATACGTGATTTTTTCCACCACCTCCAAATCACCCAAATTTTCTTGTACATGGTGACCCACATGTGCCAAACATGGCTATGAAAGAAAATTTGGAAAAATAATACTTTACAATGCCCCCTTCAGGTATAGACCGATGTTTTGACCAGTCAGTCTAGAGGGCATTATAAATTAATAAAAAATTCAAAAAAATATAAAACCTTGGAAAACTAGCTTTGTTTGTGCAAGAGATCATGTGTGCCAAAACTGAGGTGATTTGGAGGTGGTCGAAAAAATCATCGCATTCCGGAGGGGCCATTTGGTCTAACTTAAGCCAGTTTTTGAACATACGTGATTTTTTCCACCACCTCCAAATCACCCAAATTTTCTTGTACATGGTGACCCACATGTGCCAAACATGGCTATGAAAGAAAATTTGGAAAAATAATATTTCACAATGCCCCCTTGAGGTATAGACCGATGTTTTGACCAGTCAGTCTAGAGGACATATTTTGTTTCAAACTTGTGTGCAAAATTAGACATTTGACATATGCAAAAAATTGAATACAAATTTAAAAATTTACTTTGGGTATCCTCACATGGTGGAAATGTTTGGTCCAAATATTTTTAATATTTTTAAATTTTAAATTTAATTTATAATTTGAAAATTTAATGATTCAAACTTGTTTGCAAAATTTGACATGTGACATATGCAAAAAATTAGACATGTGACATATGCAAAAAAATTAAAGAAATAATAAAAAATGCCAGCCTACCAACAACATTTATATGAAACCCCACGGCCTGCATACAACTAGTAACCCATTGGGCCAGGATGCAGGCCCGCGGTGAATGTATATAAGTTGCCGGTAGGCCCAACGGGGCAGAGAGAGACTGGTTAGGCAATGAGCTGCCTGCTTTAGATAGGAACTTGAGATGATTAGCTCAGGTGGGTTTATAAACCGGTGCGAGCTCCTCTCCGTTGGCGAGGTGGGACTAAACTCCCACCACCCCGAGACAGTGCCCGCCGCGGCTTTGATTTGGGCCTAATTTGGGTGGGCCGTTCCAGGCCGGCCTCACACGCGGTTATCAGCTGGAGAGGGGAAAAATTCCCCATTTCATCTGGCAGATACGAACCCTAGGTCTTTGCTTCTGTTCCCCATTCACTCCGTGTGCTCAAATCTCACATCTGGCGTCGCCGGCGATGGGGGACAAGAAGGGAAGGAGGTCGCGGTCGGCAAGTGATTGCCGCCGCGCTCAAGAAAAGTGGGAGAAGGCAGTTGGGAAGTTCTGTCAGGGCGATCTGGAGAAGAGGGCGAATGTGGAGGAGATCTGCAGCTGGTTTCCCAGCTTGCAGATGTTCATCGACCACGGTAGGGGTCTCATCAAAGTGCTTACGGGCAATGAGAAGAAATCGTTGTTTGGTCCTGCTCGAGGAGTTGTTCCAGTCCAGGTTTTCCTCTGCGCTATGAACGAAGCGGAGAACTCCCCGGATCCGCGTCGGCGTGCGAGGTGGTACATGTACCGCTCCCGCTGCCGCGCCCCTCCTATTCCAGTGCCAGATCTTGTCGGAGTGTTGCTCGCGGTGCCTGCTCCGGTTGATCAGTCCAATGTTCACTCTGACAGTGATGTGGAGCAAAGAAAGGATGACAGTGATAGTGAAGATGTGGAGCATAGCGAGGATGAGAGTGATAGCGAAGATGTGGAGCAGAGCAAGGATGAGAGCGGGGAAGAGGAGGTTGTTCTACTGCTGGACGACAGTGCTGGAGAGGAGGAGCAGGATGATGTTGTCCAGGAGCAGCCGGCGAACGTGCAGATTGTGGGTCCAGGGATCCCGCAGCTCGGAGACAGGACCATGCCGATTGAAGCGGAGACCTACATCCGTATGGGCATTCGTCACTCAGAGCGCATCAGTAAGTTGAAGGACCAGAAAACAGAGTGATGGCATGTCAGTGTCTTCAGTTAGTCTATCTGTGTGAGTCAGTTTGGACCCGTTTGATAGCATACTATGTTCTAAGTTCTTTGAGAATACTTCAGTATTTGAGATTATGTTAGTTTTATTTACAGTGAGCTGTTTGGTTGCCCCTAATAAATGTGATTTTAGTACTGCAGTATTGGGAAAACTATAGTTATTTCTCTGCATGAAAAATGTAGCCCCTAATAGGATTGTTGATTGATCTATTTTGCAGACAAAGGAGCCACAAAAAAGGTGCTGGAGGTGGGAGCAAGACTGCTAGAGCGAGTAGCAAGTGAAGTGTACACAGCGAAGCAGGGGTGGAGAATCAACGTGGCAAGACTGGAAGGATAAAAAAGAAGACTCTACTTCCTGCTGAAGATGTGGCCTTTACTTTGTTGCGATGTTTTAGTAGTTGTTGCTGTTATTTTGCGGTGCTCATGAACTTTGTAAGCCTAGGATGATGGGTTAGGCAGACTGCAGGCCATGCTGGCTTTTGGTTATATATAGGTTTATGCTGGCTTGAAGTGGAAATAGAGCATTATTAATGATATATGGATCACCCAGTTCTTCAACTCTAAGGTTGCGTTAATTTGGTTCTAGATTCAAATACATAGCTTAACCCTGCAAGGTTAGCGATAAAACCCTAGAACAGTGCCCCGACATGACGCAACGTGTGTATTGTGTCCGAATTCGTGCACACCTTGCCTGGGGGACCACATTGGCCATGCCCACATGCTCCGAAAAAGTTGGGGTCATCTCATGCATGCCTCCACATGAACCATGTACAAGCCGGACCATTCGGGTTTGCCGGAGGGCAAGTTTGAAAGAGGTTTTCCTTGCCGGTACCACCAAATGATCCCAAACTTTATGCACACCCTACCATGACCATGGCATGCATGTGGGAGCAGAATTCATACACCACGGCCTCATTTTTGTTGAAATCCCATTAATAGCCAAGTGTATTACATGTAAGTGAGCATGTGTAAAATTTATTAGGTGATTTGAAGGTCAAAACATTAACTTGTCATATATGCAAAAAAATGTGTATTGAATGCAAGTGAGCATGTGTATAATTTAGTGTGTGATTTGAAGATCAAAGCACATGGCAATATGCCAAAAAAAGTGCCCACCTACCAGAGCATGAGAATTCATACACCACGGCCTGCATACGACTAGGAACCCAGCCGTTCATGGGCCAGGATGCAGGCCCGTGGTGCAGAATATCTCTGCTGCTAGTAGGCCCCACGGGGCAGAGGGGCCGAGAGTTAGGCAATGTACTGCCTGCATATGATAGGAGCTTGGGAGGGGAGTCGCAGCCGGGTATATAAACCGGTGCGGCGCTCTCCCGCTTGGCAAGGTGGGACTAAACTCCCACCACCCCACGGCTGTGCGCTGCGCTGTGCCTTGCGCGGCTCTGCCTTGGGCCCAATTCGGGCGGGCTGGCCCAGGGCAGCCTTACCCGCGCACTGATCTGTTTTATATTCTCTTTGTTTTCACTTCTTAACTCCAAAATTTATTTTCCTGTTTATATTTCTAATATTTAAAATCAAATCTCTTTTTTCTATATTATTTCTAACAGTGTTTACTAAAATTAAAAAAATATGCCAAATTTTGTTGTGTTCTATTTCATTTGTTCGTTCTCGTTTTTATATTGATAATATTTATGAAATATAAACTAAAATGGTGTGTTTTATTTCAATTCTTCATTCTAATATTTCTTATCTTTATTATATTTGAAATGTTTTTAGTTTGTAAAATAAAATGTTCTGTTTTATTTCACTTCTTCATTCTAATATTTGCTCTCTTCTTTATATTTGAAATATTTTCAAAATGTAAGATAATATGTTATCTTTTATTTCACTTTTTCATTCTAATAGATCTTATCTTTTTTACATTTGAATTGTTTTTAAAATCCTAGTAAATGCATCGAGTGTCGGAAATCAATGAGAATTGGCATGCATGATGTCCACGGTCATCCCATTGTGTGAAAAAAATTTGGGGCCATTTGGTTGAGTCCAGAAAAACAACGTCCTTCGGGCTCCCCCTACGGCAGACCCGAATGATGGTGAATGCACATGTGCTATGTGCTGGCCTGCATGAAATGACACCAAACTTTGGCACCATGTGAGGAAGCCCAATGTAGGCCCCCATGCAACATCTGAGCCATTCCTGACACCGAACGAACATTGCGTCACGTCCGGGCAGCGTTTCGGGTTCTTTTCGCCGGCAAAATCCTAGTAAATGCATCGAGTGTCGGAAATCGATGAGAATTGGCATGCATGATGTCCATGGTCATCCCATTGCGTGAAAACAATTTGGGGCCATTTGGTTGAGTCCAGAAAAACAACGTCCTTCGGGCTCCCCCTACGGCAGACCCGAATGATGGTGATTGCACATGTGCTATGTGCTGGCCTGCATGAAATGACACCAAACTTTGGCACCATGTGAGGATGCCCAATGTAGGCCCCCATGCAACATGTGAGCCATTCCTAACACCGAACGAACGTTGCGTCACGTCCGGGCAACGTTTCGGGTTCTTTTCGCCGGCAAAATCCTAGTAAATGCATCGAATGTCAGAAATCGATGAGAATTGGCATGCATGATGTCCATGGTCATCCCATTGTGTGAAATTGTTTTGGGGCCATTTGGTTGAGTTGAAATAATTATTTGATATCAAAATTTTCTAATATGAAAAAGAAAAGAAAAAAGTACATGAAACGAGCCCCTCATCGCTCAAAGAGAGGAGCAGCTGCGATTTGTTACACAATTCCCGGATCGGAATCTACAAAAAAAAACTCGAGCGTGGGAAGCCTATCCCTTTAATTTAGGAGCACGTACTGCCTCTCCTCAACTAAGGAAGGCAATGATCACGGGCGTTCTATCCCTGGTGGTTATGACGACCTAGGAGATCCTCCTCCTCCTATTTAGTCTCGGCATCGTCTTTCATGTCATCTACGACGGCTCCTACCGCCGAGTCGACGACAGCTGCGTCCCTAGCATCGACCCAACCCCAGCAAGATCGTCGAGAACATCCAGGTCGTCAGCGCGTGCTGGCCGTCGTGGATGAACTGCGTCCACGTTACAACGCCGAAAACTTCCATCTTCATCGAGCGATCCAGTATGTTGGCAACCGTACCGCATCCATGATGCTTTTCTTTGTGCGTGTGTTAGATTCGATAGGACTAAGATTAATTAGTGCATAATCTTCGCATTACATCTGTTGGAGTAGATGTTTTTTTTTTGTGCGTGTATTTGATTAGATAGCCCTACGATTGCAAATTAGTTTCTGCATGTTGTTTGTTGTCTTTCACTTGTAGGTTGGATTGATGAATAAACAACAATTTTTTATCAGTGTTAGTTATAGCATAGTCACTTTAAGTTATACCAATGCCCTAAGACATGCATGTTGCAACTATGAGACGCCGACTAATATTGGATGTGTTGCACGTTTGTTTGATGCATGTTCCAGTATGCATAATTTCGTTTTTTTTCTTTTCAATTTACTGTTAATTAGGCACTGTCACCTATTCTTATATCTATTTGTACAGTACCATATGAAAATAAATGATTAGATAAATTATGTTGCTTTTTATTATGAAACTAATTGGTTAAATAAGTACTTGTTAAACTGTCATTTTATGTGCTGCACGTGTCTCTGCTGAATGTTTCAGTATGAATAAATTATGTTGTATAGTTTTCTATCTACTGTGGGATAGTGTATTCCATTATTATGTTTTATGCAACAATATGTTAGGAAAAAAGTTGATTACATAATTTATGGTACTATAACCAAGTATATTTTTTAACAGGATGGATGAACTCAACGGAGAAATTGTTTGCGCCGTAGAAAAATGGTGCAAACTTATTGCCGGTCTATCTTCCGGTCAACGGGCCGCACTTGCCGAAACACCACTCCGTAGCATGCTTCAGATAATTTCGCTGAAGATGCGTACACTGTTGATCCGGTGCATGGTTGAGATATTTGATCCTAGCAAGGGCAGATTCATTGTACAAGACTTGGTTGGCGAAGTGTCTCTCGGTGCCGTGGATGTTGAGTGCATCTTGGCCTTGGAGAACCACACACTGTCGGCATAAGGTATTCTCGGTGAGGAAGGTGAGGATGTTAAAGATCGAGTGCCGCCTCAATTCCTGAGCAAGACCACAGGTAACATAGTCATCGATGATCTGATTGTGGACATCACAAAAAATAAATCTGCCGACGACGATTTCCTTCGGAGAGTTGTCCTCCTGTTGCTTGGAACAGTTCTTGCTCCCATGTCGAGCAAGACTGTACCAAAGCAATATTACGCATTGGTGGACGATGTGAAGCGTATATCCAAGATTAATTGGAATGCATTCACCCTCCGGGTTCTGCTGGACTGCCTTCGCAATGTGAGGAAAGGCAAACACCTTCGCCAATGGCCGAGAGGGAACATAGCTCTCCTGCAGGTACACCTTTCATGCAGTACCTGTACTGGGAGAAGGTTCAGCCTCTGGAAGGTGAATGCGCATTCAATCCTAGCTTGTCCATGGAACCTCTAATGAGGAATTGGACTGAAGCTGCAGCCTCAAGGAGAGACAAGTTTGATTATGACCACGGCCGTGGCCGTGGTAACATCAAGGTAATTCATTACGTTGGGTACTTCTTAAATATTTTATATAACATAATTAGTTGTATTAATATTTTTATTGATCACATATACTTGTATTTCACATGCAGATTGAAGACAACATAACCAAGGAGTATAGGGCGCAGGAGCGCAAAGTACCCGAACCAGAAAAGCCAAAAATGAAGCCCGCCATTGGTGCGGCAAAGAAGTCCAAGTTAGCCTCAAACGCGGACGAGATGATGAACCTCATCATGAAGCGGTGTATGGATTACATACGCAGCCAAATGAAGGAAATACCAGAACAAGTAGCCGAGGTGACACACCCTTAATTCTATGTTTACAACATTTTTGAAGTTGCAAAACCGTGCCGACATTAATTAATATTTTTTATGTAATGTAGAGATTGTTAGAGAAGTTGAACCAAAATGGTGTGATGTACAAGCCAGTGGCTGCTGCGGCTTCCGGCAACAACGATGCCGACCTAGAAGTGGATTCCTTTGAGAATGGTCCGCCAGAAAAAAAAGAATTCGTGTACAAGGATGACTCTGACGGTCTAGAGCCGGTGATTGATTTGACACAGCCTGACGAGCCTGTTGTAAACCAGAACAATGATGATGAGGAAGTATGTTTTCATTTATTTTTCTTCATTTATCTTAGTTATGCATCTTCATTTTCGTTAACTGAACCTATCACATTATTTTTTTGTTAACTAGAAAACACCTGCCAAGTTACATGTTGACAAGACAACGAAGCCTACTGATGAGTGCGGCGCAACACCGGAGAACCCTTGGATTGTAGGTAATTCTCCTCAAGCAGAATCGTCTGACATTGACATTTCTGCAAGTTCTATCGACAGGATGGTGGGTAAGAGCAAGGGGAAAAAGTCTGCAGCAACCGCAAAAGAAGACGATGTTATATCCGGGAAGCGCCGACGGATTGTTCCCAAGAAATTTGAATCCTCCTTTAAACTTGACAAGCCCAGCAAGCGAAGCGCTCGCGGTACTAAGCCATCCGGCAACACTACCGCAACTAGAGGTACCGTTAGTAGCTATCTTAGTGCTTAATTTACTACCATTTCATGTACTCACCGTTCGTGACGTTCGTAATTTATCATGCAGCTCTGTTTAGTGACAATGACATGGAAGGCTCTGTTAAGGACGATTTGACACCGGAACTCATCGATGCTGCTGTTGCGTTTGTGGAGGCAGCTGCTCGGTCTGAGAAGAATATGACAAAAAGAGTTTACTACAATGAACGTGGCACCTCTGTGACTGTGGAGAGTATACGACTGGTACTTGAGCATACATGGCTGGCGGATGACGTAAGATCTATTACCATGTCCTGCTATTTAAGTGCATAATCTAGGTGTCACCTATGAAAATAAAATGTTCTATTATTTTACGCAGATTATCGATGCTTATCAGACACATTTGGCTCTGCGCGTTGGTCATGATCGGCACCTCTGTCCAGCCTGGAGGTCCAAATACCTTGTTGATCGTGCTAAGGCACGAGACAACCCTAAACCGTCGAAATACAACATGGATAGTGCGCTGAGCAGAGCTGGAGCAATACGTAGGGTTTTGGACGAGTATACCGTCCGTGATAAGGTACGATATGTTCTTACTAGTTCATTAACACTCATTTCAACAAGCATAATTGCATCTGATTACAAATGTGTTCCACATTTTAGTCGTTTATCCCGTTGAACGTCGGCAATACACACTGGATCACCGTGGTGATGCACAACCTCAAGAAAGAATTCCGAGTTTTTGATTCGCTCTATCCTATCGAGTTCTCTCTCGACACTGTGAAAGCACTGGTACTCTCCCCAACATTGAGCATTCTTCATATGAAATGTCATATGGTTTCTCACTACTACTTTCTTTTAAATAGCGACTAGCAATAGCAATTGATATGGAAGAGGCAAACCGTATTACACCTGGCAAATATCCAGACGTCACTAAGTGGCCTATCATACCTCAGATCGACATGCCACTACAAGAGGACGGGTGAGTTATGGTTCATCATTTTCTACTTACGAAAGACATGTTCGTGTGCACGGTGACTAATGTTTGCATATATATTAGGAACTCTTGTGGCCTTTTTGTGATTGAAGTTATGGAGCGTTGGGACGGGGATCGATGGACCGCCGATTTTACCCAGGTAATTTGTCCTCTCTGTTCGTACACTTGTACAATTGTCGTATAATACCAACTTCTATTCATTAAACCTTGTTCTAAAAATTGCAGGGCACCATTAATGCAAGGAGAAGGCGTCTCGTCGCCGAGTTGGTTCTCTCGCCTACCAACACAATTGAATGTGTGAAGAACAAAATCCGCGACATCGCAAAGAAAAGCAAGGCGTGAAGACATCATACATGATTCAAGATTCTAGTTTTAGTTGTTTGTTTTAAGTCCGGAAGCACGTTTCCCGGCATGAACAACTTTGATTTTCTATCATTCATGTAATAAGCACGATACCATGGATTTTGTGTGGATTTTTGGTCGCTCACACATACTTGTGTATGTGTAATGCAGTCAGACTATACGTTTCGTACCAATAAATTTTTGCTTCCCTTCATTTGTTCTACCTTAATGTTTTTTGCTGCTGTGTTCATTCTTTTCTGTCATGGAAGAGTAATTCATTTTTTTACTTTTGCATATTTTTTTGATTTGATTTGGCATTATTCAACAATAAGAAAAAAAATTGATAAATTCCTTTTTGTTTGCCTGAGAATCAACCTCGGCTGTCGTGCCATCCGGTGTGGGATCCCGCGCCCGAGACAACGACAGATCCGGTCCCAGCGCGGGCGACCCAGTCAACGAGCGCCAGTTCGCGCGGGGGGACGCGCCAGGTCCGGTCCCGCCCGATCGCTCGGTGGAGACAGCCCGTGTGTCGGACGCAGACGGGCCACCCGTGGATCCTGCGATTGGTGGAGTAGGCAGATCCGCCTGGGATCCCGTGCGCATGATTGCTGCTGGATCTCTCGGGATCGACGTCCGCAGGTGGATCTTCCTCGTGTCTTGCGCCAGACTCCCTTGGCGTTATGTGTTGCTTCAAATCTCGTTGCACAGTTTTTTTGCTGCATTTTTGTTAGCCTTTTCCTTTTTTGCATCATGAAGATCAGGATCAGTAGCACCATCAATCACATGATCAACTACTATTTCGCCCCCTTGATCAGTACGATTTAGAGCTCCGGTGGAAGCAAAATAATTTCAGTGCTTAGCCAAGAACCCGCATTAGGATGCAGGTCAAATAAGGGCAAATTATTTCGAAAGTGATATAATTTATTGGTTAATATAATATACTTAGACCTTACACAAATGAACTGGCCACAAAGCAGATAGGACTTGATCATTCTGTTCAACAATAAACCACAAAACATACTTAAAATTCATCACAAATCTCCTTCAGCTTCTTGATCTTATCAACATACCCATGTTTCTGTTTGAGAAAATCTGCAATAATATACTCAAGTTTTTTCTTCTCTTGCTTCAGCTGGTCCCTCTCTCTCATCACTTGGTCTCTCTCTAGCACCACCCGGTCCCGGTCTTTCTCAGCCTTTACCCTCAGGACCTGATGTAGGTTGGCACAACCATGGTCTGCCATCTTATTCTTCTCCAGCTCCTCTTTGAGATCGCTAAGTGACAATCTTGCATTGCCCAACTGCGTGAGAGCATCCTCCTTATCAGCCACCAGTTTAGAAAAGTCCATTTTGAAAAATCTCAGCTCTTCCTCCGTCCTCCTCTTTTCTCCAATTAACATGCATTTTTCTTCAGCATTCTTAATATTCCGTCTCAGCTTCTCGTCATACATGCTCCACAGTTCTCTCAGGCAGAACTTCGTAGCCACTGACCACTCCGGGTCTACCCATTCCACATAGTTACATTCCACTTCTTCCTACAGTATGAAAAAATATGGTCTCAATCATATATGCACAAATGCAATACAATTACATGCAATGCACTAAAAATATGGTCTCAATCATATAAACACAAAATGTAGCATGCAATGATATACATATATATATATATATGGATCAATTAACTACAAGTATATGCTATTATGTGCTAAAACAAATATTAGACCTAAAAAAACAACATAAATACGGACTTTGTAAATGCACAAATTAATTGAAATTGTATGCAATTTTGGGCAGAACAATGGATTACCGCGAAGTAATTCGAGCACGAGGTAATTTAAACATATATTTACAGTACGGAACAACATACCTTCTGACCACAGGCAAGACAACGTCTGCCAGTGTCCAAGGAATCAAAAGCAACTAGCCTGACGCAAGGTTCTCGATGCAGACAACGAGAAGACAGATCGTGAGCAATGCCACTCCATTCATAGCAAGGGATAGTCGTAGGAAGCTAAACGAAACAACAGAGATAATGCACAAATCAACGCCCTGCGTTAAATACCGGAAATGAAGAACCCTAACCCTAACCCTAGCACTATTTGGAGATTATATAGTAGGAGCGTACCTGCAGGCTAGTCACGGATTCGCCATCCGAAGAAGAGCTCGACTCGTCGCTCCACGAAACCATGGCGTAACGTGACCGGCGGCAAGACGTGGATCGGTGGCGGCAGTGGCGGCGGCGGTTGCAGTGGATAGATAGAACGCGCGTGGAGATCGCGAGGGAAGAACCGCCCCGACCAGGTGGCCAGCGCGGCCCATTTAAACGGGCTGTAATCAAAAAATTGTTAAATGGGCTCGGCAACGGGAGCGGTGTGTGTCGCGCCGTCTAACGACATCCGTCACCCCCCTCCACGTCATCGCGACAAGCGGCCCGAGTTACACTACAAGCCATAAAATGGTGGGTTTTTATTTTCTTTATAAGGGGAAAATGGTGGGTTTTTGGTACGAAGTCTATACTATAGACCAAAGTGAGCTGGTATCTTCTATATCTAAATGGTGGTGAACCAAAGGAGTGGATTTTTTTTAATTATTACCACACATAATTACATCTTCTATATCTAAACAACTAGCCACCACTAACCTATTTCTCTTAACATGCAAGTTTGCCACCTCGTCATTCAACATGTATGGAGAAAGGTCCACCACAACATGCAAACAAAATATTCCCGCAACAACATATACATGTTACATGTAACCATTTCTCTATGAATTTATTGTTTCCCGCAACAACATGCCAGGTATCGTCTAGTTTTCTAATATAATATAACTACAGTGGACAACACAAAAGATGCCATCACTAGTAGAAAACAGGGCATAGGTCACATGGCAGTTTTCACATTAGCCCCAGTTCAGTCATGAACCGGGACCCATGGGGGCATTCGTCCCGGTTCGTGAGCCCAGGGGGCCGGCCGGGGCCTCGTGGGCATTGGTCCCGGTTTGTATGGAACCATTTGTCCCGGTTCGAGCCACGAACCGGGACTAATGGTCCTCGCTCCTGGCCCACAACCATTTGTCCCGGTTCTTGGCATGAACCGGGACAGAAGGCCCGGATTTAGTACCGGTTCATGCCACGAACCGGGACCAATGAGGTGCCTATATATACCCCTCGCCCGCGAGCAGAGCACTCTAGTGCTCTGTTTTTCTCTGGCCGGCGAGGGGAGGGCTTTGTGGTGCTCTAGCTCACCTCCTATGCACATGAGGTGTTCGATTAAATGCCCGAGCCACACTAGTTAAGCTTTGTCCTCTCGAAGCTCGACCTCAAAGCTCCATTTTCCTCGAGATTTGTCTAGGTTTAGCGGCCCGGCACGTCCCATTCCTGTCTTCACCGCCGTCGACCGCCCGCGCCGATCTCGTCGCCGGCAACACCGTGGTGAGCCTCTTGTTCTTATCTTCTTTTTGAAAGAAAAAATTCTTACTTTAGATAGATACTTGTCTAATTTTCTTACTATTTTATTCCTTCTTATTACATAGTGCGATGGTTTTGGTATCCGCCCCCGTCGGCCCTCGTCCTGTCTATGATTCGGATGTGGTATATATTATCTTTTTATAACTATTTGATTCATTTATTGTTTATGACAAATATACCGACCAGCGTGACATAGATTTTATTTATCTAGGAGGTGGTTGAACCGGAAATTCTAACCGACCCTATTGTCGAGAGGTTAAATTTAGTTAAAGAAGAAAACAATTACTTGAAGGAAAAAATAAAAAAAATTGAGGAGGAGAAGATGATATTGGAGTTGCATGTTGCGGATGTCGTCGATGATCACAAGATCAAGATGGATGCAATGCGCTTGAAGATTAGAAAGATTAGAAAATATGCCATTCATACCGAGGCTTGGTATCATTATGCCGTTGGATCAATTGTTACCTTGGTTGCGATTATGATCGCATTTGTTTTCGCATTGAAATGTTTTACATAGTTTCAATGTATGTTTTAATTAATTAGATGCTCTGGAGAGCTATATATATGTTGTTAGATGAGAACTATGTATGTACTTTGGTTCTAATGTGATGATGAACTTCTATTAATTTGGTCACTTAATTATCTATTCATGATGTTCTGTAATGGTTTTTGACACACTTAATTATATATAATGCACGCAGATGAACCGGCAATGGATGTACGGTGACAGACACACCTCCGAGTACATTAAGGGCGTGCATGATTTTCTCGAAGTGGCTGAGGCAAACAAGCAGAATGGTTTTATGTGTTGTCCATGCCCTACATGTGGGAATACGAAGTCTTACTCTGACCAGAAAATCCTTCATGCCCACCTGCTTTACAAGGGTTTGATGCCACACTATAATGTTTGGACGAGGCACGGAGAAATGGGTGTTATGATGGAAGACGTCGAAGAAGAAGAGGACGATGACAACTATGTGCCCCCTGAATACGGTGATGCTGCAACGGGGGAAGCTGCTGAAGATCAAGAGGAACCAGACGATGTGCCCAATGATGCTGCAAGGGGGGAAGTTGCTGAAGATGAAGAGGAACCAGTGCCCGATGATGATGATCTCCGCCGGGTCATTGTCGATGCAAGGACGCAATGCGAAAGTCAAAAGGAGAAGCTGAAGTTCGATCGCATGTTAGAGGATCACAAAAAAGGGTTGTACCCCAATTGCGAAGATGGCAACACAAAGCTCGGTACCGTACTGGAATTGCTGCAGTGGAAGGCAGAGAATGCTGTGCCTGACAAAGGATTTGAGAAGCTATTGAAAATATTGAAGAAGAAGCTTCCAAAGGATAACGAATTGCCCGACAGTACATACGCAGCAAAGAAGGTCGTATGCCCTCTAGGATTGGAGGTGCAGAAGATACATGCATGCCCTAATGACTGCATCCTCTACCGCGGTGCGTACAAGGATCTGAACGCATGCCCGGTATGCGGTGCATTGCGGTATAAGATCAGACGAGATGACCCTGGTGATGTTGACGGCGAGCCCCCCAGGAAGAGGGTTCCTGCGAAGGTGATGTGGTATGCTCCTATAATACCACGGTTGAAACGTCTGTTCAGAAACGAAGAGCATGCCAAGTTGATGCGATGGCACAGTGAGGACCGTAAGAAAGACGGGAAGTTGAGAGCACCCGCTGACGGGTCGCGGTGGAGAAAAATCGAGAGAAAGTACTGGGCTGAGTTTGCAGCTGACCCAAGGAACGTATGGTTTGGTTTAAGCGGGGATGTCATTAATCCTTTCGGGGAGCAGAGCAGCAATCACAACACCTGGCCCGTGACTCTATGTATGTATAACTTTCCTCCTTGGATGTGCATGAAGCGGAAGTTCATTATGATGCCAGTTCTCATCCAAGGCCCTAAGCAACCCGGCAATGACATTGATGTGTACCTAAGGCCATTAGTTGAAGAACTTTTACAGCTGTGGAATGGAAACGGTGTACGTACGTGGGATGAGCACAAACAGGAGGAATTTAACCTGCACGCGTTGTTGTTTGTAACCATCAACGATTGGCCCGCTCTCAGTAACATTTCAGGACAGACAAACAAGGGATACCACGCATGCACGCACTGTTTAGATGACACTGAAAGTATATACCTGGACAAAAGCAGGAAGAATGTGTACCTGGGCCATTGTCGATTTCTTCCGACCAACCATCAATGTCGAAAGAAAGGCAAGCATTTCAAAGGCGATGCAGATCACCGGAAGAAGCCCGCCATCCGTACCGGTGATCACGTACTTGCTATGGTCAATGATTTACACGTAATCTTTGGAAAGGGTCCCGGCGGACTAGCTGTTCCGAATGACGTTGAGGGACACGCACCCATGTGGAAGAAGAAATCTATATTTTGGGACCTACCCTACTGGAAAGAGCTAGAGGTCCGCTCTTCAATCGACGTGATGCACGTGACGAAGAACCTTTGCGTGAACCTGCTAGGCTTCTTGGGCGTGTATGGGAAGACAAAAGATACACCTGAGGCACGGGAGGACCTGCAACGTTTGCACGAAAAAGACGGCATGCCTCCGAAGCAGTATGAAGGTCCTGCCAGCTACGCTCTTACGAAAGAAGAGAAAGAAATCTTCTTTGAATGCCTGCTCAGTATGAAGGTCCCGACTGGCTTCTCGTCGAATATAAAGGGAATAATAAATATGCCAGAGAAAAAGTTCCAGAACCTAAAGTCTCATGACTGCCACGTGATTATGACGCAACTGCTTCCGGTTGCATTGAGGGGGCTTCTACCGGAAAACGTCCGATTAGCCATTGTGAAGCTATGTGCATTCCTCAATGCAATCTCTCAGAAGGTGATCGATCCAGAAATCATACCAAGGCTAAGGAGTGATGTGGCGCAATGTCTTGTCAGTTTCGAGCTGGTGTTCCCACCATCCTTCTTCAATATCATGACGCACGTCCTAGTTCATCTAGTTGACGAGATTGTCATTCTGGGGCCCGTATTTCTACACAATATGTTCCCCTTTGAGAGGTTCATGGGAGTCCTAAAGAAATATGTCCGTAACTGCGCTAGGCCAGAAGGAAGCATCTCCATGGGCCATCAAACAGAGGATGTCATTGGGTTTTGTGTTGACTTCATTCCTGGCCTTAAGAAGATAGGTCTCCCTAAATCGCGGTATGAGGGAAGACTGACTGGAAAAGGCACGCTTGGAGGGGGAAACTCAATAATATGCAGGGACGGATATTCTTGGTCTGAAGCACACTACGCAGTTCTACAGAACTCTACCTTGGTGACCCCGTATGTCGATGAACACAAGAACAGTCTGCGCTCCAAACACCCGGAGCAGTGTGACGACTGGATTACATGTGAACACATCAGGACTTTCAGCAGTTGGTTGGAAACACGTCTCAGAGGTGACACCACTGTTTGTGATGAGTTGTACTCGTTGTCCAGGGGACCATCTTCGACTGTATTGACTTACAAAGGATACGAGATAAATGGGAATACATTTTACACGATCGCCCAAGATCAAAAGAGCACCAACCAAAACAGCGGTGTCCGCTTTGATGCAGCAACCGAGAGGGGAAAGGACACATATTATGGTTACATAATGGACATATGGGAACTTGACTACGGACATGATTTTAAGGTCCCTTTGTTTAAGTGCAAATGGGTCAATCTGTCAGGAGGCGGGGTACAGGTAGACCCACAGTACGGAATGACAACAGTGGATCTGAACAATCTTGGGTACACTGACGAACCGTTCGTCCTAGCCAATGATGTGGCACAGGTTATCTATGTGAAGGACATGTCTACCAGACCGAGGAAAAGAAAAGATAAGGAAGCGAATACATCATACGATGAGCCAAAGCGGCACATAGTTCTTTCAGGAAAAAGGGACATTGTGGGAGTGGAGGGCAAGACAGACATGTCTGAAGATTATGAAAAGTTTCATGAAATTCCTCCCTTCAAAGTCAAGGCTGACCCAAGCATCCTGATAAACGATGAAGATTATCCATGGTTACGGCGCAATAAGCAAATGACACAAGCGAAGAAAAAGTGAAGACTTTCTCCCGCAACTATTATGATGATAGCATGCCAACTTAAAATAGACGAGTATGATACCATTGTCCGTTTTGTACAAGAAGTGCATCTAGTTTTTGCCGTAACCCTCTGAACTTTCTTGCACATGCTATGTGGATGAAATGATGATACCATGCCAACTTTCAACCTTTTCAGAGTTCATTTGAAATGCTTTATAAGCCCTGAGTGCAGAGAGGTTAGGCCCGTAAGCCTGCTTTAGAGAGGAGCTCGACAGCTTAGGCGCACCGCACCTTATAAACAGGTGCGGCTCTCTATTAGCTAGCGAGGTGGGACTAAACTCACCACCACGCCGCTGTGCAAGGCCATTGGTCCCGGTTGGTGGCACGAACCGGGACCAATTCCACCCTTTGGTCCCTGTTGGTGCCACGAACCGGTACTAATGAGGCTGTGGCCCCACGAGCACCTTTAGTACCTGTTCGTGGCACGAACCGGTACTAGAGTTTCTTACTAGCTAAGCAGTTTTTTAGTCCCACCTCGCTAGCTGAGAGGCACTAGGAGCGGTTTATAAGCCCTGAGTGCAGAGACGATGAAGAAGAGGCGCAATGCTCACGTTGCTTAGGTTCAAGCCTTGAGGAATAAGGTAGACTGCATCGAGCTATGTGCAGTACAGTCTACACTATTCCGAAAGGCTTGAAGCAAATGAACGCGCATTGCGCCTCTTTTTTATTTTTAATCATTAAAAGCAAAAAGAATTTTCATAAAGAACTTTTTTGATAGAAACTTTAATAGCAGAAAGAATTATCATAAAGTAAAATAAATAAGTAATTAGAAACAAAATAAAATAAAATAAATAAGTTTTTTGTTGTAAGTAGAAATAAAACAAAATAAATATAGCAAAAAAGAAAATAAAAAAACTAAATACAGCAAAAAGAATTTTCATAAAGAACTAATGGCACTAATAGAAAGTTTATATGTTTTCTAAAACTAATGGCACTAACAGACAGTTTATAATTTTGCTGACCTAAAAGCAAAAAGAATTAAAAAATAAAGCAAAAAACAAAAGAAAATAAATAATGCAAAAAATTTAAAAAACTGCCACCTATTGGGCCACCACGGCCTGAATACGACTAGAAACCCAACCTGGGCCAGGATTCAGGCCCGCAGAAGGCCCAATAGGCGAACAGACAGCACAGTGTGACATTAGGCCCGTAAGCCTGCATTTGAGAGGAGCTCGAGAGGGCAGTCGCAGTGGAGCTTATAAACCACTCCGAGCCCCTCTCAGCTAGCGAGGTGGGACTAAACTTTTGGCCGCGGGCAGCGCAAGGCCTTTGGTCCCGGTTGGTGGCACCAACCGGGACTAATGCCCACCTTTAGTCCTGGTTGGTGCCACGAACCGGGACTAAAGGCTTTGCTATATAAGTCCACACTTAGGAAATGTTCGACATACCTCGCCAGTTGCCCCCGACGCCGCCAGGCTGCCCGTGCTCGCCGTCGCCGCCCGCTCCTCATCGCCGTCGCCGCCCGCTCCTCATCGCCGTCGCCCCGCGCCCTTGCCTCGACGGGTCGCCGCCCGGTGCTCGTCGCCGTCGCCTTGCCCCCACGCGCCGCCCCGCCTCGTGCTCCCCTGCTCGCGCGCGCCGCCTCGGCGCCCCGAGCCCCCCTGCCCGGCCCGCGCGTGCTCGCCGGCGCCCTCGCCGCCCCCGCCCCCGCCGTCGCCATCGTCCTAGCCGCCCCCGCTGTGAGAGCCGCCGCCCCGGCTCTGTTTTTTTTATTAGTTTAATTTTTTTGTTCATATGTGATGTATATGTGTATGTGGCTATAATGTAGATGTGAACACAAAAAAATTTGTATGTATGTAGATGTTCAAAATTTATGAATATATATGTCAAAAATGTTTTTTTGTTCATATATAGAAAGTTTTTATATATGACAATGGATATATATTCGATATATATGAGAAATGATGATCCACATGGAAAAGTTTTATATATGCAAAAGTTACAATTTTAGAAAAGTTTTATATATCTAGCTAGGAAGGGAAGAAGAAGAAAAAGAAGGATAGGAAAGAAGAAAATAAGAAGAGGAAAGAAAGAAGAAGAGGAGAGGAAGAAGAGGAGATATAAATAAGAAGAGGAAAAAAGAAGAAAAAGAAGAGGAGAAGAAGAAAGGAATAGAGGAGAAGAAGAAAAAATAGAATATTTTCTATTTTTTCTTCTTCTCCTCTATTCCTTTCTTCTTCTCCTCTTTTTTTTCTTCTTTTTTTTTCTTTTTTTTCTTCAATCCTCTCCTCTATTCCTTTCTTATTCTCTCCTCTTTTTATTTCTTCTTCGTTTTCTTATGTTTTATCGGGTCTGTCGTCGTCGATATATACCCCTCCCGATAACTTCACACGAGGGGGGATAACTTCAACACGTGGGGGGGTCGATATACCCCCTCCCCGATAACATTATTTTCCCGTGTATATATGTCGTCGTTGTCGATATAACCCCCTCCTGATAACTTCAACACGTGGGGGGGGGTCGATATACCCCCTCCCCGATAACATTATTTTCCCGTGTATGTATGTTGTCGTTGTCGATATTACCCCCTCCTCATAACTTCAACACGAGGGGGGATAACTTCAACACGAGGGGGGGGGGGTCGATATACCCCCTCCTCGATAACATTATTTTCCCGTGTATGTATGTCGTCGTTGTCGATATAAAACCCCCTCCCGATAACTTCAACACGTGGGGGGTCGATATATACCCCCTCCCCGATAACATTATTTTCCCATATCTTAACAACAATGATGGTCTGGAAGAACAGGGTGAAGAAGCAGGCTGCGGTGATTGAAGAGTGGAGGAGGAAAGACATGATTATGATGGCTCCGGTGACCCAATGCTGGTGCAAGAAGGAGCCCGTGGTGACGGCTCCGGTTACCGAACAGAGTCCGGCCAGGTAAATATATTAGTTAAGCCTGTGCTGACTAGCTAATTGATGCATTCATTGTTTTGGTATGTACACATATTAATTAACACTCGTCTTTCTTCTTTTTTCTAGCCCTCCGGATCGAGCACAACTGCGGTAAAGAGACGAGGCCCGAAGAGAAAGTTGCGCTCGGATGAAAGGTTTGAGATCACAGCAATCGCGCGCGACGGCCAACCGATTGAACCCCTCCGGACAAAGGATGCTTTTGCTGCTCAGTGCGGGGTTCTAGTTAGGGACAAGATCCGATCAGCATCCACCAATGGTATAAGCCTAAGAAGGAAGACCCTGAGGTGTCTTATGTCAATGATATGCGGAAAGATGATCTTTGGACTGAGCTGAAGGCAAATTTCACCCTACCGCCAGAGGAGGATCCGGAGAAGCCAGTTATAGAGCAATTAATCAAGTCTCATGCTCTTAAGAAGATGGCAGACCTATTCAGGAGGTGGAAGAATGAGCTGAAAACTTTTGTCGACAAAGAAGAGATACCAGAATTCATCGGCCGGTATGAGAAGATCAGAGATCACTGGCCCGCATTTGTGGCCCACAAGACATCGGAAAAGAGTAAGAAGGTGTCAGCGACAAACAAGCAGAATGCTGCGAAGAAGAAGCTTCACCATCGCACGGGGTCAGGTGGCTACCTCAAAGCCCGGCCTAAGTGGGCCAAGTATGAGAGGGATCTGCTTGATAAAGGGATCAAACCAGAGACAATGAACTGGCCAGACCGTTGCCGTACTTGGTTCTTCGGGGCTGGCGGAACCTTGGACCCTGTATCAGGGAGGTGTCGTTGGACGGACGAGCAACTTGCAATACCCGTCAAGAAGCTTAAGCACTATATCAATGCGGCACAGCAAGGGACGTTCGTTCCAGACGAAGAGAACGACGAGCTCATAATGGCCCTCGGGAATCCTGAGCACCCTGGACGGACACGAGGCACGCCAGGCTCCATTCCGTGGAAGGCTGGTTTTCCGGACACGGGCGGTTACAAAACCCAGGAGAGGAGGAAAAAAGTGGAGCAGATCCAAATTCAGCGTCTGCACGAAAGGGTTCAAGTGCTAGAGGAACGAGACGGCAATAGAGATGCCGAAACTGCCCCCGAAGCTACACCGCCATCTCAGCGTAGAAGCAGCGTGGCTTCCACCGAGCTGCCTCAGCTGGAGCATGCGGCTACTCCTAGCTACCCCGTGGATGCTATCACGGAGTCTCAACATTGCCACCTTATGGTGGAATGGCAGAACTTGAAAGTCAAGGCGGCTGTTGGCTCTGTTTTACCTACTGAACCCGGCGCAACCTACCACTGCCGGCCGATTCCAAAAGGATATGCTAGGGTGATGGTGGATGAAATAACGGAGGGATTTGAGGACCTCCAGCTTGACCAGCCTACCGGTGAAGGGGAGACTCAGCTGGGTTTAGCTCTGAAGACTCCATGCCTATGGCGGAAGGAGCTCATCAAGCTTCCGAACTGGACGGCTCCGGCGAGTAAGGGCACTCCGCCTCCTCCTCCGCCTCCTCCTCCGGCGAGTGATCAGGGCACTCAGCCTCCTTCTCCGGCGCGTGGCGGCACTCCGCCTCCTTTTCCGCCAGCGCCGGCGCGCCAGGGCAGCCAGCCTCCTCCTTCTTCGCCTCGTCAGCAAGGGCGGAAGAGACCCGCCGCCACTGCGGCTGCTCCGGCGCGTCGTAGTCCTTCTCCTCCACCTCGTAAGCAAGGAAAGAGGACAGCCGCAGCCGCTCCGTCTGCTCTGCCGGCGTCTAGCAGTACAACTGCCAGAGGCGGGAGGCAATACAGATTCGGTCCTTCTCTGAAGACTCCAGAGAAGTTACCATATGAGAGGACCGAGGAGGAGAACGCGAAGGTCGTGCGAGCCGAAGTGAAGAACTTCTTTGAAGGGGTCAAAGCAAAGAAACATCCACCTCCGGAGGAGAAGGTAGATCCGGTGAAAGCAAAGCGCACTCTGGCTGCCCTGACAAAACCACCAAAGTCTCCGCCAAGAGGCAACTATGAGCGCGTTCTTGGAAAGGCATATGCCGAAGCGGAGCGGTTGGGAAGTACTATCAGTGATAAAAGGATGAAAGAACGACGAGCTGGGAAAAAAATTGCCCAGCTCGGCGAACAAGCGAACCAATCGTGCCCCCCGCTCAAGGTGTCAAAATACATCGCCGCTAATGATCCGGGTATGGTGCCCGGTTATAGCAATCTTGGAGATTACCTGCCCGACGATGTACATTATGAAATCATGGAGGTGGACAACCACAAATACCATTACGGGAAGCCTCTCGTCAAAGATGTCAGATCTCTAAGCACGATGATGCGAAGACTACATGATTGGTACATGAAAACCTGCAGAGAGTCTGATGGGATGAGTACTTTGACGCTGAGAGTTAAACCGGAGCATGACCTCGTTGGAATTGAACTGCTGAATGTTCCATTTGAGGATTTCTTCCAGTTTTACAATCTAAAGTCCCTCGATAAAACAACGATCACTTGCTACTGTCTGTAAGTAGTACTACTTCTGTCATTAAGTCTCTCTATATGGGTCAGCTCTTTCATTGCATGTATTTATACTTATCCTCACTATATTATGCAGATTGAAGATCGCAGAATTGAAGAAAAGACAAATCGGTGATATTGGGTTCATCAACACAAATCTCATAGATGCATATACGGTTGAAAAACATCCCAAAAAAGCCGAGGCCAACTTGCTACAATCGTTGCTATTAAATCAAAACAAAGATATAATACTCTTTCCTTACAACTTCAAGTGAGTGTTATTGTCTTCTGCATATTCGGTTTCCCTTATTAGTCCAGGTTATGGTAATGTAATTGATGACTTATGCATGCATGCGCAGCTTCCACTATATTCTCCTAGAGATTAAGCTTGAGCCGGGAGTAGTAACCGCCTTAGACTCGAGACGAAAAGATCCCCAGGACTATGCGAACATGACTCAAATGCTCCAGAAGTAAGTTAAATCGATCATTATCCACCATATCAGCAACTTTGTTCATTTCCTGATATCAAGTAATTGTTTTCTTTGTCTGGCAGGGTTTGGAGAAAATTCACCTCAAAAGCCCCGGGACTGCCGAACCAGCTGCAATTTAGACACCCGAAAGTAAGTACTATAGTAGCATGTTCTGCGCATCTCCTAGTGATTCAAGCGCTAGTTTGATCAATACCATTTAGCATGCTTGCTTATCAGTTTGATTGACCTCTATTTCTTGTAAAGTGGTTGTGGCCGCAACCCGGGAATAATTACTGTGGATACTACGTTTGCGAGTCCATCCGCTACCATACCTGTGAGCGGGGCTACACTGAAGAACAATATGAAGTGCGTAAGCAATAATATTCACAATTTTATTTTATTACCATCATTTGTGTTGAGTTTCATTTATTCATATATATATGTATTGACCCCCTTCTTCAAATTAGATTTTTCAGAAGCGGGATCAACTCCTAGCAGAAGATCGAATGCGAGGAATTCAAGAGGAATTGGCGGCATTCTTCCTTGACCACGTGATCGCTGAAAACGGAGAATACTATGTGGACCCTGTGTTCCTACAATATAATTAGGAGATTGTATTGTAAGAGATAATTATTGTATATATGTAGCCGGTAGTGTCGGATAGATATACGAGAACTTGTTGTTCGACCAATATCTCGGAGAAGGAGAGGTGGTCGATATCACTTCTCTCTGTCTGCATATGTTCATGACGATCTTCTGTTTCCTTCATTTGATTACTAGCTAGCGTGTCTACTCCTCTCCATACGTATATAGTACGTAGCGTCGACCAAGCACAGAGATAGGAGAGGACACTTCTCTCTATTAATTAGCTAGCTAACACAATATATGAAACACCTAAATTAACCCCCCAAAACCCCAAAACCACCCCCTTTCAAAAAAAACAAAAACCTCAGCTCCTGCTAGGGGCTGACGCATGGATGCCTATTGGTCCCGGTTGGTGGCACCAACCGGGACCAAAGGCCCTCCTGCCTGGGCTCCCCACACCGGCCACGTGGACGGCCTTTAGTCCCGGTTCGTGTAAGAACCGGGACTAAAGGGCTAGGGCATTAGTAACGACCCTTTAGTCCCGGTTCCAGAACCGGGACTAAAGGCCCTTATGAACCGGGGTAAAAGCCCCTTTTCCTACTAGTGCATCATTACAATGGCTAAAATGCTATCCATTTTCCATGATTAAAGTCCCTAGTGACCGCCTCCTGTTTAGTCCATATATGCTACAAGCACTATCTCAAGGTACTGGCCTCTTCCAATAGTATATATCATGTATCATGTATGCAGTAACACATTGTAAACACTTCACTATTAGATCACTGGATTCATCCTAACATAACTTTAGCAACTGTTCTACTCTTCTTCGCCCACCACGCTTCTGCACACGATAACAGGAAAAGTTAATGAATGACAAGTTAAAAACAATTATAACCTACAATGCATACAAAAACTTACTTCTTATTTGGTTTGCATTTCTTGCTGCGTTTAGTGTGCCCTAGCAATTTGCATGCGCCGCACCTGATTCTGATCTCGTCGTACGAAAATGGCCTACCATTTTTCGACATAGGGCGGTTCTCATCTACCTTAGTTGCACCTTTCGTTGATACTTTAATAGGATCATGAACTTCAACTATGTTGCCTTCACCATCATCTACATATTCAATTGCACAAGTACTAAGATCAGCCGTTTTCTTACTCAAATTTTCCTTTAGCTGATCATACTCATGGCTCTTAGCTATCACGGTCTTCAAACTCTCCTGTAACTGATCCCACAAAGTTGGGTGTTTGCATGCTGCATGCATAGCTTCTGAAGCCAACACACTGACCTGGCTATATTTCATTCTTTCAGCTGCTCCAGTCCATCCAAATCCCAACAGATCGCTTGTGCGCCTGGCGGGCAGTCCCAACCTTGCGTCTTTCGTGAACCGCACAAGAACTAAACACTTTGGTATTTCAGATATATTCAAGTACTTTAGTACATGGAATATGTGCTTGCAAGGTAGACCCTTTCGAATCATTCTTCTGCAGCTGCACCTTATAGTTTCTGCGGAATTTACTGGAGTGTACTCCACCCAAAAACGGCTCTTCCGGTTATTCTTCCAGGCCACGATGTACTGTTGTGATCCGTCTCCGAGCTTTATTTCTACAATATGCATGCCACCAATTTTCCTAAGATCAGCTTGCAACATATAGAAGTTTGCTGGAGTGAAGACGTGAGAAGCAGCTATCTCAAGTTCCCTCGAGCTAGTAATTGGCACCGGTAAACTCTGTGAGGCCGTGCAATCATCTCGTGCCTCATTCTCATGGATACGTACAACGGCGTTCTCATAGTGCAAAATCATATCCACCAGGGTCATTTCACCATCTAGGTGGAGGTGAAGGCATGAGTTTAGGCTTTCACTCCTCTGGTTGCTTTTCATGCCAAGCCAAAAATCCTCTGTCAGATAAGCCGCGGCCCACAGTCTCCTCTTCTTATACATCCATCTCAACCATGTTACTGTTTTTTCCGACTACCATCTTTCGGAAAACGCGTGCCATCTCTCCTCAAACGTGGCCGTGGACGTGCTGTAGTACAAGAGAGTTCGGAACTCCTTCAAGGACTTGCGACTGAGGTGAATCTTCATATTTTTTATATATATGCCACATACATATACGGTGCCACACGTCTGGCAAGACTTGGCGAATTGCCTTGATCATCGCAGTGTCGGCATCCGTGATAACACTCATAGGCATCTTTTGACACATGGACCTCAAAAAAGTCTCCAGCAGCCACACATATGTCTCTTCGGTCTCGTCCGAAACTATGGCACAAGCAAAAACAGTGGTCTTCCGGTGATTGTTAAGACCAACAAAGGGTATGAATGGCATACCATACCGGTTCATCTTGTACGTGCTGTCAAATACAAGCACGTCGCCGAAGTCCTCATAGTCATGACGAGACTGGGAGTCACACCAGAACATCCTATTCATATGTCCTTCCTTGTCTAGCTTGTACTCGAAAAAGAAGCTAGGATCCCTCTGTTTCCTACTGACCATGATGCCTATGACTGTGGCAGCATCACCTTTTGAAAGCAGCTTCCTCTTCTCCCTGGCGCAAAGGTTGTATATTTCACGCCTGGTAAAACCAACACCGCCATACCATACATGTTTGCTGATGAAGGTATCCATCATGTCGTGAATTCTAATCCCTGCAGCTCCCATGGACAGTATCTCAGCTCTCTGGTACTCTTTGATTTTTCTGTGGGACCAAAGAAAAGGCACCTCGTCCGGTCCTGCCAAGATATGGCTATGCTTGTCCTCAAAACTATCAACATACCAAACCCCACGCTTTTGGTCAAGCTTCACGGTCAGGTGCGCTTCGCAGTGGCAGCGTGTCTCGGGTCTGAGCCTACGGCTGTGTCCTTCCTCGGTTAGCAACCTGCTGTCACGTTTTCCTTGTCTGGAACAAACAAACCGCCTATAACGCATATGACGTGACTCGGTTTTGCTATACCTGACCCTATTCTTTCTAACGTTGAAACCATTATCTCTAGCATAGCTGTTGTAGAAATCATACGCAGCCTCGTGAGACGTAAAAGTCATTTGTATTATCTGCATGAACATATCCCTCTTATCATCTGCACTAGCAGTATCTTGGACATTCTTTTTCCCCTCAACTTCTGTCACCTACACAATCATAACATAGCCATGAAAACAGTTTTCTATGGTATAACATTACTTCCATACAACATTGATTACATACATACCTCACTCATGATGACCGACGATTGCGACTCCCCAGAATCAGATGCAGCTAATGATTCGACATCAAGGCCTGTCTCCGCGTCGGATTCACCGTAATAGTCGTATGCATTATGACATTCGGAAATGAGCTAAAAAATATAACACAAATACATAAGTACTTATCATATAATATTTCAGGATTAATTCAATTTGCATGCATGCCAACAAAAAATTCCACTTCCATACCTGACTAATGTAATCTTCATTCGAGATCTTCGAGTTGTTTTCCTCACCATCATCACGCTCATTGTTTTCCTGACCATCATCATGTTCATCCATCTATAAATTTTCAAAATATAATATTGTCGGATGCCACCAAAAAATTACAACATGATAATGCCACTCACATTAAGATCTTCCAATACGTTCCCATTCTCTGACCTATCTCCACGATCTGAATTTTTATCATCTGACCAATCTTCTATCCAGTCTTTCATCAGTTCTCCAAACTCCATGTCATACATCATATCAGTTAACTCATCGTCCGCCATTTCCTACAACAATTAATATGTATCATCACATGTCAAACATTATCAATGCTGACATATACAACACCTAGCGCACGATCACGGATGTTAAATAAACTACATCAACCGGAGAGCGCCCCAACCGAGGGCGTTCAGATCGTGCACACAACCGACGCCAACGACCTCTGATCGGCCATGGATCCTCCCCCCTCTCCACACCAAGCGGCGTTAAGGTACGTCTCACGAATCCAGTACGTGATCACTTTGGATCACGAGAAGCAGCGCTACCCGTGATAACATGCGCCGCCGGATTCCTAGCCCACGGCACCAGTCGTGATTATTTTGGATCGCCGGATACCTAGGTAAGCCGCCGCATCAAATAACGGAGCCGTCGTGCACACAACCGACGGCAACCGACGCTAGGTTAACCCTAGAAAGAAGAAACCCACTTTAGCCCGCGTGATCACTGTGTATATCACGACGAGCAGCACTACCAGAACAAGATCTGCGATGGCCTGGACCGCCAGAAAGCTAGGTTGCCCGCCCCGCTAAGTTAACCACTACGACGAAAACAGCGGCAATTCGTTTGATGCTGCTGCGAGCGAGACAAACGTGGGGAAACGGGATGCGGTACCTGCGAGCGCTGGAGGTTGACGACGGTGCCGCGCGCGCTCTCGGACGAGATCGCCGGCGATAAGATCGCCGCCGCCGATATTCCTACAGAAACTCACCAGAATGATGGAGGAGCTGCGTGAATGATGGATCTGCGTGATTGATTGAGCTGCGTGATTGATGGATCGGCCGTCGGCAGGTCCTACCTGGTCGTGGGGTCGTGTCATCTTTTTTTTCGGGATGTCACCGTATACATACGTGTGGGTCATACGGGTTATACGGGACTTGGATATGGGCTACGGGGCTTGGATATGGGCAGCGGCGGGCCGGAGAAAAAAAGATGGCGGGGGTCAAGAATACCCCTAAAAAATTGAGTTAGGGGGTGCACCGGAGCAAGCCTCCTAGGCAGCTACTTCAAGAACATAGCCCTGAGGATCAGCGCTTCATGCTCGATGTGGCCGCTCATCACGAGCAGGTGGAGGACAGGTACGCCAAGTACCAGGAAAGAGTCCACAAGGAGATGGATGAGAAGGGATTCGTCGCTCTCCCCGATGACTTCGACGAGAGGACGGCCGCTGTGGACGCCGCTAGCAGCGAGGCCTTCTACAGAGGAGCCGCCGAGGTCAAGTAAGCTAGCAGGAGGCTGGATTCGGCGCCATGTCCTTCTTTCTACTTCTCCACTCGTCGGTCTTGTCTCTCATTGTCGCTATCTCTCCATCTCCTTTGGTAAACTCATCAACACACGAATGAAGTTGTAAAATTGACCGAGAATAAGTTAACTGTTATTCGATTGAGACATAGATGCTCCACCCTAGGATTTGACGGTCTCGATGATGAGCACGAATAAGTCTAAGGTATGAACTGCAAATGGAGGTGTGTCGCTTTTGGATTTTACATACAAAAACTATGATTCCATGTCTGACATGTAATCTTCTTTTAAACTTTAAATATAGTATTTTTATCGACTTGCTAAAGATTCATATTACAAGACTTAGCTATGGTCTTGGCTTGATTGACATTTCACTCAATTAACGAAGACAGTTGATATACCATTGGGTTTCCACCCAAAACAAGTAATCACTACAATTATCAACACTTATATAACCCATGACGTACTAAGTCCATGTCGTCTTTCCATCCTTTTTCATCTTTTAGACATTGATGTGGTCATGCGCTGCTAGGTGGCCACTGCCACAGGCCCGAGGGTCTTCAACCCTTAAAATTTGGCGGCAACGATGATTATGTTTTGCCAACTAATTCTGCCACTAAAGAGGAGGACGACGAGCATGTACTAAGCATGATTTTATATGCTCATCACACCTAAATTTAAACATGTTTATTTCATAAAAATTGAGACATCCACTCCGCTATTGCTACTAATGACTAATGAATGCAAAGAATTTCAAAATCCTCTTTATTCTGTTTTCACTGAATATGTGGCTAAACATGGACAAAATCAAGAATACATGAAAAGAAATAAAAAGGATATAAATAGAGCCAAAGTGGGAGGCACAGAAAGCCAACAGTGCGCAAGGTGTCTCATATGAGCGCACGCACTCGTATGATCACTAGTATGGCGTGTCAGCGGCGCCCTCTCATCCAACCCTACTACGTGAAGGGGCCAACACCAGAAACAACATAGAACATCATCGAGACCTCCATCTTTGCCATCCACAGTAACCCTAGCCGCCGCCATTTTCCATCTCCATCTTCATAGCCACCACCATCACCATCACCATAGCGCCCATCTAAATTAGCCATACATTGTAATTGTGTATCACATCCGGCAACTATTGTAAGACATTATCAATCAATCAATCGTCTTGATTTGGTCTTCAATGATTTTTTTCTTGCGGTCTGATCGCCATATGTGAGTAGTTCGGTAAGGTCATGTGTTGAGGCATACCCTACAACCATATGTATTTGTCAGCGGGATCGATGGAAGTATTTTGATATCTTGTATGTGTGAAGTAAAATTGCTTCGTATATGTCTCTTGTCACGTTCACAATCTTCGTCCCTGCAGGTACCCAGAATCACAGAGATCGAGCCACAGAGAGGCTAAGGGCAAGGAGATCGTGAACGTCATTCTGAACACTAATGACATGAATCCTACTTTTGAGTGCACAAGAGATGTAGTCAATAAACACCCGATGCTTTTGCCTGATTCTATCTTAATTACTAAGGCAACCCCATGTGACGGATAGGGTCTTTGATTGGACAACTGATTCTTGATGCAGGACGGGTGCTGGCCTGGACGTAATTTGGACACATCTCCATATATACTTTGATACTTTGCAAGCACATCCTGATGCTGACCTCTAGAGCACAAACGAATATCATGATGATCCGCTTCGCAAATATATGGTTGTAATAACAAGTCCTTATACGCATGTCTATTTTTATCTATAAGTGTTCAATTGTGCAACTTGATTTTGACCCGGTCCAAAACTGGAATTTAATTCTCTCGCAAAGCTGGTTAGAAACCTTTGTCGCACTTCCTCTTATGGGTTTGATAACTCAGTGTCATCTCTGGTGCAAAAAGCGAGAATCCTTTCTGCACCTTTACCGAATCACTAAAGGGACTCATCAGCAGGACTGTCTAGTACCCCGAATTGGGATTTTGGCGGTGCTTGTGACCTTCCTCCCTCTTCAAATTTCATCGCATGTGCGACAAAGACCTTCACTCCAGGTCTCACCCAAGTTAGTTATACCTAGCAATGGCGGCATTTTCGCATGGGGTAATTAATTTTATGCCTCTAGTTGTGTCTCACTCGGCTATTTGTCCCTAGATTCCAAAAACTCTCGGTCCTGCCCAAGTCAATCATCCCTTTGGCCGCGTTTGACGGTTTCACCATCATTTGCAAAAACTTCATAATAAATTCATAATAACTCAAAAAATGCAAATAAGATATCAAAAAGTTCAGAAAACATCACCCATATGTGCATGTCATCCGCATTCATGACAAAAGTGTTATTCATACATTTTTAGGTTTAATAGCATTAATAATATTAATAACCTCGTGTGGTTTGAACAACACTTTATCGTGAATGCAAATGACATGCAAATACAAGTGATGTTTTTCTAAACATTTTGATGTCTTATTTGCATTTGTTTGAATCAATATGAATTATGAAGTTTTCAAAATGACGACCAAATAGTCAAAGGTCACATGTATAAGAGGGGCGAAGTGGCCTGGGTAGGACTGAGAGTTTTTGGAAACTAGGGGCAAAAACAGCCGAATTGGATACAACTATGGGCATAAAACTAATTATCCCTTTCTGTTGGTTGTGTGCATTCTAATTATGTAGAAATCTGATGTGTGTTCATTGTGTTTGTATCCCATAACACTTTAAAAAATATATATACTACCCCACACGAGCGTCACATGAACATTGAAATATTTAGGATTCATATCATTTTCCACATTCGAAACATCGTGTGGCACTAAACCAACCGTATTAGTTATTGTTCATTGTTCTTGAGCAAAAGAGTACCGATGTCATGATGCTTGCTCCGAGTCAAAGTAAGATGAAATCCGTCTAGTACAAGGACACGTGCACGTACGCGTGGTTGGGCCAGACCTAAGTGAAGCCCGATCAACGGCGAAATTCAGAGACGGACGCGATGGGAGGAGTAATTCAATCCAACTCCGATCGGGATCTTAGCTCCTACTAGGGTTTCCCCCCGCCCTTATTAATTAGCCGAGGCAACACGGCGGCGTCCATACCCCGATCGATCGATCGAAAGGTAGGTTCTCCACAAATCCCCACTCCGTCCGTGTCGGCGAATCTTCTTGGCGATGGCCGGTAAGCAGGGCCGCAAGAAGGCAAGGAGCACCGTCTCTGGACCGAAGAAGCCTGCGGCGGCGAAGCCGGCAACGGTTCCTTCGTGCAAGTACCACCTGTCGGAGGAGTCTGTCCAGGCGGTCCTAAACCACAAGAGGGTGCCTTTCGTCCTTGGGGACTACTTCGACGACCTTACCCCCGAGGAGCAGCAACTCATGCTCGATGTGGCCGCCCAGCACGAGCAGGTCGAGGACAGGTACGCCAAGTACCAGGAAAGAGTCCGCAAGGAGCTGGATGAGAAGGGATTCGTCGCGCTCCCCGATGACGTCGACAAGAGGAGGGCCGCGCTGAACGCGGCTAGCAGAGAGGCTTTCAGAGGAGTCCCCGAGGTCAAGTAGGTTTTCAGGAATTACCTGAGAAGAAGAGGATGCATCAGAGAGCTGTTTGCCTATCTTGTTTTATACTTTTATCTAACTATCTTTCTGTGTGATATCAATGCACTGGTCTAAGTTTCCTAAATCTGGTCGCTGGCATTGGAACTTTTTTTTTTTGAAAAAGAAGGCTTGCCCCGGGCTCTGCATCGGAACGATGCATACAGCCATCTTATTAAAAAGTCTTGAAGTAGCACAAAATCATAAAAGTGTTACAGCTCGCAAGCGGAGCAAAAAGGAGAAGAAAAGTGAATGCTCAATATCATAACCGGTATGACAAAGTAAAGGACAAGCTCCCTAGACTCCTATCCTGTTATGCGACCGCCATCCAAACTGGTTGAATATAGCTCGTGCTACCATCTCCCACTGGTTGCACCCAGTAACCAATGACTCTCTGGAGTCCGTAGGAGTGAGTAAGGACCACGTATGAATCCATGCGGTAGCTCTGAAAATGACCTGCAAGAAAGTTAAAATATGTTGTCTGTTAAAAATCATATCATTCCTGCAATTCCATATAGCACATATAAGCGCACATATTCCAATCCGAATACGAGCCGCAGTCATATGATCAACCCCAGCTAACCACGTCCCAAATAACGATTCAAGTTAACCGGAGGAGTAATGTTAAAGGCTATATGGATCGTTCCCCAAAGCAATTTTTTGTGTAGAAACCACATAAAAATTTTAACATGCAAGGGAACCTTAACCTTCCAAATATGTAACGATCTCGAGATTGGGCCAAAATTAATTAGATCCATGTAAAAAGATTTCACCGTAAACACCCCATTTCTAGCTAACTTCCAGTGCATCGAGTCGGGTTGGTCGGATAATTGAACATCTATCAATCTCCGTATCAAGTGCATCCATGCATTCCATCGCTCACGAACTAATGCACGTCTGAACTGAATATTCAAGGGAATCGATTGAAATACCGTGCCTACGTAATTCTCCTTACGTTGCACAATGTTATATAGGGTGGGGTATTGTATGGCTAGTGGCGTCTCCCCTAACCACGTATCCTCTCAAAATCTTGTTGACATCCCATTGCCAACCAAGAATTTGACCCTACGAAAGAACAAATCTTTCGTTCGCATGAGTCCCTTCCAGAATGGCGAGTCAGTTGGTCTCGCGGTGACCTGGGCTAGCGTTTTCGAATGTAGATATTTGTTGCGTAGTATCTGTGCCCACATACCCTCCGGCTTTGTCTCTAACCTGTGAAGCCATTTACTCATTTATTCTTAATTTCCAAGTTTTCCATACTGAGCCCGCTGGTCCTTGGGTCGGCATAAAATATCCCATCGTGCGAGACGGTATTTCTTCTTGGCCTCATCTGACTGCCAGAAGAAATGAGATCGAAAGAAATCAAGTCTCTTCTGCACCCCTTTCGGTATCTCGAAGACAGATAGTAGGAACATTGGCATACTAGTAAGTACTAAGTTGATCAGCACTAGCCGACTCCATACGACATTAGCTTACCCTTCCGGCAACTAAGCTTTTTTTTCAATTCGATCTTCGATGCACTTCCATTCTTTATTAGATAGCTTACGGTGATGAATCGGTATGCCCAAATAATTGAAGTGCAAAGAACCTAATTCACACCCAAACAATTGTCTACATGTGTCTTGCTCTTCTTTGGCCTTACCAAAGCAGAACAACTCGCTCTGTGAAAGTTTATTTTTAATCCAGACAATTGTTCGAAGAGACATAATATGAGTTTCATATTCCGCGCTTTTGCAATGTCATGTTCCTCCATAAAAAGAAAAAAGTCGTCGGCGTACTGTAAAATGGAGACTCCCCCATCGACCAGATGAAGGACAAGTCCATCCACTTGACCGTTCTCCTTGGCCCTGCCTAAAAGAATGGTCAACATATCGGCCACTATATTAAATAGGAGAGGAGACATTGAATCCCCTTGTCTCAATCCCTTGTGTGTTTGAAAAAAGTGACCGATATCATCGTTAACATTGATTCCGGCACTATCTTTTTGGACTAGAGAACCCACTTGGTTCCACCATGCCTCATTAAAACCTTTCATGCGCATTGTTGCTGAAGGAAAGGCCATTTAACTTTATCATATGCCTTCTCGAAATCTACTTTGAAGATAACCCCATCTAGCTTCTTCGATTGAATTTCATGCAGCGTTTCATGCAAGACGACGACCCCTTCAAGAATGTGTCTCCCATGCATAAAAGCTGTCTGGCTCGGTTGCACTACCGAATGGGCAATCCGTGTCAATCTATTGATGCCCACTTTCATGAATATTTTAAAACTCACGTTGGGAAGACATATTGGCCTGAACTGCTCGGTCCGAACTGCCTCTTCTTTCTTTGGCAACAACGTAATCATGCCAAAGTTAAGATGAAACAGTTCAAATGACCGTTAAAAAAATCTTGAAACATAGGCATAAGATCATCCTTAATAATATGCCAACATTTCCTATAGAATTCCGCGGGAAACCCATCCGGTCCCGGTGCTTTATTCGGTTTCATTTGTGAAATTGCGTCTAGAACCTCTTTCTCAGTAAATGGTGCAGAGAGAATATCATTCTCCTCCGACCGAAGTTGGGGGATATCTCCAATAACAGACTCATTAATGGACACCGTGCTCGCTTCGGGAGGCCTGAAAAGTTGTTTATAATAATTAGAGATATAAGCTTTCAGATTCTAATGACCCACAATGGTCCCTTCGTCCTGTTCAAGCTGTATTATTTTCTTCTTCCTGTGTTTCCCATTCACAATCATGTGAAAGAATTGTGTATTGTCATCCCCTTGGATAACCTTAAGCACCTTAGCATGCAATGCCCATTTGAGCTCCTCTTCTCTAAGAAGAGCTCGTAAGCATTGCTCGGCTTCGGATTTTGAACTCTGCTCGGCTACATTAAGAATGTTTACTTCTACTTTTAAATCCATAGCATCTATTAACTGGGTGAGTCGCTCTTTTTCTTGTTTGTAAATCCCATTCTCATTTCTGGCCCAACCCCGTAAGAATTGTCTCAGATGTCTAATGTTTTGCCATCTATCAATACTTGATCGTCCACTAACAGGCTTCGCCCATTCTCGTGCAATGATCTCCATGAAGTTCTCTTTCTCAAACCACCCTAGTTCAAAAGAGAAAGCGTTCTTTTTCCTAATATGGGTTGCGTCTCCCGAGTCTACTAGTAATGGTGTGTGGTCAGAGATCGCCCTCTGGATCGCATGCACCGACACTAATGGGTATTTTTATTCTCATTCCACACTAGCGAGCACCCGTTCCAACTTCTCATAAGTTGGAGTGGGCAACGTATTGGCCCAAGTAAACTGCCTACCCGTGAGTTCAATCTCTCTCAAACTAAGACTCGATAATCATGTTAAACATCATGGACCAACGTCCATCAAAGTTGTCATTATTCTTTTCGTCTCTCTTAATTTGATCTAAAACTTGTCTATAAATTATTTATGGGCGATGGTGTGAGGCTTGTGGCTGTTTTGTTCATCTATACTGAAGTATTCACGGCCATGGCATGGGCACATTGGATTTATGTCTTCTCAGATTGAGGCTTGTGGCTGTTTTGTTCAACACTTACATGACCCATGGCATAGCAAGTCCATGTCGTCTTTCCGTCGTTTTCCATTCCTTGCTCTTTTTCTCTTGATCTATGTCTTCTCAGCTTTCCTCCTCACGCAGAGCATAGAGGAAAGCTGAGAAGACATAGATGTCGTTTGTGACATGGTCATGCGTTGTAAGGTGGTCGCCACGATAGGCCCGAGGGTCTTCAACCTTAAAATTCGCTGACAACGATGATTATGTTTTGTCGACCAATTCCGCCAAAAAGAGGAGGACGACGACCATGAGGGCGGTGTAGGACTGTCGTAGTACCCCGAATTGGAATTTTGGCGGTGTTTGTGACCTTGCCCCCTCGTCAATTTTCGTCACATGTGCGCCAACGACCTTCACCATTCTAAGCCTTTGGTGACGACTGACACTTTGATGCAACTTGACTGTCTGCTTGTGCGGACATGGTGTTTAATAGCGTGGCATCTCACGTCAAGATCGTGATACGCATGTAGCTGTTGAGATCGCGGAAAGTGGTGGTGACAACACATGGTCTCGAGCTCCGGGGTGAAAACTCTAGGTCCGACCCAAGTTGGTTATACTTGGCAATGACGATGTTTTCACATTTTTATCTTGTGTGAAGGTATTGCTCGGATTTGCTCCACGCTTGCTTGTCATTCCCTTCATGGAAGCGTTGCTGCTAGAGAGCCTTTCTCGTTGTCCTTGTGATGTCAAAGAGATGATTGGTGCGAATAGTCGTTGTCATAATTCGTTGATTGATGTTTTGGTCGCTTCAGAGTTATCTTTTTTCCTTTTTTCTTTCCTTTGTCTAGACATAACTTCGGTCGTGTATGTCTTTACTCTTTGCCAGCGTGATTGTGTGTGTACATTTGTGTTGGTCGTGTTTATCCTAGTCATGCTGAGGTCGAGTATGTGCTTATTGTTGTATCCCCTTGAGATGCAATGACGGAGCTAGCATTCATACAATGGGTGTACAAAGGCCCTAATTCACAGTTTTACTCATGTTTTCTAATTTTTTTTGATGTATACTATTCTATACATGTGAATTATATATTGGCACTCAATGTTTTTTGACAAAATAATGGGTGTACATTTGTGCACCCTAGTACCCTTGTAGCAACACCCATGCGCTTGATGCTTTAAAAAAAATACTACCCCACACGAGGGTCACATGAACATTGCAATATTTAGGATTCCTGTAATTTTCCACATTCGAAACATCGTGTGGCGCTAAACCAACCATATTAGTTTTTGTTAATTGAGTACCCAATGTCGAAGTAAGATGAAACTAACATGTTGAGTTGTGTTTTGTCTTTGGATGATGTTTGTTTTGGGATGGTTGAATAACATAATTTGTTGAGTTGTCGTGAGCCTGTGATGCTTCATATATATGGCAATTGAATTATACATCAGCTATAAGTTTGACAAAAGGAAACATTCATTGAGAGGGTAATTGGTCTGATGCCAATATTTGACATGCCAATTGTTGGCAAGCCTAAAATATGACAAAAATTGCACACGGATTACTTAGAACCTGCAGTGTTCCACAATATGCAAGAACAACATATAATTACGAAACTCTTTTGTTAGGGAATTAATTGTGTAACTCTAGATGATTTACACATGTGTTACATAGAACTTCCATCTACACATTCATGCGAAACAATAACAACGAAAAATAATCACCCGCCGTACTTTGTTGGTTGTACGGCTCCATCCACCATCGTGTAATGAGAAGGTCTAGAGAATAACCATCGTTCTCTTCCGCAACAACCAGAATGCATGCGCCATGTACCTCAGACAAGAGTTCCACAACCTTGAGCAATTAAGGCAATAGCTCCATTGCCAACAACTACCACAGGGAGAACATAATGTCCGACGCACTCGCCGATGTCAACTCCCCCGTCACCGTCATCCCCATGCTCACTCCCTTTCCATAATTCCTCATGTCGCGTAGCATGCTCCTTCTCCAGGAGCCCATCCCAAACCGCTCCTCTTTGGCGGCTGCGCTGCATGCATCCCATGGGAGCGGCCGTTCTGGTCCACCTCACCTCACGGCCGCAACAGCATTACGTATGACAGTGAAATAGAGGAGACACATGGAATGAGGGAAGGCACTAGAAGGAAAGACAGTCACGACCCTAGTTGTCGACCCATTAGAGGATGGAGGAAGGCGGGTAATATTTGAACACTTTTTCACATCAGTTACTTTTAGTCCTTAGAAGTGGGATCGATGTAATCCACATAATCTTCTTTTAACACAGCGTTGGCAAGGATTCTGAATTTGGGACCTCTTGACTCCAATACCATCATGAATTCATGCTCCCACCAGTTCATACGTCCGAACGAATAAAGAAAGTCGGGCAAGAAATATACATTGCAATGAGTATTGCTTAGCGACACCCTTCCTTAAAAGCATGCATGAATCTTAAAGTTACATAAAAAGGCTATCTTCATATTAGCCTGCATACGTGTTGAATAATTTGATTTGGATACAAAAGACTGTATTATCTTTTTTTAACCTTTTTAGGGGGCGTGTACCCAAGTGAAGTTCTTCAACGAGTGGCAGCTGTAGTTCTTCACACGAGGCAGCAGCTCCTCCGGCAACAAGAAAAATCTATATTCCCCCACAAGGATCACAAACTGATAGTGGCGTAGCCAGGATTTTCGGTCAGGATGGTTCAATTGAAATATACAATATTTACGTAAAAATAATATTATAACATACCATATATTTAGTAGAGGCAGAGCTATGTGTGTTAAGATGAGGGGACCAATGCCCCCCCCCCCCCACAGGGTGGGCTTGAATACCCATTATTTTTGCAAAGAAACTAGATATATATATATATATATATATATATATATATATATATATATATATATATATATATATAGTGTATATATGGGTATGTATAAGGGAAAATAAAACCTTGTCATTCTCCCTCACTACCACGAGAGGGCCCAATGGCCCATACCGCTTCACGCTGCAGGCACGTATCCTTCGTTACCATCCCGCAGAGAAAAACCCATCAATCTAGCAGGAGTCGAACCTTTGCACCTCGTGAATGTAATAAATTAGCCCATGCATTAGCTGTATTTGGTTCCAGGAAGCCTGCTGATAGACAGCGATGGGCTGAGAATTGACCTGACGCTGTAATCATTTGGAGGGCCAGCCGGAGCGCTGAGCCAGTGTGATGTATGGAATTTTTGACCCCCAACACTCATGGCTTGTGCTCTCATCTTAACACAAAGAGATATAGGGTCTGTTTGGTCTGGCACTCCGAGCAATCCAGCAAAAAATTTGACATTGACTTCAGCGCTGGCCTCTATTTGGATCTTATTCAATTTTTTGGTTCGCCCCAGCCCCAACAACTTTCCATGTTGGTTTCTTAGCCAATGACCGGCGGCAGAATCCTTCGCCAATTATTTGACGCGCCAATATTGGCATATAGCGATCACAAGAAGGATCGAAACTGACCTGTCGTCTTGCTCCACCATTGCATGCTAGTATAGAATTTATCAATAGAATGTATGTGTAAGCTTAATTTTTGCAATAATTCTACAATGAAAACCCCTCATAGTTAAACCTTGAAGGCAAAATCAAACTTTGAATTGAAAATGGAAATCATATTTTAAATTGGAAAGGTGTGAAGTTGGTGGAGTTCCTGCCTCGGTGTTTAGCTCTACCCTGCGCATGCGTTACTAGCCATTTGCTTCGCTGGCACTCCTCCGCCTTATGTCTACCTGGCGCAATGCCTCATCGGCCTCTGTCACGCTGAACGCTAGGGTTCGCCGTCGCGGTGTGGTCGGTTGGAGACTTCGAGTGAAGTCCATCCTCTAGCGTACAAGAAAACTGCTTCAAGCATATGAGGGAACGTTTCTTGGGTAAAGCGTACACCTAGAATGTAGGAAGGAACGAGTGAGCTAGTTATCAGATTCATTAGTTTTTGGGCTTTGGCCTTAGATGTGCACTATGACCTGATTAATTTTTCTTACAGGTATACTGAAGTAAGTAAGTACCAGGCCGATGTACAGGGTGGTCCATGGACCACCCTGTCCAGCTACGCCACTGCAAATTGAACAAGTAACTAGCTAGTGCATGCGGGCATACTTCAAACGATCGTGTCCCGCGGAGTGAAGAAATGAGGAGGCAATACAACAGAGCGGCTCATCCATGGAACGGCGAGAGATCTGGACGACATGAGACGCAGCTCGCTTGTGCTGCACCCCACGTGAATGCCTACGTGGTGGCCCTGACTGCCGTCGAGATTAGGCAGCAGCATGTAAAGCACGCCACCGCGCTGCTGCCTCAAGATGGGAAACCAGGGTTGGGTCGTCGGCAGCCCCTTCTCACGGAAGGCATCCATCTCCCAGATGCGCTGCATCCTGAACTCCCTGATTTTTTACCACATGAGCCTTGTGAGGTCCAGGGTACAGACCTCCACCTTGGTGCGGCTGGCGCAGACGTCTGACGGCTCGATGGCGACGACCCAGATGGAGTCCCCGACCAAGCCCATGGTGCGGTGCACATGCATCGCGTCCATCATTTCGCCGGCTTCGTGGGGCATCATCCTGCACTCCATGGGCAGCGGGATGTACTTGAAACCCACGGGCTTTCCGCCGTTGATCAGATCGTTGATGCTGCAGTACAGGACGCCTTGCATGAGATCGACCCAGAAAGCATAGTCCTTCGACGAGAAGATCACGTGCAAATTCAAGCAGTCAGAACCGGCAGGCCGACGGCGGCTCTTGGCCACCCACGGATCCATGTCGTTCTGCGGATGCGGCGGTGCCGGGGGCTTCATGTAACTGATGTTGTCAGGGGGAGGCAGCGGTGACCACAGGCAGAGCGCATCTGGCTCGTGGTCACCCAGACAGTTGCATCTGTAGGCCAAGAGGGCCAGAGAGTAGCGGCTGTCGTCGTCGTGTGCCGATGGTTGGGCAATCCGGAGGCAGGTGGTGGGATCATGAAGAGGGACGTTGTGGCGGAGTCGTAGACGAGGTAGTACGCCCGGAAAGGTCTGGGGTCATGCTCGGCGGTGAACACCAGGCTGATGACCATGATGTCCCCTTGCAGGGAGAGCACGCGGCAGGCCTTCTGCGCTGTTGCATGCGTAGGAACAGGCCGCGGCATAGCGCGGCGTCCATCGCACCGGAAGACTACGAGCACGTCCTAATCGGACCTGAGCTCCGGCGAGGACTGTGGCCTAGGCGGTTCTGCCACAGCGAGCTTGCCGCCGCCACTGACAATTTCGCCAAGGGGAGGAGGATCGGGAGAGGGGGCTTCGGACCGGTGTACAGAGGCTACTTGAGTGACCAAGACCGTCATGTAGCCATCAAGGCGCTCTCACAGGAGCTGTCCGTGCAGGGGCTCAGCGGCTCAGTGATATAAAACCACTCGTGTTGTCATTCCTTCACCGTCTCGATGAAGGTGCCTTTGAACAAGTCGACATTCTGGTTCTTGCTGACCATGCCCCCTCCACACTCCGCCAAATCGGTGCCGCTAGACTTTGGCTTGACATAGAAGGTCTTCAGCCATAGACCGAAATGCGGCTCGATGCGGAGGAAGGCATCGCAAACCGTGATGAAGGAGGCGAGGTGGAGAATGGAGTTCAAGGCCATGTGGTGGAAGTCGAGCCCGTAGTAGAACATCATCCCACGCACGAACGGCTGCAGTGGGAACCCAGGCCTCGGATGAGGTGGGGAACAAAGACTACCCGCTCCCGTGTGTTGGGAGCGGCCACTTGCTGGTCGGCGCCGGGAGCATGGGCGGTGATGTTGGCGAAAAGGTATCCCGTGCCACGCAGCTCCAGGATGGTGTTGTCCATCGCTATGGACACACCCCAACGCCCTCTGAGGGTATCTGTCGGTTTTCACACCGACAACAAGTCTTTAGATCTTCCTTGTGTGCGTCATGGGTTGTTCAATGCGGCCCATGACAAAACCGAAAAGGGGTCCTTAGTGATGGCTCTATATTTTATGCATTTTTGAGCTTAGTTGTTGCATGCTCTCTCTAAATATTATGTCGCATTGAACCAAATATGTGTCCATCATGCATGATTACCAGTTTTTTTGTGGTTTATTTGGTTTTTATAAGTTTCTTTATTTTGTTTTATCTACAGGTGTCTTGGATGCAACCTAGGACCAAGCACGATAAAAGAACCAAGTGCAGGTTCAATATGGAGGACTTCAAGTACCAGAGTTAGGTGCTTCAGAGAGTGTAAAAGTGGTTTTTCTAAAGTACTCCAAATAAAGATCAACACCAATGGCACGTCGGAGTCTCTCTCATGAATCCAGTGAGACCAAGAATGGAAAAATCGGAGTCCATATGAAGAAATGGTGACCATTTTACCCAAGGACTACACAGTGCAAGACGGTGTACCATACAAGCGTGCGGTCATACGGTAGCTCGTACAGGATGATTTCAGCACCGAAAGTTGCCCTTTTAGACGGGGTTCTTCACCGATTTCGTCCCCATTTGTTCCCACGCGATCCTTCGACAATAAGGAAGGGTTTGGGAAAGGATGAGGCTAATCTTGAGCCCTTGGATGACCACATCAACGGAGGAGACACCGAGAGACTTGTTACATATGCACCTCCAGCTCTGGCCGTTGTAAAGTCTCATCTCCATCATCTCATACAGCCAACATCCATCTCCATTGCTGCTCCAAGACCACCTCAATAGAGAACAGAAGGGCCAAGTCAAGAGGAAGAAGAGGAGGCACCTCCACCACGCGCACCAAATAGGAGAAGAAAAACATGAACTCGCCACCGAACTTGGGTTCATCGTCGTCGAAGGAGGGAGGCCGAGCCATGGAGGATGGGACAGAGCGGGTACCTGATCCGTCGAGGCCACATGCAGAGGAGCACGACTCCATAGAGCTCGTCGTCGTGCTTGGGTCGTGGTGGTGGGTTTGGCCTTGCCGCCGTCCATGGCACGGAGGCGAGATGGTAGGTGATTACACGTTGAAATAGGGTAGTGCCCCATCGTTTCTTTTGAGGGAACGATCATAATCCCCAAAATAGAGGGAATGGTTGAGGGGGCTGATTTTCATCTACGCAATGATTATGGCCTGACTCGTGGGGAAGTCAATCCCTCAAATATACTACTTCCGTCTGGGTTTATTAATCCCCATGGTATTTTAGGTCAAAGTTTGACCATATATTTGACTAGTAAAATGTTACATGTCACCAAAAATTATACTTTTGAATTGTATTTGAATGTAGTTTCTAATGACGTTATTTCTGCTATTTATAAGTTACTGAGAATTATGGTCAAAATATGGTCAAAATATGAGCCAAACTACAAGGAAACTAGCAAACTGGGACGGAGGTAGCGATTCTTTTCAACTTATAATTCTATAGATCCAGGATGTGGTAGAGAAGCTGAAAAAAATTATTTTCTCACCCTTAAAAAATAAACTAAATCTATTCAGCTTCTGATTCTATAGATTCAAATTCAGTCTTTCTCGAAGCTACAAATGGCATCAAGCCATCAATGCAGTAGTGTGTCATGTGAAAGTGAAAGTCAAAAGAATTGTGGGCAAAGAACAACTAGGGACCACAATGCTCTGTGTCGCATGGACGAACGGATGGCGCAGAGCAAACCTCTGTAGATTCAGACATGGACGTCGGACTGTAGATTCAGACATGGACTGCAGGATCAAACCTCTGTCTGCTATCTGTGTGACCAGGAGGAGGACACTGTGGACCACATATTACTTCAGTGCGTTTTCGCTCGACAGGTCTGGTTCCTCGGTTGCACGAGACTTGGCATATATGTGTCCATCTTGCCAACTGTGGCAGATAACCTGGAGGAGTGGTGGACAAGGTCGAGGAAGCATACCCACAAGACCTACCGAAAAGGTTTTGATGCTTTTTGCATTCTAGTTTGCTGGAACTTGTGGAAACAGAGAAATGACAGGGTTTTTTGCTTCACATGCTATCGCCAATGAATGGGGCACTGCTGAGCTGTTACGCCAGGAACTCTTGAGATGGGTGTTGGCAGGAGGGAGAGGAGTCCAACATCTAGTTGAGGAGTAGTGTGTGTGTTGGAGTGGTATGTTCGATATGCCAACCGCATGTGATTGGCCGTCAATTATAATTCTTGTATATAACCTCTGTCTTTTATAAATTGATGGTACACGTTTTGCGTACTCTCAAAAAAAAATCTAGTCTTTCTCGAAGATACAAATGGCAAAGCCATAAATGCAGTAGCATGTTATGTGAAAGTGAAAGTCAAAAAATTACGTGCGCAATGAACTACTAGGGACCGCACACGTGCAAAGCCAGGCAGGCGTTGATGCTCCGTAACGCATGGACGAACGGATGGCGCAGCACGGCCGGCCGATTTATAAATCATTAATCCTAAAGTCTGACTCGTGCAGCTGCGCTCGTTCGCTGGCGCGAGCGCACACACTACAGCCGTCTGATGCGATGTGCCCCCGCGCGATGCGTCCCGACCAGGTGCCCGTTACGGATTGCGCGAGGCGTGCGGCGAGTGGTGGGCCCGGCCCCTTTATTCCAGGCGAAACAGCTCCCCCCGCCCGCACCCCCCGCTCGTCTTGTTCGAAACCGCCCGCACCCCCCCGCAGATTTCATTCGAACTCCTCTCCCTCTCCCTTTCCTCTCCTCTAGCAACGGCGCGGCGAGGCGGGGTGCTGCAGTGGTGGATCCGGCGTGGAGTCGCCGATGTGGGAGGCCGTCCGCGAGCGCCGCGAGTCGCCGGCTGCAGGCGGAGGTAAACCCCTATTTCCTCCTTTTTTTCTCGCTCTGCTCCCCTATTTGCGCTCCATGGAGTTAGGGTTTCGGTGAGGGGGCGGGCACGAGGTTGTCCATGGCGTCCTCGGGCTCCGCGTCGTGAATGCTTTTGGAGGGCGTGGCGTTGCTATGGCGGGGGAAGGGGAGGGGGTGGGTTTGTGCTGGGGGTAGGCGGGATTGAGTCGCTGTAAGGGGATACACGCGACCGTATCCTAGTGACTGGCACATAGGATTCGTTTTTTTGATGTTGCTTGCTTCTCAAGACGCAGTTGCTTAGATTTTTCCTGTAATTTGTGAGATGGAGGGGCAGGGTAAGGGGATGCATCTGACTGGGGCAGTTGCTCATAAATTCGATGGCAGTTGCTTAGTTTTTTGCTGCAAATTTTGCGAGGAGAGGGTCAGGGGATGCATCTTACTTGGGTAGTTGTTGATAAATTTGATGCTAGTTGCTTAGATGTTTCCTACAAATTTGCGAGGGGAGGGTCAAGGGATGCATCTGACTTGGGCAGTTCATGGAGGGGTCAGAGGATGCACTGTTTTTTTGGGGGAAATGGTTTTTGTGATTGGTTGATTTTAGTTATTGCCTAGATTTGCAACACCAAGTTGTTATCCTTTTTGTAGTGTTCTTTAATTTTACTGTATGAAACATGATGTTGCTTATATCCACCATTGAGCTGCGGTCCTTCATTGCAACTATGAATAGGAGATGAGATATCTCTCATGAATAAGCGGCAAAGCCTGAGTGTTTTTGATCTTTTAGCTAATGTGATGAAGATGAACATGTGACTTTTTTTGTGATGAGTAGTTTTTTTTACGTGCTTTATTTTTAGTTGCCACAAAATAATGAGTAGTTGCATAGTTCTCAATACCAAATTGCTTTTGCAAGGACTAGCAATTCAGTTGTTGAGTTATCTCTGGGTAGGGAATAAATGGAGTTTGTTCATCTCCAAATGTCAGTGATGTTAGCTCCAAATGCAAGTAGTATCATTGAGCAGTTGAGTTATAGGGCTTTTGTATCTGGTTGTATCTGTTTTCATGAACATGTTTTTTTGTGTTTTCTTGTATATAATGGCTCCGAAAAGAAAAAGGCATGCGGGTAGAACTGATGGTGAAAATGAGGGAGAAGAAGTGGCAGCTCAACCAGCAAGGAGTAATGTTGGACGCAAGCGTGGGCGGGCGAATCAGGATCCTGTACGTGGTGGTCGGGCAGGGAAACGGGCCACCAATTCTGCCCGGGGTGGTCGGGCGGGGAAACGGGGCACTGATTCCGCCCCTCGTGATGAAGGAGGGAGAAATCCGAAACGTGCGAAGAAAGTTGCGGATGAGGTATTTTTCTTATGAAAAACTTGAAAGAAGGGAGGCATTCTTGAAATATGTAATGCTCAAGTCAGCATGGCATTTTCTTTTGTATATGCAGTCCTATCATTTGATAAGCAGCAGAAGAGCAGTGTAGCAGTTGCCTAGTTTAGTACTAACAGTTGCAGTTCAATATAGATCTAGTTGCTTAGTTTACTACAGTGAGGTCCTCGGCTTAATATGGTGGGTTGCTCATTTTTAAATTTGTATGCAGATTGGTAGCAGTGGGCCACCACCGAGGAACAGGGCATCACCTTCGAGACTTTTTCTCCTAAACAGTGGCCTCGATGATACACAAAAGGATGCCATTGGTGATATAAGATTTGGGGGTGTGCTTGATATCGGGGCAAGAACAATGAAAGGAGATCTTGTGAAGTTTGTGACGAAGTGTTATGATCCAGAGTTGTCACAGCTTGTTATCCCAGATAGGGGGAAGATCCCAGTTGATGCAGCAAGCGTAGAAAGAATCTGGGGTTTGCCAAGGGGGAAGATGAAGGTTGCATATGAAGTGGAGCCAGACGTAGTTAGGTTGTTCAATGAGAAGTTCGACATCCCGACAGGGCCCGCGTCATCAGTGACCCAGTGGTGCAAAATGATAAATGATATGGGAGCTGTTGCGGACGACAAGTTCTTAAGTGCTTGGCTGGTTGTTGTTTATAGCTGTTTTCTTGCACCGATGACCAGCTTTAAGGTGTCACCGCGTGCATACTCAGCTGCGCTGAATCCACGTGAGGTTGTGAATTCAAATGTTTGCCAGTTTGTCGTCGACCAACTTAGGCTTGCTTTCATGGGTTTTGGAGACAAGAAGAATACTATATGCTGCTGCGTTTTTCACCTAGTGGTAAAATGATCTAGACCTCCCACCTTGTTTTTTCGTTTTTCATTTCGCGTTATATGTTTCAAGCTGAAGTTGGATAGGTTTTTTCGCAACTGACATGTGTTCTCTATTTTTTTGAAACAACTGCTATACCTTGACTCGCTTGACGTGGACTTTAGGACAGTCCATAAGGGTTATGTGGATGAGAGGACGACAACTGTTCTTCCAAGGGTCAAAGCATGGAATGAAGGTCTGATCAAAGCAGTAATTAAGAAGGACATGATTAGGAAGGGTGTCTATGGAAAGTTGCGAGTAAGTGTCATTTTACTGTCTGAACAGAATTTTTTTGTAGTTGCGTGATTTTTTTATGCAGTTGCCCACCTATAGGGATTGTGTTGCCTAATTTTAGGAAGCTAGTTGCTTTTCTGAAGCTAGTTTCATGATAGTTTTTTTACATGGAATTCACATGGTAATCTTCATCATTTTGTCTCCAAGTAGTCATACATGTCCAATTACATTAGTGTTTTTAAGCAACAGTTGCCAATAATTTATAGTTTTTGTAGTTGCTCAATTTTTATCGGGGGGTTGCTGTAGGTGCTGTAGGTTTTTGTGATGTCCATAACTGCAGTTGCCATCAATAGTGCTGGTATTTGCCCTAGGTTAGGGAGGCAGTTGCTCATTCATTCCCTCTTTTTTGAACTTTGTTTGATCTTTTTTGCTAACTGAGTTTATCATGTACATTTTTTTTACAACAAACAGCTCAAAGCCGAGTTCTCGAGATGCGCAGAAGATAGTGTTTTTGGGAGTATGGATCACATCCAGAAGTTTGTTGCTGCGAGGCTTCCTCAAAACTACAACAGCAATGTATTTTTCTTTGCCACCATGGTTTTGCCCTTTTCATAAGAAATGGAGTGCTTTTTTTCATTTATCATTGTTGTTGTATAGAGTGCTCATCTTTCGAGTTTCGTATTTTTGTATTTTTGTAGAAACAAAGGAGGTTGTCAATGCTGGTCCATGATATGTGCTCTGAAATATCAGTCCAAATTGGGAGGTTTGTTCAAGGGGTGGGCAAGTTGGAAGAGGAGGAGGTTGAACCAGCAGGCATAAGTGTTTCTAGGGTCACAAGCGTACGTCAATCATCACAGCAGAAAAAGGCAGCGACAAGTCCGAAACAGCAGAAGGTTGCAAAGCAAAAGAATACAAGGGGCAGTAGCAGTCAGTGCAAGGAGACACTTTTGGCGTCCGATGACGAGGAGGAGGAATCCGACGAGGAAGAATTTGAATCTTCAGAAGAAGAAGAAGAAGAAGAGGAAGGGAAAGATGAGGACAGTCCTGAAGAGGAGAGTTCGGATAATGACGGGGACATAAATGACGACGACGACGACGATGACTATGATGATGATGCTCCGTCATACAACAGCCCGCCAGCAGCCACAGAATATGACGATGATGATTCACATCACATGGACGCTGACAACTCACAACCGCCCCTTGCCGGTGAAGAAGATGGTGGAGATGAGGAAGACGACGATGAGGATGATGTTGAAGATGAAGAGCAGGACAGGGAGGAGGATGATGAAGAGGAATAGGACGATGAAGAGGACAAAGAGCAGGAGAGAAATGTGGAAGGGGGCAATGATAAAGAGAATGAACCAGATAAGAAAGAGGGGGAATCGGAGGAGAAACATGATGATGAAAAGAATGAAGAAGAGGAAAAAGAGGAGGAAGACAGAGAGGATGAAGATGATGAGGCGGAGCAAGATGGCGGGGGTGGGAAGAAGGGGGGTGAAGATAAGGATGATGGCGGGAATGGCGGCAACGCTAGCACTGACCAGCCCAGCAAGGGAGGTGGTGATGATGAGGGAGGTGCACGAAATCTGGGGTGGCGTGGGGGCAGTTGCGACGACGAGGTGCCGCTAAGTACCATCATGGAGAGACTCAAGCACACTGGCAAGGAAAAAAGTGAGGCAGAGGAAACGATGTCTGCCGAGAGCACACAAGGAAGCATCCAAAGTGCCGGCAGTTTTTTTCAGAGCAGCTTCGTTAAGATGGACATGCGGAAGGAGCCGTTTGAGGTTCAGAGTGGGCCTGTCATTTCAGCTGCAGATGTGGTGAGGATTGGAGATACCCAGTACAGACAGAAACAGGTCATTCCCGAGACCCATGATATCCCTCTTTTCCCGATGCCTGTGATGCCAACTGAGGAAAATTTCTCCGTGATGGATTTGTGCCCCAAGACGATGGTAGATGAGTTGGAACTACCAAGTTTTGGCCAAAAAGAGAAGGAAAGAAAGCTTGCAGGAGGAGTTGGAGCGGCTGCCACAAGGAAGGTCAAGAAAGTGAGCCATAAGACATTTAAGGCCTGTGTTATGTCTCCAAAAGGAAGCGAGGATGCGGCTGTTCAAAGTGCTGCAACTACGACAACCAGCCAGCAAGTTCCGACAGCTCAGAGGCCGACAGATGAAGCAGCAAGTCAGAAAGCAACATCACCAACAAAAAGCAAGGTTTACCAAAAAAGAGCAGGAAAGAAGCAAAACACAGCAACTGATCATATTCTGCAAGCAACTGAACAGAAAAAACAAGCAACTGCTGAATCAGCAAAGACTGAAAACAGAGCAACTACTGAATTAGCAAAGAGTGAAAACAGAGCAACTGCTGAATCAGCAAAGACTGGAAACAGAGCAACTGGTGCTACTTTTGAAGCAACTCAGCAAAAAACTCAGGCAACCAGAGTGAGCATGGAGGTAGCAACTGCCCAGGAATCAGCAGCCCCTCGCACGCAAAGTACGGAAACTGCTCTTGAGGAAGCAACCCCTGAGCAGGAGCAAGCAACTGCCCAGGACTCAATAGACAAGCCTCCGGTACTCCCCAACAAGCAAGCGTGCTCTGCAAAGGGGAAAGAAATCTCATTCCGGGATGTTAGGGACATCAACAAGCTGCTTGAGAAGTGTGTGAGCCCAGGTTCGACGCCACCGCTCGCGAGGAGTAATTCTGCTGGCACCATACCTATAATACGGACATCAGCTGCCATCAATCTACCAGCAAACAAAGGCGCATGCGATTCAGGTGAAGAAGCATGATTGCTGCAAAGATCAAAGTCTGGGAGTGCTGTGTGGGATGATTACTGTCCAGCTCCACCATTCAATCTTGGGATAGATGAGCCAGCAGGAATAACAGGCGAGGAGGGCAAGGCAGCGGAGGATAAGGGGGTTGCAAATGCAGCACCGGTGACATTGAGTGGGGAATTGACTAGGGCAATATGGACTTCGATGAAGTTGTCGAGGGGGCAGTGAAAAATGTTGTAGGTCAGAGTGCAGGGCACATGTCACCTGCCGGTTTCAGCACGCCAACCGAAGTTGCAAAAACTATCGCTGAGGGGGAATCATCGGGCAAAGGTGCAGCCAGCAACTCGGAAGAACCCATTCCTGAGAAGTGCGAGAGGAGGATACAGAAAGCTCCACCATCACACATGTCACCATATGTGAATGTAGAGATGAGGAAGGATTTCACATGCAATGCAGAGACAAACAGAGTGTATGCACTGATTCTGTTGCTTGGAGGAGGAGGAGGAGGGACGAGAAGGATGTCGCAGGGTGATGATACAACGTGTGTGTTTGTTCCAGTAGCCACTTTCTTTCCTGCTTTTTTATTTTTTGCATGCAATGATCTCTCCTATTGTTATTTTTCTCAATAGAGCCTTTCTTTTTGTTCTACAGGTCGCAAATCATAAACTATCATGGTTACTTCTGCACAATCAAGGAGCTTGCTCAATCAATGAGGAAGGCAGGATGGATGAAGATACATGTCTTTGAGTTAGGGATTGAAGCAATCATGTACAATAGACAGGTGGGGTCCAAGAAAATAATCATGCCTGTTAGGTTTTTGGTAAGAGAAATAAAAACCCACAGTTTTTCCTTTTTTAGTTTTTTGGCACTGAAGTTGTTGCTTTATTATCTGATTCTACATTTCTTCACAGACTTGGCTTCAAAGGCTCGATCTCGATGTGAGGGAGCTGCATGATAGGTTCAAAAAATCTAACCGTTTGGATGAGCAAGACATGGTATGGTCCATGTGTTTTACTAGTTATCAAACATGATAAAAGGCTCTATTATGTTTTTTCTTAGATTTTTTTCCTAGAAGCTGATGTCAGGAAATCATAGGAGTTGCCTGAAATCACATGATAAGTTGCTCATAAAAAGCCACTGAGTTGCCTGATAAGCCATTTTGCAGAAGCTTCATACACATTGTCAGAAGTTTTTTGATGTTTTTTAGTGTTTTCAGAGTTATGCCAGAAGTTGCCTAAAATTCTAGAGAGTTGCCTAAAAAACATATGAGATGTTGCTCATACAAACATATAGAGTTGCCCAAAAACATATCAGTAGTTGATGTCTTTTTTGGTATGCTGACATTGTTTTTTTTCTTGAAGGTTATGATTCCTGTGCTTGAAAAATTTGACCCAGAGAATGCCGATGGTGCACACCACTACTGGGTACTCAACATCAACCTGAGGGACAAAAGGTTCGAAGTGTTTGACTCATGGAGGATGTTAATGAAAAGCAAGAGGCTGGATTATGTTGCAAGGGCTATTGTAGCTGCAGTTCGTGTGTTGTGGGACAAGTACTATCCAAAACAAGCAAAGACAATGGACAAGTTCCCACTTGTGGATATCGATGCACCAAAGCAGACTGTATCGGAAGGACTAACCCACATACATACATATCGTTGTTATAAGACGTAGTGTTTGCTTTTTTTTTTTGCAAGTGCTTTCTTGACATTTGGTTTTTTTGTAGAGGTGACTGTAGCATATTCGCATAGATGAACGCGTTATTGTGGAACGGGACGTGGCTCCCGAACTACGAATAAAGCAACATACAAAACATCAGGAAGAAGATGACCATCTCCATGCTGAAGTGTGACCCGAACAAGATTCCATGGAAGGAGATCCTCAAACCGGCCAACAAGTGAACAAATATCTAGGTACATTTTTTTCCTGATCAATGTGTTCCATTAGAGAATATCAAATGCGAATACTAATGTGTTCCATTATAAAACTCACAAAAGTTTGCCCCAAACCACATATAACATGTTTGCATAAATCACAAGCGTCCATAGGATTTTGCATGTTTTACGAGTAAGGAATATAAGCAAAAATGTCAAGCATCTACCTCCACACAGTCTCAAATTTGTGAATTTAAAGCTAGGAAAACACATAAATTAAAACAAGTCCATGCAAATGATTTCATCGTTGCTTTTTTCTTGAAACTGGCAGTTGCTTGATTTCCCTTCTACATTTGCTCAGAAACCAGACCTCAATTGCTTCATCTACCAGGACACTGTTTGCTCTTTTTTTCCTTACTTTCAGCTAGTTTTGCAAGCCCAGGGGTCATTATCTTCATGTGGTAACGATCACATCAGCTTCCCTAGGCACGTCGCAGCAGTGTGATCGATTGATTCAGAAATGCTGCACTTGTTCATTTTCTTAGGGTGTAGTTCCAGGGCTGATTTGAAGCGCTTGCTGCGGCTGCGCCCTTTTGTGACTGAACGAGGTGGATCCATAGGAGCAGGGGGGCAGGAGGTTGGTTTGAAGTACTTGGGGCATTAGGGTTTGATGCTTCCCTAGCACGACCCGCTTCTCGGGCTGCCTTTAGCCTCTTCTTCCTCAGTTTATTCAGCTTAGTAACCTCAGTATCTGCTGCTTTCATGTGCCTCCTAACTGCAGCGGCTGACTCATCACTAGTCATTGCCTTCTTGGCTAGCTTTGCAAAATCCATTGTCAGAGTGACTTGCCGAACTTGGTTCTCTGACTCAGCGGGCAAGTCATGCGGAGGGCCCTCGTTAGTTGGCGGTGGTGCACTTGGCACCACATCTTGCATCCAGCGGCGCTTCATGTAGTGTTCAGGTATCTCATTAACGCCAAGGTGTGTGAAGATTTTCAAGACATGGCGACAGAGCATGCCGTCCCTATGCCACTTGCAACATTCGCAATCGTAGATAGCTGGCTCTGGTCTCACTGTGACTAGGTACTTCCTCGAGCCATACCCTAGAACTTCTTCTGTATTGGGCTCAAGGTAATAGAAGTTGATTCCAGCGGGACGCACATCGTACTGGCCAATCATCTGAAACTCAGTTCTAAATTTCACATAGATGTCCCTAGTGTATGCTTTGTAGGCATGCCTCTCAATGGGGAAACGCGACCATCTTTGTGCTTCTAGATGCTCTGTCCGGTAGTCGTTCCCGCCCTCCCTCACGAGTATGTGTACCTGAATCTTCTCATATTCCTTGACGAAGTTGAGAATTGACTTGTGTGGGTTCACATAGCGCTTCAACACAGCATTGAACCCTTCGCTGCGTTGCATTGACTGAAGGAAAGGGAAGAACCTGAATTTGAAGTAACACGGCACCCATGTAGCCTGATCTTCATAGAGTTTCTCAAAGTGACCATGCATAAGACCTTCATATTTCAATTGAAGTGCAGCCCATTTCCTTTCAAACTCAGCCGGAGTGAAACTAAAGTCAATGCATTCATTGAAGTCTTTTACCAAATCCGGGTTCCTAGCCAACACAGGGCCAAGCTTCTCTTATGCTTTCTTAATTATATGTCAACGGCAGCAACGGTGAATCATTGCCGGGAACTTCCTCTTGATAGATTGTGCCATAGCAACATCTTGGTCCGTGATGATGTTGTCCGGAGCCAAACCATCCATTGCTTCTAGGAAAGCATCAAACAACCAGTCAGAACTTGAGGCTACACTATTAGGGAAAACCTTATACACAGAATCTTAGCAGCATCGCGGTTTAAAAACAGATGCTACTCCTAATTAGCAGCAGCGAGCTTCACGAAACCGCGCTACTAATAACCATGTAGCAGTAGCGCTCTAGGTGAAACAAGATCTACTACTATAATTGCCACGGCGTTGCCTCCAGGCTAGATATAGTAGTAGCACCCTTCCCTGGACGCGCTACTGCTAAAGTACTTAGTAGCAGCGTTTTTCTGCAAAACTCACTGCTGCTAAGTATTGCACCTAATTAAGTTTAGTGCCATACTGCTAAGCGAACAAGGTGTTTACCACCTTAAATATGTTACTTCTCAAACTATCTCGAGCACTTGGTCTTCATTGAACTATATGTGCAGGATTTGTGGCTGCAATATAAATCTTCACCAGTGCCTATACAGGTACTGTGAGGATTCATATTGACTATTTAGATTCTACACAAAAAGATCAATGATGACCAATGTATATTTTTGATGCGTGCTTAGACTTAGCAGTAGCGTTTTTCTGTAAAACGCGCTATAGCTACTTTAGCTATAGCGCGTTTCCTAAAGTGCGCTACTGCTAGTTCGACTTAACCACCCGCGGGCTCAAAATTTTGCTAAGTCCTCCTTTCCCCCTGTTCCCCTACTCCTTGTCGCCGCCGCCCGAGCCCGAGCCTGCCCTCACCGCCGCCGTCCGCCGCCGCTCTTGACCTCACCGTCGCCGCCCTCGACCTCACCGCCGCCGCCCTCGACCTCACCGCCACCGCCCGAGCCCGCCCAGCACCGCCGCCTCCGGATCCCGAGCCCGCCCTCGCCGCCCCTACCTCTCCGTTGCCGAGCACCTCCCCCCACCGTCTCTCCCCTCTCTGTAAGCCCCCCACCCCTCCCCCACCCCCCTCTCTCTGCTTAGTTAGTAGATGTTTTTTAGTAGTAGTAGATGTTAATTTAGGGTTCATAGATAATGATTTTTAGTAGTAGGAGATGTTAATTAGTAGTAGTGATGGTACTAGTTAACTAGGGCAGTATGGTTAATAGTAGATGTTTTTTACTATTGTATAATGTAGTTTTGTTTACTTTTTTAGTAAGTGTTTACAATAATTAGTAAGTAAATTAATAAACTAGTTGAACTAGTTTAGTTTTAGTTGAACTAGTTTAGTAAATAAATTAATAAACTAGTTGAATTAATAGAACTAATGTATTTTTAGTAAGAAAATTAATATAACTAGTTGAACTACTTTATTTTTAGAAAGAACTAGTTTTTTTTCTATTTGTAGTAAGTTTATATTTAGTAAGAACTAGTTGAATTAATAGAACTAGTTTAAGCAATTATTCGGGATGTATTAGTGATAACTTAGAGGGTTTTTGCTTTTGCAGAAATCAAGGAGCCCCTCCATCATCCCCGCCGTCGTCCCCGTCACCGACCCCCTCCGACCTCGAGGTGAGAGCAGCCAAATCTCCATGTCAATATGAGTCCTATAAGATACATATGATGTAGATAAAAACATGTATATCCTGTGTTGCTCAAATAGGATATGTGGTTGCCCAAGTGGCCGGTCATGTTCAGGTTACACCTCCGAGTGGCCTATATTTTGCCGGAGTGTTGATTAATTTCCGTTCTGGCAAATTTTAGGCGCTCGATATGTCCTTTTTTAGCAAAGGTCATGCCGGAATTTTCCGTGAATTCTGGCATGACTTGTGCTAGAATATGTAGGAAATATCGAGTGGCCTGGATGTTCTCGAAAAATAATGATCTAATTGAGGTTTTTTAGTACATATATTTAATTGTACAAGTTTAATCTTTGAATTATGAACGTAGGAAATGTCGTACTCGGACGACGAAAGTCTCCCTGGGGAGTGCAGCTGGTGCCACGACGATCGAGGTCTGTGCGACAGGTTCCTTGAGCTGGACGAAGATCGGCGCTTCAGCATTAAGCTCGAGGAGACCTTCGATGTTGAAACGGTACGCAACGACGACAACTTTTCTTTCTTAATTAAGCACGACTTCAACTATTTCAACGTCTAATTTTCATCTTTTACAATGCAACTAGCTTATCCCATTGCCATGCAAGACGCTATGTCTTGGAGAGGATGGGTTTTGAAGACCATGAAAATTTTGAACAAAGAAAATACACCTAAGGACCCATCATGATATGGATTTTGAAGTAAATCTATACAATTCTCAGAGCGTAACCCATTTTGGTTGTCAAAATTGGGAAGCACTTTGCAAAATGTATGGTTTTTATGAGGGTATGATTGTCACGATGGATCTTGGTGATCCTGACATCGAGCAAAACAATATGGACATTTGGGTCCTTGTTGATACGCTTCCGATTCTACCGCTATGTGAGTTTCTCAAACATAGTTATTAACTAATTTATATTGTTTATTTCAAAATAGTTGACAACTTATTTCCATTGACAGCTTATTTTGATTGTTCAAACAATGTGCGGAACATGGTAGACAGAACCCACTACACTGATGGCTCCGAATTAACTTATAAGGAGAAAAATCATCTGATCGTATTTTGTACTTACTTTGAGAATTACAATACCTATTATCAAACTCCTTCAAATTATGGTGAATACGTGCCACTAGTGCACGTGTTGAACCACGGTAACTTCTATGGAGATATCCTGGTAAGATTTTTTATTATTACGACATCCGTGCATCTTTTCCATACTTCTAAAACTAGTACATCATTGCTAACTACGAAGTTATTACTATGTTTTTTAATAGAAAATCCCGATGGATTGTGTGCCTCATTTGATGTATCAGAATGGTCGCCTTGAAGTTCTGAACATACAGCCAGGTCATCCTACGAATCTCATCTATGCATATCGGATTTCTAAAACCGGTGAACACATGCTAATCAAAGAATGGAAAAAATGTTTGGACATTCGTAAGGAGGTTCTTGGAAGCAACATTAAGCGAAAGGCAAGAATTGGATACAGGATAATCTCCATTCTCCATAATGGAGAGCCAGGGGCTATCTTGTTTTTTGCTATTTTACCTTAGAGAATATAGTAGGTCCTAAGAGAATGTAGTAGGTCCTATGAGGTACAATATGTTTATTATGTGGTACAATGTGTTAGAGTTGATGATGAGAAGTAGTTGTGATTATGACTAGTGACCAACTTGCTATGTGATGTCTCATCGATGAAAACGATGATCATGAGGAGGTGTTATATGACAATGATGTATTATGATGATAAGTTGTTAATGATATGATGATGATGATGATGATATTTATTATATCATTGCATGAAAGAACCACAGATTAGTTTCAAGTGGATGTCCATCCACTTGAAACTAGTCCACGGTTCTTTCACCCAGTGATGTAATAACTCATTATGATGTAAAAACAATCTCTAAATTGCTGCTGTATGAAAACTTGTATAGAGGTGTATGAATACAACATGAAATAAAAAAGAAATAAAATACGGAACAATAGTAGTAGCGCGTGCTGGGAGAAGCGCTACTAGTAATTAGCAGTAGCGTTGTGTGGAGAAAGCGCTACTACTAAGTCGGTGTAGCAGTAGCGTGGGTCAACCGACACTACTGCTAACCTCTAGCTGTAGCGTCGTATCAGTAGCGCTCTTGCCCGCGCTACTGATAGGCCTAAACCCGCGCTGCTGCTAGGCTTTTCCCTAGTAGTGCTAGTTCCTGCCGGACAAATCCTCACCCGAGCATTATTGACTGCCCATGTCTGTTGATTCCAATGAAGGGGGCAAACGGCATATTGTACATGTTCATGAGATAAGTTGCATCAAATGACACGCAATCATGATAAGCCACCGCGTATGCTTTCCGTGCCGCACCATCCACCCAAAACAAGTTTTCTGTCCTGCCTTCCGCATCTGTCTTGCATTTAAAGAAAAATCCTGGGTCATTTTCCATCACCTTGCAAAAGTAGTTTAGTGTTTCTTCAATGTCAGTGTCTTTAGTTGGGGCGTTGAGCTTCGAACAGTGGTTATGGATGGCTTTAGCTGTGTACGGAACAATCAACTCCGAGCCGTAGTATGATGACATTAACATCATCATCTTTCCTGCCATAAAAAAACAGAAACTTGTGTTTTTCAGGACTAACTAACCACAATGCAGCGAGCAACATGTTTTTTATAGATAACATAAAGTAACAATTATGCATAAGCAGAACAAGAACCAAGCCTGTATCCCACCAAGTTTTGTTTCTGATGGCTGATGTCTTTTTTTTATTTTCAGAGTTGCACGGAAAATGAACATAGTTGCCTCAGTTTACTATTCAAGTTGCCAGTTTTTCCCCCTGATCAGGGTTGCCCATGAATCCTAAGCAGCTTATACTAGGATAGGAATCAAACCCAAGCAGTTGAGGTAGGAATAGGCAACACCAAGGTGTTTCTGTTTTGGGTCATGATTTTTTTAATTATCAGAGTTGCCCAAAAAATGAACATAGTTGCATAAAAAATGAACATAGTTGGCTCAGGTCAAGGTACTTGATGCAGGAATAAGTAACAGTTCTGTGGTAAAAAGACTTAACGCAATGTGAGTTGTACCTGCTGTCAAGTTGCAGTCATTTAGGTGAGTCGGTAATTTTTTCTGTTCCGGCGGGATTCCTTGATGAGAACGGAGGTATTTCGAAAGCGATGGCTTCTCAATCAATGGATGGTTGTGATCTGCAATAAAAGTGATAACCTCCCATCTGTCATCTTTAAGCTTCACCACCATCTTAGCACCGCATTTTATTTGCTTTACAGTTTCCCGTTTCCTCTTCTTCTTGAAAGTGTGTTCCTCGACATCATCTTCAACATCTTGTTCAGGTGAGCTTGGACATGTAGTGTTTTTGCTCGACGAGGGAACATCCGGGATCCCAACCCTCTCTACTGGTTTGCGGAACTTGTTACAGCAGAATTGCCGTTTTTCCGCCACACCTGTGTAGGCCGACCTGTAAGACGTATTTGACTTGATTGAAAAGCCCTCCATCAAAGCGTAGCGATTGTAGTGTTCCCTCGCATCCTCTAATGTGTCGAAGCACATGCCAACATAAGGTTGTTGTGGCTGTGATCCAGCTTCTTCATCTTCCAACTCATGTGCCTCATGAACTAAAGCATTAGCAGGAGCAACCATAGGTGGGGGAGCGGCAACACGATTGTCCGGGACATGAGTAGTGTTAGAGCCAACATTGGGGTCAGGAGACTCACCAACCTCCTCCTCCAATTGTTGATGTTCCTGTTCACCCCCTGCATGCAAGAAGGGTGCACCCAACTCGACTGAAATGTTGATGGACTCTACGTCAAGCGGTGGTTCATTCAGATCAATCATCATGAACAATCAACCTGCAACAAATTGTATGTTAGCCCACCACAAAAGCATGCATGGCCTTTTTGAACAAACTAGTTGTAGAATATAAAGGAGCAACTATAAACACTTGTTTGGGCAACTATAAAGTTAAACAGAGGCAATTCATATCTTCTTTTTTCTCAAAAGTTTCCTGTTTCTTCTTGTTTTCTTATATGTGTTATGTTTCTACCAGTATGACACACATATACAGCAGCAAAGATTTGTTTTTACACGACATGCGCTGATTCATTTGTGCCTTTTTTTCAGCAGCAGATTACAACTTTTGATGATGGGAAAGAAACAATGTGCATATCTGACGGAGAGCTTACCAGGAACAGGAGGCCTATCATTTGGTGTAGTTTATGTCTTTTTTATTTTTTTAGTGAGACCATATGGAATGTAGCAAAGTATCTTAGTGTGGGATTGTTCGAATCTGTTTTATGACGCGACCTTTGTTTTGTGCGTTTGTTGTTTGTGTCTTCTTTTTAGCGAGAACCATACTGATATGGCAAAAGTTGTGTGTTAACGCATGCAAGTTAATACTTTCTACGTCTGTCTATAACTTGAGTTTTTATGTTCTTGATAGTTCATGCTTTAATGCACAGGGAAGTTGCATGTGTTTTAGTACTAGAGTTGCCATGTTCTCACATCTGGTAGAGGCAACTCTAGAATTTCTGAACAGCTACGGTTGCATAGCTCTTTTTTTACCAGAGTTGCTTAAAAATGAATATAGTTGCTTCAGTTAATTGTTCAAGTTGTCAGGTTACTTTTCCTGATCAGGGTTGCTCATGAACCCCAAGCACCTTATAATAGGATAGGAAAGAAAGCCAAGCAGGTTTCAATGCATACCATATAGAGAAATTATGTTTTCGTGTTGCAATGCACCTGCAAAACGCAATGGTCCTGCATTTTCTTTCCCACTAGAGTTGCTCTATTTTTGTACTGGTGTTGCTTTTTTGTATCATAATAGTTGCTCAAGATGCGTACTGGTGTTGCCACTATAGTTGCTTTTTTCACCAGATCAAAAGAACGAACTAAAAACTGGACTAGTTGACGTTCAAGCAGGGAAAGGCAGGGGTGGTTGAGTAGGGAAGAGAGAGGAGTCGGGTAGAGGTGGTGCTTACCTTTTTAGGGGCAGGTAGGTCTGATTTTTTTCTCTCCAGATCTGATTTTTGGAGCAAGGAGGAGGAAGGAGGTGTTCCTGCGTCGGCTTCGTTCTTCAAGACGCTATAAATGGGGCAGATCTTGTTTAGACGAGGAAAGGCAGGAGCAAGGAGGAAGAAGGGGACCCATGCGTGGGCTTGTCCTTCAAGGAAAAGGAGGAGGGGGTTGCGTGAGGCGTCCGCAAGGGGGAGCGTGGGCGGGGGTGCAGGGAGGGGGTGGGGACCGAAGCCTGGGGACAACGGGTACGAGGAAGCGGGAGCCAGGGGGGACCAGGTGTGATCGGGGCGCGCGTGATCCACCCGTGATTCGCGCGGGCTTGGATTGGTCGGTTTCGCGTGCGCGGGGCTGCTTTCCGTTTCTGGCTGTCTGGTCGCGCGCGCGGGCGGCTCCTTCCTTTTTTGAGAGAGCGCTCGGGGCTGCGCTCGGGCGCCCGTGCGCCCACGAGCCACGTCCATCATTAATTGATGATTACTCTATAAAACTGACCGCGTAAACTGAAAGGGGTTTACCGCGAAATTCCTACCGTCCTGGGCTCCGCTTACTAAGCTCCCTCGCTGCTTGCACTGGTCAACCGAGCCACCCCAGGAGCAACACCAGCACACCACCATGGCTGGCTGCAACGCAAGAATCCGTATCTTGCTCGTACTATACGGCGCCTCCTACCTCGCGCCCAACGCCGCCGCACTCTCCGTCAACTGCAGCGGCCCGGATCATCGCCGCGAGGCGATCTCTCGCCATGATACGTCCCTTGCAGGTAACACCACCATAGGCATGTTCAGTGTCCTCGCATTGGGTTGGTGCTCTAGCAGTAGCAGGGCGCTGCCTTACATCCCCGCCGTCGACCCAGCAGTTACCCTCCGCGGTTCAACCGTCACCAGGCATGTAATCCCCACCACCACTGATGTTGATTCAAGTTTTGACGGCCCCGTGATGGCGAAATGGGAAGGAGAACATTTTAACTGCAGCGGCAGGTTTTTGTCTAGTCTCCTTTTCGCGTTCGAAGAACAACAAATTGCAACTGTGGCAAGAAATTACTCTGGTGGTTCTGCTGGAAGTTTGGGACTTCCTAACATTACATGTTACACATATTTCGTCCACCGGGATTTAACCGCGCCTCAGCCGCCGTACCCCTTTGGCCTCACTGACGAAGCTATGGCGCGAAGATTGTTGTCCGGTACACATGGCCGGAGAGCGACGAGGAAACAGCAGGCAGCAGCACACGGGAAGGTCGCATCGTCGCGGCTGAAGCAAGCAGCTGTCGCCGTTTCGGCTTTAATCGGGTTGGTTTGCGCCGTGGCAGCCCTTCTGCGCTGCTGCATGCGTAGGAACAGGCCGCGGCAGAGCGCAGCGTCCATCGAACTGGAAGACGACGAGCACATCATAACCGAACTTGAGCTCTGGCAAGGGATGGGACCTAGGCGGTTCTGCCACACCGAGCTTGCCGCCGCAACGGACAACTTCGCCGAGGAGAGGAAGATAGGGAGAGGGGGGTTCGGTTCGGTGTATAGGGGCTACTTGAGTGACCAAGACCGTCATGTGGCCATCAAGACGCTCTCACAGGAGCTGTCGGTGCAGGGGCTCCGGGAGTTTCAGGCAGAGGTCGCCATCATGAGCCAGCTTAGGCACCGCAACATAGTCCAGCTCGTGGGCTGGTGCCGTCGTCGGAGAGGAGGACTGGCGCTCGTCTACGAGCTCGTGGACGGAGGCAGCCTCGACACCCATCTCTACAATCCCGACAGATGCTTAACTTTGTCGGAGAGGTAGATCTCCTTCCGCGTAGACCAAACTTGATCTAAAAATTCAAGGCTGACACCCAAACTCTGCCCTCGCCACCATCACTGCAGGTACAATATCGCGCTCGGCCTGGGCTCCGCCCTGCGGTACCTCCACACGGACTGCCACCAGTGCGTCGTGCACGGCGACATCAAGCCCGCGAACGTGATGCTCGAGGCGTCAGGCAGCGCTAAGCTCGGCGACTTCGGGCCCGCGAGGCTCGTCGACCACGGAGCCGAGCCACGGACGACGCAGGTCGTCGCGGGGACCGTCGGGTACATCGACCCAGAGTTCGTCAGCAGCCGCCGGCCGAGGGCCGAGTCCGACGTGTACAGCTTCGGCGTCGTGCTCCTCGAAATCGCCTGTGGCAGGCGGCCCGCGTCGAGGCGAACCGGCCAGGCCTCGGCGGCGCTGCTGACCTCGGTCCGCGACTTGTACCACCGGAACCTGATCGTGGACGCGGCGGACCGGAGCCTGGCGAGTTTGACAAGCTGCAGATGGAGCGTCTGCTCGTGACGGGGCTTTGGTGCGCGCACCACGACCGGTTGCAGCGGCCGTCCGTTACGCAGGCTATGGATGTGCTACGGTCCGAAGACGCCAGGTTGCCGGTGCTTGTAGCGATAGCGATGCCTGGTTCCGGGGAGATTCGATCGTTGGAGGGGCAGGCTTATGGCGATGTGTCTGACGACAACTCTGGTTACTTGAATGAATCAACTGAAACTGCGTACCTTACTAGCGAGGAGTGAGCTTATCTTTAGTCCCGGCAGGACAAGTATCGATACATCCACAAATGTAGTGCTCCAGGTTAGATTGTCATTGTCACTTGCATGTCCACGGTCACCTGGGTGCAGTATTGGATAAATGGTTCGCCGTTTTATTAAACATTATCCTCTACTTTTCGGTTTTTCGCGCTTAACTATTTGAGTTTTCAATATTTATCCTCCAATAAAGGAGGGGAAATGATTGGGATCACCCAACAGAACACGACGCATGCGTCAGCCATCTCGGTGGCCGTTGGATCAGATTTGAATGAGATGGCTAGAAGCACATATTACCTAGACTTGTTTTTGCAACTGAGTGGTTGTTGCGATTTCTCTCACCGGAACAACTGGTGTGTTGTGGGATTTGAATCTTGATCCCCTCGAGAGCAGCCACCACCCGTGCTCCTCCAAAGCATCCCCGATGCGCCACCGGTGACACCGGCAAGCACCCCCGTCGCCTGTCGCCCACCACCAAGCACCCCACTGTGCCACCGCAGATGCAGCCGAGCATGCGCTCCGCTGTCGCGGTTGTCGGCCGCCTCCACCACTATCCACCCTCTCTCCTCCTCTCTCACCTTCATCCAGACCAGGTGCTGGCAGCCACGCCCTCACCGAGCACCCCCGTTGCGCCACCGCTGACGCCGGCGAGCACGCGCTCCGCCGTCGCGGTCGTCGGCCGCCTCCACCACCACCCACCCTCTCCCTCCGCTCGACACCGACAACGCAAGGCACCGTCCACTTTTGCAACATCACTGCTGTTGCAAAAACAAATGTGCAACAAGACCGCTGTTGCAAAAGAAAATTGCACAAAGACCTCTGTTACAAAAAAAAGCCGCAACAATATCTTTGTTGCAAAAAAATCGCAACACAACCTCTGTTGCAAAAAAAATTTGTACAACACAACCACTGTTGCACAAAAATTCAAGCAGTCTTGGGAATCGGCAGGCCGACGGCGGCTCTTGGTCACCCACGGATCCATGTCGTTGTGCGGACGCGGCGGTGCCCTAGGCTTCATGTTGTCAGGCAGAGGCGGCGGTGACCACAGGCAGAGCGCATCTGGCTCGTGATCGCCGACCCAGTTGCATCTGTAGGCCAAGAGGGCCAGAGAGTAGCAGCCGTCCTCTTGGCGGCGCACCGGCAGGGGGCACTGTGTGCCGATGGTTGGGCAATCCGGAGGCAGGTGTGGGATCATGAAGAGGGACGCGGTGCCGGAGTCGTAGACGAGGTAGTATGCTCGGAAGGGTCTGGGGTCGTGCTCGGCGGTGAAAACCAGGCTGATGACCATGATGTCCCCTTGCAGGGAGAGCACGCGGCAGCCTATTGTTGGAAATATGCCCTACAGGCAATAATAAAATGGTTATTATTATATTTCCTTGTTCATGATAATTGTCTATTGTTCATGCTATAATTGTATTGACCGGAAACCGTAATACATGCATAGACCACAACATGTCCCTAGTGAGCCTCTAGTTGACTAGCTTGTTGATCAACAGATGGTCATGGTTTCCTGACTATGGACATTGGATGTCATTGATAACGGGATCACATCATTAGGAGAATGATGTGATGGACAAGACCCAATCCTAAGCATAGCGCAAGATCGTGTAGTTCGTTTGCTAAAGCTTTTCTAATGTCAAGTATCATTTCCTTAGACCATGAGATTGTGGAACTCCCAGATACCGTAGGAATGCTTTGGGTGTACCAAACGTCACAACGTAACTGGGTGGCTATAAAGGTGCACTACAGGTATCTCTGAAAGTGTCTGTTGGGTTGGCACGAATCGAGACTGGGATTTGTCACTCCGTATGACGGAGAGGTATCTCTGGGCCCTCACGTTAATGCATCATCATAATGAGCTCAATGTGACTAAGCATTTGGTCACAGGATCATGCATTACGGAACGAGTAAAGTGACTTGCCGGTAACGAGATTGAACGAGGTATTGGGATACCGACGATCGAATCTCGGGCAAGTAACGTACCGATTGACAAAGGGAATTGTATACGGGATTGCTTGAATCCTCGACATCATGGTTCATCCGATGAGATCATCGTGGAACATGTGGGAGCCAACATGGGTATCCAGATCCCTCTGTTGGTTATTGGCCGAAGAGCTGTCTCGGTCATGTCTGCATGATTCCCGAACCCGTAGGGTCTACACACTTAAGGTTCGCTGACGCTAGGGTTATAGGGAAGGTTTGTACGTGGTTACTGAATGTTGTTCGGAGTCCCGGATGAGATCCTGGACGTCACGAGGAGTTCCGGAATGGTCCGGAGGTGAAGATTTATAGATGGGAATTCATCATACGGTCACCAGAAGTATTAGGGGGTTTGCCGGAATTGTACCGGGACCACCGAAGGGGTTCCGGGGGTCCACCTGCCCCGGAGGGCCCTATGGGCTGTATGTGGAAGGGAACCAGCCCCCAAGTGGGCTGGGCGCCATCCCCCTAGGGCCCATGCGCCTAGGGTTGGGGGGGGGGGAACCCTAAGGGGGGCGCCCCCCTTGGCTTGGGGGGCAAGCCCCCTCCCCTTGGCCGCCGCCCCCCCTCTAGATCTCATCTAGAGGGGCCGGCCCCTTCCCCCTTCACCCTATAAATAGAGGGGAGGAGGGAGGGCAGCCGCACCACATCCAAGGCGCAGCCCTCTCCCTCTCCAACACCTCTCTCCGTTTGAGCTTGGCGAAGCCCTGCCGGAGAACCGCTGCTCCACCACCACCACGCCGTCGTGCTGCTGCTGGAGTTGTCTTCCCCAACCTCTCCCTCCTCCTTGCTGGATCAAGGCGCGGGAGACGTCACCGGGCTGCACGTGTGTTGAACGCGGAGGCGCCGTTGTTCGACGCTAAGATCGGAATCGACCGCGATCTGAATCGCTACGTGTATGACTCCTCCAACCGCGTTCTTGCAACGCTTCCGTTTCGCGATCTTCAAGGGTATGAAGATGCACTCCCCTCTCTCTCATTGCTAGTCTCTCCATAGATTGATCTTGATGATGCGTAGAATTTTTTAATTTCTGCAACGATCCCCAACACCTATGCTGAGATCCCTTCCCCATATGCCTGTCGTCTTGTCGTCGATGTCCGTGCCGAGTAGGTCGAACGCCTGCTCGGGCACGCGGACACACATCCATGGCTAGCGCAACGGGTCGTCGTCGTCCCCGCGGACCACGTAGAGCGAGATGCTCTCCAAGACGCGCGTGCCATTCGGGCCGCAGCCGACGACATCACTCCTCTTTGTTGGAAATATGAGCAAATTACTACGAGATTTAATCCGAATGAACAAAAGATAAATCATGACAGCAATAGCAGAGATTAAACTAATCATGCGAACTAGCATAGTAGATGAACAGATCACATCTAGGGCACATACTAGAAACATGAATTCTACCACGATCTCGAACAGGAAGGATAGAATCACATACGGTGCAGCGGGAGCAGCGCCGCCGGCATTGACGTTGTCTCCCATGTCGTCTAGGATGAGGTTGCCGAGGTCGGGGAAGAAGTCGTCGTTCGCGAAGTCGTCGCTGGCAGCAGTCGCCCGAGTGCGCTCCCCAAAAACCTGATCGCCCCTCTCCCATACAGGATCACGAGAGGCTGGGTTCCGGAGGCCTGCTGTCCCTTCTCCCGGTGCACGCCGAAAGGAGGGATGGAGAAGACTTGCTTGGCGGCGCAATGATTTGGAACGGCGATGAGAAACCATACGAAGCGGCGGGGGCTAGGGTAGACGTCTGCCCGACTATATAGTGCGGGCCGGGTAGGTCGTGGGAGTAAACCCCACGTCCGAGTCATCACGATCCAAAAGAATCGGAAATGGTTCAGTAATTAACGCGCCCGTTAATTATTAATTAATGACTCATTAATTTTTCCCGAGTAGCAAAAATATAGACAACGTGCATAGCTCTGTCCTCGGCTCTAACGCACAACCCACGGCGCGTCGTGACGAGGCATGGCGTGGCGGAGGAGCGCGCGTGTAGGTCTCCTCTTCTCATGCTCATACAAATGAAAGAAGAGCTCACCTTATAAAGAGATGCAACTCTCTCTCAACTTCCGGGGTGAGACTAAACTTTAGTCTCACTTCACTCATATATGTGCATGGATGGGCCAAGAGAATTTCAGAATTTTAATTTGGCTTTGGACCAAAGTCTACTAGCAAAATTCCAACACTCTTGCACTCCACGACCTCCAAGGCGATGTCTTCGAGGAAGTCGTAGTTGCTCACGGTGTCGCCGATCAGCAGGAACGGCCGGGAACGCGCCGCCTTGGTCGCCATGGCGGGCAGATCGATCAGATTTTGTCTGGTTCTAGGGGCTCTCTACTTTTTGTGATTGTGTCCAAAAGGTATATATACTTAGGAGCTAACCTACACCTAGCAAGCAGACCCAAGTTTGAACTCCTAAGCCTACACGGATACGCACACAGTATACACGGGCAATGGCCACACGATAACCTGCTAGTACTAGTACTTTCCCCGTTTTGACAAAAAAATAACGGAAAAACTAACGCTCACACGTATGGGCGTTTGCACATTGCCCACACGCCTCCATCACCACTCATTTTTCACGTATGAACAGATGATATCAGCAGAAATCTTTTTGGTTTTCGGCTTAAAAATGTTTTATCTCCTAATTAAAAAATTGAATTAAAAATCCGTTTTCACCATTAAATCCGTCTCGACGAGATTTTCAAAAGTAGACCCCATGTTGATATGTTTCGACAAAAAAAAAATTTCGCCCAAAAGTTGCCATGATATTTACACTGTAGTTGCCATAGTGCTTAAAACTAAAGTTGCCATGTGGCAATTTTAGTTTGTAGAGCATGGCAATTTTAGTTTTTTGATGATGGCAATTTCAGTACTTTGACCATAAAAATATTTTTTTGTACTTCGGATTATCCGGAAGGAGCACGAGGAGATTTGGCACATCAGCACGCATTCATACTACTTGGCAATTTTAAGTGCATATATCATGACATTTTTAATTTATGGTGCATGGCAAGTCTAGTTTCTTAATTCTCCATTTTATAATATGTCAAAATTTACTTTTAAATGTAGAAGGAAATAGTTGAAACATATCATGGCAACTTCAGTGTAAACATCATGGCAATTCATGTGCAAAAATAAACCTGCGGTGACATGGCGTAGTCTGTGTGTTATAGGGCGTGTGGGCGGGTTTAGCTCCCACCACACGTGTGGGCGTTAGTGTTGTCCAAAAATAAACCTACTGGCGATATTCAATTATAGGGCCAGACTCATCTACTCACGGTGAACAGTAAATTCAAAAAATATTCTACAAAATTTAAAAAAAATCAGAATATTTTTGTTAACCAAGATACCCATATGAGTGGTGTCCAAGCAAAATAACGTGCTTTTCAGACATCCGAGGTGCCCATGGCAAAAAAGACTAAATCAAATTAGAATAGTTTGTTTTTCAAACTTTCTCGCGGGCCCTAATTTTGTAGTTTTTTTCTTCTGCCAAGAGCTACTAGGATATCCCAACACCATCAAATTTGACATGGACATCAGACACTCGAGCATCTTACATGCCAATTTTTTTGAATTGTTTTGATTTTTTTGCCCTCAATAAATAGTTTGGATTGGATAAACAATCCTACTTTTATTCCAATCATAAAACAAGGGAAAAGATCAAAGGAGAAAACCCTTCCAGGAAAACTAGTAAGCAAACCCTGACGAACTTGCATTTGTTGAGCATATACCTGGCCAAACCTCGGGCCGGGCCGGGCCAAGCCCGAGGCAAAAAACCTAGGGCCGGGCCTGGCCCGGCCATCGGGCCTGATTTTTGGGCTCAAACCCGGCCCGAACGC